>NC_090290.1:31282752-31907752 GCF_037392515.1 Haliotis asinina
ACTCAGTATCAACATAGCTATCCTGCAACAGTAAGTAGTGATTTCTAGGAACGTTATGACCGTCCTTCATTAAAATATTTAGTCTCGTGAATGTTTCGTTTTTCAATTCTAAGGCAAATGAAGCTATTCATGCTTACGTTAATTCGAGTCACCTTTGTTACACACCAAAATATGAAGCTTCTTAGTTAGAGTGAGTGGGCTAATATTTATCGTCACATCGGCAATATCGCAGCCATATCGTGACGAGAACAAGTAATAATGACATTGTAGAATGAATGAATATAAGAAACTAAAACCCTTTTGACGAAGAACAGTAAAACCACTAGATAATATCATAGATATCCATTAAAGACTAATAATTAAATCTAAAACAGTTTAATTATAGAGGACAATACAAAATATAAATGGGCTGTAGATTGCCAACAACTGAAGGTAGATCACCATACTAGGGACCATGGGGACTTACATTACTTTTGCTACCTGCATGGACCCTAGTTGGATTTACACCATCCCCTCAGTCGTTAGCAATTTAGGCAATCTAGCCATACATTTAAAAGGACTCTTATTTAGAAATAATAATACCAACGATACTAATGGACCTCTCTCTGCGATATTTTTAATTTTAATATACAAAAGTATTATCTTCATTAATCTGTGAAAAATAATTATGACTAATAATTATAAGTATTATCTTCACTACACGTTGGTTATATAACCGGAGTTAGTCTTTCTGTACTCTTAGTCTTGTATTCAAGTTTGCTTGAACAGTTTTTGCATTCAGTCATTAAATATACAAAATTCTATGCACGCGAAAAAACTGTTAGAGTGTATTACAGAATTACGAAGAACATCCCTCAGATCAGCTATAAACACTAATTATTGTACAACTTCTTTTGTACAAAATTATTCCAGCTGCACATTCCCATCTCAAAGCAGGACTGAACAACTTCAGTAGTCAGGATGGGATTCTGAATGTGTTGCCCTTTGTCTACACTTCAATCTGAACGTACGTATTTTCAAAATGATCTACAAAAACGTAATTTGATATATATGTCATACTTAACTGCAGAGAATACCGAATTCTCAGTGAACCTGTGTTGAATACAAGTGTATGTAATCACTAAAGATTTGAACGGACATTGAAAGGCACTTACACGGATAGCTGTAGACCCTCCGTTGTCTACACTTGTCTACACAACAATTTCTGAAGTCAAGAGAGTATCACGATTCATCTTAAGAACAGTATCTTGTTCTGTCCAGTTGACATGATCTCCAGCCTAGCCCAAACATTCCTCCCTGTGAAGTCAAGTCACTGTAGTGCAAATGAACAGTCTCACGGACTCTAGCCCAGCAAAAACATAAATGTTTAACTTCCGCATGTCTCGTATGAACCTGCGAATTAAGTCCTCATCATTAAATGCTTATCATCTAAATTTGATCCTCAGCTAACTTTGTGTAGCGTGTAAAATGTTAAAGGTAACGCTTCCAATAGTATTGGCATGTAAAGTTGTTTAAGTGTATGTAAGAACGTATGTCCCAGTCAATTTCGGTGGCCTGAGATATGTTAAGTTTGCGATAAAACTTTTTGAAAGAATAAAATATTTCGAGTTGAGCTCTACTTGTGTTTCTAGATTGTTTACTATGAGTTCAATTACAACTGATCACGTTTGTTATTATCAATAAACGCTATGTACAATTATAGTTCAGACATAATGTTTTAACTCTCACACTGACGGCGCCCACGAAGATGTTTCTGATTCACCTTCTGCGGTACTTCCCTTCTTTATTGATTATCATAATTTTTTGTCAAATGCAGTTGAATGATGAGAATAGCATTTCAATGGAAGCTGTTGAATCCGGCAAGTTGTCAACACCAGCTTAAAGTCTCAGTCCTACCCCCGACTTGTACATTTATCATGAGCTCTACAATCCAGCAGGCTGTTTAAACCGGACTATTTCTTCAGTCCAGATGAGTGCCGGTTTAGACAGCTTCCACTGTACGTATATATTTCACAGCCTTTTTCTCCTTCGTGGGAATGAAGGCAAAGAAGATGGGTCTAACTTTCTACTGCAATGCCTCGTGCAAATTACCCGGTGCGTATTGTTTACGGAACCCAGGGTCGTGAAAAACCTTCAACTATGTGTATACGTATACGTCTCAGTGAAAATATACAGTGCTACCTGATCAATATTGGACTTGTAAAGACAGTGTCAGTAGTGATGTTGCATACATTCACAAGTCCATATCCCAGTGAACTCCCACAAAACGTACGTCAGTTCTTGTGAGGTTTTATATCACGATCGTTTGTATAACGCAGCTTGATTTGGTTCGGATGACTTCTCGTTTACACCGTTAGTTATGTAAACATCTCAGGACTAAGGGAAGAAAATGGTTCACCGACATGGTTATGCGAACGTACGTATTTTCAAAATGATCTACAGAAACGTATGGTGATATATATGTCATACTTAACTGCAGAGAATACCGAATTCTCAGTGAACCTGGGTTGAATACAAGTGTACTATGTAACCATTGAAGATTTGAACGGACATTGAAAGGCGCTTACACGGATAGCTGTAGACCCTCCGTTTTCAGTGTGGACACGAAACAATGATCTAGTTCTGGTGTAATTGCATTTAAATATATTCTGTGAATCTCGTTACAGCCAGTCACAATTAAACTCACTAGAAAGACCTTTGGGGCACACGTACCGGGACATTAACTGTGTGTTCACAATGAGTATGATAAAAAAACGTTTAATTTGTCATCTGACACAACCCCAACACGTTATCAGAATTCCCAGGTATACCATCAGATGGGATGACACTGACATTTCTCCCGTCAACATTTGTGACTGAGAAAAAGGAAATTGGTGGAGATCCACTGCATGAAACCGGAATCCAACGGGGATCAGGTTTTTTTCCTGCCCGATGCTTGGACTTGTTCACAAGCTTCCACTTTTCATATCTTCCTATCACGCGTACGGTTTAATAAATGGCCTCCACGCCATGTATATCCTCTTCATTCTATAAATACTCTGCACTTACACATCTATGACATAACACTACTACTCCTTGAACACTGTACATCTCAATCAAAACATATCAGTTAATCCCCTACATCTCTGTACATCGCAGTCTTTAATCCTATGCCACTGGCCTCCTGTACGCGCTGCATATTTTGTTTGTAAATCACATTATCATTTAATCACGAAATAAAGTCTCAAAAGAATGTTTGCTTTGTAACAAGCTCGCTTATGATTATGACAACCATGTGCTACTCCACTGTGAAAAATTATTACCTCCCCGAAATAAGTTTTTCCTATCTCAGATTGATGTACTTGAGGTTGAAACCTGTGTAAATTTTGATATGTTGGAAGACGGCGAAAAGTTGTTAACACTCCTTCATCAGAAAACACACTGATGTTGGTAATAACGATCAATCTGTATTGAAAACTATGTTAGCAAACCGATACAATTATTATAGAAACACCATTTTGTATGAACAAGATCTGGCATTTGGTTTTGAAAAGCTACGTTTCTTTGTGGTTCAGTATAGGATTGCCAGGAAATTCTAGAAATATTGTTTTGATTTGGTACTAATATATACCTTCTGTTGTGAGAAACTGTCTGTTTAATATGCAGCAAACTATATAATTGAAATAGTATGTTTTGTAGAGTAAGAATAATCCCTATCAAATTACAATCCCTAAATAGATGAAAAAATGGGTTCATTTGAAATATTACACTAGCTACACAGTGGTGTGCTACTAACGTTCATTTTATGTACGTATTAATTTGTGCGTAAAATATTGAAAATGGGTGCTTTGCAAGTTCATCAACAATATTCTGTTTTGCATTAGGTAACACTGAAATGAGATGGTACAATTTAGGCAAGATGTGGATCTTTGGGACCGTTAACAGGAGCGGGGCATGTTTACTTCAAGAACTCTGTTAAAGGAACTGGGATAGCAGCGTCGTCATTCAGAATATCTCTGAACACCTGTGTTTAAGTAAAACATTTGTATAACCAGAATTGTATTTCTTATCTGAAGAAACACGATATCAAGGAAATTTACAGACTTTATTTGTATGGATTTGCAAGTTCGTTATTATTTACAAGGTATTTGGATACTTCTCATCCCTTCATCACGTTTACGAGAATGTGAATAACGAACAGAATATGTAGTGCGTACAGGCACCAGTGAGATGGATTAAAGGCTGCGATGTACAGAGGTGTAGGGATTAACTACCAGAGCGAGAGAGAGAGAGAGAGAGAGAGAGAGAGAGAGAGAGAGAGAGAGAGATTCACAAAGGGATGTACACAACTTGTCTCCGTTAAAATACTAACTCAAGATATGGTATCAAATGGCAGACATATACTGCAATGTTTATCATTACAATGTGATATGTGTCTCGGACGAGGGATAACAGAAGCTAACATAATAACATAAAAATAGCTAACACAATGATTGTACGTTTAGCTTTGATTTTAGCGATCATTAGTAAGGGTGCACACCTTCATTTGCCCTCTAGTTTGAGTTAAATTTGCATTTTTGATAATTTCTTACTGTTCATGCCGAAAGGTATCAGAATCTGTAAGTTGCATGAGACATTCGGGTTTCATTTAATTATACTTCTTTTATGAAAAGAAATAGCGTTGATTGAAAAATCCTAATATAATTTGTACATATATGTAGGTCATTTCAAAGTCGGTGCAGTAAATTCATAACTGAGATTGCTAGTGGCTGTTTCCTCAAAGGGGGTTAAACTAATGTAAGTCCCGAAACATTCAAAGTTTCGGAATCGTCCTAGTGCCAGAGCCTCCATTTTTTATCTCCTAATTAGGATTTAGTATCTTCTAATCAGTACATAGTATCTCCTAATTGGGACATAGTATCTAATAATTAGGACGTAGTATCTCCTAATCAGAACTTATTAGAGTTCAGAGCTTTGTACTGGATCGGAGCAAGACGGTCGCTTTCATTGTCTGAACCTTGATTGGAGCAGCGTTTTTGATTGGCATTGGTTTTCATTTGTCTTCGGCATCGCTGTATTGGGGTTCTTGAGATTCATTTAGAAGTTGGTGAATATAATAAGACGAGTATAGGGATGACAACTTCTTTGTATTGTCTAACACGACGTTTCTGGACTACTTCATGCCCCTTCTTCTGGTGATAGAGACAGGAGTACAAGACCTATTATATTTACGAGTATTTACAGGAAGACGATAACTACATGTATATACAAACAAATCGCAGAGGTCAAATCAAATCCAGTTATGAAAAACAATGATAACAGGGATAAAGTGAAGTCAGTTAACAAATGTGTACACGGCAGAGTGATAATTATGTTAAATTTTACAGGAAGCATGAGGTGTGCATGCGTATACAATCAATGAGGTAGATGAAATAGACGCTATATAAACAATGATGATGGGGAGATGTAAACACAACAGAGTTACATACTGCTGATTAAATGACATCAGGGGTGGCTTTTGTGATGGTCCAGGCACTGGGGCGATATACACATTGATCTCTATTAATCTCTGGGGTTAATCTCCTGATGTTGATGGCTTCTAGTAGTTTTCGTTTGCGCCAATCGTGAACGTTAGTAGCCAGGATACTAGTCTGTTGCCAGTCAGTGGAATGGCGCTGTTTTTTTATGTGCTCTGAAAGGGCAGATTTGTTGTCGTCCTTTTCAACTGATGTTTTGTGTTCTTTGAGACGTGCATCAAATGGGCGTGACGTTTCTCCAATGTATCTACTGCCACAACTGCAGTTTAGTTGGTATATGCAGCCTCGGGGCTTTGGAAAGTCTGGTTGCTAGTACCTCGTCCATTTGCCTTGAAGATAGTCTTCAAAGTTTTGTCCGAATAAAATGAAACATCCATCTTTGTAGTTTTCTTAAGAAGACGGCTGCCATGACGACTAGTGTGGCCTTGGTAGAGGATGCTGATTCTGACTGGGGATGCTTGATTTTTCGGTGGTCGTTGGTTTTGCTGGTTGAGGGTTTTAGCTATGGTCTGCTCTACAAGGATTTTGGGATAGCGATTTAGGGTGATGAACGTTGTCTTCAGGTGATCTATCTCGTTGTTGAACTGGGTCACAGATGGACATGGCTCTTACTGTTAGAGTTGCTATTACCGCGGGTTTAATCTGGGATTGGTGATTGGACAGGTAGTGGATATACTGGTCGGCGTGGTTGCTGCGTTGTCTAATGGGTTTTCTAATAATATCAGCTATCTGATGTCTCAGGCAGGCAATTAGGAGCTAATTGTTGAAGGCCACTCTCAATGCTAGTGATGAATTCATGTGATTGTGCAGGTTGGGATAAATGTTAGGCCCTTCGACAGAAGGGAGGTCTGGGCTGGTGACAGCATTTTGGAGCTAAGATTGACGACTGTCTTTTCGTTTTTGTTCTACGGTTGACGTGGGAGGTACTGACTACCGCTTGTTGTTGGAGATTGCTGAACTTTTGTTGTTTGACGCTGTTTAATCTTGTAGTTGAGGGGGCACCCGTGGCGAGCCACCTCCTCGTGGTGGGTGCTGGGTAACGCCAAGAGCTCGCCTCCACCCCCGTTGTGGACCCGGGGGTATATTTGGTCCACCAACCTGTTAGCCGTGGGTTGCGGCCCTGTGTCGGTTGAGGAGGGGATCCTGGTGGTTGAGGGCAATAGGGGCCTGGAACCGTGTTCCTATTGCCTAACACACCACTTTGGCCCCGACTTCACCAAAAACTCGCTGGTTCCAAGACGTCACTCAAATGCAAGTTCCTCAGATGATGACCATAGCTCTACTGTAGATTCATGGGCTCGATTTATTGTAATTGAAGCTGCGGACCATACTCCCTTAAAATTGAACCCGTTCGCCATTTCTAAGGCTATTAATGGATGTTGTGGTGAGGTTAACAATGTTACTCGCCTCCGTTCTGGATCTTTGCTTGTTGAATGTTCTAGAAAGCAGCAATCTGTGAACCTTTTATCCATCAAACAATTTGCCAATGTTCCAGTGGTGGTTACTGTACACAAAACACTGAATTCCTGTCGTGGAATCGTCCGTGATCGCGCTCGTTGTCTCTCCGACATGAGTGAAGACGAGATTGTCACTGAAATGAAACATCAAGGGGTCACGGCTGTGAAACGTTTCACTAGAAAACAAAATGATTCTATCATTAAGACCCACACTTATCTTTTTACGTTTTCTCTTTCCAAACTCCCTACATGTGTTAAAGCTGGATACTTCAATATCGGAGTGGACGTATATGTCCCAAACCCACTCCGATGTTATAGACCCGTGAAGGTCCCGGGGTAGAATAGGCCCTCAGCAACCCATGCTTGCCATAAAAGGCGACTCAGCTTGTCGTAAGAGGCGACTAACGGGATCGGGTGGTCAGGCTCGCTGACTTGGTTGACGCATGTCATCGGTTCCCAATTGCGCAGATCGATGCTCATGTTGTTGATCACTGGATTGTCTGGTCCAGACTCAATTATTTACAGACCGCCGCCATATAGCTGTAATATTGCTGAGTGCGGCGTAAAACTAAACTCACTCACTCACTCACCGATGTTATAACTGCCAAAAGTTCGGTCATGGAGCCAAGAACTGTCATCTAAATGTTACATGTTCTCGATGCAGTGGAGCTCATGAGAGTTCAGTGTGCACGAATGAGTCTCTGAAGTGTGCTAACTGCAGTGGTGACCATCTTGCTTCCTCAAAATCATGTCCCCGTTTCGTACATGAAGCCCAAATTCTTAAATACAAGTGTACTAACAATGTGTCCTATAATGAAGCCAACAAACTAGTCTCCCTGTTCAACCAGAACATATTCAGCCGCAGTCTCGACCCCAACTTCAACTAAAGTTTCAGTATCATGTCAAACCGACATTTCATGGGTTAAAGGACATCTTACCCTTGAGGACTCTGATCTTCTTAATCACAGTGATTCACAAACATCAACATCAGCCTCTCAGGCAGAAGTCCATCAGTCAAAAGCTTCGTCATCTAATGTTCAAAAGGACAATGATACAGTTCTGTGCACTGCGCATACAGGAAAAATTAAAAAAAAACAATCAAAGAAGAAACACAGGTCCCTCCAACACTTGGAGGTTCCACCGTCCATCAAACCTACTGAGGTTCATAACACCTTTGAACTTCTTCAGATGGAAACCACTCCTACATTGCCTAACCTGGCGAGTGGAACTCCATCTCGATCTCGATCTCCCATTGAACCGCCATGAGTAGCTCAAATCATATCATTCAGTGGAACTGCAGAGGACTTCAGCATAATTTCCATGAACTCCTGTTATTAGCACAAGATCAACATCCATCAGCAGTTTGTTTACAAGAGATATACCTTAAACATACAGATAAGTGTGATATAAGACGTTACAGCCCTTTTCATTCTTTTTCACCACCGGGCGATAAAGCTACCGGTGGCGCATCTGTTCTTGTGCGACGGGACGTCATTCACAGTCCTGTTCCTCTTAACACTAACTTGCAAGCTGTAGCAGTCCGTCTCACACTACACATTACCTTCACACTTTGTTCCTTGTACCTTCCCCCGTCTTCCAATATTCAGAAGCCTGATCTTCAAAACTTGTGTGACCAGCTCCCAAAGCCCTTTATCATCATGGGCGATTTCAATGGACATAATCCTTTATGGGGAAGTTCAAGTATAAATCAGAAAGGCAGAATGATTGAGGATTTCATAGCTGACAATGACCTGTGCATCTTTAATGATGATTCAGTAACATACCTGCATCCTGGTACAGGTACTTATTCATCCCTAGATCTGTCTCTTGCAGATTCAACTTTGTTGAGTGAATTCACATGGTCAGTTCATGATGACCTCTGTGGAAGTGACCACTTTCCTACAATTCTGAAACCTGTGTCACCATCTGATGTTCCCCCGTCATCACGATGGAATTTCAAAAAAGCTGACTGGCTTTTATATGACACCCTGTGTCTTACCAAATTAAAACCTGCAATTTTCAGGGACAGTCCTGATCCCATAAAATGTTTCTCTGAAGAATTAGATATAATAGCTGATGAATGTATCCCTAAGTCCTCTGCTGTTCCTCATATACGCAAACCATGGTTCAATGACAACTGCAAGCAAGCTAGGAAGGCAAGGAAAAAGGCTGAACGATATTTCCGTCGCCATCCAATGGTGCATAATTTAAATAAATTTAAAATTTTAAATGCTAAAGCACGGCGTACGCTTAAACAGAATAAACGCCAATCTTGGCAAAATTATGTATCTAAAATAAATTCTCGGACACCCATGTCCAAGGTATGGAACATGGTCCAGAAAATTAAAGGTAAAGGTACTAAATCTAGTGTCCATCATCTTAAACATGGAGATCAGTTACTTACTGATAAATCAGATATCGCAAACAAACTGGGCGAAATACTCGCTAAACACTCTTCCTCTTCTAATTATTTACCTACATTCCAGCAGTATCAAGAACAACAAGAAAAGAGAACTATTAATTTCAGCTCAGATAATGGGGAAGATTATAATGAAACTTTTTCTATTCATGAGCTCCATACTGCTCTTGAACAAGCTCATGATACTGCTACAGGAGCTGATAACATACATTATCAACTCCTGAAGCACTTACCAGAATCCTGTTTAGAGACGCTCTTATCAATTTTTATGATATTGGGACTTCCGGGAAATTTCCTTCTTCATGGCGTGATGCCATAGTAGTACCAATAGCTAAACCTGGACGTGATTATACGGATCCATCCAATTATCGTCCGATTTCATTAACTAGCTGTGTTTGTAAGACCATGGAACGCATGATAAATAATCGACTTGTTTGGTACTTGGAAACAAATAACCTCATAACAGATATCCAATGTGGTTTCCGTAAAGACAGAAGTACTGTCGATCACTTAGTGCGTTTAGAATCATTTGTGAAAAACGCGCTGATTAATAAACAACACGCTGTGTCTATCTTTTTTTATCTGGAGAAGGCATATGACACAACCTGGAAATATGGCATTTTGAGAGATTTACATGATTTCGGTTTGCGAGGTCGTTTGCCTGAATTCATAGGCAAATTTTTAAATAACAGACAATTTCAAGTCCGCGTGGGTTCTACCCTGTCTGATCATTACAATCAGGATCAGGGTGTTCCACAAGGCAGTATTTTGTCTGTCACACTTTTTAGTATAAAGATAAATAGTTTATCAAAAGTTTTAAACGATTCAATTGATGGATCGTTATTTGTGGATAATTTTAATATTTCTTGTCGAGGGAAAAATATGCATACTATTGAACGGCAACTGCAGGTGTGTTTGAACAAAATAGATAAATGGTGTCTTGAAAATGGCTTCAAATTTTCTAAATCAAAAACCAATTGTATACATTTTGTAGTAAATATAAACCTCATAAAGACCCAAAACTATTTCTAAGTGGCACCCCTATCAAGGTTGTCAAGGAGGCCAAGTTCTTGCCCCATATTAAATCCCTTAAAGCCAAATGCTTGAAGGCACTCGACTTATTAAAGGTTGTTTCTAATTCAAAGTGGGGAGGGGATCAGACTACCCTCCTTCACTTGTATAGATCACTCATCCGGTCAAAACTTGATTACGGCTCAATCGTATATGGTGGAGCCTGCAAGAGCAACCTGAAACTATTAGAGTCTGTCCATCACCAAGGTCTAAGACTTTGTCTTGGTTTCTTCAGAACTTCACCTATTGACAGTCTCTACGTTGAGGCTGATGAACCATCTCTTGAGCAGCGCCGTATTAAGTTAGCTTTACAATACATTACTAAATTATACTCTAATGAATCTAACCCTGCCTATAACTGTGTTTTCAATCCCCTTTACGAGGATTTATACAATAAAAAATCTTCTGTTGTTCCACCTCTAGGACACAGAATTAAACCATTTCTTTCTTCGGCCGGCATTGGGCTGGAAAACATAGCTCCCTCCCGTCTTCTTTCTTCTCCTCCTTGGCAGTTGGTTAGGCCCCCAAGTGGACCTAACATTAACCACATTTAAAAAATCAGAAACTAATGAATTACAATATAAACAAGAATATAATCAACTAAAACATATATATGGCAATTATAAATCCTTATTTACAGATGGATCCAAAGATGGTGGCGCTGTGGCTTGCGCCACTGTCATTGGATCCAGAACAATATCTTCTAGATTACCAGATAATAGCTCTATCTTTACAGCAGAAGCTAACGCCATACTAACAGCTCGTAAATACATACAAACACACCCTAAACGTAAACAGTATATAATCTATTCAGACTCTCTTTCTTGCCTTCAGGCTATTAAAAATATTTCTTGTAAACATCCACTTTTAATAGAAATTATTGAATTGTACAATAATCTTGCCACTGGCCAGTGCGACATCGTCCTCTGTTGGTTACCTAGTCACGTTGGCATTTCTGGTAACACAATGGCCGATCTTGCTGCTAAGGCAGCACTCAACAAATCTGTGACACCCCTTCTTATTCCATACTCAGATTATAAAGCTACAATAAGATCTTATATTCGTGATCTGATGCAAAAGAAGTGGGACACCCAGGTAGGTATAAATAAATTACATGAAATATAACCTAATATCGGTTACACCTACTTGGGTTGTCAGTCCAGATTTGAGGAGGTTATTTTGCGACGATGTCGCATTGGCCATACGAGGTATACTCACAGTTATCTATTAAAAGGTAGATCCTCCGTTTGTATCCCTTGTGATGAAAGAATCACAGTCAAGCATGTCCTGCTTGACTGTGTTGAATATTCCATCACAAGGGATAAATATTTTAATTCACGAACTTTGAAGGATCCTTTTAATTCTGTTAGCTCTCATTTAATTATTGCATTTTAAAAAGAATTAGATTTGCTAAATAAATTGTAAATAGATAAATATTTTATACTAGGAAGTTTGAATAAGTAACTTAGAGTGTTAGTGGCTGTATCCTCGAGGGGGGTTAAAGCACTGTAAAATTATTGTCCTCCTGAGAGGGTACGTAAGTCCCAAAACATTTGAAGTCAAATTTGATCTTCCCTTTTTTCTTAGCCGTAGTATTTCTGTCATTTTAATTTGTGGCTAATCTTGCATACAATCACCAGCAGCTGAGGGGATGATGTAAATCCAGCTAGGGACCATGCAGGTAGCAGGAGTACTGTAAGTCCCCATGGCCCCTAGTATGGTGATCTACTTTCAGTTGTTGGTGATCTATATAGCATGTTTTTATATTGTATTGTCTGAATAGGGATAATGATTTTAAATTTTCACGCTAGTTTTATTTCTTATTGTGATATTCTAGTTGTTTTATTGTCCTTCGTCGACAGGTTTTTTATGATATACATAGATTCTTTTTTTAAGAATACTCTCGTCACGATATGGCTGCAACACTGCCGATGTGACGTTAAATATTAACTCACCCACTCACTTGTAGTTGAGGGTGGCATTGCTGATGGTAGTGAGGGTTTGGACTTTTAGTGAGGAGATACTATGTCCTGTTTATTAGATACTATGCCCTAACATAGAGGCTGGAATGGTGATAACGATAATGCAGATTCTTCAAAGCTGGTCATGTAAACTTCAGTGATGAGTGGTGGGGAGAGAGAAGAGCCCATTTTATGAGATAAAAATCTTCAGACTGTGGCATAAGGACGCTTCCGTAGTAACTGTAGTATATGTGTGATTTTAATTTATGGCTATTGTCTCCGATCACCAGTGGCGGAGGGGATGCTGTAAATCCAGGGTTCATGCAGGTGGCCAAAGGTACTCCATGATCCCTAATATGGTGACCTACCTTCAGTTGCTCCAGTTTATGTATTTTTAATAAAATGCGTTTAATTTTACAGTCGTATGGTATCTGTAATTGTGTGGTAATCTAGTTATTTTCTGTCCGTCATCAACAGACGTTTTTAGAGGATGAAGACAGTTTTATGGATACACAATTTCTTTATTTTGTATTGGCGACGTTCCGACACAGATTCTAATGTGATACATAGGAAGTAATTTAGGGGTGACATATCCATGACCCCAACATTTCTCTCCAACACTTGAACTCCCAACACACCAGGGGCACCCATGAAGAGCCACCTCCTCGTGGTGGGTGCTAGGTAACGCTAAGCGTTCTTCTCCCGTGTGGAACAGGGACAGAATGTGTCCATAGCACTTCATTGCTAGTAGGAGGCGACCAAATTAAGCAGCCTGTTGGCCGTGGGTTAACCATAATGATAATAATATGTGCATTCATCATATTAAGCCAAATTCCACTCACGAAGTGAATTCTGTAGCGCTAACAGTCAAAGCAGGCTTATTATTACCCCGGATACCACAGCTGCGTCATAGGCGCTAGAAGGTAGTCACATGACTTTTCTGCTGGGTGAACACAGGCAATTTCGAACAAACTCTCTTGCCTAAGAGACCACATGACATGTGTCATGGGGCTTGGCTTGTGATTATGTATTTAAATTTGACAATATTTGACTTTTGTAATTTGCATTGAGTCCTATACTCAGAAGGCGGTGGTTCATGGGCCCATCTGGTGGAGTAACAACAACAAAAACAACAAAAACAAAAAAACAACAACAAACAAACAAACAAAATAACAGCAACAAAGACAAACGTCAACAGGAAAATAATGATCAGCGACGACCCTCTAAATTCATTGATTACTGGCCTCGGTTTTTAGTTATCGAGACCCTTGACAAGACTCCTTTAACATTAATCCTTGTGCAATTTCAAAAGGTGTGTGTGGCATAGCAGGTGAGGTAAGAAACATCAAACGCTTGCGCTTGGGTTCATTGCTGACTGAATGTTGCAGATAACAACAAGCTACCAATCTGCTATCAACTGATATGTTTATTGGAGTCCCGGTGTTAGTCTCGGCTCACAGGACGCTGAATACCAGCAAAGGTGTTGTTGGAGACCGCGAGCAGACATGACTGAGCTCGATATTGTGTCCAGGATGAAATATAAAGGCGTATCCCACATCAAACGTATCACAACACGAAAAGATAATGAGACTGTCCAAACCAATAACTATCTCTTTTCATTTTCAACTCCTCCAAAGTCAATCAAAGCAGGTAACTGCAATGTTATTGTTGACATATAATCCAAATCCTCTGCGCTGCTTTAAGTGTCAAAAGTATGGACATGGTGTTAATACCTGTACATTGTCTCTTACATGTGCTCACTGTTGGTACGAGAGTGTATTTTCTGTAAATTGTATTTCATATTTATTTATGTATATTTATTGCTTTAGTGATAATAATTATTGAGCCACGACGTATAGAGTTTTGAGTGATTCTTAGTATGAGTCACATTTCATATCATAAATGTTCTGTGCTTTTCGTATTTTGGCAGCATTCTTTAAGGTAGCGCTTTAGAGTTACCTCCCTTTGAGTATGTGTTTTGATTAGTTGTGCGTACTTCCGGGAGACTACGAGAAGGTTCTAAGTTAATGGCGATGGTCGTATTGTACTCGAATGTTCAGGAATCAGCGACTTTGTATGTAAAGGCTGGTTGTCATGTTGACGACATAGACACACACACGGATTAACTGGAGTGCATCATTAGCCTGTCTCCATCAATTCTTGACCTACATAGCCGCTGCCAGTAAAACTGTTTCTCAGTCTGAAACCAAGACTTTGGTAAGTTAATATCATATTTGTGATCCATTACTTTAGATTTGACTCAGGTGCATTGTTCATGAAATCTCTATTGTGAATCTTTGTATCTTGCTTTTGTTAGCTGCCCAATACAAAATATTAAATATTTTAGACTTGTCAGTGTATATTTTGGTGGTTCTGAGGGGATTTAATACACCTTTAACCGTAACACCTGTGCTGAGAATACACAAGTAACAGAAGATTGTGACAGTAAAACATGTGCAAACTGTTCGGGAAATCATTTGGACTTTTCTAAAGAATATTGTACAATCAGCTGAACACACTGATAGAAAAGATAAACAAACTGTAAAATCGAAATTGAGGACAAGGATGGAAACTTCGAAACCAAATCGAGACCCCAAGAGTTCAGAAAATAAAACAAAATTGCTTAACAAGTTTGGACGATTCATGACGTATCTGTACCTGAAACCGGCACCTATTCTAGATTTGTCTCTTGCAGACTCGAAGCGTTTGCCTCTTTTTATATCACAGTGTTTACAAGACAGGCAATTTAAGTCCGAGTGGGTTCAGTCGCATCAAGCCACTCTCCTACACCTATACAGATCATATGTCCGCTCGAAGCTTGAATATGGCACGCACATGAGTGAGTTAATATTTAACGTCACATAGGTAATATTTCAGCCATATCGTGACGAGAACCATTAATATTATGCATCATAGTAAATGGTAAAAATAAACTGTCAACGAAGGACAGGAAAACGACTAGATTATCACAGAGAGATATTTAAAACTAGTAATTAAATCTACAACAGCTTACTACAGAGGACGATGCAATAAAAAAAATGGGCTACATACTGCCAACAACTGAAGGTAGATCACCATACCAGGGTCCATGGGGACTTACGGTACTTTTGCTACGTGGATTTACACAACCCCCTCAGCCGCTGGCGATTGTAGGATAGTTTAGCCAAATTTTAAAAGAACAAATATGCCACTTTCAAAATCGGGTAAGCAAAATTACTGTGAAATTCTTTTGACTTACGTACCCTCTTAGGAGAACAATAATTTTACGATGCTTTAACCCCCTTCGAGGATACAGATACCAGCAACACCAGTTGCTAATTTATAATACCAATAATTAAAACACATCTAATACTATTCCAAAAAAGAAACGCATAACCCAGGTTTTTTGTGACAAAATGTTGTGTATTCAATCATAAATAACAACGTGAAAAAGGATCTTTCAAGAATGATTTTTTTACACTGGCTTGGGGGAGTTCATTGTCTAGAAACAGCAATCAAGAAGATGAGTTTAGTCCTTTACATTATTCGTCGGTGTTAAAGGGAAAGTCAGTATCTGTTATGGCCACCACGTGCACGAATGGCGGTTCTCACACGCCGAGTCATGGACTGAATGAGTCTTTGGATAACCGCCTGGGGGATCCTTTGCCACACCTCCTGCAGACATGCAGCCAGCGCTTGCAACGTTTGAGGTTGTTGTTGACGCTGACGGAGACGTCGATCCAGCTCATCCCATAGGTGGTCAATAGGGTTGAGATCAGGTGATCGAGAGTGCCAAGAGAGTACATTCACATTGTTGCAATCCCTTGCAACATATGCAGTATGCCGGCGGGCGTTATCCTGCTGAAAAAATTCACGTTGGACGTTAATGGCAGGCAGGAGGTGTGGTTGCAGGATTGTGTCTCTGTAGCGCACTGCTGTCAAATTCCCCTGAACATGGACCAGATCCGTACGATCAGTGTAGGATATCTCTGCCCACACCATGACGCTTTCTACGCCAAATCGGTCCACTTGACGGACGCAGTTGGGAACATAACGTTCATTGACACGCCTGCAAACTCTGTTTCTCCCGTCACGTCTTTGCAGCAAGAACCTGGACTCATCGCTGAACCAAACTCTGCGCCAGTTGCGTAAGTCCCATCTCATTACGTTGTTACACCAACGGAGTCGATTGGCGCGGTGAACACCGCGTAGGACGTTGCCGACGTATGGTCCTCTAGCTCGAAGTCCGTGTTCCCTCAACCTGTTCCGCACCGTTTGTCCTGATATCCTCCTCAGTCCTGGTATCCTGGCTGCAGTGCCTTCACACGTAGATGTGCGATCACGTAAGTGAAGGACCCGGATGTAGCTATTCTGAGCTGGCGTGGTCACTCGTGGTCTATCTGATCGCCGACGGTCATTCGCTGAACCAGTATGGTGGAAGCGGGTGACAAGCCGTGAAATGGCACTCTGACTAAGGTTCAGACGTCTGGCAACAGAAGATTGTGACTCTCCGGCCTGTAGTCTTCCGATGCCGATGTTTCTGGTTGCAGCATCAGGACGTGGCATGTTGAAAGTTCTTCCAAAGTCTTCGAAACGAATGTCATTTTCCCAAAGCTTCTGTCGTTTTATAGACGTTTAGTGCGTGATTTCCATGTTCAACATGCACGTGCAAAAACGCGCATGTTGCGTTGCGCCGATGTTTTCCTGATTTTTCAAAAAAACAGTTCATCAAAGTCAACATTTTTTACAGACGTTCTGTTCATGGATGTCAAATGTACACTAGATGTACCAGTAACAAATATTGAAGGATATTTTGTCAATATTATGATACGGACAGTACACACTTTCTTTTGAAATAAAACATACTGCCTATGCGTTTCTTTTTTTAATAGGATATATACAGCACATATCAATCAAATTTCAGTCATGAAATCAATTTCTAATTAAATGAGAACTAACAGTGGTAAAAAGATCCTCAACAGTTTTGTGATTGAAATATTGATCCCTTGTGTTAGAGAATTCAACACAGTCAAGCAGGATATACTTGACCGTGACTCTCTCATCACAAGGGATAGAAAATGGAGGATCCTCGCCTTTTAACAGGTATGTATGCATGTGTATATCGTGTGTGACCAATACGGCATGGTCGCATGATGACCTCGTCGAATCTGGACTGACAACCTAAGTAGGTATAACCAATGTACGGCTTTATTTCATGTAGTTTATTTATACCCACCCTGGTGTCCAACTTCCTCTGCATCAGATCACGGATGTAAACTGTAATACAAGCTTTGATGTCCGAATAAGGAATAAGAAGTTGTGTCAGAGATTTGTTGAGTGCTGCCTTAGCAGTAAGATCGGCCATGTTCCCATAAATGCCTACGTGGGTGGGGAGCCAACAGAGGACGATGTCGCATTGACCAGCAGCATTGACCATTGACTGTGATTCTTTCATCACGAGGGATGCAGAACGGAGGATCCACACCTTTCAAAAGGTATTCATGAGTATATCGTGTATGGCCAATACGACATCGCCGCAAAATGACCTCTTCAAATCTGGACTGACAACCCAAGTGGGTATACCCAATATATAGTTTCATTGCATGTAATTTATTTACACCCACTTGGGTGTCCCACTTCTTCTACATCAGATCACGGATGTAGGTTCTAATGCTTGCTTTGCAATCAGAGTATGGAAGAAGAAATGGTGTCACAGATTTGTTGAGTGCTGTCTTAGCAGCAAGATCGGCCATTGCGTTACCCGAAATGCCAACGTGGCTGGGTAACCAACAGAAGACGATGTCGTACTGGCCAGTAGCAAGATCATTATATAATTCAATAATTTCAATTAAAAGTGGATGTTTACAAGAAAGATTTTTAATCGCCTGAAGGCAAGAAAGAGAGTTGGAATAGATTATATATTGTTTATGTTTATGGTGTCTTTGAATATATTTAAGAGCTGTTAATATGGCGTTAGCCTCAGCTGTAAAAATAGAACTGTTGTCAGGTAATCTAGAAGATATTGTTCTGGATCTAATGACAGTGGCACAGGCTAAAGCGCCACCGTCCTTGGACCCATCTGTAAATAAGGATTTCTAATTGTTATATTTGTTTCTTAATTGATTATATTCTTGTTTATATTGTAACTCATTTGTTTCTGACCTTTTAGTTAATGTTATGTCAACTTGTGGCCTGGCCAATTGTCAAGGAGGAGAAGAAAGAAGACGTGAACGAGCTATGTTTTCCAGCTCACTGTGGTCAGCAGTAATGAAAGGCTTAATTCTCAGCCCAAGAGGTGGAACAAGAGAAAATTTCTTGTTGTACAAATCTTCATAAAGAGGATTAAAGACACAGTGGAATGCAGGATTAGCCTCGTTAGAATAGAGTTTTGTAATATATCGTAAATCTAGTTTTACATGGCGTTGTGTAAGAGAAGGCTCGTCAGCCTTAACGTAGGGACTGTCAACGGGAGAGGTTGTGTCATATGCTTTTTCAAGATCAAAAAGGATAGACACAGCATGTTGTTTACTTACAAAGGATTTTTATAAACGATTCTAGACGCACAAGGTGATCAATAGTAGTTCTATTTTTTTCGGAAACCACATTGAATATCAGTAGTGAGATGACTGGTTTCCAAGTACCACACTAAACGATTATTCACCATACCCTCCATAGTTTTGCAAACATAGCTAGTGAGAGATATTGGACGGTAGTTGACTCACTCCTAAATGGCTGTATACTATGAGAGAATTAGTGTGCACTATATATGAAGCAAATATTTTCTTCCAAATAGAGTTGAAAACACCTGCCTGTCTGGTCCTCTGTCACCCTTCCGAAGAATCCTTGTCCACGTCTATCCATGGAATATCTGCTTGGCAGTCGTCCTGCCTCTGAGGGACTTCAGGGTCCATTTCCGCCCCCAGGACGATGGCATCCACGTTCCTAATAGTAACGTTAACGAATAGGTTAATGTTTCATATCACTGATACTTACTACATAGATAATAAATATTAAAAGCATATGCTTTTTGGTCAGGAAAACGCTGTAACCTGAAACACAAGTTGTAACTTGCTCATGACGTCATTGTCAACAAGAATATATTGTATGTTGTCTTCAAAAGATAGTTTGGAGAACTTGCCTGAATATCAGTAGTGAGATGACTGGTTTCCAAGTACCACACTAAACGATTATTCACCATACCCTCCATAGTTTTGCAAACATAGCTAGTGAGAGATATTGGACGGTAGTTAGATGGATCTGTATGATCTCGGTCAGGTTTTGGAACAGGGATAACAATTGCGTTTCTGCACGAAGGAGGAAAACTGCCCGATGTCCAAATGTCATCTAATATATTCAAACGTGTCTGGAGACATGATTCAGGCACGTGTTTCAATAGTTGATAATGTATATTATCTTCTCCAGGTGTAGTATCATGAGCTTGTTCAAGAGCGGTTTATTGAGCTCATGTAGTGAAAATACTTCATTGTAATCTTCACCATTGTCCGAAATGAACTTGACTTCTTGACGTTCCTTAGTTTGTTGAAATTTCTGAAATTTAGGATTATAATTCGACGATGAAGAGTATTCGGCCAAAGTCTCACCTAATTGATTTCCGATGTCAGGTTTATCTGTTAATCTATCATCACCATCTTTGAGGTGGTAAATGCTTGCCTTAGAACCCTTGCCTTTAATTCTTTGAACAATATTCCACACCTTTGATAGCGGTGTGCGTCCTCCAGGACTGACGTTTACACATGTTCGTCTAGCCTTTGCATGTAAACATTGTAGATTCACCTGCTGTAAAGCTGAAGAAGGTGGAATGTACAGAGAACACAGTATTAAGGCTATGTGAAATGTAAGTCGAATAGCAACAGCTTGAAGATGAGTAACTAATGGAACAACACTGTGAATAACATCCTGTCTTACCAAGATAGAAGAACTTTCAATGGCTTTTACACCTGGAGGTGAAAAGTGACTGTTCAAATTATAATTTCTGATATCACATTTATCTGTGTCCCTAAGATACGTTTCTTATAGACACATTGCAGATGGTTTAACATCCTGTATTAAAATCTGCAAATCATTAAAATTATTCCTAAGCCCCCTACAATTCCACTGAATTACGTTGGAAGAGTGCATCATGGAGGCTCCATTGGCGATCGTTCTCGTCGGAAGTAGGACGGATTCTTTCCGCTCTGCGACGAAGGTGCCCATATCAAGTACTTCATAGGAGTCATGGACAACTATCTCTGTAAATGAAGTTTTCTTGTTTGTCTGTTTTCTGTTTAATTCCTTTCTTTCATTTTTGGTCAAAGGTTGAGCAGCTGGCTGTATTGTGACTGTTGTGCTGGGAGCATCAAGGACATTGGCAGCAATCAGAACTCGATTTACAGTTTGAGATGAAGATGTGAGGGACTCAATGACTGAAGTCAAGTTAGAGGGCTGATCTGATTTGATCCATGTCACATCAGTCTGAACATAAACTGATGTGCGTTTAATAGGTGAAGTAGCAAGAACCGAAGAAAAAGATTTATTGAGTTGAATTGGTAACTGATTGTCAACAAGTTAAAGGAGATGTTTTTTCATGTTTGATCTTAAATATTTTAGACTGTTTTTGCCACACACGGCATAACCGTGATGAAGCGACATGTTGACCTTTGCAGTTTGCAATTTTGATATCTGCTGAGCAGTCTACGTTTTCGTTTTACAACGGTGACAAACAGCAGATCCATTGCATGATTTGAAGCCATGTATAATTTTTGGCACTTGAAACATCGGAGTGGATTGGGGACATACACCTCGATTCAGATGTTGTCATAACCAGCTTTTATAGATTTGGGTAAGGCTGACAGCCAAAAAGTAAACAGACATGTATTTGACGGAATAATAATCTTCACTGTAAAAAGTTTAACTGTTGTCCCTCCTTGATTTTGTAATTCATGTGAAATATCTTCTTCAGACATGTCGGACAGGCAACATCCTCTGTCACGAACAATACCGCGACAGGTATTTAACGTTTTGTGTGCAGATGCAACAACCTCAATGTTTTCAAATATTTTGATGGATAAGAGGTTAAGAGACTGCAGCCTCCGTAAACACTCAATAAGCAGTGATCCACTACGAAGAAGTGTTACGTGATTCACTTCTCCGCAAATTCCTGAAATGGCCTTAGAAATTGCGAACGGGTTGAGCTGAAGTGGCTGCTTGTCTGCTGCTTCAATGACAATACATATAGGCCATGAATCAAGTACATTAGATACTTCTTGATCACCTTCATCTGAATCAACATGTCGAAGTTTAGATCTGTTTGAACCAGGATTTTGTTGAGCCATAGTAGAAATAATGGGATTCAGCTTCCCTGCTCCCCACCCACCATGGAGTGACAAAAAGAGTAGTGTTGAATTGCATCGGATCTCCAACATGCAAACACCAGGGATACAGGAATGGGATACCTCAGCAAATATGACGCGAAAAGCTGTCCATGAGCCACCGCCCTCTGGCATGAGACTCTGGGTAGATATAATTTTGATTATGTAAAACGTCAGCGAAGACGTCAGCAGCACTCAACAAATCTGTGAGGCCACTTCCTATCCCATGCACTGCTCATAAAGCTGGCATTAGGACCTACATCCGTGATCTCATGCAGAAGAAATGAAACACCCAAGTAGGTATAAATATATTGCATGCAATAAAATCTTATATCGGTTACACATAAGGGATAGATATTTCACTGTACAAACACTTAATGATCTCTTTAACACTGTTGAAGTGTTCTCAATTAATTATTGTTTTTGTTAAAAGAAATTGATTTCATAAATTTATTCTGATTATTAAGCACTGTAGAAAAATGTCTGCCTTTATTAAAATGTTGTAGTTTTCCGTGCTGGTTTTATAAAAGTAAAAGATCTAAAAGTAGTATACTGTGATACCCTAGTATATTTACAGTCCATCGTCGACAGGTTTCTTCTACGCAATGTTTTCATATTTATTGTGTAAAATTGTTTTCGTCACGACATGGCTGAGATATTGTCGATGTGACGTTAAATAATAACACACTCACTCACAGATTAGCTAACTGATAGAACTGGGCACATTGTACCACCTTGGAAACGTTAGGATCAAAGTGGTCTTCCGAAAGCTCTGTGACCTTTATCCAGCAGACCATCAGTCTCACGCCCGTTTGTCACAGGGACAGAATACGTGAAACCAAAGGTTCCCGATTACATGGCAACCTTTCGAGATGGATCCCCACAATATTGGCCCTGACATGAGAGTAAAATAGTATGCGAGCGTAGTCATGATCTGGTTCGCATACTGCAGACGAGCCTAACTGCTAACTTACCAAATCACCTAGTCAAAAGTTAACTTTATTCGGAAAAACTAGAATTTCCCTGAAATTTTGTTAATATTAAGCTAGAGAGGTTCTGTAAAAACTAGAATTGTTTTTGGACATGGTGGGAACATACGAATAAAGCGCTATAAAATTATGATTTCATGGTACCATAATTTTTTTTACCATGATTTTTGTTACCATATTACAGGATTTACACAATGATTTCTCTAAAAGTAGTATCGACGGAGTATAAATTAGTTTACAGTCTTACATGCATCTTTAATTTGTATAATCATATATGTGGTAATTTTTCAATTCTGAATTCGGATGTCTGATGTTTTGACCATTTTAAATAATCTGTTATGTTTGTTAATACGACAAGCTGGTATCAACCTTTATGGTTTAATAATGAAATTAAATGTTCTCAACTGAAACAAGAGAAGTATAATAGGTTATCGAAGCTCCCTCTTGAGAGAAGTACTTTAAATGTGAACTTGTATCTTGAAGCCAAACGAAATTCAGGAATACGTGTAAGGAGAAGCGGTGTGCATATACCTCTGAAGAATCTATCTAAGGATAAAGATTGTAGAAAGTTCTGGATAAGGGTACAGTGTTTAGTCTCAGTACAACAAGACAAAGATGTCATAACACCAAATGAACGGTTTTCGTATTTCAAAGAATTTTTAAACCCAGTCGTCAGTCCACCAACTGATCTTGATAATACTGTAGCTGTGCAGACGAGATACCTACAGGGGTTTTAAAGAACGTTCCAGTCCTTAAGGATCACCTTCATTTGCGCATTAACGCTATTCTGGAATCAGGAGAATTCCCTGTAGCAGAAAAAAGAAATAATGCGAAAAAGGTGATAAGACAGACCCCAACAATTATAGGGGAATGCATACGTTAAGTGTGATTGCACAGGTGTTTACATGTACTTCTATACTTGAAGCAGGTTACGTTTTGGGGCAGTGATATTATAAATGAGGGACAGAGTGGGTTTAGGAATAATCACTCCACAATGAATAGTGTTTTCAGACTGTATTCTTTAGCACATAAATATCTACGTAAAGCTAAACATTGTTTCTATGCGGCATTTATAGAATTCCACGAGGCCTTTGACCTAATCAACAGAAAGAAACTCATGTATGTATTACTGTTCACGGGAAAATATACAAAGTTATAAAAAGTATGTACTCCAATGGCTGTACCCCTGTCCATTCTGGTAGCTTAAGAACTGATTTCTTCTCTACTCGAAATGGTGTTCGACAAGTATGTATGCTAAGTCCTATACTTTTTATCATCTTTATCAATCAACTGGCAGATGATATACAACACAGCGATACACATGGAATATTAATAGATGCTATTATGATTTTGTTGTTTGCGGACGATGTTGTCCTCCTTGCTGATAGCGATATTGACCTTGAATATTTTGGGAATAAATGGAGATTGGGGTGAATCTTGACAAGTCAGAAGTTGTTGTGTTTTGTAATGGGAGTTGTGTCAAACAAGTAATATTATAAACGTAATATTATGAATGTAACTCTGTACTATAAACACCTTGGAATAGTATTTTTATCATGACTTATTTGGTCGAGAGCGTGTGAAACAATATCGTTACAGGCCAAGCGTGGTTGTTTTCCCCTGTTTGAACTTTTTAGAAAATATCCAAATATAACTTTTGATGTTGCTGAGAAAATGTTTTCTTCTACGGTTATACCTATTTTATGCTTTTTGTTACACCTACAGCAGCTGTATTGAAAAGGTGCAGAGTCAATATATGAAAATATTTTTTGTTCATCAGTAACGTCCTTTTGTGCTGTGCAGGGCGAAGTTGGCAAATACAATCTATTTGTTAATTATTATGTAAACTGCACAATATATTGGGTTTCCCACGTTCGAATGTTGCAATTTACATCAGGATTTTCATATGTTTGGTTGTCTCAGGATCGTGGTAATGTAGAGCAGTTCATTCTTCATTTTAAAGGAGATGTATAGATATAACTATTCAGCACAACATTTATCCAACTAATAGATTCTCTCATATTACAGATCACTTAAATTACTTTTGAAGACTGAATTTCTGGCACATTTCGATGTCAACTCCCACAATTTAAATATCTGAAAGCAATGTTTTTCTAAGACAGTTATACCATTTAATCAGCTTCTATGCCAGAACCGTAACTTGAACCTCACAGAAGATGGATATCATTTTTGTAAATCTGTCCATTTTATAGATCGTTTAGACAAGAATTTATACCAGGTAAATATGACATTTTCCCATTCATCAAAAGAAAAATCCACATTCTTCTAAATGAAGTATGGTTTACTCTTATGAAAGGATTATTATTTCTTTGAAAGATGCTTTCGTTGATGTCATTATTGATCTCCATGTAATTATCAACTAAAAATCTTTGATGTATCACAAGAAAAAAATTGTGATTTACAAAAATTTACAAAATTTATATGTCATATTTACAAACATTGACAACAATTGTAAAGGTGATGTTTACACGGCTTCTAAAGTTTTGTAAATTTTGGAAGGATTTTACCACTTTTTCTTTCAATTGTGCCATTTCTCAAGAATCCCCATTACCCTGTAAACTTACTAATTTATTATTTCTTTTGTTCTGTTAGAGTTCATACTGTTGATATGCATAATGGATCTTGCATGTGACATATTTATTCATGAAAACTAAAGGAATAAGCCATATTTTGTATAGTCCGCATAGTCCAGTGCTTTATATCAATGCAACTGCGTCTGGTGCGTGAAAACATGAAAGATGTGTACGGCCAGCATTGATCTATATACCAAATACTTGTGCCTGTTAAAACAGATGTCTTGCTTTTGTTCGAGATCATCATCCCAAGCTCATTGCGGTGATTTTACCACTCTTCTCCGTGGGAAGTATATGCATTCTCTAAATAACACCTGTCACTAGACCTTTTATGTTGGTGCTCATTAACGGTGTTATGCAATTGGCGTATTCAAGAAATCTCATAAACATGTCAATAGATAAATGGTTGTGATGTCAGTACGTGTGGATTGGAGCAAATACTCAAACGAATTAATAAAAATCATTGTGTAACAAGATTTACATAATCATTTACAAGAAGTATGTTACAGAATATTTAAATGGTGCGTGCCGGTCTATCATTTGTTTGTTTATGTCCGGCGTACTTAACTTTTTAATTTATCTTTCATACATAAAACATAACTTACATAACTGTACACTCTGTTTTGCATTTGGTAACTGCGAAAATATAAGAAATTCTTAAAGTGCTACAAAATCATACATCATCAGTGTCAACAGTGATAGTTCACTTCATACACAACTGACTCAACAAGATGGGAAAAAAACTTTTCCATACTCTGTCATGGTCTTCCTTTCTGCTTGAAGATGTTTTTTGTCTTAAGTCTATGGTTACTTCGGTGAGCATCCACAATTTTACCATCAAGACACCAAAAATAATTATCTTAGCAATAACATTCTCATAAATGCTCTATATTGATACAATTAGTTTGTATGTGTGGAATGCACTTTACAAAGGTAAATAAACCAAAGTTCTAATACAAGATTATCATATGACAAACCACGAGGTTAATTCTTCAATCATATTTAGTATCTAATCGAAAAGAAGCAATGACGAAGAGGTAGGCAGATCTTGAGGTGGATAGATTATTAAGATCAGATAATTCATTTTTTCCACTTAAGATTGTCTTCAAGCTTTATCCATGTTTGTAATTCAACTTTATGTACATATGTGACAACACATGCTGTATTTACATTTTGTATTGTATGTTGTATGGTACCGGTGTCGATGTAAACTGTCAAGCTGTTCACAATCCCTTTTCATTTTTTATCAATAAAAAAACAAACACAATAATTGAGCACAAAAAATGAGATGTGTAAATCATTCCCTCTGCTGGTGATGGCTGTGTGGGATTAGTTAAAGGACCAAACCCAGTTGAGCATGCCTTATAAACCTCTTACTCTTAAAATAAACAACTTCACTCCAAAGAGGATACCACTAGTGGGATTATTTGGCTGATTTGAGTTAGTGATTTGATAACGCTTAGTCTTGATGAACAATAGTCTATTTCAACAACATGGTCAATTGGTAAAATTCATATTTAAGTGACATACCTTTATTTACATGTTTCACAAACCGTTGTGTACACGTGCACTGTCCATTGTATTTCTTGGTTGGAGAAGTTACAGAGAGGAAGAGTAACTCAAAGTAATTTGATGACCTTTTGAGATCTAAATAAATATATGAACACCCGATGAGAAAATGCAGTTGATCATTGCACACCAACATACGGACATTTTTGCTATCGTGAATTTGAGACTTTACATCTACAAAGCCGTTCAGAATGTCTGTCAGCGATATTTCTTCAGAGGGCGTATTCAGCTCAGGTGAGTATATTGCAGATGACGCAAGTATATTATTTGTAAAATCAGTAAGGCAATCCTGATGACGCCATGTGTTCCTTCAGCAGCATGGTTGTTGAGAAATCTTACACTCAAGACTACCATATCATTTAGCAAGGAGCTCGTAGAGAATCCCTGCCATTCAGTAAGTGTTTAGTATATTGAATCACGATATGAGAACAACAACCCGACTGATTGGCTGATCAAAGGTTTATTACATGTCATAAATATCCTTCCTGGGACTTAATCAGGCTATGGGGGTAGAATATATTCCCCAGGTAACACCAGCTGTTTTTGTGGTTGAGCTGACGGATTACCTGTTGCATGTAATTTCAATTATAATGTATAATTAGTATAAGACTGATTTTGGACGTATTCTTACAGACGTAAAACGTTCTGTTTTATGTTTTAAGAGATAGGTTTCATCAAAAACAACAATGACGGAGCAACACAGACTAATCCCAGTATTCATGTATATACGTATTTTGGGTTCCCATATCACACGTCATTATATGGATGGAATAGTGACTTTAATAGATACACGTGTATAAACCCATTTACTCACAAAACACATCCTTTTCAAAATCGCTAAGGCATTTCAAAATCAAATTTAACACAAATATATTTTAAAAACGATGTTGATTGTTTATTTCTTTGTAAATGTTTGTAACTTTTTCAGACAAGATGTTCTTATACGATGTTGTGTTAGCAGTAATTCGACTTTATTTAAGACTTTAGTTGTAATACCTGCTAGTCATTTTGTTAGGTTTTTCAAAATGCTAATTGCATTTTCCCCATGAATTTACTTTCACAGACAACTGTGAGGCAGGCTCTACGGAATGCTGAGTCTGTAAGAGGAATGACCCTAAATCCACAACAGACGTAAGAATATACTTTAATATGATTTCAATACAGTAACTGCAAGAGTTTCAATGCATTACACCATTCAACAAGTAAAACTTCAGGTGTTTCTACAATAACCTCGACATGAATTTATCTTCATTGTGCTGACAATAAATTTAGAATTGTATTTTTCAGGTTGGAAACAGGACAGAATAAGGACGCTAAGGCAGCTCTCCCTGTTATTCCGCACGCTGAGTTTCAAGGTATTGCAGTTCTGCTTAATGCTCTGTCCTATATGCATCAGTGCACAACAAAAAATGAGCACAACCCACTGTTATAATAATAGGAATGCTCCTTTCTTGAGCTCCAAACGTGACTTTTGTTGCACAGTAAAATTATGCAACAAAATGTGATGTTCATGGGCGAATTTGTTCAACCGTTTGAATCGGGTGCATGTGTTTTGTGACGACTTCTTGTTATAATTCTGTAATCACTGTATAATATACGTCAGTTTTATTGAAACATAAAGTTTCTGTCAGGGTATTGTATTTTGTTTGTTGCAGTGGCTATGACAAGATGTTTGCAGACAAAAAAGGAAACCGTCTCAAGAAAGAAAAACAACCAAAACAAACACAATGATGTCATGAGATGTTCCAGAAACACTACAGTATGTAAACATAAAAAACAATTTAAGTAGCTTTCGGGAATCAAGAATTAGATGAAAATTTTTTAAGAGGATGCACTACATAACTTGGCTTACCATCAATTAGAAAGGAAGAAGGCATGTTAATTGATGAATCTTAACTGAGATGATATCAATTAACAAGGCATAAGGCATAAGGCCTTGTTAATTAATGAACCCTTACTGACATGACTTGCTCATCAATGAACAAGGGATTAGGCCTTGTTATGTGTTGAAGCTTTGTTCAAGGCTGGGAGATACAGTAACAATCACCCCACAGTATTAATCCGTGTGATCTTTCAAAGGAGAAAAAAGGTTGTACCATACAACACCTGTGTTCTAATGCACTAAATACACAAGCATCAATAATACCTGCTATGAGATTATGAGAATAACCATTGATTCTATTTTCACATTGGTTTACCATTCATTTAATGCAAGTATAATCATATTGACTGTTTTCTTCAGAAATCGAGTCGAAGGGATGCAACAGGCAGACCTCCCCAGCCATAAGAAAGCAAAATATGAACAAGTGTTAAAGAATGCACAACTACAATGCTACCCCATTGTTTTTGATTGTATATTTGATAATAATGTGAAACATATTTCCGTAAATTTGTAAATGGAATGTTTTGGTATGAAATTTAATCTTCCTCTTGTTACAATCTGTAAATAAACATCTAGTGTAAACTTGACGCTGTCTATTTGTTTGGGGGTAATTTCATTTGCATGAAAGACGGGAGTATTATAAACGTGAAACAAATTCCGCATTAAAGAATACCATTTCCATCAACAGTGCAGTATTGACCATGGAGCACTATCAAGCGAACATCAAATTTATTTCAATCTTATGATATGCTAAATTCCTTGGTGGTGGTGCCCCATGAATTGGTGGATGTTGTGGTGTACTCATGTATGCTTATGGCAGTGCGCCATGCATTGGTGGAATTTGTGGTGTACTCATGTATGTCAGTGGCGGTGTGCCATGCATTGGTGGATCTGATGGTTATGCCTCATATATGCCTGTGGTGGTGCACCATGCATTGGTGGATGTTGTGATGTAGTCATGTATACCGATGGTGGTGCCCCATGCCGGTAACGGTGTGCCATCCATTGGTGGATGTTGTGGTGTACTCATGTATGCCGGTGGCGGTGCACCATGCATTGGTGGATCTTGTGGTGTAGTCAAGTATGTCAGTGGTGGTGTACCAATCATTGGTGGATGTAATGGTTTACTCATGTATACCAGTGGCGGTGCTCCATGCATTGGTGGATGTAATGGTGTACTCATGTATACCGGTGACGGTGCTCCATGCATTGGTGGATGTAATGGTGTACTCATGTATACCGGTGGCGGTGCTCCATTCATTGGTGGATGTAATGGTGTACTCATGTATACCGGTGGCGGTGCACCATGCATTGGTGGATGTTGTGATGTTGTCATGTATACCGATGGTGGTGCCCCATGCCGGTAACGGTGTGCCATCCATTGGTGGATGAGATGGCTATGTCTCATGTATGCATGTGGTGGTGCCCCATACATTGGTGGATGTTGAGGTGTACTCATGTGTGCCGGTGGTGGTGCCCCATGCATTGGTGGATGTTGAGGTGTACTCATATGTGCCGGTGGTGGTGCCCCATGCATTGGTGGATGTTGTGGTGTATTCATACATGCTGGTGGTCGTGGTGCGCCATACATTACTGGATGTTGTGGAGTGCTCGTGTATGCCAGTGGCGATGCGCCATGCATTGGTGGATGTGATGGTTATGTCTTACGTATATGTATGAGGGTGGTGGTGACCCATGCATTGGTGGATGTTGTGATGTACTCATGTATACCGATGGTGGTGCCCTATGCCGGTGGCGGTGTGCCATCCATTGGTGGATGTGATGGTTATGTCTCATGTACGCATGTGGTGGTGCCCCATGCATTGGTGGATGTTGTGGTGTACTCATACATGCCGGTGGTCGTGGTGCGCCATACATTTGTGGATGTTGTGGAGTGCTCGTGTATGCCGGTGGCGATGTGCCATGCACTGGTGGATGTGATGGTTATGTCTCATGTATGCATGTGGTGGTGCCCCATGCATTGGTGGATGTTGTGGTGTACTCATACATGCCGGTGGTCGTGGTGCGCCAAACTCACGTATATGTATGAGGGTGGTGGTGACCCATGCATTGGTGAATGTGATGTACTCATGTATACCAATGGTGATGCCCCAAGCCGGTGGCGGTGTGCCATCCATTGGTGGATGTGATGGTTATGTCTCATGTATGCATGTGGTGGTGCCCCATGCATTGGTGGATGTTGTGGTGTACTCATACATGCCGGTGGTCGTGGTGCGCCAAACATTTGTGGATGTTGTGGAGTGCTCGTGTATGCCGGTGGCGATGTGCCATGCACTGGTGGATGTTATGGTTATGTCTCATGTATGCCGGTGGTGGTGCGCCATGCATTGGTGGATGTTGTGGTGTACTCATGTATGCGGGTGGTGGTGCGATATGCAGTAATGATTGTGATGGTGGTGCCTCAGTAGGCCGGTGGTAGTGTGCCATGCATTGGTGGATGTTGTGGTGTACTCTTGAATGTCGGTGATGGTGTGCCATGCATTGGTGCATGTGATGGTGGTATCTCTTGTATGAGGGTGCTGGTGCACAATGCATTGGTGGATGTTGTCTACTACTCATGTACGCTGGTGACGGTGTGCCATGCATTGGTGGATGGTGTGGTGTACTCACGTATGCCAGAGGCTGTGCACCATGCATTCGTGGATGTGATGGTGGTGTCCCATGTATGAGTTTGGTGGTGCCCCATGCATTGGTGGATGTTGTGTTCTACTCATGTGTGCTGGTGGCGGTGCGCCTTGCATTTGTGGATGTTGTGGTGTACTCACGTATGCCAGTGGCTGTGCTCCATGCATTGGTGGATGTGATGGTGGTGTCTCATGTATGAGGGTGGTGGTGCCCCATGGATTGGTGGATGTTGTGGTGTACTCATGTATGCTGGTGGTGGTGCCCCATGCATTCGTAGATGTGATGGTGGCGTCTTATGTATGCCTGTGGTGGTGCCCAATGCATTCGTTAATGTTGTGGTGTACTCATGTATGGCTGTGGCGGTGCCCCATGTATTGGAGGATGTTTTGGTGTACTCATGTATGCTGGTGGTGATGCCCCATGCATTGGTGGATGTTGTGGTGTACTCATGTATGCCGGTGGCGGTGCGCCATGCATTGGTGGATGTTGTGGTGTACTCATGTATGCCGCTGGTGCACCATGCATTGGTGGATGTTGTGGTGTACTCATGTATACCGGTGGTGGTGCCCCATGCATTGGTGGATGTTTTGGTGTCCCATGTAATGCCGGTGGTGGTGCGCCATGCATTGGTGAATGTGATGGTGGTGTCTCATGTATGCCGGTGGTGGAGCCCCATGCATTGGTGGATGTGTTGGTGTCCCATGTAATGCCGGTGGTGGTGCGCCATGCATTGGTGAATGTGATGGCGGTGTCTCATTTACATGTATTGTGGTGTACGATGTTGAAATGATTTTTTTTTACTTTAAACAAAACGTAAACCAGACATAGTGAAATTAATATTTCGAATCCACGTCATTTTGTCTTGCAACTGAAAATTTAAGTCTTAGAATTTTATTCAACTTAGGATAAAAGTTGTATAACAAACGATTATAGATTCAAATCGTTATTACTGGTTTGTATTGCAAGGAGGTAAGCGCAGCAGTTAGAACAGTGAAACAAGTGCACGTGCGGTACGTGATGAGCGTTAACTTAGACCATCCCAACTTCTCGACGTTTTATATTTAATGTGCACCCCACCCCCCCCCCCCCCACCCCCCTGTAATACAAACAAAGAAAGTGATTTGAAATTATGATCGTTTGTTTAACAACTTTCATCTTAAGTTGAATAAAATTCTGACAATTAAATGTTCAATTGGCAAGGTATAAAATTATAAGAAATTTGCCATCGTAATTTCATTTTATTCGATTTACGTTTTTGTTTAAAGAGACATTCATCGGTACGCTTTCACGGCAAACGGACTGTAATCGCAGAATAACACGAGTGAGTCACGAAAGCGATGAGCAGTGATAAGCACATCACAATTTACAACATTCCAACCCACGGACGACAGTTTGTTTTAATTCATTTACATTGAATGTTCCATACACCTATGTCACTTTGGGTTTAACTTGTAATTTTAAATTTACAATGGGTTATACCTGTATTGTATTAGCCGTTGATTATGTTTTAGCTATATTGTCTTACATAAATAAATCTGTATTTAATGAAAGAAAATTTTGTTTCGTTTTGTTTCAATAATGAATATTACCAGGTCTTACTTGGCTCACGCTAAATAAGAAAACATGCCTCTGTGTAAACACTTGTGATTGAGGTGCTTTCAATAGCTCTAATCCTTTGTTTCGGGTTCGGCGACTGGGATTAGGTTGCGTAAGCGAGCGACCCGAAGCGAGCGACTGAATCCCGCTTGGAGTTTGAGCACCCACCTACAATGATGTGAAATATTCGTCGTGGGGACAGAAAGTCTCGAAATCCTGTAGAGGTAGGACGACTTCAAGGATTCTTCGGAAGGGCGACACAGGACCAGACAGGTAGGTGTTTCCATATCTATTTGGAAGAAAATATGCATCTTCATGGATATTTGTTTAATATACAGTGCACACTCATTCTCTCATAGGACACAGCCATTTAGGTATAGATGGGAAAGGTTGATACTGGTTTCTGCATGTAAACGGAGTGGTAGTGTAGCCTAGTTCTTCAAGTGTTGGCACGTCATGTTCAGTACCACTGTTCGATTCCTCACTTAAATATGATGTCCCACGCCCACTTATGAGGCCTGTCGTTGGAATATTGCCCAAAGCGGCAGAAAACCACACTTACTCGCTCTTGTGAATCCAATCTACATCCGAGAGAAATGTGATTACTGATGCTAATGCATGACTCATTTCTTTCAGACGCAGGAACCCTGGCACCCTCTGGATTTGGTGTTGTGTCACTCTAAACCCTTCCACCTGAACTTTAGTACACTGACTTTCCAAGGGTCCGATGGGATGAGCTTTTGTCTCATGGTGGCTCCATTGTGCGTCTGCTCTCCGCGTAGCCCCCTGCCGAGCGTACATGGAGTAGGTTCGGTGCTAGGGCCTGACTGTACAGTCAGGATGGTTGTTACAGCAACCCAGCTAGTTTAGGGTTGGCACACTCTGTGGCCCCAGTCTTTTCAGCACCCCCAGTAGACCCAATGCTGACTGCACTTGACTGGTAGATTAGGGGTTAGTGTAGATAGGGCCCCCTTCGTGCATGCCCTGTACGATGCTATCTATAGATAGTATAACTTAGTGTTAACCCACCATTCCGTCCTTCAATAGGTAGTTCGAGACAAAGCAAGTCCCGGATGGTCACTTTGAAAGTCAGTGTACTGGCCACCTGCTGGTAAAGCATTCACTATTTCAGTTTAAAACTTAAATTAAATTTTGTTTTTCACGTCCCGACATATTTGCTTTGCATTTAAATGTAAGGGGATCGTCGAATAACCGAATGGTTAAAGCGTTCGCTCATGACGCTCCAAACAACCTATTTCGATTTCCCATATCTGAATGATGTGTGAAGCATCTATTTGTTGTCTCTCACCGTGATATAGCTAGTATATTTCTGAAAGCGGTGTAAAAAGTTCTCTCACGCAGTCATAATCTGTGTGAGAAGCATAAATTATGTAAAGTGTTCTTTGCCTTTTTAAGTAGAACCGTTGCTTACGCATGCAACTGTTCCTTTCAAACAATCTTTTGAATAAACCATAACATGCAATGCATCCTTGTTTATCATGACGTTTACTGCAAAATTACAACTTGAGTTTCATGTTTGAGATTTTACGTGTAGGCATATAAGTTGCATTTATGCACACAGTAAGTGCCAGCGATGTAAACTATATTCTCTTTACTGTTATGAGCAGGGATGCCATCTACCTGGGGGCGGAAATGGACCCTGAAGTCCCCCAGAGGCAGGACGACTGCCAAGAAGATATTCCGTGGACAGAAGTGGATCAAGGTCTCTTCTGGCGGCAGGACAACGACCACAAAGCCGCCAGACTACCAGGAAGGCAAGTTCTCCCGACTATCTTTTGAAGACAACATACAATATATTCTTGTTGACAATGACGTCATGAGCAAGTTACAACTTGTGTTTCAGGTTACAGCGTTTTCCTGACCAAAAAGCATATGCTTTTAATATTTATTATCTATGTAGTAAGTATCAGTGATATGAAACATTAACCTATTCGTTATCCTTACTATTAGGAACGTGGATGCCATCGTCCTGGGGGCGGAAATGGACCCTGAAGTCCCCCAGAGGCAGGACGACTGCCAAGAAGATATTCCATGGATAGACGTGGACAGGGATTCTTCGGAAGGGTGACAGAGGACCAGACAGGCAGGTGTTTTCAACTCTATTTGGAAGAAAAAATTTGCTTCATATATAGTGCACACTAATTCTCTCATAGTATACAGTCATTTAGGAGTGACTGAGTTTAGTTTTACACCGCACTCAGCAATATTCAGCTATATAAGGTGACGGTCTGTAAATAATCGAGTCTGAACAAGACAATCCAGTGATCAACAACACGAGCATTGATGTGCGCAAATGGGAACCGATGACATGTTTCAACCAAGAAGTCAGCGAGTCTGACCACCCGATCCCGTTAGTCGCCTCTTACGACCAGCATAGTCACAGCCATTTAGGTATAGATGGGAAAGGTTGATACTGGTTTCTGCATGTAAACGGAGTGGTAGTGTAGGCTAGTTCTTCAAGTGTTGGCACGTCATGTTCAGTACCACTGTTCGAGTCCTCACTTAAATACTATGCCCCACGCCTACGTATGAGGCCCGTCGTTGGAAAATTGCCCAAAGCGGCAGAAAACCACACTTACTCGCTCTTGTGAATCCAATCTACATCCGAGAGAAATGTGATTACTGATGCTAATGCATGACTCATTTCTTTCAGACGCAGGAACCCTGGCACCCTCTGGATTTGGTGTTGTGTCACTCTAAACCCTTCCACCTGAACTTTAGTACACTGACTTTCCAAGGGTCCGATGGGATGAGCTTTTGTCTCATGGTGGCTCCATTGTGCGTCTGCTCTCCGCGTAGCCCCCTGCCGAGCGTACATGGAGTAGGTTCGGTGCTAGGGCCTGACTGTACAGCCAGGATGGTTGTTACAGCAACCCAGCTAGTTTAGGGTTGGCACACTCTGTGGCCCCAGTCTTCTCAGCACCCCCAGTAGACCCAATGCTGACTGCACTTGACTGGTAGATTAGGGGTTAGTGTAGATAGGGCCCCCTTCGTGCATGCCCTGTACGATGCTATCTATAGATAGTATAACTTAGTGTTAACCCACCATTCCGTCCTTCAATAGGTAGTTCGAGACAAAGCAAGTCCCGGATGGTCACTTTGAAAGTCAGTGTACTGGCCACCTGCTGGTATAGCATTCACTATTTCAGTTTAAAACTTAAATTAAATTTTGTTTTTCACGTCCCGACATATTTGCTTTGCATTTAAATGTAAGGGGATCGTCGAATAACCGAATGGTTAAAGCGTTCGCTCATGACGCTCCAAACAACCTATTTCGATTTCCCATATCTGAATGATGTGTTAAGCATCTATTTGTTGTCTCTCACCGTGATATAGCTAGTATATTGCTGAAAGCGGTGTAAAAAGTTCTCTCATGCAGTCATAATCTGTGTGAGAAGCATAAATTATGTAAAGTGTTCTTTGCCTTTTTAAGTAGAACCGTTGCTTACGCATGCAACTGTTCCTTTCAAACAATCTTTTGAATAAACCATAACATGCAATGCATCCTTGTTTATCATGACGTTTACTGCAAAATTACAACTTGAGTTTCATGTTTGAGATTTTACGTGTAGGCATATAAGTTGCATTTATGCACACAGTAAGTGCCAGCGATGTAAACTATATTCTCTTTACTGTTATGAGCAGGGATGCCATCTACCTGGGGGCGGAAATGGACCCTGAAGTCCCCCAGAGGCAGGACGACTGCCGAGAAGATATTCCGTGGACAGAAGTGGATCAAGGTCTCTTCTGGCGGCAGGACAACAACCACAAAACCGCCAGACTACCAGGAAGGCAAGTTCTCCCGACTATCTTTTGAAGACAACATACAATATATTCTTGTTGACAATGACGTCATGAGCAAGTTACAACTTGTGTTTCAGGTTACAGCGTTTTCCTGACCAAAAAGCATATGCTTTTGATATTTATTATCTATGTAGTAAGTATCAGTGATATGAAACATTAACCTATTCGTTATCGTTACTATTAGGAACGTGGATGCCATCGTCCTGGGGGCGGAAATGGACCCTGAAGTCCCCCAGAGGCAGGACGACTGCCAAGAAGATATTCCATGGATAGACGTGGACAGGGATTCTTCGGAAGGGTGACAGAGGACCAGACAGGCAGGTGTTTTCAACTCTATTTGGAAGAAAAAATTTGCTTCATATATAGTGCACACTAATTCTCTCATAGTATACAGTCATTTAGGAGTGACTGAGTTTAGTTTTACACCGCACTCAGCAATATTCAGCTATAAGGTGACGGTCTGTAAATAATCGAGTCTGGACAAGACAATCCAGTGATCAACAACACGAGCATCGATGTGCGGAAATGGGAACCGACGACATGTTTCAACCAAGAAGTCAGCGAGTCTGACCACCCTATCCCGTTAGTCGCCTCTTACGACCAGCATAGTCACAGCCATTTAGGTATAGATGGGAAAGGTTGATACTGGTTTCTGCATGTAAACGGAGTGGTAGTGTAGGCTAGTTCTTCAAGTGTTGGCACGTCATGTTCAGTACCACTGTTCGAGTCCTCACTTAAATACTATGCCCACGCCTACGTATGAGGCCCGTCGTTGGAATATTGCCCAAAGCGGCAGAAAACCACACTTAGTCGCTGTTGTGAATCCAATCTACATCCGAGAGAAATGTGATTACTGATGCTAATGCATGACTCATTTCTTTCAGACGCAGGAACCCTGGCACCCTCTGGATTTGGTGTTGTGTCACTCTAAACCCTTCCACCTGGACTTTAGTACACTGACTTTCCAAGGGTCCGATGGGATGAGCTTTTGTCTCATGGTGGCTCCATTGTGCGTCTGCTCTCCGCGTAGCCCCCTGCCGAGCGTACATGGAGTAGGTTCGGTGCTAGGGCCTGACTGTACAGTCAGGATGGTTGTTACAGCAACCCAGCTAGTTTAGGGTTGGCACACTCTGTGGCCCCAGTCTTTTCAGCACCCCCAGTAGACCCAATGCTGACTGCACTTGACTGGTAGATTAGGGGTTAGTGTAGATAGGGCCCCCTTCGTGCATGCCCTGTACGATGCTATCTATAGATAGTATAACTTAGTGTTAACCCATCATTCCGTCCTTCAATAGGTAGTTCGAGACAAAGCAAGTCCCGGATGGTCACTTTGAAAGTCAGTGTACTGGCCACCTGCTGGTAAAGCATTCACTATTTCAGTTTAAAACTTAGGTGAAATTTTGTTTTTCACGTCCCGACATATTTGCTTTGCATTTAAATGTAAGGGGATCGTCGAATAACCGAATGGTTAAAGCGTTCGCTCATGACGCTACAAACAAACCTATTTCGATTTCCCATATCTGAATGATGTGTAGAGCCGATATTTCTTGTTTCTCCCCGTGATGTAGCTGGTATGCTGGTAAAAGCAGTGTGAAAACGACACTCATGCAGTCTTAATATGTGCTGGAAGTATAAATTATGATACAGAATACTGTTTACCTTTATTAGCAGAAGCCACTGTGTTCTTCCAAACGATCTTTTAAAGAAAACATAAAGTGCCTCCTTGTGTACAATGACGTCTACTGCCAAGTCACAACTTGATTTTCGTGTTTGAGATATGTTCTCGTGGAATCATATATTTTGCATTTATGCACACAGTACAAATGATGTAAAATATGTTTACCTTTATTATCAGGAGCGTGGATGCCATCGTCCTGGGGGCGGAAATGGACCCTGAAGTCCCCCAGAGGCAGGACGACTGCCAAGAAGATATTCCATGGACAGAAGTGGATCAAGGATTCTTCTGGAGCAGCATGTGGATGTTTTACTGTTCGGACATTTTGTGACAATGTACTCTGCGTGTCTACTACTGTAAACCCTCCAGTAGAATAGGTAGCGTTGCATACGTTGAGGGAACACGGTTCCAGAGTTTTTTTTCTCAGAAATGTTTTTTATCTCTGGTTTTACGTGTCGGGCTTCAGTTACCTTTGACCTTGTTCAAATCTCAAATTTGATCAAGATCAATTTAGACACACAATCTGCGACAACAATGTTGGTGTTTCTGTTCGAGGATTTGGTACTGTTCCATGTTGGGAATGATGACATTAATAAAACATAATCCGCACAGCTGGTCCAATTGTACTTGTTTGTTTTGCTGTTTTGTTTGTGAAACTTGTGAACTGGAGAAGAATTGTTTTTGTCCATGGAAATCGGATGTGCACGACTTTATCGCCTTGTAGGAGTGCTTGTTTTTAGCCATACACTGCCATGCACTGCTAAACACCGCCAACACAGAAACCCATCACGAAACAAGTCCAACATTAAAACAATAGATCAATACACGGGGGTATTCTAATGTCTACAAACCAGAACTTACAATACAAAAGCCTATCAACATTACTAGATCACATCGCACAGACCTTTAGTTCAATGTATGTACATGTACTAAACAATCCAGTGGTGTCTGTAGATGAGACAAGACATTAAATGAAAAGCTCCCACCAACATCCAACAGTCTAGAATATTACATTGCGCAAGTAAACAACCAAGTGCATGTTTGCCAATCATATTCCTTAACCAATTGACCATGGTTGGAGCATTTGTGATGGTCAGCGTATCCCTTTTCTGGTGTTCTGATGTCGAGAGATGCTGCTCCCCATGGATTGGTTGAACTGACACAGAGTAAATGCATTAAAGTCAGTATGCCATCAGAGAGAGATCTATATCAAAGCAGATAAACTGAACAAATAGTAAGCTTCTGAATGTATCAAAAGTGATTAACAGTTATCTGACAGACCATTTCAATAGCTACTACGAGAGCTTAGAGGCAGTTATCGATCGTGAAGCATAGTTTTCTAATACTGTGGATACTGCTATTTCATCAAATAGTTCAGGAATGTATAGCTTTTATTAACCATACCATTGAAGTTTGTTCTTTTCTAAACTGTGTTAAACGTGTGACACCAAATGAAATGTTTGTTAGTTCTCTGCTCTGTATAGGCACTAAAACTACAATGGTGGCCATCTTGGCAGCCATTTTTGAATTCTGGCTAATATCAAGTTATTCCATGTAACACGTTGTCACTCTAGAAGTAAACAGGAAACAAAATCTCGTCTCAAAGAGTAAGCTGTAAAACATTACATTATCACGCCATGACCATACAAAATCACCTGTTTTATGCCCGAGTCACCACTCTAGAAGCCACAAGTGTCAAAAAACATAAAAAGTATCAACATTGGCCGTAAATGGACACATTCGGTGTTAATTTTTATGTAAATGTAACTACCGAGAAGACAATTCAAAATGGTGGTTATTTTCATTATTTTAAAAAGCAAATATATGTCCATAAACATATACACCCTTTAGCAATACACAAAAGTCACAATGACAGTGATCAGATTGATATTAGTAAAACTATCCATGATTAACTTTGAGATGTTGTCGGCCAGCAAACCAAATGTCATGAAAATGCTCACAGACCTCCACCACATAAAATGGCCTGTGAAAACCTTAGTATTAAAGGCCTTTTCATGAGCCAATGACATCATACTAACTGAAGATATTGTCAAACAAACTCAGTAATGGCTAGGCTACGACATCAGATTTTTCAGCTACTTCCTCCTGTACTACTTCAATACCCTTGGATACAGCAAAGGGGTTCACCTTTTACGGTGTCTTGTCAGGAGTCTCGATCACAAGGACAAACTCAATCGATGCGGAAGGTCTGTGATCAGTATCAATAGGGTCAATTTCAAGTGGACATTTTGGGCTTTTGGGCGGAATTTCATAGGTGTAAGCCATGGTTAGTGTAATATGGTTCATCATCCGAGCCACCCACCCACCACGGAGTATCACAAGGACAATGCTAAAAGCAACTGGGTCTCCAACTTACAGCACCAAGGATACCCGGATGATCTACTCCAGAAGAAGAATTAATATTAATATTTCTACCAGATTGGCCCATGAGTCATATTAACTAGGAGGTCGAAAATATCGGGGTTCATATTTTTCATACGATGACCTAGGGGAAAATATTACTTTGTCATGGTGAGGTGATGTCGTGAGCAATGCAAGGACGCCACGTCTCCTGTATAACGTTGCTTTCTAAATGAGGCCATTGTGGGTAACCAACCCATGTTTGAAAGTTGAGTTTGGTAATGGATAGGCACACCCGTAGACAGGTGTAAGTTGTGGTAAGTTGTCAAAGTTAGGTGTAAATGGAAAATTAATGTCAGTTATATATTCTTTGTATCTGAACGTTAGATCGTTTGTTAGCGTTGGCGGCTATTTTAGTGAATCCTTTAAGAATAATTCGGATTTAATGCAAGGCGATGTTTTGTCTCCAATTCTATTTTCGTTTTATCTCAGTGGTTTTGAGACCCCCTTTTTTTGAAGATAACTGAATTTCTTATAAATGTAAATCCCTCAGTATTTTTTCTGTTACTGTATGCAGACGACGTGTCCTAATTTCTGAATCAGTTGATGGTTCACAAAAGCAGTTAGATTCGTTGTTGAATTACTCCACTGAAGTTAAAAACTATACATGTAATTCTATGGCTTATGCAGAATTGGGTCGTCTCCCTCGCATAAATCAGAGACAATTTAACATGATAAAGTATTGGTGCAAGTTGCTTCACACAAATGATCTTATCCTTCGAAATTATTATGAATGTTTTCTGTGAGAAGTAAAGACCCGTCGTGTTCATAGCTGGGCGTATCAGGGGAACAATATTTAATCTAACATTGGTGTCAATGAATTATGACATGGAGATGAAGTATGTCCTGCATACCTACCTTCTTACATACGAAGTTTCGATCAAGCATCTCAAGAGATTGTTGTTATTTATCCAGTTGATCAGAATGTATAATTTATATAAATATTATTGATATATGCACTCTGCTGTATTACCTATGTAAAGCTATCCCGCACATCTTCGGGAAATATTTATCTAAATTCCGACGTAATTCTCGTAATTCAACTATAAAAACGGCATGTTGAAATAACAGAAAGAAACTATGTTTTTTGTGAAGGCGACATTGAAGACGAGTTGCATTTTATATTAGTATGTCGCTATCAATGTTTCGTCATCCACCTGTGCCAACTTTCGTCTTTGTAGGCACCACTGATTGTCTGTAAAGGTAAATTATGAATCTCAATCTGACATGGGCACTCATACAATGGTATAATACATCACTTCATATAATGGTATAATACATCACTTCATATAATGGTATAATACATCACCTGAATCATCCAAACGTTCATCGATAGGTAGGGGTGGCCATTCTTCACTGAGTCGTGTTTGCATTATCCCGAGATTGATACTAAATGTGATTTCAGACACATGTAAGGAGGAACCATTGTTATACCATTCAGTAAGTTAGACTGGTTTAACGGAATGGAATCGATGACGAAAAAAACAGATTGGAATAGGCAAGGCAGGATGAATGACGTCTTTAACACGAGCCGAACCTAAGTATGGGAAATTGACGGGGGCTGTTTTGGAAATAACACTATGCAATTTGTGTCAGCGGTTTCTGGAAAGCAAATTAAGAGTTACTGGAGAAGCGATAGATTTAATGCCTTTCAAATACACGACAAGTTGTACCACAGGGCGTTCAGATTAGATGTGATTTCATTCCGACTTTAAACACGTTTTCTTTCAACATAACGGTTCCGGTGACTTTTATTTTCTATGCAGTCATTCTTATGAATGATTCCATGAGGAGAAGTAATGGTCTGGACAAGCTGCTACTATGGTTGCAGAGGCAGCACGTACTACGCATAAATGGCTGTAGTTCTGTCAACTGACCATAGCAATCATCTGCCTGTTTGAAGAGTCCATCCTGTCAACGACTGTCGTTTGTCTTGGTATTGATACAATTTAAGCTGTAATTATCCCTGCCCACCTCATAGTACCTCCGAACAAGTTAGTTTGTTTTGACGGAGAGGCGTTGAATGTAGACTGTGTGGTCATTGCCTTGAGTGAGATTGCCGATAAAGACCTCATGCCCTTGGACTAAGTGTTTCCGGGGCACCTGAACCATAGTTTTGTGCCACCGTTTGTATAAGTACTTCCATTATATTATTTTCTGTTATTGAAAGTAAGGATACTTGTCACAGCCAGTTGATTGCATGTGACAATTGACGTGGCATTGTTCGACATGGTGGCCATTTAACATGAAACTTGTTGTGAATGATTGTAGGTAAATGGGAAGGTACATTATAGTGAATGTTCCAGATGCATCACCCGGAAATTCACCAATCCTTCGGCAGGTTAATCCCCAATGGGAAGAGATGTGTTAAAGACCGTCTTTATCGGCATCGGTTGTTTAAACAATCATTGTTATAACCTCTTTGTGAATAAATGGTACTGCTCATCAATATCTACATTCTACAAAGTGAGTGAGTGAGTTAATATTCAACGTCACATCGGCAGTATTGCAGCCATATCGTGACGAGAACATACTTGCAAAAAGGAATCTATGTCTATGATAAAAAAAACTGTCGACGAAGGACAGTAAAACAACTAGAATATCACGATAAGAAATAAAACTAGCGTGAAAACTTAAAACTAATATCCCTATTCAGACAATACAATATAAAAACAGGCTAAAAAAATGGAAGATCGCCGAAAAGCAGATGGTAGATCACCATACTAGGAACCATTGGCACTTACAGTACCTCTGGTACCTGCATGGTCCCTAGCTGGATTTACATCATCCCCTCAGCTGCTGGCGACTATATGCAAAATTAGCAACAATTTAAAATGACACACATTCTATGACTAAAAATGTGGAAGATTAAATCTGACTTAAACTATTTTGGGACTTCCGTACCCTCTCAGGAGGACAATAATTTTACGGTACTTCAAACCCCCTCGAGGATACAGCCACTAACAATCTCAGTTACTAATTCAACTTCCACTCATAAAATACTTATTTATTTACAAGTCAGACATCAAATCTACATTTTACAAAGATATCTACAAGGAGAGTGATGTACATAACAGACACATCATCAAATACTGTACTCTAAAGGTACAAAATGAGCTGCAGACCTTCTATCTTCAGAATATTTCTTTGTTTCACAACTGTTGGGACACGTACGGCACGCTTCGGTTGCTGCATCACCATTAACAACGTCTGTTACCTAAACCCTTTCATTGTAATCACTTTAAAACCATACCATCACATTTTGGAACAGTAAATCTATCTTTCATTGGGACACATGAATCGTTTTGACGATGTACATCTAACGAAACAGTGTGCTTATAAGAAATGTTACCAACGTCTACATTTTGAGATGTATAAAAAAAACTGTTTAGATAATGTTATGTGCGCTATCTGTATTTTCTCAACAGTTGAAGATGTTGAGGGTATCAGAGTAAATGTTTTTTAATGGGGCCCCTGTTCCTGGAGATGTATGGGAAGCTAATCTGATATGTTAATAAAATATGATAAGTGTGATGAACATAAGGAGGATAAGGAAATAGACCGGGACAAACAATTCTGACATAATTCAAGTTTTAAATTTATGGTGTCATTAAGAAAACTGGTCTCAACAATTTTATTTACATCATTCAGGAACGGATCATACGCAGCGTCAGTCCAACTAAAATTTGAATGGCATAAAGGAAGCTGATGTATTCCATAGCTTTGCAACTGCAGGTGTTCCAGATGAAAAGTTTTAACGTGGCGACATTTATTTTACTGGCATTAAAAGCACTGACAACTGAACCAGTTTTTCATAGTGTTCATTGTGTGTACTGCATGCGTAAAAGGACAAAGACATAAACCCCAAAAAGAAAAAAAAACACACAATTAAACAACAGAAACAATTAAATGTTCAGTCAACTAAGGTTTGGTTTCCTAGGTGTGCTTCTTCGGGAATATTATAGCGTGAAGTAAGAGAATACCACGTTTCCGTTCAAACCCATAGTTATCTCAAGTGCCTACTTTAGCAATTTATCTTCACCTTGTAATATCACACCTACATTTCAAGAGTATGAACCCTTTTGTCACGGGTACCTATCTTTAGTTCTATTTCATAGACGAAACTTTCAGTTTTTTAGTCTGACCGATTTGATCACGCTGAGGTGAAAAGGTTTAAAAGCATCAGCAAGTTTCTTCTCATCCAGATCCAGACACCAATTCAGGAATGCCTGGCAGTACAGATGGTCATTTCTGATAAGGTTTGATGTGAACAACGACGTATTACATGTTCTGTTCTGTACATGCTATTATTTACGTCGTTTTATTCATAACGTATGCGTTTAGACGAGCCGTTAGAAGTGTTTGAGTTTTTTATTACAGCCTCATATAACATGTAAGACTGATTTTTTACTGACACCTTAACATGTATCTGGCTTGTCATGTGTACTGTTAACGATAGTCCTGTTATATAATTTAATATAATATACATATTCATATTTTAAGTGGTTGATGTTTTCCACTAATATTAGTTTCGTGGATATCACGACATGTAAACAGATGAGATCTTATCATGCGTGATTAAGCAGTAGCTTGGTACATAGCTACAGCAACACTGAAGTGATAGAAGATTCGGTATTATCTTACGGGTGATGTGCTTCTCAACATAAAAATATATTCTATTCATTAAACTTAAAGGTATCCATAATACTACCAAACAAGATTTTGACATTATTTTCTCCCCCACGCTACGTGGAAGCTACATATGGTGATTACAGTATCATAAAGTTCTTTTCAACCATCTACACTTTCCATGACGTCTCAGGAAAATCATCCCGAAGCCCGCTCAGGGCTCCATCGAGTGTGTGAGTACATGTCAATACTTTATTCTGGACAGTTTTTGTTTCAATTATTCCATTTCCGACTCTGTGGTAAAGAGACATAACTTAAAATTATGTATGTCCATATAACACAACACAGGCGTTTTCCCGCGAAATGCTTATGTTTGTCCGTGTGGAAACTGGTTGCCTTGCAATCGAAGGATCGACCCAAACAATCGTTGAATTCTTGCTTTCATGACCCCATGAACTTTTAAGAGATACTGCCAGTGGACTCATATTTTGGGTAAACATTTTATGTTCACCGCCAGAACCGGTAGCGTTTACATACTAAGTTCTGCCTGACAGCGACTAGCTCAGATCGGTTTCACAGTAATGAATGTCTCCTTATGGCTAATCAATACATCGTGTTTCCCCACAAAGAACTGCTTTATTCGTCAATTATCTCAAATCTATTTGAACAGAAAACAGTACACCTGAGACGACGATTACCGAAAACCGTCCCCAGTCCTCGACTAGCAAGAATGTGCAAGGTTTTGCAGTTTCTGGAACCCATCCACAGAGCGATGACTTTATTGAAAAGTTGGTGCAGATTGTGAAAATATCTCCAGAAGTCTTAACTTTCATCTTGCTCCCTTGCAGTACAGAACTACATATGTTAACAATATTTATGAGCTACCTGTTCCAGCCAGGCTCAAGAAGAGCTGGGAATATGGTACACTTCTCATCTTCAGTCCAGACAGGAAAGGTTGGGAAGACAAGTAGACGGGAAAGCTTTACCAATAGACAGCCAGACAGGAACGTTTCACCATTAGAACTGCAAGGTCTGTGTAAGAAACCAAGTTTCTCGAATACAGAGACTCAACCAGTACATTGGAACCAGTACAGCTGAAAATGATTATACATTCACCAAAGTCATATATCTTCTCTATGCAAAACATATTGCATCTGAATCGAATACACCTAAAAGCAAGGTTACCATTACCAATCAGTACCATTCATCACTGGCTTCCCTTGTTAAGTGACACCACTAACGTCTCATCATTTATGCCTGGGTTAATCCCTGGTTTTTATCTGTCCATTGTCGTTATTAATCAGCACCAATTAACTACTGGCTTCCTTGCGATATTTATATTGTTGCTGTTTCACGCGTACTTACGTGATAGGTATCAGTCTTCAAGTAAATGGATTAGACTTGTGAAACATATCCGCAGAACGCTGGCAGGAAACAAACGGAATATACCAAATCTAAAATCTTTTTATTAATAACAGCCCTCTTTTAAGTATTGCATTTTCAAAAGAATTAGATTTGTTAACTGATTTGTAAATAGATCTATATTTTATGATTGGAAGTTTGGATTAGTAACTAAGATTGCTAGTAGCTGTATCCTCGAGGGAGTTTCAGTACTGCAAAATTATTGTCCTGCTGTACTGTAAGTTCCCATGGTCCTTGGTATGGTGATCTGCCTTCAGTTGTTGGTGATCTAAAGCCCATTTTTATACTGTATTGTCCGCATTTAAACTCTAGTTTCAGAGATAGACGCTAGTTTTACTTATAACTTACTGTGATATGCTAGTTGAATTTAATGTCCTTCGTTGACAGATATTTATAATTTACATGTATTTCTGGTGGAATTACAACTTGTTTTTGGCCCCATGAAGAGCCACCTCCTCTTGGTGAGTGTTGGGTAACGCTAAGTGCTGTTTTAAGTGCGGACTCGGGACAGAATGTGTCCACATGACCCCATTGCTGGTTGTAAGAGGCGACCAAATTGGGCAGCCTGTTGGTCGTGGGATGTGCCCCTATGTCGGTGGAGGAAAGGATCTTGGTGGTTGGGGCCAGTAGGAGCCTGGAACCGAGAAACACTATCCTCATTGACACTCGGTGGCGGATGGGGAGCAGAGGTGCTGAACCTATTATCAAGATGACAAAAAGGCGTTTGGAGGCTGATCATATCTCTTCTAATGCGAATGTCAGGTACAAAGCAACAAGAAAGTTGGGCAAAGTTCATAGCTATTGAATCTACCAATGGTGAACTCGTCATGATCAATCCCTTCCTAGTATCAAAGACAATACAATCTATTTGTTCCTGTCTCAGCTCATCGTACTCTTCAATCCATGCAGAGCTGTTACGGATAGAGCCCATTGTTTGGCGGACATGTGTGAGGACAAAATAGTGGCTGACCTCAAGGATCAGGAATGTAACTTCGGTGAAACAATTCTACCACACTGCTTCTTAACAACATCCACCAATGCATGGGGCACCACCACCCTCATACATGAGACACCAGCACACCATCCAACAATGCATAGCACACCGCCACCGACATACATGAGTACACCACGACATCCACCAATCCATCGTGCACCACTACAGGCAAACATGAGTACTCCACCATCACATCCACCAAAGGATGGTACACCGTACATGCATACCTGAGTACACCACAATATTCACCAATGCATGTCACAACGCCACCGGCATACGTAAGAACACCACACCATCCACCAATGCATAGTGCACTAACACCCTCTTACATGAGTACATACCAACATCCACCAATGCATGGTGCACCAGCACAGGCATAGGTGAGTACACCACAACATCCACCAATGCACGGGGCACCAAATCAGGCATACGTGAGTACACAACAACATCCACCAATGCATGGGGCACCACCACTCTCACACATAAGACACCACCATCACATACACCAATGCATGGTGCACCGCCACAGGCATACATGAGTACACCACAGAATCCACCAATGCATGGGGCACCACCACAGGCACACATGAGTACACCACAACATCCACCAATGCATAGGACACCACCACAGCCATAAAGGAGTACACCACAACATCCACAAATCCATGGGGCACCAATAGCCTCATACATGAGACACCACCACAGCATCCACCAATGCATGGCGTACCGCAACCGGCATACGTGAGTACAACACAACATCCACCAATGCATGGGGCACCAACACTCTCATACATAAGACACCACCATCACATACACCAATGCATGGTGCACCTCCACAGGCATACATGAGTACACCACAACATTAACCAATGCATGGGACACCACCACAGCCATACCTGAGTACACCACAACATCCACAAATGCATGGGGCACCACCACCCTCATACAAGAGACACCACCACAACATCCACCAATGCACGGCGTACCGCCAAAGGCATACGTGAGTACACCACAACATCCACCAATGCATGTCACACAACCACCGGCAAACATCAGTACATAAAAAAATCCACCAATGCATGGCACACCGAAAACCAGCATACATGAGTACATCATGACATCCACCAGTCCATCATGCACCGCCACAGGCATACATGAGCAAAACACAACATCCACCAATGCATGGAGCACCAGTACAGGCAAACATGAGTACTCCACCATCACCAATGGATGGTACACCATACATGCATATGTGAGGACACCACAGCATCCACCATTGCATGGCGCACCGCCACCGACATATGTGAGTACGCCACAACATCCACCAATGCATGGGGCACCACCACCCTCATACATGAGACACCACCACAACATCCACCAAAGCATGGGTACCGCCACCGGCACACGTGAGTACACCACAACATCCACCAATGTATGTAACACAACCACCGTAAAACATGAGTACACCACAAGATCCACCAATGCTTGGTGCACCACCACCTTCATACATGAGTACACCACAACATCCACCAATGCATGGAGCACCGCCATCGGTATACATGAACCACCACCATCTCATCAACCAATACATTGCGCATCGCCATCGGCATACATGAGCACACCACAACATCCACCAATGCATGTGGCACCACCACCCTCATATATGAGACACAACCATCACATCCACCAATGCATGGGACACCGAAAAAAAAATACAGGAGAACACCACACCATCCACCAATGCATGACCGACCGTCACCAGCAAACATGAGTACACCACAACACCCACCAATGCATGGGGCACAACCACCCTCATACATGAGACACCACCATCACATCCACCAATGGATATCGCACCGCGAACGGCATACATGATTACACCAAATCTTATCCCAATACATGGGGTACCACCACCTGCATACATGAGTACACAACAACATCCACCAATGCATGGGGCACCACCACAGGCATACATAAGCCAGCACCATCAAATCCACTAATGCATGGCACACCGCCAACGGCACAGATGCGTACACCTCAACATCCACCAGTATATTCGGTACAAACAACGGCATACATGAGCACACCACAACATCCACCAATGCATGTAACACAACCACCGTAAAACATGAGTACACCACAAGATCCACCAATGCTTGGTGCACCACCACCTTCATACATGAGGACACCACAACATCCACCAATGCATGGGACACCACTAAAGGCATACATGAGACACCACCATCACATCCACCAATGCATCGCACAACGCCAAAGGCATACATGAGTGCACCACATCATCCACCAATGCAGGGGGCACCACCACCGCCATACATGAGTACACTACAACATCGACCAATGCATGGGCCACCAACACAGGCATACAAGAACAGAAAACAACATACACCAATCCACGGGGCACCACCACAGGCATACTTGAGTACACCACAACATCCACCAATGCATGGGGCATCACCACAGGCATACATAAGCCAGCAACATCACATACAGTAATGCATGGCACACCGCCAACGGCACAGGTGAGTTCACCACAACATCCACCAATGCATTTGGTACAAACAACGGCATAAATGAGCACACCATAACATCCACCAATGCTTGGCGCACCGCCACCGGCATACACGAGAACAGCACAACATCCACAAATGCATCGTCCACCGCCACGAGCATACATGAGCATACGACAACATCCACCAATGCATGGCGCACCGAAATCGGTATATATGAGGACACTACAACATCCACCAAATAAAGGCTCACTGCCACCGGCATACATAATTACACCACAACATCCACCAATGCATGGGGCACCACCACAGGCATACATAAGCCAGCAACATCACATACAGTAATGCATGGCACACCGCCAACGGCACAGGTGAGTTCACCACAACATCCACCAATGCATTTGGTACAAACAACGGCATAAATGAGCACACCACAACATCCACCAATGCTTGGCGCACCGCCACCGGCATACACGAGAACAGCACAACATCCACAAATGCATCGTCCACCGCCACGAGCATACATGAGCATACGACAACATCCACCAATGCATGGCGCACCAAAATCGGTATATATGAGGACACTACAACATCCACCAATAAATGGCTCACTGCCACCGGCATACATGAGTACACCACAACATCCACCAATGCATGGGACACAACCAAAGGCATACATGAGACACTACCATCACATCCGCTAATGCATGCAACAACGCCAAAGGCATACATGAGTACACCACATTATCCACCAATGCATAGCGCACCACCACTGCCATACATGAGTACACCACAACATCTACCAATGCATGGGACACCACCAAAGGCATACATGAGACACCACCATCACATCAACCAATGGATGGCACTCGGCCACTGACATACATAAGTACATTACAACATCAATAAATGTATGGCACACCGCCACCGGCCTACATGAGCACACCGCAACATCGACCAATGCATGACGCACCGCCACCGCTATACATGAGTACACCACAGCATCCACCAATACATGGGAAATCACCACAGCCATATATAAGCCAGCACCATCACATCCAGTAATGCATGGCACACCGCCAACGGCACAGATGAGTACATCAGAACACCAACCAATGCGTTCGGTAAAACAACGGCATGCATGAGTACACCATCACATAAACGAGTGCTTGGCACACCACCACCGGCACCAATGAGTAGATACCAACATCCACCTATGCATGGGGCACCACCACAGCCATACATGAGTACACGACAACATCCACCAACGCATGCCGCACCACCACCGCCATACATGAGTACACCACAACATAAACCAATGCATGGAGCACTGCCACCGGCATACATGAGTACATCACAACATCCACTAATGCATGGGACACCACTAAAGGCATACATGAGACACCACCATCACATCCATCAATCCATGGCGCACCGCCACCGGCATACATGAGGACACTGCAACATCCACCAATGCATGGGGCACTGCCACCGGCATACATGAGTAAAAAAAATCATCCACAAACGCACAGCGCACCACCACCGCCATACATGAGTACACCACAACATCCACTAATGCGTGGGGCACCAGCACCCTCAAACATGATTCACCGCCATCACATCCACCAATGCATGGCACTCCGCCACTGACATACATGAGTACACCACAACATCCACAAATGAATAGAGCACCGCCACGAGCATGCATATGCCACAACATCCACCAGTGCATAGCGTACCGAAACCGGCATACATGTGCAGACTACAATATCCACCAATGCATGAGGTACTATCACCGGCATACATGAGTACACCACAACATAAACCAATGCATGTAGCACTGCCGCCGGCATAAATGAGTACATCGCAACATCCACCAATGCATGCAACACCAACAAAGGCATACATGAGACACCACCATCACACCCATCAATCCATGGCGCACCGCCACCGGCATACATGAGGACACTGCAACATCCACCAATGCATTGGGCAGATCCACCGGCATACATGAGTAAACCATGTCATCCACAAACGCATAGCGCACCAACACCGCCATACATGAGTCCATAACAACATCCATCAGTGCATGGGACACCAGCACCCTCATACATGATACACCGCCATCACATCCACCAATGCATGCCACTCTGCCACTGACATACATGAGTACACCACAACATCCACCAATGAATAGAGCACCGCCACGAGCATACATAAGCATACCACAACATCCACCAATGCATGGGGCACCACAAACGGCATACATGAGTAAACCACAACATCCACCAATGCATGGGGTAAAACCACAGGCATACACAAGAAAGCACCATCAAATCCACTAATGCATGGCACACCGCCACCGGTACAGATGAGTACACCACAACATCCACCAATGCAGTCGGTACAAACAACGGCATACATGAGCACACCACAATATCCACCAATGCTTGGCGTACCGCCACAAGTATACATGAGGACACCACAACCTCCACAAATGCATGGGACACCACCAAAGTCATACATGAGACACCACCATGACATCCAGCAATGGACGGCACTCCGTAACTGACATACATGAGGACACCACAACATCCACCAATGCATCGTGCAACGCCACGAGCATACATAAGCATACCACGACATCCACCAATGCATGGCGTACCGAAACCGGCATACATGTGGAGACCACAATATCCAACAATGCATGGTTCACTGTCACCGACATACATGAGTATACTACAACATCCACCAATGCATGGAGCACTGCCACCGGCATACATGAGTACATCACAACATCCACCAATGCATGGGGCACCACCACAGGCATACATAAGCCAGCAACATCACATACAGTAATACATGGCACACCACCATCGGCACAGGTGAGTTCACCACAACATCCACCAATGCATTTGGTACAAACAACGGCATAAATGAGCACACCAGAACATCCACCAATGCTTGGCGCACCGCCACCGGCATACACAAGAACAGCACAACATCCACAAATGCATCGTCCACCGCCACGAGCATACATGAGCATACGACAACATCCACCAATCCATGGCGCACCGAAATCGGTATATATGAGGACACTACAACATCAACCAATAAATGGCTCACTGCCACCGGCATACATGAGTACACCACAACATCCACCAATGCATGGGACACAACCAAAGGCATACATGAGACACTACCATCACATCCGCTAATGCATGCAACAACGCCAAAGGCATACATGAGTACACCACATTATCCACCAATGCATAGCGCACCACCACTGCCATACATGAGTACACCACAACATCTACCAATGCATGGGACACCACCAAAGGCATACATGAGACACCACCATCACATCAACCAATGGATGGCACTCGGCCACTGACATACATAAGTACACCACAACATCAATAAATGTATGGCACACCGCCACCGGCCTACATGAGCACACCGCAACATCCACCAATACATGGGAAATCACCACAGCCATATATAAGCCAGCACCATCACATCCAGTAATGCATGGCACACCGCCAACGGCACAGATGAGTACATCAGAACACCAACCAATGCGTTCGGTAAAACAACGGCATGCATGAGTACACCATCACATAAACGAGTGCTTGGCACACCACCACCGGCACCAATGAGTAGATACCAACATCAACCTATGCATGGGGCACCACCACAGCCATACATGAGTACACGACAACATCCACCAATGCATTCGGTACAAACAATGGCATACATGAGCACACCACAACATAAACCAATGCTTGGCGCACCGATACCAGCATACATGAGGACACCACACGATCCACTAATGCATGGGACACCGCCACCGGAATACATGAGTACACAGCATCATCCACCAACGCATGCCGCACCACCACCGCCTCACATGAGTACACAACAACATAAAGCAATGCATGGAGCACTGCCACCGGCATACATGAGTACATCACAACATCCACTAATGCATGGGACACCACTGAAGGCATACATGAGTACACCACATTATCCACCAATGCATAGCGCACCACCACTGCCATACATGAGTACACCACAACATCTACCAATGCATGGGACACCACCAAAGGCATACATGAGACACCACCATCACATCAACCAATGGATGGCACTCGGCCACTGACATACATAAGTACACCACAACATCAATAAATGTATGGCACACCGCCACCGGCCTACATGAGCACACCGCAACATCCACCAATACATGGGAAATCACCACAGCCATATATAAGCCAGCACCATCACATCCAGTAATGCATGTCACACCGCCAACGGCACAGATGAGTACATCAGAACACCAACCAATGCGTTCGGTAAAACAACGGCATGCATGAGTACACCATCACATAAACGAGTGCTTGGCACACCACCACCGGCACCAATGAGTAGATACCAACATCCACCTATGCATGGGGCACCACCACAGCCATACATGAGTACACGACAACATCCACCAACGCATGCCGCACCACCACCGCCATACATGAGTACACCACAACATAAACCAATGCATGGAGCACTGCCACCGGCATACATGAGTACATCACAACATCCACTAATGCATGGGACACCACTAAAGGCATACATGAGACACCACCATCACATCCATCAATCCATGGCGCACCGCCACCGGCATACATGAGGACACTGCAACATCCACCAATGCATGGGGCACTGCCACCGGCATACATGAGTAAAAAAAATCATCCACAAACGCACAGCGCACCACCACCGCCATACATGAGTACACCACAACATCCACTAATGCGTGGGGCACCAGCACCCTCAAACATGATTCACCGCCATCACATCCACCAATGCATGGCACTCCGCCACTGACATACATGAGTACACCACAACATCCACAAATGAATAGAGCACCGCCACGAGCATGCATATGCCACAACATCCACCAGTGCATAGCGTACCGAAACCGGCATACATGTGCAGACTACAATATCCACCAATGCATGAGGTACTATCACCGGCATACATGAGTACACCACAACATAAACCAATGCATGTAGCACTGCCGCCGGCATAAATGAGTACATCGCAACATCCACCAATGCATGCAACACCAACAAAGGCATACATGAGACACCACCATCACACCCATCAATCCATGGCGCACCGCCACCGGCATACATGAGGACACTGCAACATCCACCAATGCATTGGGCAGATCCACCGGCATACATGAGTAAACCATGTCATCCACAAACGCATAGCGCACCAACACCGCCATACATGAGTCCATAACAACATCCATCAGTGCATGGGACACCAGCACCCTCATACATGATACACCGCCATCACATCCACCAATGCATGCCACTCTGCCACTGACATACATGAGTACACCACAACATCCACCAATGAATAGAGCACCGCCACGAGCATACATAAGCATACCACAACATCCACCAATGCATGGGGCACCACAAACGGCATACATGAGTAAACCACAACATCCACCAATGCATGGGGTAAAACCACAGGCATACACAAGAAAGCACCATCAAATCCACTAATGCATGGCACACCGCCACCGGTACAGATGAGTACACCACAACATCCACCAATGCAGTCGGTACAAACAACGGCATACATGAGCACACCACAATATCCACCAATGCTTGGCGTACCGCCACAAGTATACATGAGGACACCACAACCTCCACAAATGCATGGGACACCACCAAAGTCATACATGAGACACCACCATGACATCCAGCAATGGACGGCACTCCGTAACTGACATACATGAGGACACCACAACATCCACCAATGCATCGTGCAACGCCACGAGCATACATAAGCATACCACGACATCCACCAATGCATGGCGTACCGAAACCGGCATACATGTGGAGACCACAATATCCAACAATGCATGGTTCACTGTCACCGACATACATGAGTATACTACAACATCCACCAATGCATGGAGCACTGCCACCGGCATACATGAGTACATCACAACATCCACCAATGCATGGGGCACCACCACAGGCATACATAAGCCAGCAACATCACATACAGTAATACATGGCACACCACCATCGGCACAGGTGAGTTCACCACAACATCCACCAATGCATTTGGTACAAACAACGGCATAAATGAGCACACCAGAACATCCACCAATGCTTGGCGCACCGCCACCGGCATACACAAGAACAGCACAACATCCACAAATGCATCGTCCACCGCCACGAGCATACATGAGCATACGACAACATCCACCAATCCATGGCGCACCGAAATCGGTATATATGAGGACACTACAACATCAACCAATAAATGGCTCACTGCCACCGGCATACATGAGTACACCACAACATCCACCAATGCATGGGACACAACCAAAGGCATACATGAGACACTACCATCACATCCGCTAATGCATGCAACAACGCCAAAGGCATACATGAGTACACCACATTATCCACCAATGCATAGCGCACCACCACTGCCATACATGAGTACACCACAACATCTACCAATGCATGGGACACCACCAAAGGCATACATGAGACACCACCATCACATCAACCAATGGATGGCACTCGGCCACTGACATACATAAGTACACCACAACATCAATAAATGTATGGCACACCGCCACCGGCCTACATGAGCACACCGCAACATCCACCAATACATGGGAAATCACCACAGCCATATATAAGCCAGCACCATCACATCCAGTAATGCATGGCACACCGCCAACGGCACAGATGAGTACATCAGAACACCAACCAATGCGTTCGGTAAAACAACGGCATGCATGAGTACACCATCACATAAACGAGTGCTTGGCACACCACCACCGGCACCAATGAGTAGATACCAACATCAACCTATGCATGGGGCACCACCACAGCCATACATGAGTACACGACAACATCCACCAATGCATTCGGTACAAACAATGGCATACATGAGCACACCACAACATAAACCAATGCTTGGCGCACCGATACCAGCATACATGAGGACACCACACGATCCACTAATGCATGGGACACCGCCACCGGAATACATGAGTACACAGCATCATCCACCAACGCATGCCGCACCACCACCGCCTCACATGAGTACACAACAACATAAAGCAATGCATGGAGCACTGCCACCGGCATACATGAGTACATCACAACATCCACTAATGCATGGGACACCACTGAAGGCATACATGAGTACACCACATTATCCACCAATGCATAGCGCACCACCACTGCCATACATGAGTACACCACAACATCTACCAATGCATGGGACACCACCAAAGGCATACATGAGACACCACCATCACATCAACCAATGGATGGCACTCGGCCACTGACATACATAAGTACACCACAACATCAATAAATGTATGGCACACCGCCACCGGCCTACATGAGCACACCGCAACATCCACCAATACATGGGAAATCACCACAGCCATATATAAGCCAGCACCATCACATCCAGTAATGCATGTCACACCGCCAACGGCACAGATGAGTACATCAGAACACCAACCAATGCGTTCGGTAAAACAACGGCATGCATGAGTACACCATCACATAAACGAGTGCTTGGCACACCACCACCGGCACCAATGAGTAGATACCAACATCCACCTATGCATGGGGCACCACCACAGCCATACATGAGTACACGACAACATCCACCAACGCATGCCGCACCACCACCGCCATACATGAGTACACCACAACATAAACCAATGCATGGAGCACTGCCACCGGCATACATGAGTACATCACAACATCCACTAATGCATGGGACACCACTAAAGGCATACATGAGACACCACCATCACATCCATCAATCCATGGCGCACCGCCACCGGCATACATGAGGACACTGCAACATCCACCAATGCATGGGGCACTGCCACCGGCATACATGAGTAAAAAAAATCATCCACAAACGCACAGCGCACCACCACCGCCATACATGAGTACACCACAACATCCACTAATGCGTGGGGCACCAGCACCCTCAAACATGATTCACCGCCATCACATCCACCAATGCATGGCACTCCGCCACTGACATACATGAGTACACCACAACATCCACAAATGAATAGAGCACCGCCACGAGCATGCATATGCCACAACATCCACCAGTGCATAGCGTACCGAAACCGGCATACATGTGCAGACTACAATATCCACCAATGCATGAGGTACTATCACCGGCATACATGAGTACACCACAACATAAACCAATGCATGTAGCACTGCCGCCGGCATAAATGAGTACATCGCAACATCCACCAATGCATGCAACACCAACAAAGGCATACATGAGACACCACCATCACACCCATCAATCCATGGCGCACCGCCACCGGCATACATGAGGACACTGCAACATCCACCAATGCATTGGGCAGATCCACCGGCATACATGAGTAAACCATGTCATCCACAAACGCATAGCGCACCAACACCGCCATACATGAGTCCATAACAACATCCATCAGTGCATGGGACACCAGCACCCTCATACATGATACACCGCCATCACATCCACCAATGCATGCCACTCTGCCACTGACATACATGAGTACACCACAACATCCACCAATGAATAGAGCACCGCCACGAGCATACATAAGCATACCACAACATCCACCAATGCATGGGGCACCACAAACGGCATACATGAGTAAACCACAACATCCACCAATGCATGGGGTAAAACCACAGGCATACACAAGAAAGCACCATCAAATCCACTAATGCATGGCACACCGCCACCGGTACAGATGAGTACACCACAACATCCACCAATGCAGTCGGTACAAACAACGGCATACATGAGCACACCACAATATCCACCAATGCTTGGCGTACCGCCACAAGTATACATGAGGACACCACAACCTCCACAAATGCATGGGACACCACCAAAGTCATACATGAGACACCACCATGACATCCAGCAATGGACGGCACTCCGTAACTGACATACATGAGGACACCACAACATCCACCAATGCATCGTGCAACGCCACGAGCATACATAAGCATACCACGACATCCACCAATGCATGGCGTACCGAAACCGGCATACATGTGGAGACCACAATATCCAACAATGCATGGTTCACTGTCACCGACATACATGAGTATACTACAACATCCACCAATGCATGGAGCACTGCCACCGGCATACATGAGTACATCACAACATCCACCAATGCATGGGGCACCACCACAGGCATACATAAGCCAGCAACATCACATACAGTAATACATGGCACACCACCATCGGCACAGGTGAGTTCACCACAACATCCACCAATGCATTTGGTACAAACAACGGCATAAATGAGCACACCAGAACATCCACCAATGCTTGGCGCACCGCCACCGGCATACACAAGAACAGCACAACATCCACAAATGCATCGTCCACCGCCACGAGCATACATGAGCATACGACAACATCCACCAATCCATGGCGCACCGAAATCGGTATATATGAGGACACTACAACATCAACCAATAAATGGCTCACTGCCACCGGCATACATGAGTACACCACAACATCCACCAATGCATGGGACACAACCAAAGGCATACATGAGACACTACCATCACATCCGCTAATGCATGCAACAACGCCAAAGGCATACATGAGTACACCACATTATCCACCAATGCATAGCGCACCACCACTGCCATACATGAGTACACCACAACATCTACCAATGCATGGGACACCACCAAAGGCATACATGAGACACCACCATCACATCAACCAATGGATGGCACTCGGCCACTGACATACATAAGTACACCACAACATCAATAAATGTATGGCACACCGCCACCGGCCTACATGAGCACACCGCAACATCCACCAATACATGGGAAATCACCACAGCCATATATAAGCCAGCACCATCACATCCAGTAATGCATGGCACACCGCCAACGGCACAGATGAGTACATCAGAACACCAACCAATGCGTTCGGTAAAACAACGGCATGCATGAGTACACCATCACATAAACGAGTGCTTGGCACACCACCACCGGCACCAATGAGTAGATACCAACATCAACCTATGCATGGGGCACCACCACAGCCATACATGAGTACACGACAACATCCACCAATGCATGGGACACAACCAAAGGCATACATGAGACACTACCATCACATCCGCTAATGCATGCAACAACGCCAAAGGCATACATGAGTACACCACATTATCCACCAATGCATAGCGCACCACCACTGCCATACATGAGTACACCACAACATCTACCAATGCATGGGACACCACCAAAGGCATACATGAGACACCACCATCACATCAACCAATGGATGGCACTCGGCCACTGACATACATAAGTACACCACAACATCAATAAATGTATGGCACACCGCCACCGGCCTACATGAGCACACCGCAACATCCACCAATACATGGGAAATCACCACAGCCATATATAAGCCAGCACCATCACATCCAGTAATGCATGGCACACCGCCAACGGCACAGATGAGTACATCAGAACACCAACCAATGCGTTCGGTAAAACAACGGCATGCATGAGTACACCATCACATAAACGAGTGCTTGGCACACCACCACCGGCACCAATGAGTAGATACCAACATCAACCTATGCATGGGGCACCACCACAGCCATACATGAGTACACGACAACATCCACCAATGCATTCGGTACAAACAATGGCATACATGAGCACACCACAACATAAACCAATGCTTGGCGCACCGATACCAGCATACATGAGGACACCACACGATCCACTAATGCATGGGACACCGCCACCGGAATACATGAGTACACAGCATCATCCACCAACGCATGCCGCACCACCACCGCCTCACATGAGTACACAACAACATAAAGCAATGCATGGAGCACTGCCACCGGCATACATGAGTACATCACAACATCCACTAATGCATGGGACACCACTGAAGGCATACATGAGTACACCACATTATCCACCAATGCATAGCGCACCACCACTGCCATACATGAGTACACCACAACATCTACCAATGCATGGGACACCACCAAAGGCATACATGAGACACCACCATCACATCAACCAATGGATGGCACTCGGCCACTGACATACATAAGTACACCACAACATCAATAAATGTATGGCACACCGCCACCGGCCTACATGAGCACACCGCAACATCCACCAATACATGGGAAATCACCACAGCCATATATAAGCCAGCACCATCACATCCAGTAATGCATGGCACACCGCCAACGGCACAGATGAGTACATCAGAACACCAACCAATGCGTTCGGTAAAACAACGGCATGCATGAGTACACCATCACATAAACGAGTGCTTGGCACACCACCACCGGCACCAATGAGTAGATACCAACATCCACCTATGCATGGGGCACCACCACAGCCATACATGAGTACACGACAACATCCACCAACGCATGCCGCACCACCACCGCCATACATGAGTACACCACAACATAAACCAATGCATGGAGCACTGCCACCGGCATACATGAGTACATCACAACATCCACTAATGCATGGGACACCACTAAAGGCATACATGAGACACCACCATCACATCCATCAATCCATGGCGCACCGCCACCGGCATACATGAGGACACTGCAACATCCACCAATGCATGGGGCACTGCCACCGGCATACATGAGTAAAAAAAATCATCCACAAACGCACAGCGCACCACCACCGCCATACATGAGTACACCACAACATCCACTAATGCGTGGGGCACCAGCACCCTCAAACATGATTCACCGCCATCACATCCACCAATGCATGGCACTCCGCCACTGACATACATGAGTACACCACAACATCCACAAATGAATAGAGCACCGCCACGAGCATGCATATGCCACAACATCCACCAGTGCATAGCGTACCGAAACCGGCATACATGTGCAGACTACAATATCCACCAATGCATGAGGTACTATCACCGGCATACATGAGTACACCACAACATAAACCAATGCATGTAGCACTGCCGCCGGCATAAATGAGTACATCGCAACATCCACCAATGCATGCAACACCAACAAAGGCATACATGAGACACCACCATCACACCCATCAATCCATGGCGCACCGCCACCGGCATACATGAGGACACTGCAACATCCACCAATGCATTGGGCAGATCCACCGGCATACATGAGTAAACCATGTCATCCACAAACGCATAGCGCACCAACACCGCCATACATGAGTCCATAACAACATCCATCAGTGCATGGGACACCAGCACCCTCATACATGATACACCGCCATCACATCCACCAATGCATGCCACTCTGCCACTGACATACATGAGTACACCACAACATCCACCAATGAATAGAGCACCGCCACGAGCATACATAAGCATACCACAACATCCACCAATGCATGGGGCACCACAAACGGCATACATGAGTAAACCACAACATCCACCAATGCATGGGGTAAAACCACAGGCATACACAAGAAAGCACCATCAAATCCACTAATGCATGGCACACCGCCACCGGTACAGATGAGTACACCACAACATCCACCAATGCAGTCGGTACAAACAACGGCATACATGAGCACACCACAATATCCACCAATGCTTGGCGTACCGCCACAAGTATACATGAGGACACCACAACCTCCACAAATGCATGGGACACCACCAAAGTCATACATGAGACACCACCATGACATCCAGCAATGGACGGCACTCCGTAACTGACATACATGAGGACACCACAACATCCACCAATGCATCGTGCAACGCCACGAGCATACATAAGCATACCACGACATCCACCAATGCATGGCGTACCGAAACCGGCATACATGTGGAGACCACAATATCCAACAATGCATGGTTCACTGTCACCGACATACATGAGTATACTACAACATCCACCAATGCATGGAGCACTGCCACCGGCATACATGAGTACATCACAACATCCACCAATGCATGGGGCACCACCACAGGCATACATAAGCCAGCAACATCACATACAGTAATACATGGCACACCACCATCGGCACAGGTGAGTTCACCACAACATCCACCAATGCATTTGGTACAAACAACGGCATAAATGAGCACACCAGAACATCCACCAATGCTTGGCGCACCGCCACCGGCATACACAAGAACAGCACAACATCCACAAATGCATCGTCCACCGCCACGAGCATACATGAGCATACGACAACATCCACCAATCCATGGCGCACCGAAATCGGTATATATGAGGACACTACAACATCAACCAATAAATGGCTCACTGCCACCGGCATACATGAGTACACCACAACATCCACCAATGCATGGGACACAACCAAAGGCATACATGAGACACTACCATCACATCCGCTAATGCATGCAACAACGCCAAAGGCATACATGAGTACACCACATTATCCACCAATGCATAGCGCACCACCACTGCCATACATGAGTACACCACAACATCTACCAATGCATGGGACACCACCAAAGGCATACATGAGACACCACCATCACATCAACCAATGGATGGCACTCGGCCACTGACATACATAAGTACACCACAACATCAATAAATGTATGGCACACCGCCACCGGCCTACATGAGCACACCGCAACATCCACCAATACATGGGAAATCACCACAGCCATATATAAGCCAGCACCATCACATCCAGTAATGCATGGCACACCGCCAACGGCACAGATGAGTACATCAGAACACCAACCAATGCGTTCGGTAAAACAACGGCATGCATGAGTACACCATCACATAAACGAGTGCTTGGCACACCACCACCGGCACCAATGAGTAGATACCAACATCAACCTATGCATGGGGCACCACCACAGCCATACATGAGTACACGACAACATCCACCAATGCATTCGGTACAAACAATGGCATACATGAGCACACCACAACATAAACCAATGCTTGGCGCACCGATACCAGCATACATGAGGACACCACACGATCCACTAATGCATGGGACACCGCCACCGGAATACATGAGTACACAGCATCATCCACCAACGCATGCCGCACCACCACCGCCTCACATGAGTACACAACAACATAAAGCAATGCATGGAGCACTGCCACCGGCATACATGAGTACATCACAACATCCACTAATGCATGGGACACCACTGAAGGCATACATGAGACACCACCATCACATCCATCAATACATGGCGCATCGCCATCGGCATACATGAGGACACTGCAACATCCACCAATGCATGGGGCACTGCCACCGGCATACATGAGTAAAAAAAATCATCCACAAACGCATAGTGCACCAACACCGCCATACATGAGCAAACCACAACATCCACCAATGCGTGGGGCACCAGCACCCTCATACATGATTCCCCCCCATCACATCCACCAATGCACGCCACTCCGCCACTGACATACATGAGTACACCAACACATCCACGAATGGATGGTGCACCACCACAGGCATACTTCAGTACACCACAGCGTCCACCAATGTATGGGGAACCGCCACCGCCATACACGAGTAAACCACAAGATCCACCAATGCATGGGGTAAAACCACAGGCATACACAAGAAAGCACCATCAAATCCACTAATGCATGGCACACCGCCACCGGTACAGATGAGTACACCACAACATCCACCAATGCAGTAGGTACAAACAACGGCATACATGAGCACACCACAATATCCACCAATGCTTGGCGCACCGCCACCAGTATACATAAGGACACCACAACCTCCACAAATGCATGGGATACCACCAAAGTCATACATGAGACACCACCATGACATCCAGCAATGGATGGCACTCCGCAACTGACATACATGAGGACACCACAACATCCACCAGTGCATCGTGCACCGCTACGAGCATACATAAGCTCACCAAGACATCCACCAATGCATGGCGTACCGAAACCGCAATACATGTGGAGACCACAATATCCAACAATGCATGGTTCACTGTCACCGGCATACATGAGTACACCACAACATCCACAAATGCATGGAGCACTGCCACCGGCATACATGAGTACATCACAACACCCAACAATGCATGGGACACCACCAAAGGCATACATGGGACACCACCATCACATCCACAATGCATGGCACAATGCCACCGGTATAGATGAGTACACCACATCATCCACCAATGCATGGTAAACCACCACAGGCATACTTGAGTACACCACAACATTCACCAATGCATGGAGCACTGCCACCGGCATACATGAGTACATCACAACATCACAAATGCATGGGACACCACCAAAGGCATAAATGAGACACCACCTTCACATCCATCAATCCATGGCACACCGTCACCGGCATACATGAGGACACTGCAACATCCAATAAGGCATGGGGCACTGCCATCGGCATACATGAGTAAACCACATCATCCCTGATACCCTCATACCCTCGTACATGATTCACCGTCATCACATCCACCAATGCATGGCACTCCCCCATGGACATACATGAGTACACCACAACATCCACCAATGAATAGAGCACCGCCACGAGCATACATAAGCATACCACAACATCCACCAATGGATGGGGCACCACCAACGGCATACATGAGCACACCACAACATCCACCAATGCTTGTTGCACCGATACCAGCATACATGAGTACACCACAAGATCCACCAATGCATGGGACACCACCAAAGGCGTACATGAGACACCACCATCACATCCAACAATGCATGGTACATCGTCACCGGCATACATGAGTACACCACATCATCCAATAAATGCATAGCGAACCATCACCGCCATACATGAGTACACCATAACATCTAACAATGCATGGGGCACCAGGAACCTCATACATGATTCACCGCCATAACATCCACCAATGCATGGTACTCTGCCACTAACATATATGAGTACACCAGAACATCCCCCAATGAATAGAGCACCGCCACCGACAAACATGAGTACACCACAACATCCACCAATGCATGGGGCACCACCATCGGCATACAAGAATAGATACCAACATCCACCAATGTATGGGGCACCGCCACCAACATACATAAGTACACCACAACATCCACGAATTCATGGTGCATCGCCACCGGCATACATGAGGACATCACAACATCCACCAATGCATGGGACACCACCAAAGGCATAAATGAGACACCACCATCACATCCATCAATCCATGGCGCACCGCCACCGGCATACATGAGGACACTGCAACATCCAATAATGTATAGGGCACTGCCATCGGGATACATGTGTAAACCACATCATCCACAAACGCATAGCTCACCACCACCACCATACATGAGTACACTACAACATCCACCAATGCATGGGGCACCAGCACCCTCATACATGATTCACCGCCATCACATCCACCAATGCATGGCACTCCGACACTGACATACATGAGTACACCACAACATCCACCAATGAATAGAGCACCGCCACGAGCATACATAAGCATACCACAACATCCACCAATGCATGGGACACCACCAAAGGCATACATGGCACACCACCATCACATCCACAATGCATGGCACAATGCCACCGGTATACATGAGTACACCACATCATCCACCAATCCATAGCACACCACCACCGCCATGCATGAGTACACAACAATACCAACCAATGCATGGGGCACCAGCACCCTCATCCATGATTCACAGCCATCACATCCACCAATGCATCTCACTCCGTCACTGACATACATGAGTACACCATCACATCCACCAATGCATGGTGAACCACCACAGGCATAGAAGAATAGATACCAACATCCACCAATGCATGGGGCACCGCCACCAACATACATAAGTACACCACAACATCCACGAATTCATGGTGCAACGCCACCGGCATACATGAGGACATCACAATATCCACCAATGCATGGGACACCACCAAAGGCATACATTTGACACCACCATCACATCAACCAATGTATGTGACAATGCCACCGGTATACATGAGTACACCACATCATCCACCAATGCATAGCACACCACCACCGCCATGCATGAGTACAAAATAACATCTACCAATGCATGGGGCACCAGTACCCTCATCCATGATTCACAGCCATCACACCCACCAATGCATGGCACTCGGTCACTGACATACATGAGTACACCATCACATAAACCAATGCATGGTGAACCACCTCAGGCATACATGAGTACATCACAACATCCACCAATGCATGGGACACCACCAAAGGCATAAATAAGACACCACCTTCACATCCATCAATCCATGGCACACCGTCACCGGCATACATGAGTATACCACATCATCCACCAATGCATAGCAAACCACCACCGCCATACATGAGTACAAAATAGCATCTACCAATGCATGGGGCACCAGCAACCTCATAACATGATTCATCGCCATCACATCCACCAATGCATGGCACTCCGCCATTGACATACATGAGTACACCACAACATCCACCAATGAATAGAGCACCGCCACGAGCATACATAAGCATACCACAACATCCACCAATGCATGGGACACCACCAAAGGCATACATGGGACACCACCATCACATCCACAATGCATGGCACAATGCCACCGGTATACATGAGTACACAACAACACCAACCAATGCATGGGGCACCAGCACCCTCATCCATGATTCACAGCCATCACATCCACCAATGCATGGCACTCCGTCACTGACATACATGAGTACACCATCACATCCACCAATGCATGGTGAACCACCACAGGCATACATGAGTACATCACAACATCCACCAATGCATGGGACACCACCAAAGGCATAAATGAGACACCACCTTCACATCCATCAATCCATGGCACACCGTCACCGGCATACATGAGGACACTGCAACATCCAATAAGGCATGGGGCACTGCCATCGGCATACATGAGTAAACCACATCATCCACAAACGCATAGCGCACCAACACCGCCATACATGAGTACACCACAACATCCACCAATGCATGGGGCACCAGCACCCTCATACATGATTCACCGCCATCACATCCACCAATGCATGGCACTCCGCCATTGACATACATGAGTACACCACAACATCCACCAATGAATAGAGCACGGCCACGAGCATACATAAGCACACCACAACATCCACCAATGCTTGTTGCACCGACACCAGCATACATGAGTACACCACAAGATCCACCAATGCATGGGACACCACCAAAGGCGTACATGAGACACCACCATCACATCCAACAATGCATGGTAAATCGCCACCGGCATACATGAGTACACCATAACATCTACCAATGCATGGGGCACCAGCAACCTCATACATGATTCACCGCCATCACATCCACCAATGCATGGTGCTCTGCCACTAACACATATGAGTACACCAGAACATCCCCCAATGAATAGAGCACCGCCACCGACAAACATAAGTACACCACAACATCCACCAATGCATGGGACACCACCACCGGCAAACAAGAATAGATACCAACATCCACCAATGCATGGGGCGCCGCCACCAACATACATAAGTACACGACAACATCCACGAATTCATGGTGCACCGTCACCGGCATACATGAGGACATCACAACATCCACCAATGCATGGGACACCACCAAAAGCATACATGGGACACCACCATCACATCCACTAATGCATGCCACAATGCCACCGGTGTACATGAGTACACCACATCATCCACCAATGCATAGCGCACCACCACCGCCATGCATGAGTACACAACAACACCAACCAATGCATGGGGCACCAGCACCCTCATCCATGATTCACAGCCATCACATCCACCAATGCATGGCACTCCGTCACTGACATACATGAGTACACCATCACATCCACCAATCCATGGTGCACCACCACAGGCATACTTGAGTACACCACAACTTCCACCAATGCATGGAGCACTGATACTGGCATACATGAGTACATCATAACATCCACCAATGCATGGGACACCACCAAAGGTATAAATGAGACACCACCATCACATCCATCAATCCATGGCGCACCGCCACCGGCATACATGAGGACACTGCAACATCCAATAATGTATGGGGCACTGATATCGGCATACATGAGTAAACCACATCATCCACAAACGCATAGCGCACCACCACCACCATACATGAGTACAATACAACATCCACCAATGCATGGGGCACCAGCACCCTCATACATGATTCACCGCCATCACATCCACCAATGCATGGCACTCCGCCATTGACATACATGAGTACACCACAACATCCACCAATGAATAGAGCACCGCCACGAGCATACATAAGCATACCACAACATCCACCAATGGATGGGGCACCACCAACGGCATACATGAGCACACCACAACATCCACCAATGCTTGTTACACCGACACCAGCATACATGAGTACACCACAAGATCCACCAATGCATGGGACACCACCAAAGGCGTACATGAGACACCACCATCACATCCAACAATGCATGGTACATCGCCACCGGTATACATGAGTACACCACATCATCCACCAATACATAGCGAACCACCACCGCCATACATGAGTACACCATAACATCTACCAATGCATGGGGCACCAGGAACCTCATACATGATTCACCCCCATCACATCCACCAATGCATGGTGCTCTGCCACTAACATATATGAGTACACCAGAACTTCCAACAATGAATAGAGCACCGCCACCGACATACATGAGTACACCACAACATCCACCAATGCATGGGGCACCACCACCGGCATACAAGAATAGATACCAACATCCACCAATCCATGGGGCACCGCCACCAACATACATAAGTACACCACAACATCCACGAAATCATGGTGCACCGCCACCGGCATACATAAGGACATCACAACATCCACCAATGCATGGGACACCACCAAAGGCATACATGGGACACCACCATCACATCCACAATGCATGGCACAATGCCACCGGTATACATGAGTACACAGGAACACCAACCAATGCATGGGGCACCAGCACCCTCATCCATGATTCACAGCCATCACATCCACCAACGCATGGCACTCCGTCACTGACATACATGAGTACACCATCACATCCACCAATGCATGGTGAACCACCACAGGCATACTTGAGTACACCACAACATCCACCAACGCATGGAGCACTGATACTGGCATACATGAGTACATCACAACATCCACCAATGCATGGGACACCACCAAAGGTATAAATGAGACACCACCATCACATCCATCAATTAATGGCGCACCGCCACCGGCATACATGAGGACACTGCAACATCCAATAATGTATGGGGCACTGATATCGGCATACATGAGTAAACCACATCATCCACAAACGCATAGCGCACCACCACCACCATACATGAGTACAATACAACATCCACCAATGCATGGGGCACCAGCACCCTCATATATGATTCACCGCCATCACATCCACCAATGCATGGCACTCCGCCATTGACATACATGAGTACACCACAACATCCACCAATGAATAGAGCACCGCCACTAGCATACATGAGCACACCACAACATCCACCAATGCTTGTTGCACCGACACCAGCATACATGAGTACACCACATGATCCGCCAATGCATGGGACACCACCAAAGGCGTACATGAGACACCACCATCACATCCAACAATGCATGGTACATCGCCACAGGCATACATGAGTACACCACATCATCCACCAATACATAGCGAACCACCACCGCCATACATGAGTACACCATAACATCTAGCAATGCATGGGGCACCAGGAACCTCACACATGATTCACCGCCATCACATCCACCAATGCATGGTACTCTGCCACTAACATATATGAGTACACCAGAACTTCCACCAATGAATAGAGCACCGCCACCGACATACATGAGTACACCACAACATCCACCAATGCATGGGGCACCACCACCGGCATACAAGAATAGATACCAACATCCACCAATCCATGGGGCACCGCCACCAACATACATAAGTACACCACAACATCCACCAATGCATGGCACATCCCCACCGGCATACATGAGGACAACACAACATCCACCAATGCATGGGACTCCACCAAAGGCATACATGGGACACCACCATCACATCCACCAATGCATGGCACTCCGTCACTGACATACATGAGTACACCATCACATCCACCAATGCATGGTGAACCACCACAGGCATACTTGAGTACACCACAACATCCACCAATGCATGGGACACCACCAAAGGTATAAATGAGACACCACCATCACATCCATCAATTAATGGCGCACCGCCACCGGCATACATGAGGACACTGCAACATCCAATAATGTATGGGGCACTGATATCGGCATACATGAGTAAACCACATCATCCACAAACGCATAGCGCACCACCACCACCATACATGAGTACAATACAACATCCACCAATGCATGGGGCACCAGCACCCTCATACATGATTCACCGCCATCACATCCACCAATGCATGGCACTCCGCCATTGACATACATGAGTACACCACAACATCCACCAATGAATAGAGCACCGCCACGAGCATACATAAGCATACCACAACATCCACCAATGGATGGGGCACCACCAACGGCATACATGAGCACACCACAACATCCACCAATGCTTGTTACACCGACACCAGCATACATGAGTACACCACAAGATCCACCAATGCATGGGACACCACCAAAGGCGTACATGAGACACCACCATCACATCCAACAATGCATGGTACATCGCCACCGGTATACATGAGTACACCACATCATCCACCAATACATAGCGAACCACCACCGCCATACATGAGTACACCATAACATCTACCAATGCATGGGGCACCAGCAACCTCATACATGATTCACCCCCATCACATCCACCAATGCATGGTGCTCTGCCACTAACATATATGAGTACACCAGAACTTCCAACAATGAATAGAGCACCGCCACCGACATACATGAGTACACCACAACATCCACCAATGCATGGGGCACCACCACCGGCATACAAGAATAGATACCAACATCCACCAATCCATGGGGCACCGCCACCAACATACATAAGTACACCACAACATCCACGAAATCATGGTGCACCGCCACCGGCATACATAAGGACATCACAACATCCACCAATGCATGGGACACCACCAAAGGCATACATGGGACACCACCATCACATCCACAATGCATGGCACAATGCCACCGGTATACATGAGTACACAGGAACACCAACCAATGCATGGGGCACCAGCACCCTCATCCATGATTCACAGCCATCACATCCACCAACGCATGGCACTCCGTCACTGACATACATGAGTACACCATCACATCCACCAATGCATGGTGAACCACCACAGGCATACTTGAGTACACCACAACATCCACCAACGCATGGAGCACTGATACTGGCATACATGAGTACATCACAACATCCACCAATGCATGGGACACCACCAAAGGTATAAATGAGACACCACCATCACATCCATCAATTAATGGCGCACCGCCACCGGCATACATGAGGACACTGCAACATCCAATAATGTATGGGGCACTGATATCGGCATACATGAGTAAACCACATCATCCACAAACGCATAGCGCACCACCACCACCATACATGAGTACAATACAACATCCACCAATGCATGGGGCACCAGCACCCTCATACATGATTCACCGCCATCACATCCACCAATGCATGGCACTCCGCCATTGACATACATGAGTACACCACAACATCCACCAATGCTTGTTGCACCGACACCAGCATACATGAGTACACCACATGATCCGCCAATGCATGGGACACCACCAAAGGCGTACATGAGACACCACCATCACATCCAACAATGCATGGTACATCGCCACAGGCATACATGAGTACACCACATCATCCACCAATACATAGCGAACCACCACCGCCATACATGAGTACACCATAACATCTAACAATGCATGGGGCACCAGGAACCTCACACATGATTCACCGCCATCACATCCACCAATGCATGGTACTCTGCCACTAACATATATGAGTACACCAGAACTTCCACCAATGAATAGAGCACCGCCACCGACATACATGAGTACACCACAACATCCACCAATGCATGGGGCACCACCACCGGCATACAAGAATAGATACCAACATCCACCAATCCATGGGGCACCGCCACCAACATACATAAGTACACCACAACATCCACCAATGCATGGCACATCCCCACCGGCATACATGAGGACAACACAACATCCACCAATGCATGGGACTCCACCAAAGGCATACATGGGACACCACCATCACATCCACCAATGCATGGCACTCCGTCACTGACATACATGAGTACACCATCACATCCACCAATGCATGGTGAACCACCACAGGCATACTTGAGTACACCACAACATCCACCAATGCATGGAGCACTGATACTGGCATACATGAGTACATCACAACATCCACCAATGCATGGGACACCACCAAAGGCATAAATGAGACACCACCTTCACATCCATCAATCCATGGCACACCGACACCGGCATACATGAGGACACTGGAACATCCAATAAGGCATGGGGCACTGCCATCGGCATACATGAGTAAACCACATCATCCACAATTGCATAGCGCACCACCACCGCCATACATGAGTACACCACAACATCCACCAATGCATGGGGCACCACCAACGGCAAAGATGAGCACACCACAACATCCACCAATGCTTGTTGCACCGATACCAGCATACATGAGTACACCACAAGATCCACCAATCCATGGGACACCACAAAAGGCGTACATGAGACACCACCATCACATCCAACAATGCATGGTACATCGCCACCGGCATACATGAGTACACCACATCATCCACCAATACATAGCGAACCACCACCGCCATACATGAGTACACCACAACATCAACCAATGCATGGGGCACCACCACAGGCATAGATAAGAAACCACCATCACATCCACCAATGCATGGGGCACCACCACAGGCATACATGAGTACACCACAACATCCATCAATGCATTCGGTACAAACAACGGCATACATGAGTATACCACATCATCCACCAATGCATAGCGCACCACCACCGCCATACATGAGTACACCACAACATCAACCAATGCATTGTGCACCGCCACGAGCATACATCAACATATCACAAAATTCACCAATGCATGGCGTACCGAAACCGGGATACATGTGGAGACCACAATATCCACCAATGCATAAGGCACTGTCATCGGCATACATGAGTACATCACAACATCCACAAATGCATGGGACACCACCAAAGGCATACATGAGACACCACCATCACATCCATCAATCCATGGCGCACCGCCACCGGCATACATGAGGACCCTGCAACATCCACCAATGCATGGGACACTGCCACCGGCATACATGAGTAAACCACATCATCCACAAACGCATAGCGCACCACCACTGCCATACATGAGTACACCACAACATCCACCAATGCATGGGGCACCAGCAACCTCACACACGATTCACCGGCATCACATCCACCAGTGGATGGCACTCCACCATTGACATACATGAGTACACCACAACATCCACCAATGAATACAGCACCGGCACGAGCACACATAAGCATACCACAACATCCACCAATGCATGGGCCACCACCAACGGCATACATGAGTACACCACAACATAAACCAATGCATGGAGCACTGCCACCGGTACACGTGAGTACACCACATCATCCACCAATGCATAGCGCACCAACACTCCCATGCATGAGTACACAACAACACCAACCAATGCATGGGGCACCAGTACCCTCATACATGATTCACAGCCATCACATCCACCAATGAACAGAGCACCGCCACCAACAAACATGAGTATACCATAACATCCACCAGTGCATGGGGCACCACCACCGGCATACAAGAATAGACACCAACATCCACCAATGCATGGGGCACCGCCACCAACATACATAGGTACACCACAACATCCACGAATTCATGGTGCACCGCCACCGGCATGCATGAGGACATCACAACATCCACCAATGCATGGGACACCAGCAAAGGCACTCATGGGACACCACCATCACATCCACAATGCATGGCACAATGCCACCGGTATACATGAGTACACCACATCATCCACCAATGCATAGCGCACCACCACCGCCATGCATGTGTACACAACAACACCAACCAATGCATGGGGCACCAGCATCCTCATACATGATTCACAGCCATCACATCCACCAATGCATGGCACTCCGTCACTGACATACATGAGTACACCATCACATCCACCAATGCATGGTGCACCACCACAGGCATACTTCAGTGCACCAGAGCGTCCACCAATGTATGGGGAACCGCCACCGCCATGCATCAGTACACCACAACATCCACCAATGCATGGGGTACCACCACAGACATATATGAGAAACCACCATCACATCCACCAATGCATGGCACAGCGCCACCGGCATACATGAGTACACCACATCATCCACCAATACATAGCGCACCACCACCGCCATACATGAGTACACCACAACATCCACCAATGCATTCGGTACAAACAACGGCATACATGAGTACACCACAACATCCACCAATGCATGGGACACCACCAAAGGCATACATGAGACACCACTATGACATCCACCAATGCATGGCACAGCGCCACCGGCATACATGAGTACATGACATCATCCACCAATGCATGGTGCACCGCCACGAGCATACATCAACATACCACAACATTCACAAATGCATGGCATACCGAAACCGGCATACATGTGGAGACCACAATATCCACCAATGCATGGGGCAGTGTCACCGGCATACATGAGTACACCACAACATAAACCAAAACATGGAGCACTGCCACCGGTATACATGAGTACACCACAACATCCACCAATGCATGGGACACCACCAAAGGCATATATGAGACACCACCATCACATCCATCAATCCATTGCACACCGCCACCGACATACATGAGGACACTGCAACATCCACCAATGCATGGGGCACTGCCATCGGCATACATGAGTAAACCACATCATCCACAAACGCATAGCGCACCACCACCGCCATACATGAGTACACCACAGCATCCACCAATGCAGGGGGCACCAGCACCCTCATACATGATTCACCGCCATCACATCCACCAATGCATGGCACTCCGCCATATACATACATGAGTACACCACAACATCCACCAATGAATAGAGCACCGCCACGAGCATACATAAGCATACCACAACATCCACCAATGCATGGGGCACCACCAACGGCATACATGAGCACACCACAAAATCCACCAATGCTTGTTGCACCGATACCAGCATACATGAGTACACCACAAGATCCACCAATGCATGGGACACCACCAAAGGCGTACATGAGACACCACCATCACATCCAACAATGCATGGTACATCGCCACCGGCACACATGAGTACACCACATCATACACCAATGCATAGCAAACCACCACCGCCATACATGAGTACACCATAACATTCACCAATGCATGGGGCACAAGCAACCTCATACATGATTCACAGCCATCACATCCACCAATGCATAGTACTCTGCCACTAGCATATATGAGTACACAAGAACATCCACCAATGCATGGAGCACTGCCACCGGCATACATGAGTACATCACAACATCCAACAATACATGGGAGACCACCACCGGCATACACGACGAGACTGCAACATCCACCAATGCATGGCACACCGCCACCGGCATACATGAGTACACCACAACATCAACCAATGCATGATCCACCACGAACGGCATACATGAGTACACCACAACATCCACCAATGCATGGGGCACAACCACAGGTATACAAAAATAGATAACAAAATCCACCAATCCATGGGACACCAGCACAGGCATACTTGAGTACACCACAACATCCACCAATGCATCGGGCACCACCACAGGCATACATCAGCCAGCGCTATCACATCCACTAACGCATGGCACACCGCCAACGGCACCGATGAGCACACTACAACATTCACCAATGCATTCGGTACAAAAAACTTCATACATGAGCACACCACAACATCCACCAATGCATAGGGCACCGCCAACAGCATACATGAGGACGCCACAACATCCACCAATGCATTGTGCACCGAAACAGGCATACATGAGGAAACCACAACATCCACCAATGCATGGGACACCATCAAAGGCATACATGAGACACCACCATCACATCCACCAATGCATAGCGCACCACCACCGCCATACATAAACCAGCACCATCACATTCACGAACGCATGCCACACTGCCAACGGCACAGATCCGCACACCACAAAATCCACCAATGCATTCGGAGCAAAAAAACGGCACACATGAGTACACTACAACATCCACCAATGCATAGGGCACTCCCACCGGCATACATGAGTATACCACAACATCCACCAATGCATGGCACATCGCCACCGGCATACATGAGGACAACACAACATCCGCCAATGCATGGGACACCACCAAAGGCATCCATGAGTACACCACAACATCTACCAATGCATTGGGCAGCACCACAGGCATACATAAGCCAGCACCATCACATCCACTAATGCATGGCACACCACCAACGGCAAAGATCAGTAAAACACAACATCCACCAATGCATTCGGTACAAACAACGGCATACATCAGTACACTACAACATCCACCAATGAATGGGGCTCTGCTAAAAGCATACATGAGTACACCACTACATCCACCAATGCATGGCACATCCCCACCGGCATACATGAGGACAACACAACATCCGCCAATGCATGGGACACCACCAAAGGCATACATGGGACACCACCATCACATCCATCAATGCATGGCACAACGCCACCAGCATACACGAGTACACCACATCATCCACCAATGCATGGAGCACCAGCACCCTCATACATGATTCACCGCCATCATATCGAACAATGCATAACACACCGACACTGACATACATGAGTACACCACAACATCCACCAATGCATGGCGCGCCACCAAAGGCATCCATGAGTACATCACAACATCTACCAATGCATTGGGCACCACCACAGGCATACATAAGCCAGCACCATCACATCCACTAATGCATGGCACAAAGCCAACGGCACCGATCAGTAAACCACATCATCCACCAATGCATTTGGTACAAACAACGGCATACATGAGCACACCACAACATTCACCAATGCTTGGTACACTGCCACCGGCATACATGAGTACACTACAACATACACCAATGCATGGGGCACTGTCACCGGCATACATGAGTACACAACAACATCCACCAATGCATGGAACATCGCCACCGGCATACATGAGGACAACACAACATCCGCCAATGCATGGGACACCACCAAAGGCATACATGGGACACCACCATCACATCCATCAATGCATGGCACAACGCCACCAGCATACATGAGTACACCACATCATCCACCAATGCATGGAGCACCAGCACCCTCATACATGATTCACCGCCATCATATCCAACAATGCAAAACACACCGCCACTGACATACATGAGTACACCACAACATCCACCAATGCATGGCGCACCACCAAAGGCATCCATGAGTACACCACAACATCTACCAATGCATTGGGCACCACCATAGGCATACATAAGCCAGCACCATCACATCCACTAATGCATGGCACACCTCCAACGGCACCGATCAGTAAACCACAACATCCACCAATGTATTCGATACAAACAACGGCATACATCATCACACCACAACATTCACCAATGCTTGGCGCACTGCCACCGGCATACATGAGTACACTACATCATCCACCAGTGCATGGGGTACTGCCACCGGCATACATGAGTGCACTACAACATCCACCAATGGATGGCACATCGCCACCGGCATACATGAGGACAACACAACATCCAGCAATGCATGGGACACCATCAAAGGCATACATGGGACACCACCATCACATGAAAAATTAAACATGGCACAACGCCACCAGCATGCATGAGTACACCACATCATCCACCAATGCATGGAGCATCAGCACCCTCATACATGATTCACCGCCATCATATCCACCAATGCATGGCACTCCGCCACTAACATACATGAGTACACCACAACATCCACCAATGCATGGTGGACAACCAAAGGCATACATGAGTACACCACAACATCTACCAATGCATCGGGCACCACCACCCGCATACATAAGCCAGCACCATCACATCCACTAATGCATGGCACACCACCAACGTCACCGATCACTAAACCACAACATCCACCAATGCATTCGGTACCAACAACGGCATACATGAGTACACCACAACATCCACCAATGGATGGCACATCGCCACCGGCATACATGAGGACAACACAACATCCAGCAATGCATGGCACACCATCAAAGGCATACATGGGACACCACCATCACATCCATCAATGCATGGCACAACGCCACCAGCATACATGAGTACACCACATCATCCACCAATGCATGGAGCATCAGCACCCTCATACATGATTCACCGCCATCATATCCACCAATGCATGGCACTCCGCCACTAACATACATGAGTACACCACAACATCCACCAATGCATGGCGGACAACCAAAGGCATACATGAGTACACCACAACATCTACCAATGCATCGGGCACCACCACCCGCATACCTAAGCCAGCACCATCACATCCACTAATGCATGGCACTCCACCAACGTCACCGATCACTAAACCACAACATCCACCAATGCATTCGGTACCAACAACGGCATACATGAGAACACCACAACATTCACCAATGCTTGGCGCACAGACACCGGCATACATGAGTACACCACAACATCCATAAATGCATGGGGCACCACCAAAGGCACACACGAGGACACTACAACGTCCACCAATGATTGGTGTGCTGCCACCGGCATACATGAGTACACCACAACATCCACCAATCCATGGGGTACTGCCACCGGCATACATGAGAAAGCCACAATGCATGGGACAACACCAAAGACATACATGTGACACAACGATCACATCCACCAATGCATGGCACAACGCCAAAGGCATACATGAGTACACCACATCATCCACCAATCCATAGCGCACCACCACCGAAATACATGATTACACCACAACATTCACCAATGCATTGGGTACTACCACCCTCATACGGAAGCCAGGAAGATCACATTCACGAATGCATGCCACACCGCCAACAGCAAAGATGAGTACATCACAACATCCACCAATGCATTCGGTTCAAACAACGACATACATAAGCATACCACAACATCCACCAATGCATGGTGCACTACCACCGGAATACACAAGCCAGAAACATCAAATACACTAATGCATGCAACACCACCAACGGCACAGATGAGTAAACCACAACATCCACCAATGCATTCCGTACAAACAACGGCATACATGAGCGCACCACAACATCCACCAATGCATGGGGCACCACCACCGGAATACACAAGCCAGCACCATCACATCCACTAACGCATGGTACACAGACAACGGCACAAATGAGTAAACCACAACATCCACCAATGCATTCGGTACAAACAAAGGCAGACATGAGCAAATCACAACATCCACCAATGCATGGGACACGAACAAAGGCACACAGGAGTACACTACAACATCCACCAATCAATGGCTCACTGCCACCTGCATACATCAGTACACCAAAACATCCAAAAATGCATGGCGCAGCGCCACCGGCATCCATGAGTACAGGACATCATCCACCAATGCATGGGGCATCAGCACCCTCATACATCATTCACCGCCATCACATCCACAAAGGTGCGGCACTCAACCACTGACATACATGAGTACACCACCACATCCATCAATGCATGGCGCACCGCCACAGGCATACATGAGTACACCACAACATCCACCAATGCATGCGGCACCACCACAAGCATACTTGAGTACAACACAACATCCACCATTGCATGGCGCACCGACAGCGCCATACATGAATACACCACAACATCCACCAATGCATTCGGTAAAAGCAACGGCATACATGAGTACACCACAACATCCACCAATGCATGGTGCAACGCCACCGGCATACGTGAGGACACCACAACATCCACCAATCAATAGGACACCACCAAAGGCATAGATGAGACACCACCATCACATCCATCAATGCATGCCACGCCACCACCGGCAAAATTGAGTACACCACAACATCCACCAATCCATGTGGCACCACCACCCTCATACATGATTCACCGCCATCACATCCACCAATGCATGGCACTCCGCCACTGACATACATGAGTACACAACATCATCCACCAATGCATGGCGCATGGCCACCGGCATATATGATTACATCAGAACAACAAACAATGCATATGGCATTTCTACAGGCATACTTAAGTACACCACAACATCCATCATTGCATGACGCACCGCTACCGGCATACATGAGGACTCCACAACATCCACCAATGCATCGTGCACCGCCACCAGCATACATGATGACACCATAACATCCACCAATGCATGGGACACCACCAAAGGCATACATGATTCACCGCCATCACATCCACCAATGGAAGGCACTCCACCAGTGACATACATGAGTACACCACAACATCCACCAATGCATGGCCCAACGCCACCTCCATACATGAGTACACCACAACATCCACCAATGCATGGCCCAACGCCACCAGCATACATGAGGACACCACAACATCCACGAATGCTTGGGACACCACCAAAGGCATACATGAGACACCACCATCACATCCATCAATGCATGGCACAACGCCACCGGCATACATGAGTACGCCACATCATCAAACAAAACATAGTGCGCAACCACTGAAATACATGAGTGCACCATAACATCCAACAATGCATGTGGCACCACCACCCTCATACATGAATCACCAAAATCACATCCACCAGTGCATGGCACTCTCCCACTGACATACATGAATACACCACATCATCCACCATTAAATAGTGCACCGCCACCGGCATATATGAGTTCACCACAACATCCACCAATGCATGTCGCACCACCACACTCATACATGAATCACTATAATCACATCCACCAGTGCATAGCACTCTGCCACCGACATACATGAGTACACCACATCATCCACCAATGCATGGTGCACCGCCACCGGCATATATGAGTTCACCATAACATCCACCAATACATGTGGCACCAACACCCTCAAACATGATTCACCGCCATCACATCCACCAATGCATGGCACTCCGTCACTGACATACATGAGTACAGCACAACATCCACCAATGCATGGCGCAACGCCACCTCCATACATGAGTACACCACAACATCAACCAATGCATGGTGCACCGCCAACGGCATACATGAAGACACCACAACATCCACCAATGCTTGGGACACCACCAAAGGCATACATGAGACACCACCATCACATCCACCAATGCATGGCGCAACGCCACCTCCATACATGACTACACCACAACATCAACCAATGAATGGTGCACCGCCACCGGCATATATGAGTTCACCATAACATCCACCAATGCATGTGGCACCACCACCCTAATACATCATTCACCGTCACCACATCCACCAATGCATGGCACTCCAACACAGACATACATGAGACGCCACAACATCCACCAATGCATGGCGCAACGCCAATGGTATACATGAGGACACCACAACATCAAACAAAAAACATAGTGCGCCACAACTGACATACATGAGTACACGATAACATTCACCAATGCATGTGGCACCACCACCTTCATACATGACTCACCGCCATCACATCCACCAATGCATGGCACTCCGCCACTGACATACATGAGTATACCACATCATCCACCAATGCATGGCGCATGGCCACCGGCATACATCATTACATCAGAACAACAAACAACACATATGGCATTTCTACAGGCATACTTGAAAACACCACAACATCCACCATTGCATGCCGCACCGCTATCGCTTACATGAGGACACCACAACATCCACCAATGCATCGTGCACCACCACCGGCATACATGATGACACCATAACATCCACCAATGCATGGGACACCACCAAAGGCATACATGATTCACCGCCATCACATCCACCAATGCATGGCAATCCACCACTGACATACATCAGTACACCACAACATCCACCAATGCATGGCGCAACGCCACCTCCATACATGAGTACACCACAACATCCACCAATGCATGACGCACAGCCAAGGGCATACATGAGGACACCACAACATCCACGAATGCTTGGGACACCACCAAACGCATACATGAGACACCACCATCACATCCATCAATGCATGGCACAACGCCACCGGCATACATGAGTACACCACATCATCACACAAAACATAGTGCGCCACCACTGACATACATGAGTACACCATAACATCCACCAATGCATGTGGCACCACCACCATCATACCTGATTCACTGCCATCACATCCACCAATGCATGACACTTCACCACTGACATACATGAGTACACCACAACTTCCACTAATGCATGGCGCACCGCCAACGGCATACATGAGGACACCACAACATCCACCAATGCTTGGGACACCACCAAAGACATACATGAGACACAACCATCACATCCATCAATGCATGGCACAACGGCACCGGCATACATGAGTACACCACATCATCAAACAAAAAACATAGTGCACCGCCACCGGCATACATGATGACACCATAACATCCACCAATGCATGGGACACCACCAAAGGCATGCATGATTCACCGCCATCACATCCACCAATGCATGGCACTCCACCACTGACATACATGACTACACCACAACATCCACCAATGCATGGTGCAACGACACCGGCATACATGAGTACACCACAACATCAACCAATGCACGTCGCACCACCAACGGTATACATGAGGACACCACAACATCCACCAATGCTTGGGACACCACCAAAGGCATACATGAGACACCACCATCACATCCATCAATGCATGGCATAACGCCACCGGCATACATGAGTTTTACCACATCATCAAACAAAACATAGTGCGCCACCACTGACATACATGAGTACACCATAACATCCACCAATGCATGTGGCACCACCACCCTCATACATGATTCACCGTAATCACATCCACCAATGCATGGCACTCCGCCACTGACATACATGAGTACACCACACCATCCACCAATGCATGGTGCACCGCATCCAGCATAAATGACTTCACCACAACATCCACCAATCCATGGGGCACCACCACAGACATACTTGAGTACACTACAGCATCCACCAATGCATGGGGCACCACCACCGGCATACAAAAGCCACCACCATCACATCCACTAATGCATGCCACACCGCCAACCTCACAAATGATTACACCACAACATCCACCAATACATTCGGTACAAACAACGGCATACATGAGTATACCACAACATCCACCAATGCATGGGGAACCACCACCATCAAACATAAGAAACAACCATCACATTCACCAATGCACGGGACAATGAAACGAACATACATGAGTACACCACAACATCCACAAGTGCATGGCCGACCGTCACCAGCAAATATGAGTACACCACAACACCCACCAATGCCTGGGGCATCACCACAGGCATACATATCCCACTACCATCACATACACCAATGTATTCGGAAACAGCCAACGGCATATATGAGAACACCACAACATCCACCAATCTATGGGGCACCTCCATTGGCATGCATGAGGACACCACAACATCCACCAATGCATCGTGCACCGCCACCAGCATACATAAGCACACCACAACATCGACCAATGCATGGTGCACCGTCACAGTCATATATATGGTCACCAGAACATCCACCAATGCATGGGCAACTCCAACGCCATGCATGAGTACACTAAAACATATACCAATGCATGGGGCACCAGCACCCTAATACATTTAACACCACCATCATATCCGATAATGAATGGTGCACCGACATACATGAGTACACCACAACATCCACCAATGCATGGGACACCGCCACCCTCATACATGAGACACCACCATCACATCCACCAGTCCATGGGGCACCGTCATAGGCGTACATGACTACACCACAACATCCACCAATGCATCGTGCACCGCCACCGTCAGACATGAGTAGATAACAACATCCACCAATGAATGGGGCACCGCCACCGGCATAAATGAGTAGATAACAACATCCACCAATGAATCGGGCACCACCACAGGCATACATCAGTACATAACAGCATCCCTCAATGCATGGGGCACCACCACCGGCATACAAGAATAGATAACAACATCCTCCAATGCATGGGGCACCGCCACCGGCATAATTGAGTAGATAACAACATCCACCAATGAATGGGGCACCACCACAGGCATACTTGAGTACATCACAACATCCACCAATGCATGCCGCACCGCCAACGGCATACATGATGACACCATGTCTTCCACCAATGCATGGGGCACCACCACCGGCATACATGAATACATAACAGCATCCACCAATGCAAGGGGCACCACCACCGGCATACAAGAATAGATAACAACATCCACCAATGCATGGGGCACCAGCACAGGCATACTTTAGTACACCACAAGACCCACCAATGCATGGGGCAGCACCACAGGCATACATAAGCCAGCACCATGACATGCACTAACGCATGGCACACCGCCAACGGCACACATGCGTACACCACAACATCTACCACTGCATTCGGTACAAACAACGGCATACATGAGCACACCACAACATCCACCAATGCTTGGGACACCACCAAAGGCACACATGTCACACCACCATCACATCCACCAATCCATGACACAACGCCAAAGGCATACATGAGTACACCACATCATCCACCAATGCATGATGCAGCGCCACCGTCATATCTGAGTTCACCACAACATCCACCAATGCATTCGGTACACACAACGGCATACATGAGCACACCACAACATCCACCAATGCATGGCGCACAGCCACCGGCATACATGAGAACACCACAACATCCACCAATGCATAGTGCACCGCCACCGGCATACATGAGGACACTATACCATCCACCAATGCATGACGCACTGCCACTGGCATACATAAGTACACCACATCATTAACCAATGCATAGCGTGGAACCACCGGCACACATGAGTACACCACGACATCCACCAATGCATGGGGCACCACAACCCTCATACATAAGAAACAACCATCACATCCACCAATGCACGGGACAACGAAACGAACATACATGAGTACACCAAAACTTCCACCAATGCATGGCCGACCGTCACCAGCAAATATGAGTATACCACAACACCCACCAATGCCTGGGGCATCACCACAGGCATACATATCCCACTACCATCACATACACCAATGTATTCGGAAACAGCCAACGGCATATATGAGAACACCACAACATCCGCCAATGCATGGGGCACCACCACCGGCTTGCATGAGTACACCACAACATCCATCAATGCATCGTGCACCGCCACCAGCATACATAAGCACACCACAACATCGACCAATGCATGGTGCACCGACACAGACATATATAAGGACACCAGACCATCCACCAATGGATGGGCAACTCCAACGCCATGCATGAGTATACTAAAACATATACCAATGCATGGGGCACCAGCACCCTAATACATGTAACACCACAATCATATCCGATAATGAATGGCGCACCGACATACATGAGTACACCACAACATCCACCAATGCATGGGACACCGCCACCCTCATACATGAGACACCACCATCACATCCACCAGTGCATGGTGCACCGCCACCGGCATACAAGAGTACACCATAACATCCACCAATGCATGGTGCACCACCACCCTCATACATGAGTACACCACAACATGCACCAATGTATGGCGCACTGTCACCGGCATACATGAGTACACCACATCATCCACCAATGCATAGCGAACCACCACCGCCATACATAAGTATACCACAACATCCACCAATACATGGGGCACCACCACCCTCCTACATGATTCACCACCATCACATTCACCAATGCATGGCACTCCGCCACTGACATACATGCGTACACCACAACATCCACCAATGCATGGGGCACCGCCACCGGCATACAAGAATAGATAACAACATCCACCAATGCATGGGGCACCACCACAAGCATACTTGAGTACACCACAACATCCACCAATGCATGGCGCACCGGCACCACCATACATGAGTACACCACAACATCCACCAACGCATGGGGCACCACCACGTGCATACATAAGCCAGCACCATCATATCCACTAATACATGGCACTCCGCCAACGGCATACATGAGTACACCACATCATCCACCAATGCATAGCGCACCACCACCGCCATACATGAGTACACCACAACATCCACCAATGCATGGGGCACCAGCACCCTCATACATGACTCACCGCCATCACATCCACCAATGCATGGCACTCCGCCACTGACATACATGAGTACACCACAACATCCACCAATGCATGGGGCACCACCACACGCATACATGAGTACACCAAAACATCCTCCAATTAAGAAGAATGACTGCTTAGAAAATAAAAGTCACCGGGACCGTTATGTTGAAAGAAAACGTTTTGAACGTCGGAATGAAATCACATCTGATCTGAACGCCACGTGGTACAACTTGTTTATTTGAAAGGCATTAAATCTATCGCTTCTCCAGTAACTCTTAATTTGCTTTCCAGAAACCGCTGACACAAATTGCATAGTGTTATTTTCAAAATAGCCTCCGTCAATTTCCCATACTTCGGCTCGTGTTAAAGACGCAGAATTGGGTCGTCTCCCTTGCAGATATCAGAGACAATTTAACATGATAAAGTATTGGTGCAAATTGCTTCACACAAATGATCTTATCCTTCGAAATTATTGTGAATGTCTTTTGTGAGAAGTAAAGACCCGTCGTGTTCATAGCTGGGCGTATCAGGGGAACAATATTTAATCTAACATTGGTATCAATGAATTATGACATGGAGATGAAGTATGTCCTGCATACCTACCTTCTTACATACGAAGTTTCGATCAAGCATCTCAAGAGATTGTTGCTATTTATCCAGTTGATCAGAATGTGTAATATATATAAATATTATTGATATTTGCACTCTGCTGTATTACCTATGTAAAGCTATCCCGCACATCTTCGGGAAATATCTATCTAAATTCCGACGTAACTCTCGTAATTCAACTATAGAAACAGCATGTTGAAATAACAGAAAGAAACTATGTTTTTTGTAAAGACGACATTGAAGACGAGTTGCATTTTATATTAGTATGTCGCTATTTTATTAATTACAGAAAACTGTACATAAAACCATATTACTACAGATGCCATATTACTAACATATAAAACCATATTAGTACAATGCATAAACGCATTCAACTTGTAAGTGTTAGAAATGTAAAACAGTTGTGTAATTTAGGTGAATATTTCTATAAAGCTTCTTGTCTCAGAAATGAAATGATGCTAAATAATAAGGTACTTTCTGTACATTCTACCTTATAATCAATGTTTCGTCATCCACCTGTGTCAACTTTCGTCTTTGTAGGCACCACTGATTGTCTGTAAAGGTAAATTATGAATCTCAATCTGACATGGGCACTCATACAATGGTATAATACATCACTTCATATAATGGTATAATACATCACTTCATATAATGGTATAATGCATCACCTGAATCATCCAAACGTTCATCGATAGGTAGGGGTGGCCATTCTTCACTGAGTCGTGTTTGCATTATCCCGAGATTGATACTAAATGTGATTTCAGACACGTGTAAGGAGGAACCATTGTTATACCATTCAGTAAGTTAGACTGGTTTAACGGAATGGAATCGATGAGGAAAAAGACAGATTGGAATAGGCAAGGCAGGATGAATGACGTCTTTAACACGAGCCGAAGTATGGGAAATTGACGGGGGCTATTTTGAAAATAACACTATGCAATTTGTGTCAGCGGTTTCTGGAAAGCAAATTAAGAGTTACTAGAGAAGCGATAGATTTAATGCCTTTCAAATACACGACAAGTTGTACCACGGGGCGTTCAGATCAGATGTGATTTCATTCCGACTTCAAACACGTTTTCTTTCAACATAACGGTTCCGGTGACTTTTATTTTCTATGCAGTCATTCTTGTTAATTGGTGGATGTTTTGGTGTACTCATGTGTGCCGTTGTTTGTGCCGAATGCATTGGTGGATGTGATGGTTATGGTTCATATGCACCGATGGCATTGCCCAGTGCATTGGTGGATGTTGTGGTGTGCTGATGTATGCCGGTGGCGGTGCACGATGCATTGGTGGATGTTGTGGTGTACTCATGTATGTCAGTGGCGGAGTGCTATGCATTGGTGGATGTGATGGCGGTGAATCATGTATGAGTGTGCTGGTGCCCCATGCTTTGGTGGATGTTGTGGTGTACTCATGTATGGCGGTGGTGGTGTCACATACTTTGGTGGATGTTCTGGTGCACTGAGGTATGCAGGTGCCGGTGTGCTATCCATTGGTGGATGTTGTGGTGTACTCCTGTATGTCGGTGGCGGTCTGCCATGCATTATTGGATGTTGTTGTGCACTCATGTATGCCGGTGGTGGTGCGGCATGCATTGGTGGATGTTGTTATGTACTCATGTATGCCGTTGGTAGTGACCCATGGATTGGTGGATGTTGTGGTGTCTCATGTATGAGGGTGGTGGGGTCCCATGCATTGGTATATGTTTTAGTGTACTCATGCATGGCGTTGGAATTGAGCCATGCATTGGTGGATGTTCTGGTGTCCTTATGTATGCCTGTGACGGTACACCATGCATTGGTCGATGTTGTGGTGTACTCATGTATGCTTGTGGCGGTGCACGATGCATTGGTGGATGTTGTGGTGTACTCATGCATGCCGGTGGTGGTGCCCCATGCATTGGTGGATGTTGTGGTGTTCTCATATATGCCGTTGGCTGTTTCCCCGTACATTGGTGGATGTGATGGTAGTGGCATATGTATCCCTGTGGTGATGCCCAAGGCATTGGTGGATGTTGTGGTGTACTCATATTTGCTGGTGACGGTCGGCCATGCACTGGTGGATGTTGTGGTGTACTCCTGTATGTTGGCGGTGTTGTCCCGTGCATTGGTGGATGTGATGGTTGTGTCTCATGTATGAGGGTGGTGTTGGCACATGCATTGGTGGAAGTTTTTGTGTAGTCATGTTTGCCGTTGGCGGTGCGGCATGCATTGGTGGATGTTGTTATGTACTCATGTATGCCATTGGTAGTGACCAATGGATTGGTGGATCTTGTGGTGTACTCATGTATGGAGGTGGTGGTGCGCTATGGATTGGTGGATGATGTGGTGTACTCATGTATGCCTTTCGCGGTGCGGCATGCATTGGTGGATGCTGTTATGTACTCATGTATGCCGTTGTTTGTGGCGAATGCATTGGTGGATGTTGTGGTGTACTCATGTATGGCGGTGGTGGTGCCCCATGCATTGGTTGATGATGTAGTGTACTCATCTATGCCGGTGGCGTTGTGCCATGCATTGGTGGATGTGATGGTGGTGTCTCAAGTATGCCTTTGGTGGTGTCCCTTGCATTGGTGGATGTTGTAGTGTCCTCATGTATGCCGTTGTTTGTACCGAATGCATTGGTGGATGTTGTGGTGTACTCATCTGTGCCGTTGACCCTGTGCCATGCATTAGTGGATGTGATGGTGCTGGCTTATGTATGCCTGTGGTGGTGTCCCATGCATTGGTGGATGTTGTGGTGTACTCATGTATGCCTGTGGAAGTGCGCCATGCATTGGTGGATGTTGTGGTGTACTCATGTTTGCCGGTGCCGGTGCGCCATGCATTGGTGGATGTTGTGGTGTACTCATGCATGGCGGTGGCGGAGTGCCATGCATTGGTTGATGTGATGGCGGTGTCTCATGTATGCCGGTGGTGGTGCACCATGCATTGGTGGATGTTTTGGTGTCCCATGTAATGCCGGTGGTGATGCGCCATGCATTGGTGAATGTGATGGTGGTGTCTCATTTACATGTATTGTGGTGTACGATGTTGAAATGATTTTTTTTTACTTTAAACAAAACGTAAACCAGACATAGTGAAATTAATATTTCGAATCCACGTTATTTTATCTTGCAACTGAAAATTTAAGTCTTAGAATTTTATTTAACTTAGGATAAAAGTTGTTTAACAAACGATTATAGATTCAAATCGTTATTACTGGTTTGTATTGCAAGGAGGTAAGCGCAGCAGTTAGAACAGTGAAACAAGTGCACGTGCGGTACGTGATGAGCGTTAACTTAGACCAACCCAACTTCTCGACGTTTTATATTTAATGTGCACCCCAGCCCCCCAGTAATACAAACAAAGAAAGTGATTTGAAGTTATGATCGTTCGTTTAACAACTTTCATCTTAAGTTGAGTAAACTTATGACAATTAAATGTTCAATTGGCAAGGTATAAAATTATAAGAAATTTGCCATCGTAATTTCATTTTATTCGATTTACGTTTTTGTTTAAAGAGACATTCATCGGTACGCTTTCACGGCAAACGGACTGTAATCGCAGAATAACACGAGTGAGTCACGAAAGCGATGAGCAGTGATAAGCACATCACAATTTACAACATTCCAACCCACGGACGACAGTTTGTTTTAATTCATTTACATTGAATGTTCCATACACCTATGTCACTTTGGGTTTAACTTGTAATTTTAAATTTACAATGGGTTATACCTGTATTGTATTAGCCGTTGATTATGTTTTAGCTATATTGTCTTACATAAATAAATCTGTAATTAATGAAAGAAAATTTTGTTTCATTTTGTTTCAATAATGAATATTACCAGTCTTACTTGGCTCACGCTAAATAAGAAAACATGCCTCTGTGTAAACACTTGTGATTGAGGTGCTTTCAATAGCTCTAATCCTTTGTTTCGGGTTCGGCTACTGGGACTAGGTTGCGTAAGCGAGCGACCCCAAGCGAGCGACTGAATCCCGCTTGGAGTTTGAGCACCCACCTACAATGATGTGAAATATTCGTCGTGGGGACAGAAAGTCTTGAAATCCTGTAGAGGTAGGACGACTTCAAGGATTCTTCGGAAGGGCGACAGAGGACCAGACAGGTAGGTGTTTCCATATCTATTTGGAAGAAAAATATGCATCTTCATGGATATTTGTTTAATATACAGTGCACACTCATTCTCTCATAGTACACAGCCATTTAGGTATAGATGGGAAAGGTTGATACTGGTTTCTGCATGTAAACGGAGTGGTAGTGTAGCCTAGTTCTTCAAGTGTTGGCACGTCATGTTCAGTGTCAGTGTTCGAGTCCTCACTTAAATATGATGTCCCACGCCCACTTATGAGGCCCGTCGTTGGAATATTGCCCAAAGCGGCAGAAAACCACACTTACTCGCTGTTGTGAATCCAATCTACAAACGCGAGAAATGTGATTACTGATGCTTATGCATGACTCATTTCTTTCAGACGCAGGAACCCTGGCACACTCTGGATTTGGTGTTGTGTCACTCTAAACCCTTCCACCTGGACTTTAGTACACTGACTTTCCAAGGGTCCGATGGGATGAGCTTTTGTCTCATGGTGGCTCCATTGTGCGTCTGCTCTCCGCGTAGCCCCCTGCCGAGCGTACATGGAGTAGGTTCGGTGCTAGGGCCTGACTGTACAGTCAGGATGGTTGTTACAGCAACTCAGCTAGTTTAGGGTTGGCACACTCTGTGGCCCCAGTCTTTTCAGCACCCCCAGTAGACCCAATGCTGACTGCACTTGACTGGTAGATTAGGGGTTAGTGTAGATAGGGCCCCCTTCGTGCATGCCCTGTACGATGCTATCTATAGATAGTATAACTTAGTGTTAACCCACCATTCCGTCCTTCAATAGGTAGTTCGAGACAAAGCAAGTCCCGGATGGTCACTTTGAAAGTCAGTGTACTGGCCACCTGCTGGTAAAGCATTCACTATTTCAGTTTAAAACTTAAATTAAATTTTGTTTTTTCACGTCCCGATATATTTGCTTTGCATTTAAATGTAAGGGGATCGTCGAATAACCGAATGGTTAAAGCGTTCGCTCATGACGCTCCAAACAACCTATTTCGATTTCCCATATCTGAAGGATGTGTGAAGCATCTATTTGTTGTTTCTCACCGTGATATAGGTAGTATATTGCTGAAAGCGGTGTAAAAAGTTCACTCATGCAGTCATAATCTGTGTGAGAAGCATAAATTATGTAAAGTGTTCTTTGCCTTTTTAAGTAGAACCGTTGCTTACGCATGCAACTGTTCCATTCAAACAATCTTTTGAATAAACCATAACATGCAATGCATCCTTGTTTATCATGACGTCTACTGCAAAATTACAACTTGAGTTTCATGTTTGAGATTTTACGTGTAGGCATATAAGTTGCATTTATGCACACAGTAAGTGCCAGCGATGTAAACTATATTCTCTTTACTGTTATGAGCAGGGATGCCATCTACCTGGGGGCGGAAATGGACCCTGAAGTCCCCCAGAGGCAGGACGACTGCCGAGAAGATACTCCATGGATAGACGTGGACAGGGATTCTTCGGAAGGGTGACAGAGGACCAGACAGGCAGGTGTTTTCAACTCTATTTGGAAGAAAATATTTGCTTCATATATAGTGCACACTAATTCTCTCATAGTATACAGCCATTTAGGAGTGAGTGAGTTTAGTTTTACGCCGCACTCAGCAATATTCCGCTATAAGGTGACGGTATGTAAATAATCGAGTCTGGACAAGACAATCCAGTGATCAACAACACAAGCATCGATCTGCGCAAATGGGAACCGATGACATGTTCCAACCAAGAAGTCAGCGAGTCTGACCACCCGATCCCGTTAGTCGCCTCTTACGACCAGCATAGTCACAGCCATTTAGGTATAGATGGGAAAGGTTGATACTGGTTTCTGCATGTAAACGGAGTGGTAGTGTAGCCTAGGTCTTCAAGTGTTGGCACGTCATGTTCAGTACCACTGTTCGAGTCCTCACTTAAATACTATGCCCCACGCCTACGTATGAGGTCCGTCGTTGGAAAATTGCCCAAAGCGGCAGAAAACCACACTTACTCGCTGTTGTGAATCCAATCTACATCCGAGAGAAATGTGATTACTGATGCTTATGCACGACTCATTTCTTTCAGACGCAGGAACCCTGGCACACTCTGGATTTGGTGTTGTGTCACTCTAAACCCTTCCGCCTGGACTTTAGTACACTGACTTTCCAAGGGTCCGATGGGATGAGCTTTTGTCTCATGGTGGCTCCATTGTGCGTCTGCTCTCCGCGTAGCCCCCTGCCGAGCGTACATGGAGTAGGTTCGGTGCTAGGGCCTGACTGTACAGTCAGGATGGTTGTTACAGCAACTCAGCTAGTTTAGGGTTGGCACACTCTGTGGCCCCAGTCTTTTCAGCACCCCCAGTAGACCCAATGCTGACTGCACTTGACTGGTAGATTAGGGGTTAGTGTAGATAGGGCCCCCTTCGTGCATGCCCTGTACGATGCTATCTATAGATAGTATAACTTAGTGTTAACCCACCATTCCGTCCTTCAATAGGTAGTTCGAGACAAAGCAAGTCCCGGATGGTCACTTTGAAAGTCAGTGTACTGGCCACCTGCTGGTAAAGCATTCATTATTTCAGTTTAAAACTTAAATTAAATTTTGTTTTTCACGTCCCGATATATTTGCTTTGCATTTAAATGTAAAGGGATCGTCGAATAACCGAATGGTTAAAGCGTTCGCTCATGACGCTCCAAACAACCTATTTCGATTTCCCATATCTGAAGGATGTGTGAAGCATCTATTTGTTGTTTCTCACCGTGATATAGCTAGTATATTGCTGAAAGCAGTGTAAAAAGTTCACTCATGCAGTCATAATCTGTGTGAGAAGCATAAATTATGTAAAGTGTTCTTTGCCTTTTTAAGTAGAACCGTTGCTTACGCATGCAACTGTTCCATTCAAACAATCTTTTGAATAAACCATGCATAGCATGCAATGCATCCTTGTTTACCATGACGTCTACTGCAAAATTACAACTTGAGTTTCATGTTTGAGATTTTACGTGTAGGCATATAAGTTGCATTTATGCACACAGTAAGTGCCAGCGATGTAAACTATATTCTCTTTACTGTTATGAGCAGGGATGCCATCTACCTGGGGGCGGAAATGGACCCTGAAGTCCCCCAGAGGCAGGACGACTGCCGAGAAGATATTCCGTGGACAGAAGTGGATCAAGGTCTCTTCTGGCGGCAGGACAACGACCACAAAGCCGCCAGACTACCAGGAAGGCAAGTTCTCCAAACTATCTTTTGAAGACAACATACAATATATTCTTGTTGACAATGACGTCATGAGCAAGTTACAACTTGTGTTTCAGGTTACAGCGTTTTCCTGACCAAAAAGCATATGCTTTTAATATTTATTATTTATGTAGTAAGTATCAGTGATATCAAATATTAACCTATTCGTTATCCTTACTATTAGAAACGTGGATGCCATCATCCTGGGGGCGGAAATGGACCCTGAAGTCCCCCAGAGGCAGGACGACTGCCAAGAAGATACTCCATGGATAGACGTGGACAGGGATTCTTCGGAAGGGTGACAGAGGACCAGACAGGCAGGTGTTTTCAACTCTATTTGGAAGAAAATATTTGCTTCATATATAGTGCACACTAATTCTCTCATAGTATACAGCCATTTTGGAGTGAGTGAGTTTAGTTTTACGCCGCACTCAGCAATATTCAGCTATAAGGTGACGGTATGTAAATAATCGAGTCTGGACAAGACAATCCAGTGATCAACAACACAAGCATCGATCTGCGCAAATGGGAACCGATGACATGTTCCAACCAAGAAGTCAGCGAGTCTGACCACCCTATCCCGTTAGTCGCCTCTTACGACCAGCATAGTCACAGCCATTTAGGTATAGATGGGAAAGGTTGATACTGGTTTCTGCATGTAAACGGAGTGGTAGTGTAGCCTAGTTCTTCAAGTGTTGGCACGTCATGTTCAGTACCACTGTTCGAGTCCTCACTTAAATACTATGCCCCACGCCTACATACAAAGTAAATTCTAAATTTCCACGTTTTTAATGGTAGTATAAGTGTATTTTTATTGTATGGCTAGATTTCCGAAATTGCTGACGGCTGAGGGGATGATGTAAATCCAGCTAGGGTCCATGCAGGTAGAAAAAGTACTGTAAGTCCCCATGGTCCCAAGTATGGTGATCTACCTTCAGTTGTTGGCAATCTATAGCCCGGTTTTATATTGTATTGTCCTCTATAGATAAATTGTTTTAGGCATAGCTACTAGTTTTACATTCATTTCTGTGATGTTCTAGTTGTTTTACTGTCCTTCGTCGACTGATTGTTATAATACTCATATATTCCATTTTAATGTTCCGTTCCCGTCACGATATGGCTGAAATATTGCCGATGTGACATTAAATTTTAACTCACTCACTCACTCACTCCGAGAGAAATGTGATTACTGATGCTTATGTATGACTCATTTCTTTCAGACGCAGGAACCCTGGCACACTCTGGATTTGGTGTTGTCACTCTAAACCCTTCCACCTGGACTTTAGTACACTGGCTTTCTGAGGGTCCGATGGGATGAGCTTTTGTCTCATGGTGGCTCCATTGTGCGTCTGCTCTCCGCGTAGCCCCCTGCCGAGCGTACATGGAGTAGGTTCGGTGCTAGGGCCTGACTGTACAGTCAGGATGGTTGTTACAGCAACTCAGCTAGTTTAGGGTTGGCACACTCTGTGGCCCCAGTCTTTTCAGCACCCCCAGTAGACCCAATGCTGACTGCACTTGACTGGTAGATTAGGGGTTAGTGTAGATAGGGCCCCCTTCGTGCATGCCCTGTACGATGCTATCTATAGATAGTATAACTTAGTGTTAACCCACCATTCCGTCCTTCAATAGGTAGTTCGAGACAAAGCAAGTCCCGGATGGTCACTTTGAAAGTCAGTGTACTGGCCACCTGCTGGTAAAGCATTCACTATTTCAGTTTAAAACTTAGATGAAATTTTGTTTTTTCACGTCCCGATATATTTGCTTTGCATTTAAATGTAAGGGGATCGTCGAATAACCGAATATCTGAATGATGTGTGGAGCCGATATTTCTTGTTTCTCCCCGTGATGTAGCTGGTATGCTGGTAAAAGCAGTGTGAAAACGACACTCATGCAGTCTTAATATGTGCTGGAAGTATAAATTATGATACAGAATACTGTTTACCTTTATTAGCAGAAGCCACTGTGTTCTTCCAAACGATCTTTTAAAGAAAACATAAAGTGCCTCCTTGTGTACAATGACGTCTACTGCCAAGTCACAACTTGATTTTCGTGTTTGAGATATGTTCTCGTGGAATCATATATTTTGCATTTATGCACACAGTACAAATGATGTAAAATATGTTTACCTTTATTATCAGGAGCGTGGACGCCATCGTCCTGGGGGCGGAAATGGATCCTGAAGTCCCCCAGAGGCAGGACGACTGCCAGGAAGACATTCGATGGACAGAAGTGGATCAAGAATTCTTCTGGAGCAGCATGTGGATGTTTTACTGTTCGGACATTTTGTGACAATGTACTCTGCGTGTCTACTACTGTAAACCCTCCAGTAGAATAGGTAGCGTTGCATACGTTGAGGGAACACGGTTCCAGAGGGTTTTTTTTCTGAGAAATGTTTTTTATCTCTGGTTTTACGTGTCGGGCTTCAGTTACCTTTGACCTTGTTCAAATCTCAAATTTGATCAAGATCAATTTAGACACACAATCTGCGACAACAATGTTGGTGTTTCTGTTCGAGGAATTGGTACTGTTCCATGTTGGGAATGATGACATTAATAAAACATAATCCGCACAGCTGGTCCAATTGTACTTGTTTGTTTTGCTGTTTTGTTTGTGAAACTAGTGAACTGGAAAAGAATTGTTTTTGTCCATGGAAATCGGATGTGCACGACTTTATCGCCTTGTAGGAGTGCTTGTTTTTAGCCATACACTGCCATGCACTGCTAAACACCGCCAACACAGAAACACATCACGAAACAAGTCCAACATTAAAACAATAGATCAATACACGGGGGTATTCTAATGTCTACAAACCAGAACTTACAATACAAAAGCCTATCAACATTACTCGATAACATTGCACAGACCTTTAGTTCAATGTATGTACTAAACAATCCAGTGGTGTCTGTAGATGAGACAAGACATTAAATGAAAAGCTCCCACCAACATCCAACAGTCGAGAATATTACATTGCGCAAGTAAACAACCAAGTGCATGTTTGCCAATCATATTCCTTAACCAGTTGACCATGGTTGGAGCATTTGTGATGGTCAGCGTATCCCTTTTCTGGTGTTCTGATGTCGAGAGATGCTGCTCCCCATGGATTGGTTGAACTGACACAGAGTAAATGCAATAAAGTCAGTATGCCATCAGAGAGAGATCTATATCAAAGCAGATAAACTGAACAAATTGTAAGCTTCTGAATGTATCAAAAGTGATTAACAGTTATCTGACATACCGTTTGAATAGCTACTACGAGAGCTTAGAGGCAGTTATCGAGTTTGTTTTTTCTAAACTGTGCTAAACATGTGACACCAAATGGAATGTTTGTTAGTTCTCTGCTCTGTATAGGCACTAAAACTACAATGGTGGCCATCTTGGCAGCCATTTTTGAATTCTGGCTAATATCAAGTTATTCCATGTAACACGTTGTCACTCTAGAAGTAAACAGGAAACAAAATCTCGTCTAAAAGAGTAAGCTGTAAAACATTATATTATCACGACATGACCATACAAAATCATCTGTTTTGTGGCCGAGTCACCACTCTAGAAGATACAAGTGTCAAAACACGTAAAAAGTATCAACATTGGCCGTAAATGGACACATTCGGTGTTAATTTTTATGTAAATGTAACTGCCGAGAAGACAATTTTAAAATGGCGGTCATTTTCATTATTTTCAAAAGCAAATATATGTCCAAAAACATATACACCCTTTAGCAATACACAAAAGTCACAATGACAGTGATGAGATTGATATTAATAAAACTATCCATGATTAACTTTGAGATGTAGTCGGCCAGCAAACCAAATGTCAAGAAAATGCTCACAGACCTCCACCACATAAAATGGCCTGTGAAAACCTGAGTATTAAAGGCCTTTTCGTGAAGATAGTGTCAAACAAACTCAGTACTGGGGAGACTACGACATCTGATTTTTCAGCTACCTCCTCCTGTACTACTTCAATACCCTTGGATACAGCAAAGGGGTTCACCTTTTACGGTGTCTTGACAGGAGTCTCGATCATAAGGACAAGCGGCCAATACTCAATCGATGCAGAAGGTCTGTGATCAGTATCAATAGGGTCAATTTCAAGTGGACATTTTGGGCTTTTGGGCGGAATTTCATAGGTGTAAGCCATGGTTAGTGTAATATGGTTCATCATCCGAGCCACCCACCCACCACGGAGTATCACAAGGACAATGCTAAAAGCAAGTGGGTCTCCAACTTACAGCACCAATCATACCCGTATGATCTACTCCAGAAGAAGAATTAATATTAATATTTCTACCAGATTGGCCCATGAGCCATATTAACTAGGAGGTCGAAAATATCGGGGTTCATATTTTTCATACGATGACCTAGGGGAAAATATTACTTTGTCATGGTGAGGTGATGTCGTGAGCAATGCAAGGACGCCACGTCTCCTCTATAACGTTGCGTTCTAAATGAGGCCATTGTGGGTAACCAGGTTATGTTTGAAAGTTGAGTTTGGTAATAGATAGGCACACTCGTGCCTAAATATCTGTATATCCCTCGCTTCCGTTCGGGGAATACCAGCATTCCAACTTGTGTCATAAACATAGTTTCACATTAATTAGCAACAGCCTTAACAATAATAAACGTATTGTATCGTGCTTACGTCAACTTTCAGGGTGTATTGCACTCTGTAGACAGGTGTAAGTTGTGGTAAGTTGTCAAAGTTAGGTGTAAATGGAAAATTAATGTCAGTTATATATTCTTTGTATCTGAACGTTAGATCGTTTGTTAGTGTTGGCGGCTATTTCAGTGAATCCTTTAAGAATAATTTGGATTAAATGCAAGGAGATGTTTTGTCTCCAATTCTATTTTCGTTTTATCTCAGTGGTTTTGAGACCCCCATTTTTTAAGATAACTGAATTTCTTATAAATGTAAATCCCTAAGTATTTTTTTCTGTTACTGTATGCAGACGACGTGTCCTAATTTCTGAATCAGTTGATGGTTCACAAAAGCAGTTAGATTCGTTGTTGAATTACTCCACTGAAGTTAAAAACTATACATGTAATTCTATGGCTTATGCAGAATTGGGTCGTCTCCCTCGCATAAATCAGAGACAATTTAACATGATAAAGTATTGGTGCAAGTTGCTTCACACAAATGATCTTATCCTTCGAAATTATTATGAATGTCTTTTGTGAGAAGTAAAGACCCGTCGTGTTAATAGCTGGGCGTATCAGGGGAACAATATTGAATCTAACATTGGTATCAATGAATTATGACATGGAGATGAAGTATGTCCTGCATACCTACCTTCTTACATACGAAGTTTCGATCAAGCATCTCAAGAGATTGTTGTTATTTATCCAGTTGATCAGAATGTGTAATATATATAAATATTATTGATATTTGCACTCTGCTGTATTACCTGTGTAAAGCTATCCCGCACATCTTCGGGAAATATCTATCTAAATTCCGAAGTAACTCTCGTAATTCAACTATAGAAACAGCATGTTGAAATAACAGAAAGAAACTATGTTTTTTTTGTGAAGACGACATTGAAGACGAGTTGCATTTTATATTAGTATGTCGCTATCAATGTTTCGTCATCCACCTGTGCCAACGTTCGTCTTTGTAGGCACCACTGTTTGTCTGTAAAGGTAAATTATGAATCTCAATCTGACATGGGCACTCATACAATGGTATAATACATCACTTCATATAATGGTATAATACATCACTTCATATAATGGTATAACACATCACCTGAATCATCCAAACGTTCATCGATAGGTAGGGGTGGCCATTTATCACTGAGTCGTGTTTGCATTACCCCAAGATTGATACTAAATGTGATTTCAGACACGTGTAAGGAGGAACCATTGTTATACCATTCAGTAAGTTAGACTGGTTTAACGGAATGGAATCGATGACGAAAAAAACAGATTGGAATAGGCAAGGCAGGATGAATGACGTCTTTAACACGAGCCGAACCTAAGTATGGGAAATTGACGGGGGCTATTTTGAAAATAACACTATGCAATTTGTGTCAGCGGTTTCTGGAAAGCAAATTAAGAGTTACTGGAGAAGCGATAGATTTAATGCCTTTCAAATACACGACAAGTTGTACCACGGGGCGTTCAGATCAGATGTGATTTCATTCCGACTTTAAACACGACGTCGTTTTCTTTCAACTTAACGGTTTCGGTGACTTTTATTTTCTAAGCAGTCATTCTTGTGAATGATTCCATGAGGAGAAGTAATGGTCTGGACAAGCTGCTACTATGGTTGCAGAGGCAGCACGTACTACGCATAAATGGCTGTAGTTGTGTCAGTGGACCTCTATAATCTAGCAATCATCTGCCTGTTTGAAGAGTCCATCCTGTCAACGACTGTCGTTCGTCTTGGTATTGATACAATTTAAGCTGTAATTATCCCTGCCCACCTCATAGTACCTCCGAACAAGTTAGTTTGTTTTGTCGGAGAGGCGTTGAATGTAGACTGTGTGGTCATTGCCTTGAGTGAGATTGCCCATAAAGACCTCATGCCCTTGGACTAAGTGTTTCCGGGGCACCTGAACCATAGTTTTGTGCCACCGTTTGTATAAGTACTTCCATTATATTATTTTCTGTTATTGAAAGTAAGGATACTTGTCACAGCCAGTTGATTGCATGTGACATTGTTCGACATGGTGGCCATTTAACATGAAACTTGTTGTGAATGATTGTAGGTAAATGGGAAGGTACATTATAGTGAATGTTCCAGATGCATCACCCGGAAATTCACCAATCCTTCGGCAGGTTAATCCCCAATCGGAAGAGATGTGTTAAAGACCGTCTTTATCGGCATCGGTTGTTTAAACAATCATTGTTATAACCTCTTTGTGAATAAATGGTACTGCTCATCAATATCTACATTCTTCAAAGTGAGTGAGTGAGTTAATATTCAACGTCACATCGGCAGTATTGCAGCCATATCGTGACGAGAACATACTTGCAAAAAGGAATCTATGTCTATGATAAAAAAACTGTCGACGAAGGACAGTAAAACAACTAGAATATCACGATAAGAAATAAAACTAGCGTGAAAACTTAAAACTAATATCCCTATTCAGACAATACAATATAAAAACAGGCTAAAAGAATGGAAGATCGCCAAAAAACAGAAGGTAGATCACCATACTAGGAACCATTGGCACTTACAGTACCTCTGGTACCTGCATGGTCCCTAGCTGGATTTACATCATCCCCTCAGCTGCTGGCGACTATATGCAAAATTAGCCACAATTTAAAATGACACACATTCTACGACTAAAAATGTGGAAGATTAAATCTGACTTAAACTATTTTGGGACTTCCGTACCCTCTCAGGAGGACAATAATTTTACGGTACTTCAACCCCCCTCGTGGATACAGCCACTAACAATCTCAGTTACTAATTCAACTTCCACTCATAAAATACTTATTTATTTACAAGTCAGACATCAAATCTACATTTTACAAAGATATCTACAAGGAGAGTGATGTACATAACAGACACATCATCAAATACTGTACTCTAAAGGTACAAAATGAGCTGCAGACCTTCTATCTTCAGAATATTTCTTTGTTTCACAACTGTTGGGACACGTACGGCACGCTTCGGTTGCTGCATCACCATTAACAACGTCTGTTACCTAAACCCTTTCATTGTAATCACTTTAAAACCATACCATCACATTTTGGAACAGTAAATCTATCTTTCATTGGGACACATGAATCGTTTTGACGATGTACATCTAACGAAACAGTGTGCTTATAAGAAATGTTACCAACGTCTACATTTTGAGATGTATAAAAAAAACTGTTTAGATAATGTTATGTGCGCTATCTGTATTTTCTCAACAGTTGAAGATGTTGAGGGTATCAGAGTAAATGTTTTTTAATGGGGCCCCTGTTCCTGGAGATGTATGGGAAGCTAATCTGATATGTTAATAAAATATGATAAGTGTGATGAACATAAGGAGGATAAGGAAATAGACCGGGACAAACAATTCTGACATAATTCAAGTTTTTCATTTATGGTGTCATTAAGAAAACTGGTCTCAACAATTTTATTTACATCATTCAGGAACGGATCATACGCAGCGTCAGTCAAACTAAAATTTGAATGGCATAAAGGAAGCTGATGTATTCCATAGCTTTGCAGCTTGTTCCAGAGGAAAAGTTTTAACGTGGCGACATTCATTTTACTGGCATTAAAAGCACTGACAACTGAACCAGTTTTTCATAGTGTTCATTGTGTGTACTGCATGCGTAAAAGGACAAAGACATAAACCCCAAAAAGAAATAAAACACACAATTAAACAACAGAAACAATTAAATGTTCAGTCAACTAAGGTTTGGTTTCCTAGGTGTGCTTCTTCGGGAATATTATAGCGTGAAGTAAGAGAATACCACGTTTCCGTTCAAACCCATAGTTATCTCAAGTGCCTACTTTAGCAATTTATCTTCACCTTGTAATATCACACCTACATTTCAAGAGTATGAACCCTTTTGTCACGGGTACCTATCTTTAGTTCTATTTCATAGACGAAACTTTCAGTGTTTTAGTCTGACCAATTTGATCACGCTGAGGTGAAAAGGTTTAAAAGCATCAGCAGTTTCTTCTCATCCAGATCCAGACACCAATTCAGGAATGCCTGGCAGTACAGATGGTCATTTCTGATAAGGTTTGATGTGAACAACGACGTATTACATGTTCTGTTCTGTACATGCTATTATTTACGTCGTTTTATTCATAACGTATGCGTTTAGACGAGCCGTTAGAAGTGTTTGAGTTTTTTATTACAGCCTCATATAATATGTAAGACTGATTTTTTACTGACACCTTAACATGTATCTGGCTTGTCATGTGTACTGTTAACGATAGTCCTGTTATATAATTTAATATAATATACATATTCATATTTTAAGTGGTTGATGTTTTCCACTAATATTAGTTTCGTGGATATCACGACATGTAAACAGATGAGATCTTATCATGCGTGATTAAGCAGTAGCTTAGTACATAGCTACAGCAACACTGAAGTGATAGAAGATTCGGTATTATCTTACGGGTGATGTGCTTCTCAACATAAAAATATATTCTATTCATTAAACTTAAAGGTATCCATAATACTACCAAACAAGATTTTGACATTATTTTCTCCCCCACTCTACGTGGAAGCTACATATGGTGATTACAGTATCATAAAGTTCTTTTCAACCATCTACACTTTCCATGACGTTTCAGGAAAATCATCCCGAAGCCCGCTCAGGGCTCCATCGAGTGTGTGAGTACATGTCAATACTTTATTCTGGACAGTTTTTGTTTCAATTATTCCATTTCCGACTCTGTGGTAAAGAGACATAACTTAAAATTATATATGTCCATATAACACAACACAGGCGTTTTCCCGCGAAATGCTTGTTTGTCCGTGTGGAAACTGGTTGCCTTGCAATCGAAGGATCGACCCAAACAATCGTTGAATTCTTGCTTTCATGACCCCATGAACTTTTAAGAGATATTGCCAGTGGACTCATATTTTGGGTAAACATTTTATGTTCACCGCCAGAACCGGTAGCGCTTACATACTAAGTTCTGCCTGACAGCGACTAGCTCAGATCGGTTTCACAGTAATGAATGTCTCCTTATGGCTAATCAATTCATCGTGTTTCCCCACAAAGAACTGCTTTATTCGTCAATTATCTCAAATCTATTTGAACAGAAAACAGTACACCTGAGACGACGATTACCGAAAACCGTCCCCAGTCCTCGACTAGCAAGAATGTGCAAGGTTTTGCAGTTTCTGGAACCCATCCACAGAGCGATGACTTTATTGAAAAGTTGGTGCAGATTGTGAAAATATCTCCAGAAGTCTTAACTTTCATCTTGCTGTCTTGCAGTACAGAACTACATATGTTAACAATATTTATGAGCTACCTGTTCCAGCCAGGCTCAAGAAGAGCTGGGAATATGGTACACTTCTCATCTTCAGTCCAGACAGGAAAAGTTGGGAAGACAAGTAGACAGGAAAGCTTTACCAATAGACAGCCAGACAGGAAAGTTTCACCATTAGAACTGCAAGGTCTGTGTAAGAAACCAAGTTTCTCGAATACAGAGACTCAACCAGTACATTGGAACCAGTACAGCTGAAAATGATTATACATTCACCAAAGTCATATATCTTCTCTATGCAAAACGTATTGCATCTGAATCGAATACACCTATAAGCAAGGTTACCATTACCAATCAGTACCATTCATCACTGGCTTCCCTTGTTAAGTGGCACCACTAACGTCTCATCATTTATGCCTGGGTTAATCCCTGGTTTTTATTTGTCCATTGTCGTTATTAATCAGCACCAATTAACTACTGGCTTCCTTGCGATATTTATACTGTTGCTGTTTCACGTGTACTTACGTGATAGGTATCAGTCTTCAAGTAAATGGATTACACCTGTGAAACATATCCGCAGAACGCTGGCAGGAAACAAACGGAATATACCAAATCTAAAATCTTTTTTATTAATAACAACCCTCTTTTAAGTACTGCATTTTCAAAAGAATTAGATTTGTTAACTGATTTGTAAATAGATCTATATCTTATGATTGGAAGTTTGGATTAGTAACTAAGATTGCTAGTAGCTGTATCCTCGAGGGAGTTTCAGTACTGCAAAATTATTGTCCTCCTGTACTGTAAGTTCCCATGTAAGTATGGTGATCTGCCTTCAGTTGTTGGTGATCTAAAGCCCATTTTTATACTGTATTGTCCGCATTTAAACTCTAGTTTCAGAGATAGACGCTAGTTTTACTTATAACTTACTGTGATATGCTAGTTGAATTTAATGTCCTTTGTTGACAGATATTTATAATTTTCATGTATTTCTGGTGGATTTACAACTTGTTTTTGCCCCCCATAAAGAGCCACCTCCTCTTGGTGAGTGTTGGGTAACGCTAAGTGCTGTTCTAAGTGTGGACCCGGGACAGAATGTGTCCACATCAACCCATTGCTGGTTGTAAGAGGCGACCAAATTGGGCAACCGGTTGGTCGTGGGATGTGCCCCTATGTCGGTGGAGGAAAGGATCCTGGTGGTTGGGGCCAGTAGGAGCCTGGAACCGAGAAACACTATCCTCGTTGACACTCGGTGGCGGATGGGGAGCGGAGGTGCTGAACCTATTATCAAGATGACAAAAAGGCGTTTGGAGGCTGATCATATCTCTTCTAATGCGAATGTCAGGTACAAAGCAACAAGAAAGTTGGGCAAAGTTCATAGTTATTGAATCTACCAATGGTGAACTCGTCATGATCAATCCCTTCCTAGTATCAAAGACAATACAATCTATTTGTGGAGAGGTTAAGAACGTTTCACGTCTCCAAGGTGATACATCACTTGCTGCGTGTGTGCGCCGACAACAGTCCATCAAATTTACTGCAACAACATCAGTTTCCAAATGTCAATGTTCCTGTCTCAGCTCATCGTACTCTTCAATCCATGCAGAGCTGTTACGGATAGAGCCCATTGTTTGGCGGACATGTGTGAGGACAAAATAGTGGCTGACCTCAAGGATCAGGAATGTAACTTCGGTGAAACAATTCTACCACACTGCTTCTTAACAACATCCACCAATGCATGGGGCACCACCACCCTCATACATGAAACACCACCACAACATCCAACAATGCATAGCACACCGCCACCGACATACATGAGTACACCACAACATCCACCATACAGGCAAGCATTTGTACTCCACAATCACATCCACCAATCGATGATACACCGTACATGCATGCGTGAGTACACCACAACATCCACCAATGCGTGGTGCACCAACACCATCTTACATGAGTACATAACAACATCCACCAATGCATGGTGCACCACCAAGGACATACCTGAGTACACCACAACATCCACCAATACATGGTGCACCAACACCCTCTTACATGAGTACATAACAACATCCATAATGCATGGTGCACCACCAAGGCCATACCTGAGTACACCACAACATCCACCAATACATGGGGCACCACAACTCTCATACATGAGACACCACCATCACATACACCAATGCATGGCGCACCACCACAGGCACACATGACTACATAACAACATCCACCAATGCATGTGACACCACCACAGCCATACCTGAGTAAACCACAACATCCACAAATGCATGGGGCACCACCACCCTCATACATGAGACACCACCACAACATCCACGGATGCATGTCACACCACCACCGGGAAACATCACTACATAACAACATCCACCAATGCATGGCACACCGTAAAAAGGCATGCATGAGTACATCATAACATCCACCAATCCATCGTGCACCGCCACCGGCATACATGAGCACAACACAACATCCACCAATGCATGGTGCACCACTACAGGAAAACATGAGTCCTCCACCATCACATCCACCAATGGATGGTACACCGTACATGCATACGTGAGGACAACACAGCATCCACCATTGCATGGCACACTGCCACCAGCATACCTGAGTACACCAAAACAACCACCAATGCATGAGGCACCACCACCCTCATACATGAGTACACCACAACATCCACCAATGCATGGCGCACCAACACAGGCATATATGAGTACACCACAACATCCACCAATACATGGGACACCACCACCGCCATACCTGAGTACACCACAACATCAACAAATGCATCGGGCACCACCACCGGCATACATGAGACACCACCACAACATCCACCAATGCATGTCACACCACCACCGGCAAACATCAGTACATAACAACATACACCAATGCACGGTGCACCACCACAGGCACACGTGAGTACACCACAAGATCCACCAATGCATGGGGCACCAACACTATCATATATGATTCACCGCCATCACAGCCACCAATGCATGGGACACCACCACAGGCATACATGAGACACCATCATCACATCCACGAATGCATGGCACAACGCCAAAGGCATACATGAGTACACCACATCATCCACCAATGTATAGCGCTCCACCACGGCCATACACAAGTACACCACAACATCCACCAATGCATGGGGCACCGCCACCGGCATACATGAGACACTACCATCACATCCACCAATGGATGGCGCACCGTCATAGGCATACATGATTACACCACAACATCCACCAATCCATGGGTCACTACAACCGGCATACATGAGTACAAAACAACATCCACCAATGTATACCGCACGGCCAGCAGCATACATGACTACACCAAAACTTCCACCAATGCATCGGACACCACCAAAGGCATACATGACCAACGGAATACATGAGTACATAACAACATCCACCAATGCATGGCGCACCACCACCGGCATAAATGAGTAGATAACAACATCCACCAATGCATGGGGAACCACCACAGGCATACTTGAGTACACCACAACATCAACCAATGCATGCCGCACCGCCAATGGCATACATGATTACACCAAATCTTCCACGAATGCATGGGGCACCACCACCGGCATACAAGAATAGAAAACAACATCCACCAATGCATGGGGCACCACCACAGGCATACATGAGTGCACAACAACATCTACCAATGCATGGGGCACCAACACAGGCATACATAAGCCAGCGCCATCACATCCACTAATGCATGGCACACCTCCAACGGCACAGATGCATACACCACAATATCCGCCAATGCATTCGCTACAAACAACGGCATATATGAGTACACAACAGCATCCAACAATGCATGGGGCACCGCCACCGGCATACATGAGTACACCACAACATCCACCAATGCATGGTGCATTGCCACCGGCATACATGAGTACACCACAACATAACCAATGCATGGCGCACTCAAACCGGCATACATGAGTACACCACAACATCCACCGATGCATGGCGCACCGCCATCGCCATACATGAGTACACCACAACATCCAAGTATGCAGAGGACACCAACACAGGCATACATAAGCCAGCAACACCACATCCAGTAATGCATGGCACACTGGCAACGGCGCAGATGAGTTCACTACAACATCCACCTATGCACTTGGTACAAACAACGGTAACATGAGGACACCACAACATCCACCAATGCATGGCGCACTGCCACCGGCACACATCAGGACGCTACAACATCCACTAATGAATGGGGCACAGCCACCGGCATACATGAGGACACCACAACATCCACCAATGCATGGGACACCACCAAAAGCATACATGAGACACCACCATCACATCCACCAATGAATGGCACAACGAAAAAGGCATACATGAGTACACCACATCATCCAAAAATGCATAGCGCACAACCACCGCCATACATGAGTACACCACAACATCCACTAATGCATGGGACACCACCAAAGGCATGCATGAGACACCACCATCACATCCACCAATGAATGGCACAACGAAAAAGGCATACATGAGTACACCACATCATCCAAAAATGCATAGCGCACAACCACCGCCATACATGAGTACACCACAACATCCACTAATGCATGGGACACCACCAAAGGCATCCATGAGACACCACCATCACATCCACCAATGCATGGAACTCCGCCACTGACATATTTGAGTACACCACAACATACATAAATGCATGGTGCAACATCACCGGCATACATGAGTACACCACAACATCCACCAATGCATGGGGCACCACCACCCTCATACATAAGCCAGCAACATCACATCCAATAATGCATAGCACACAACCAACGCCACAGATGCGTACACCGCAACATCCACCATTGCATTCGGTACAAACAACGGCGTACATGAGCACACCACAACATCCACCAATCCTTGGCGCACAGCCAACGGCATACATGAGGACACCACAACATCGACCAATGCATGGGGCACTTCCACCGGCATACATGAGTACGCTACAACATCTATCAATGCATGGGGCACTGCCACCGCCATACATTATGACTATACAACATTCACCAATGCATGGGACACCACCAAAGGCATACATGAGACACCACCATCACATCCATCAGTGCATGGCACAATGCCACCGGTATACATGAGTACACCACATCATCCACAAATGCATAGCACAACACCACCGCCATACATGAGTACACCACAACATTCACAAGTGCATGGGGCACCAACACAGGCATATATGAGTACACCACAACATCCACCAATACATGGGACACCAAAACCGCCATACCTGACTACACCACAACATCCACAAATGCATGGGGCACCACCACCGGCATACATGAGACACCACCACAACATCCACCAATCCATGTCACACCACCACCGGCAAACATCAGTACATAACAACATCCACAAATGCACGGTGCACCACCACAGGTATACGTGAGTACACCACAACATCCACCCATGCATGGGACACCACCACAGGCATACATGAGACACCATCATCACATCCACGAATGCATGGCACAACGCCAAAGGCATACATGAGTACACCACATCATCCACCAATGCATAGCGCATCACCACGGCCATACACAAGTACACCACAACATCCACCAATGCATGGGGCACCGCCACCGGCATACATGAGACACCACCATCACATCCACCAATGGATGGCGCACCGTCATAGGCATACATGATTACACCACAACATCCACCAATCCATGGGTCACTACAACCTTCATACATGAGTACAAAACAACATCCACCAATGTATACCGCACGGCCAGCAGCATACATGACTACACCAAAACTTCCACCAATGCATCGGACACCACCAAAGGCATACATGATCAACGGGATACATGAGTACATATCAACATCCACCAATGCATGGCGCACCACCACCGGCATAAATGAGTAGATAACAACATCCACCAACGCATGGGGAACCACCACAGGCATACTTGAGTACACCACAACATCAACCAATGCATGCCGCACCGCCAGTGGCATACATGATTACACCAAATCTTCCACGAATGCATGGGGCACCACCACCGGCATACAAGAATAGAAAACAACATCCACCAATGCATGGGGCACCACCACAGGCATACATGAGTGCACAACAACATCTACCAATACATGGGGCACCAACACAGGCATACATAAGCCAGCGCCATCACATCCACTAATGCATGGCACACCTCCAACGGCACAGATGCGTACACCACAATATCCGCCAATGCATTCGCTACAAACAACGGCATACATGAGTACACCACAACATCCACCAATGCATGGGGCACCGCCACCGGCATACATGAGTACACCACAACATCCACCAATGCATGGTGCATTGCCACCGGCATACATGAGTACACCACAACATAACCAATGCATGGCGCACTCAAACCGGCATACATGAGTACATCATAACATCCACCAATCCATGGCGCACCGCCATCGCCATACATGAGTACAGCACAACATCCACCTATGCAGAGGACACCAACACAGGCATACATAAGCCAGCAACACCACATCCAGTAATGCATGGCACACTGGCAACGGCGCAGATGAGTTCACTACAACATCCACCTATGCATTTGGTACAAACAACGGTAACATGAGGACACCACAACATCCACCAATGCATGGCGCACTGCCACCGGCATACATGAGGACGCTACAACATCCACTAATTAATAGGGCACTGCCACCGGCATACATGAGGACACCACAACATCCACCAATGCATGTGACACCACCAAAAGCATACATGAGACACCCCCATCACATCCACCAATGAATGGCACAACGCCAAAGGCATACATGAGTACACCACATCATCCAAAAAAGCATACCGCACAACCACCGCCATACATGAGTACACCACAACATACACTAATGCATGGGACACCACCAAAGGCACGCATGAGACACCACCATCACATCCACCAATGCATGGCACTCCGCCACTGACATATTTGAGTACACCACAACATACATAAATGCATGGTGCAACATCACCGGCATACATGAGTACACCACAACATCCACCAATGCATGGGGCACCACCACCCTCATACATAAGCCAGCAACATCACATCCACTAATGCATAGCACACAACCAACGCCACAGATGCGCACACCGCAACATCCACCATTGCATTCGGTACAAACAACGGCTTATATGAGCACACCACAACATCCACCAATCCTTGGCGCACCGCCAACGGCATACATGAGGACACCACAACATCGACCAATGCATGGGGCAATGTCACCGGTATACATGAGTACACTACAACATCTATCAATGCATGGGGCACTGAAACCGGCACACATGAGTACACCACAACATCCACCAATGCATGGGGCACCACCAAAGGCATACATGAGACACCACCATCACATCCATCAATGCATGGGGCACTGCCACCGCCATACATGAGTACACCACATCATCCACAAATGCATAGCACAACACCACCGCCATACATGAGTACACCACAACATCCACCAATGCATGGGGCACCAACACTATCATATATGATTCACCGCCATCACAGCCACCAATGCATGGCACTCCGCCACCGCCATACATGAGTACACCGCAACATAAACCAATGCATGGGACACCACCAGCAGCATACAAGAATAAATAACAACATCCGCCAATGCATCGGGCACCACCACAAGCATACATGAGTACACCACAACATCCACCGATGCATGGCGCACCGCCATCGCCATACATGAGTACACCACAACATCCAAGTATGCAGAGGACACCAACACAGGCATACATAAGCCAGCAACACCACATCCAGTAATGCATGGCACACTGGCAACGGCGCAGATGAGTTCACTACAACATCCACCTATGCACTTGGTACAAACAACGGTAACATGAGGACACCACAACATCCACCAATGCATGGCGCACTGCCACCGGCACACATCAGGACGCTACAACATCCACTAATGAATGGGGCACAGCCACCGGCATACATGAGGACACCACAACATCCACCAATGCATGGGACACCACCAAAAGCATACATGAGACACCACCATCACATCCACCAATGAATGGCACAACGAAAAAGGCATACATGAGTACACCACATCATCCAAAAATGCATAGCGCACAACCACCGCCATACATGAGTACACCACAACATCCACTAATGCATGGGACACCACCAAAGGCATGCATGAGACACCACCATCACATCCACCAATGAATGGCACAACGAAAAAGGCATACATGAGTACACCACATCATCCAAAAATGCATAGCGCACAACCACCGCCATACATGAGTACACCACAACATCCACTAATGCATGGGACACCACCAAAGGCATGCATGAGACACCACCATCACATCCACCAATGCATGGCACTCCGCCACTGACATATTTGAGTACACCACAACATACATAAATGCATGGCGCAACATCACCGGCATACATGAGTACACCACAACATCCACCAATGCATGGGGCACCACCACCCTCATACATAAGCCAGCAACATCACATCCACTAATGCATAGCACACAACCAACGCCACAGATGCGTACACCGCAACATCCACCATTGCATTCGGTACAAACAACGGCGTACATGAGCACACCACAACATCCACCAATCCTTGGCGCACAGCCAACGGCATACATGAGGACACCACAACATCGACCAATGCATGGGGCACTTCCACCGGCATACATGAGTACGCTACAACATCTATCAATGCATGGGGCACTGCCACCGACATACATGAATACACCACAACATTCATCAATGCATGGGGCACTGCCACCGCCATACATGATGACTATACAACATTCACCAATGCATGGGACACCACCAAAGGCATACATGAGACACCACCATCACATCCATCAGTGCATGGCACAATGCCACCGGCATAGATGAGTACACCACATCATCCACAAATGCATAGCACAACACCACCGCCATACATGAGTACACCACAACATCCACAAATGCATGGGGCACCAACACAGGCATATATGAGTACACCACAACATCCACCAATACATGGGACACCACCACAGGCATACATGAGACACCACCACAACATCCACCAATGCATGTCACACCACCACCGGCAAACATCAGTACAAAACAACATCCACCAATGCACGGTGCACCACCACAGGTATACGTGAGTACACCACAACATCCACCCATGCATGGGACACCACCACAGGCATACATGAGACACCACCATCACATCCACCAATGAATGGCACAACGAAAAAGGCATACATGAGTACACCACATCATCCAAAAATGCATAGCGCACAACCACCGCCATACATGAGTACACCACAACATCCACTAATGCATGGGACACCACCAAAGGCATGCATGAGACACCACCATCACATCCACCAATGCATGGCACTCCGCCACTGACATATTTGAGTACACCACAACATACATAAATGCATGGCGCAACATCACCGGCATACATGAGTACACCACAACATCCACCAATGCATGGGGCACCACCACCCTCATACATAAGCCAGCAACATCACATCCACTAATGCATAGCACACAACCAACGCCACAGATGCGTACACCGCAACATCCACCATTGCATTCGGTACAAACAACGGCGTACATGAGCACACCACAACATCCACCAATCCTTGGCGCACAGCCAACGGCATACATGAGGACACCACAACATCGACCAATGCATGGGGCACTTCCACCGGCATACATGAGTACGCTACAACATCTATCAATGCATGGGGCACTGCCACCGACATACATGAATACACCACAACATTCATCAATGCATGGGGCACTGCCACCGCCATACATGATGACTATACAACATTCACCAATGCATGGGACACCACCAAAGGCATACATGAGACACCACCATCACATCCATCAGTGCATGGCACAATGCCACCGGCATAGATGAGTACACCACATCATCCACAAATGCATAGCACAACACCACCGCCATACATGAGTACACCACAACATCCACAAATGCATGGGGCACCAACACAGGCATATATGAGTACACCACAACATCCACCAATACATGGGACACCACCACAGGCATACATGAGACACCACCACAACATCCACCAATGCATGTCACACCACCACCGGCAAACATCAGTACAAAACAACATCCACCAATGCACGGTGCACCACCACAGGTATACGTGAGTACACCACAACATCCACCCATGCATGGGACACCACCACAGGCATACATGAGACACCACCATCACATCCACCAATGGATGGCGCACCGTCATAGGCATACATGATTACACCACAACATCCACCAATCCATGGGTCACTACAACCGGCATACATGAGTACAAAACAACATCCACCAATGTATACCGCACGGCCAGCGGCATACATGACTACACCAAAACTTCCACCAATGCATCGGACACCACCAAAGGCATACATGACCAACGGGATACATGAGTACATAACAACATCCACCAATGCATGGCGCACCACCACAGGCATAAATGAGTAGATAACAACATCCACCAACGCATGGGGAACCACCACAGGCATACTTGAGTACACCACAACATCAACCAATGCATGCCGCACCGCCAGTGGCATACATGATTACACCAAATCTTCCACGAATGCATGGGGCACCACCACCGGCATACAAGAATAGAAAACAACATCCACCAATGCATGGGGCACCACCACAGGCATACATGAGTGCACAACAACATCTACCAATGCATGGGGCACCAACACAGGCATACATAAGCCAGCGCCATCACATCCACTAATGCATGGCACACCTCCAACGGCACAGATGCGTACACCACAATATCCGCCAATGCATTCGCTACAAACAACGGCATACATGAGTACACCACAACATCCACCAATGCATGGGGCACCGCCACCGGCATACATGAGTACACCACAACATAACCAATGCATGGCGCACTCAAACCGGCATACATGAGTACATCATAACATCCACCAATCCATGGCGCACCGCCATCGCCATACATGAGTACAGCACAACATCCACCTATGCAGAGGACACCAACACAGGCATACATAAGCCAGCAACACCACATCCAGTAATGCATGGCACACTGGCAACGGCGCAGATGAGTTCACTACAACATCCACCTATGCATTTGGTACAAACAACGGTAACATGAGGACACCACAACATCCACCAATGCATGGCGCACTGCCACCGGCATACATGAGGACGCTACAACATCCACTAATTAATAGGGCACTGCCACCGGCATACATGAGGACACCACAACATCCACCAATGCATGGGACACCACCAAAAGCATACATGAGACACCACCATCACATCCACCAATGAATGGCACAACGCCAAAGGCATACATGAGTACACCACATCATCCAAAAAAGCATACCGCACAACCACCGCCATACATGAGTACACCACAACATCCACTAATGCATGGGACACCACCAAAGGCATGCATGAGACACCACCATCACATCCACCAATGCATGGCACTCCGCCACTGACATATTTGAGTACACCACAACATACATAAATGCATGGTGCAACATCACCGGCATACATGAGTACACCACAACATCCACCAATGCATGGGGCACCACCACCTTCATACATAAGCCAGCAACATCACATCCACTAATGCATAGCACACAACCAACGCCACAGATGCGCACACCGCAACATCCACCATTGCATTCGGTACAAACAACGGCGTATATGAGCACACCACAACATCCACCAATCCTTGGCGCACCGCCAACGGCATACATGAGGACACCACAACATCGACCAATGCATGGGGCAATGTCACCGGCATACATGAGTACACTACAACATCTATCAATGCATGGGGCACTGAAACCGGCATACATGAGTACACCACAACATCCACCAATGCATGGGGCACCACCAAAGGCATACATGAGACACCACCATCACATCCATCAATGCATGGGGCACTGCCACCGCCATACATGAGTACACCACATCATCCACAAATGCATAGCACAACACCACCGCCATACATGAGTACACCACAACATCCACCAATGCATGGGGCACCACCACAGGCATATATGATTCACCGCCATCACAGCCACCAATGCATGGCACTCCGCCACCGCCATACATGAGTACACCGCAACATAAACCAATGCATGGGACACCACCAGCAGCAAACAAGAATAAATAACAACATAAGTCAATGCCTCGGGCACCACCACAAGCATACATGAGTACGCCACAACATCCACCAATGCATGGAAAACCATCACCGCCTACATGGGTACATTACAACATCCACCAATGCATGGGGCACCACCACAGGCATACATAAGCCAGCACCATCACATCCACTAATACATGGCACACAGCCAACAGCACAAATAAGTACAAAACAACATCCACCAATGCATTCCGTACAAACAACGGCATGCATGAGTACACCACAACATCCACCAGTTCTTGGAGCACCGCCACCGGCATACATGAGGACACCACAACTTCCACCAATGCATGGGACACCACCAAAGACATACATGAGACACCACCATCACATCCACCAATGCATGGCACAACATCAAAGGCATTCATGAGTACACCACATCATCCACCAATGCATAGAGCACCACCACAGAAATACATGAGTACACCACCACATCCACCAATGCATGGGGCACCAGCACCCTCATACATGATTCACCGCCATCACATCCACCAATGCATGGCACTCCGCCACTGACATACATTAGTACAGCACAACATCCACCAATGCATGGGGTATCACCACCCTGATACATATACCAGCACCATCACATCCACCAATGCATGGCACACCGCCAACGGCATACATGAGTACACCACAACATCCACTAACGCATTCGGCAGAAACAACGGCATCCATGAGTACATAACAATATTAACCAATGCATGTCGCACCGCCAAAAGGATACATCAGTACACCACATCATCCACCAATGCATAGCGCACCACCACCGCCATACATGAGTACACCACAACATCCACCAATGCATTTCGCACCACCACCCTCTTACATGATTCACCAGTATCACATCCACCAATGCATGGCACTCCGCCACTGACATACATGAGTACACCATGACATCCACCAATGCATGGTGCACCACCACCTCCATACATGAGTACACCACAATATCCACCAATCCATTGGTCACTACCAATGGCATACATGAGTACATAACAGCATCCACCAATGGATGCCGCACCGCCAACGGCATACATGACTACACCAAAACTTCCACCAATGCATGTGCCACCACCACCCTCATACATGAGACACAACCATCATATCCACCAATGCACGGGACAACGCCACCAACATACAGGAGTACACCACAACATCCACCAATGCATGGCCGACCGTCACCAGCAAACATGAGTACACCACAAAACCCACCAATGCTTGGGGCATCACCACAGGCATATATATGCCACTACCATCACATCCACCAACGTATGAGGAAACAGCCAACGGCATACATGAGAACACCACAACATCCACCAATGCCTAGGGCATCACCACCGCCATGCATGAGTACACCACAACATCCACCAATGCATCGTGCACCGCCACCAGCATACATGAGCACACCACAACATCGACCAATGCATCCTGCACCGCCACCAGCATACATGAGCACACCACAACATCGACCAATGCATGGTGCACCGTCACAGGCATACATGAGGACACCAGAACATCCACCAATGCATGGTTCAACTTCAACGCCATGCATGAGTACACTAAAACATATACCAATACATGGGGCACCATCACCCTCATACATGTAACACCACCATCATATAAACCAATGCATCGCGCACCGCCACCGACGTACATGAGTACACCACAACATCCACCAATCCATGGGTCACTACCAACGGCATACATGAGTACATAACAACATCCACCAACGCATGCCGCACCGTGACCGGGATACATGACTACACCCAAACTTCCACCAATGCATGGGGCACCGCCACCTGCATACATGAGTACATAACAATATCCACCAATGCATAGGGCACCACCAACAGCAGAAATAACTAGACAACAACATCCACCAATGCATGGGGAACCACCACAAGCATACTTGAGTACACAACAACATCCACCAATGCATGGGGAACCGCCACCGGCATACATGATTACACCAAAACTTCCACCAAAGCATGGGGCACCACCACCGGCATACATGAGTACATAACAATATCCACCAATGCATGGGGCACCACCACCGGCATAAATAACTAGATAACAACATCCACCAATGCATGGGGCACCACCACAGGCATACATAACACCACCATATTCACTAATGCATGGCACAGCGCCAATGGCACAGATGCGTACACCACAACATCCACCAATGCATTCGGTACAAACAACGGCATACATGAGCACATCACAACATCCACCAGTGCTTGGGGCACTGCCACCGGCATACATGTGTACACCACAACATCCACCAATCCATGACACACCGCCACCGGCATACATGAGGACACCACAACATCCACCAATGCGTGGGACATCACCAAAGGCATACATGAGACACCACCATCACATCCACCGATGCATAGCGCACCACCACCGCCATACATGAGTACACCACAACATCAACCAATGCATGGGGCACCACCACCGGCATACTTGAGTACACCACAACATCCACCAATGCATTCGGTACAAACAACAGCATACATGAGCGCACCACAACATCCACTAATGCATGGCGCACCGCCACCGACATACATGAGGACACCACGACATCCACCAATCCATCGTGCACCGCCACGAGCATACATGAGCATACCACAACATCGACCAATGCATGGGGCACCACCACCGGCATACAAGAATAGACAACAACATCCACCAATGCATGGGTCACCACCACAGGTATACTTGAGTACACCACAACATCCACCAATGCATTCGGTACAAACAACAGCATACATGAGCGCACCACAACATCCACTAATGCTTGGCGCACCGCCACCGGCATACATGAGGACACTACAACATCCACCAATGAATTGCTCACTGTCACTTTCATACATGAGTACACCACAATATCCACCACTGCATGGCGCACCGCCACCGCCATACATGAGTACACCACAACATCCACCAATGCATTTGGTACAAACAACAGCATACAAGAGCACACCACAACATCCAACAATGCTTGGCGCACCGCCACCGGCATACATGAGGACACCACGACATCCACCAATCCATCGTGCACCGCCACGAGCATACATGAGCATACCACACCATCCACCAATGCATGGGGCACCGCCACCGGCATACATGAGGACACTACAACACCCACCAATGAATTGCTCACTGCCACTGACATACATGAGGACACTACAACATCCACCAATGCATGGGGCACCAGCACCCTAATACATGATTCACAACCATCACATCCACCAATGCATGGCACTCCGCCACTGACTTACATGACTACACCACAACATCCACCAATGCATTTTGCACCGCAACCGGCACACATGAGGACACAACAACATCCACCAATGCATGGTCACCACCAAAGGCATACATGAGACACCACCATCACATCCACCAATGCATGACACAACGCCAAAGGCATACATGAGTACACCACATCATCCACCAATGCATAGCGCACCACCACCGCCATACATGAGTACACCACAACATCCACCAATACATGGGGCACCAGCACCCTCATACATGATTCCCCGCCATCACATCCACCAATGCATGGCACTCCGCCACTGACATACATGAGTACACCACAACATCCACCAATGCATGGGGCACCACCACCCTCATACATAAGCCAGCACCATCACAACCACTAATGCATGGCACACCGCCAACGGCATACATGAGTACACCACAACATCCACCAATGCATTCGGCACAGACAATGGCATACATGAGTACATTACAACATCCACCAATGCATGGGGCACCGTCACCGGCCTACATGAAAACACCACAACATCCACCAATGCATGGGGCACCACCACCCTCATACATAAGCCAGCACCATCACATCCACCAATGCATGGCGCACCGCCACCGGCATACATGAGGACACAACAACATCCACTAATGCATGGCAGACCGCCACCGACATACAGGAGTACACCACAAGATCCACCAGTGCATGGTGCACCACCACAGGCATACATGAGACACCACCATCACATCCACCAGTGGATAGCACACCGGCACCTGCATACCTCAGTGCACCAGAACATCCACCAAAGTATGGGACACCACCACCGCCATACATGAGTACACCACAACATCCACCAATGCATGGGGCACCAGCACCCTCATACATGATTCACCGCCATCACATCCACCAATGCATGGCACTCCACCACTGACATACATGAGTACACCACAACATCCACCAATGCATCGTGCACCGCCACCGGTGTACATCAGCACACCACAACATCCACCAATGCACTGGACAATACCATCGATATATATGAACCACAACCATCACACCCACCAATGCATTCGGCACAAACAACGGCACACATGAGTACACCAAAACATCCACCAATTCACAAGAATGACTGCATAGAAAATAAAAGTCACCGGAACCGTTATGTTGAAAGAAAACGTGTTTAAAGTCGGAATGAAATCACATCTGATCTGAACGCCCCGTGGTTCAACTTGTCGTGTATTTGAAAGGCATTAAATCTATCGCTTCTCCAGTAACTTTTAATTTGCTTTCCAGAAACCGCTGACACAAACTGCATAGTGTTATTTTCAAAATAGCCCCCGTCAATTTCCCATACTTAGGTTTCGGCTCGTGTTAAAGACGTCATTCATCCTGCCTTGCCTATTCCAATCTGTTTTTTTACGTCATCGATTCCATTCCGTTAAACCAGTCTAACTTACTGAATGGTATAACAATGGTTCCTCCTTACACGTGTCTGAAATCACATTTAGTATCAATCTCGGGATAATGCAAACACGACTCAGTGAAGAATGGCCACCCCTACCTATCGATGAACGTTTGGATGATTCAGGTGATGTATTATACCATTTTATGAAGTGATGTATGAGACCATTATATGAAGTGATGTATTATACCATTATATGAAGTGATGTATTATACCATTGAATGAGTGCCCATGTCAGATTGAGTTTCATAATTTACCTTTAGAGACAATCAGTGGTGCCTGCAAAGACGAAAGTTGGCACAGGTGGATGACGAAACATTGATTATAATGTAGAATGTACAGAAAGTACCTTATTATTTAGCATCATTTCATTTCTGAGACAAGAAGCTTTATACAAATATTCACCTAAATTGCACAACTGTTTTACATTTCTAACACTTACAAGTTGAATGCGTTTATGCATTGTACTAATATGGTTTTATATGTTAGTAATATGGCATCTGTAGTAATATGGTTTTATGTACAGTTTTCTGTAATTAATAAAATAGCGACATACTAATATAAAATGCAACTCGTCTTCAATGTCGTCTTCACAAAAAACATAGTTTCTTTCTGTTATTTCAACATGCTGTTTCTATAGTTGAATTACGAGAGTTACTTCGGAATTTAGATACATATTTCCCGAAGATGTGCGGGATAGCTTTACACAGGTAATACAGCAGAGTGCAAATATCAATAATATTTATATATATTACACATTCTGATCAACTGGATAAATAACAACAATCTCTTGAGATGCTTGATCGAAACTTCGTGTGTAAGAAGGTAGGTATGCAGGACATACTTCATCTCCATGTCATAATTCATTGATACCAATGTTAGATTAAATATTGTTCCCCTGATACGCCCAGCTATTAACACGACGGGTCTTTACTTCTCACAAAAGACATTCATAATAATTTCGAAGGATAAGATCATTTGCGTGAAGCAATTTGCACCAATACTTTATCATGTTAAATTGTCTCTGATATGTGCAAGGGAGACGACCCAAATCTGCATAAGCCATAGAATTACATGTATAGTTTTTAACTTCAGTGGAGTAATTCAACAACGAATCTAACTGCTTTTGTGAACCATCAACTGATTCAGAAATTAGGACACGTCGTCTGCATACAGTAACAGAAAATAATACTTAGGGATTTACATTTATAAGAAATTCAGTTATCTTCAAAATAGGGGGTCTCAAAATCACTGAGATAAAATGAAAATAGACAAAACATCTCCTTGCATTTAATCCAAATTATTCTTAAAGGATTTACTGAAATAGCCGCCAACACTAACAAACGATCAAACGTTCAGATACAAAGAATATATAACTGACATTAATTTTCCATTTACACCTAACTTTGACAACTTACCACAACTTACACCTGTCTACGGAGTGCAATACACCCTGAAAGTTGACGTAAGCACGATACAATACGTTTATTATTGTTAAGGCTGTTGCTAATTATTGTGAAACTATGTTTATGACACAAGTTGGAATGTTGGTATTCCCCGAACGGAAGCGAGGGATACACAGAGATTTACGCACTAACCATGGCTTACACCTATGAAATTCCGCCCAAAAGCCCAAAATGTCCACTTGAAATTGACCCTATTGATACTGATCACAGACCTTCTGCATCGATTGAGTATTGGCCGCTTGTCCTTATGATCGAGACTCCTGTCAAGACACCGTAAAAGGTGAACCCCTTTGCTGTATCCAAGGGTATTGAAGTAGTACAGGAGGAGGTAGCTGAAAAATCTGATGTCGTAGCCTCCCCAGTACTGAGTTTGTTTGACACTATCTTCAGCTAGTATGATGTCTTTGGCTCATGAAAAGGCCTTTAATACTCAGGTTTTCACAGGCCATTTTATGTGGTGGAGGTCTGTGAGCATTTCCATGACATTTGGTTTGCTGGCCGACAACATCTCAAAGTTAATCATGGATAGTTTTACTAATATCAATATGATTACTGTCATTGTGACTTTTGTGTATTGCTACAGGGTGTATATGTTTTTGGACATATATTTCCTTTGAAAATAATGAAAATGACCGCCATTTTGAATTGTCTTCTCGGCAGTTACATTTACATACAAAATAACACCCAATGTGTCCATTTACGGCCAATGTTGATACTTTTTATGTTTTTTGACACTTGTATCGTCTAGAGTGGTGACTCGGGCACAAAACAGGTGATTTTGTATGGTCATGGCGTGATAACATAATGTTTTACAGCTTACTCTTTGAGACGAGATTTTGTTTCCTGTTTACTTCTAGAGTGACAACGTGTTACATGGAATAACTTGATATTAGCCAGAATTCAAAAATGGCTGCCAAGATGGCCACCATTGTAGTTTTAGTGCCTATACAGAGCAGAGATCTAACAAACATTTCATTTGGTGTCACATGTTTAACACAGTTTAGAAAAGAACAAACTTCAATGTTATGGTTAATAAAAGCTATACATTCCTGAACTATTTGATGAAATAGCAGTATCCAAAGTATTAGAAAACTATGCTTCACGATCGATAACTGCCTCTAAGCTCTCGTAGTAGCTATTCAAACGGTCTGTCAGATAACTGTTAATCACTTTTGATACATTCAGAAGCTTACAATTTGTTCAGTTTATCTGCTTTGATATAGATCTCTCTCTGATGGCATACTGACTTTATTGCATTTACTCTGTGTCAGCTCAACCAATCCATGGGGAGCAGCATCTCTCGACATCAGAACACCAGAATAGGGATACGCTGACCATCACAAATGCTCCAACCATGGTCAACTGGTTAAGGAATATGATTGGCAAACATGCACTTGGTTGTTTACTTGCGCAATGTAATATTCTCGACTGTTGGATGTTGGTGGGAGCTTTTCATTTAATGTCTTGTCTCATCTACAGACACCACTGGATTGTTTAGTACATGCATTGAACTAAAGGTCTGTGCTATGTGATCTAGTAATATTGATAGGCTTTTGTATTGTAAGTTCTGGTTTGTAGACATTAGAATACCCCCGTGTATTGATCTTTTGTTTTAATGTTGGACTTGTTTCGTGATGCGTTTCTGTGTTGGCAGTGTTGAGCAGTGCATGGCAGTGTATGGCTAAAAACAAGCACTCCTACAAGGCGATAAAGTCGTGCACATCCGATTTCCATGGACAAAAACAATTCTTCTCCAGTTCACAAGTTTCACCAACAAAACAGCAAAACAAACAAGTACAATTGGACCAGCTGTGCGGATTATGTTTTATTAATGTCATCATTCCCAAAATGGAACAGTACCAATTCCTCGAACAGAAACACCAACATTGTTGTCGCAGATTGTGTGTCTAAATTGATCTTGATCAAATTTGAGATTTGAACAAGGTCAAAGGTAACTGAAGCCCGACACGTAAAACCAGAGATAAAAAACATTTCTCAGAAAAAAAACCTCTGGAACCGTGTTCCCTCAACGTATGCAACGCTACCTATTCTACTGGAGGGTTTACAGTAGTAGACACGCAGAGTACATTGTCACAAAATGTCCGAACAGTAAAACATCCACATGCTGCTCCAGAAGAATTCTTGATCCACTTCTGTCCATCGAATGTCTTCTTGGCAGTCGTCCTGCCTCTGGGGGACTTCAGGATCCATTTCCGCCCCCAGGACGATGGCATCCACGCTCCTGATAATAAAGGTAAACATATTTTACATCATTTGTACTGTGTGCATAAATGCAAAATATATGATTCCACGAGAACATATCTCAAACACGAAAATCAAGTTGGCACTTTATGTTTTCTTTGAAAGATCGTTTGGAAAAACACAGAGGCTTCTGCTAATAAAGGTAAACAGTATTCTGTATCATAATTTATACTTCCAGCACATATTAAGACTGCATGAGTGTCGTTTTCACACTGCTTTTGCTAGCATACCAGCTACATCACGGGGAGAAACAACAAATATCGGCTCCACACATCATTCAGATAGGGAAAATCGAAATAGGTTTGTTTGGAGCGTCATGAGCGAACGCTTTAACCATTCGGTTATTCGACGATCCCCTTACAATTAAATGCAAAGCAAATATAGCGGGACGTAAAAGACAAAATTTTATTTAAGTTTTAAACTGAAATAGTGAATGCTTTACCAGCAGGTGGCCAGTACACCAACTTTCAAAGTGACCATCCGGGACTTGCTTTGTCTCGAACTACCTATTGAAGGACGGAATGGTGGGTTAACACTAAGTTATACTATCTATAGATAGCATCGTACAGGGCATGCACGAAGGGGGCCCTATCTACACTAACCCCTAATCTACCAGTCAAGTGCAGTCAGCATTGGGTCTACTGGGGGTGCTGAAAAGACTGGGGCCACAGAGTGTGCCAACCCTAAACTAGCTGGGTTGCTGTAACAACCATCCTGACTGTACAGTCAGGCCCTAGCACCGAACCTACTCCATGTACGCTCGGCAGGGGGCTACGCGGAGAGCAGACGCACAATGGAGCCACCATGAGACAAAAGCTCATCCCATCGGACCCTCGGAAAGTCAGTGTACTAAAGTCCAGGTGGAAGGGTTTAGAGTGACACAACACCAAATCCAGAGTGTGCCAGGGTTCCTGCGTCTGAAAGAAATGAGTCATGCATACGCATCAGTAATCACATTTCTCGCGTTTGTAGATTGGATTAACAACAGCGAGTAAGTGTGGTTTTCTGTCGCTTTGGGCAATATTCCAATGGCGGGCATCATAAGTGGGCGTTGGACATAATATTTAAGTGAGGACTCGAACAATGGTACTGAACATGACGTGCCAACACTTGAACAACTAGGCTACACTACCACTCCGTTTACATGCAGAAACCAGTATCAACCTTTCCCATCTATACCTAAATGGCTGTGACTATGCTAGTCGTAAGAGGCGACTAACGGGGTCGGGTGGTCAGACTCGCTGACTTCTTGGTTGAAACATGTCATCGGTTCCCATTTGCGCAGATCGATGCTCGTGTTGTTGATCACTGGATTGTCTTGTCCAGACTCGATTATTTACAGACCGTCAACTTATGGCTGAATATTGCTGCGTGCGGCGTAAAACTAACCTCACTCACTCCTAAATGGCTGTATACTATGAGAGAATTAGTGTGCACTATATATGAAGCAAATACTTTCTTCCAAATAGAGTTGAAAACACCTGCCTGTCTGGTCCTCTGTCACCCTTCCGAAGAATCCTTGTCCACGTCTATCCATGGAATATCTTCTTGGCAGCCGTCCTGCCTCTGGGGGACTTCAGGGTCCATTTCCGCCCCCAGGATGATGGCATCCACGTTCCTAATAGTAACGATAACGAATAGGTTAATGTTTCATATCACTGATACTTACTACATAGATAATAAATATCAAAAGCATATGCTTTTTGGTCGGTTAAACGCTGTAACCTGAAACACAAGTTGTAACTTGCTCATGACGTCATTGTCAACAAGAATATATTGTATGTTGTCTTCAAAGGATAGTTTGGAGAACTTGCCTTCCTGGTAGTCTGGCGGCTTTGTGGTCGTTGTCCTGCCGCCAGAAGAGACCTTGATCCACTTCTGTCCACGGAATATCTTCTCGGCAGTCGTCCTGCCTCTGGGGGACTTCAGGGTCCATTTCCGCCCCCAGGTAGATGGCATCCCTGCTCATAACAGTAAAGAGAATATAGTTTACATCGCTGGCACTTACTGTGTGCATAAATGCAACTTATATGCCTACACGTAAAATTTCAAACATGAAACTCAAGTTGTAATTTTGCACTAGACGTCATGATAAACAAGGATGCATTGCATGTTATGGTTTATTCAAAAGATTGTTTGAAAGGAACAGTTGCATGCGTAAGCAACGGTTCTACTTAAAAAGGCAAAGGACACTTTACATAATTTATCCTTCTCACACAGATTATGACTGCATGAGTGAACTTTTTACACCGCTTTCAGCAATATACTAGCTATATCACGGTGAGAAACAACAAATAGATGCTTCACACATCATTCAGATATGGGAAATCGAAATAGGTTGTTTGGAGCGTCATGAGCGAACGCTTTAACCATTCGGTTATTCGACGATCCCCTTACATTTAAATGCAAAGCAAATATAGCGGGACGTAAAAGACAAAATTTTATTTAAGTTTTAAACTGAAATAGTGAATGCTTTACCAGCAGGTGGCCAGTACACCAACTTTCAAAGTGACCATCCGGGACTTGCTTTGTCTCGAACTACCTATTGAAGGACGGAATGGTGGGTTAACACTAAGTTATACTATCTATAGATAGCATCGTACAGGGCATGCACGAAGGGGGCCCTATCTACACTAACCCCTAATCTACCAGTCAAGTGCAGTCAGCATTGGGTCTACTGGGGGTGCTGAAAAGACTGGGGCCACAGAGTGTGCCAACCCTAAACTAGCTGGGTTGCTGTAACAACCATCCTGACTGTACAGTCAGGCCCTAGCACCGAACCTACTCCATGTACGCTCGGCAGGGGGCTACGCGGAGAGCAGACGCACAATGGAGCCACCATGAGACAAAAGCTCATCCCATCGGACCCTCGGAAAGCCAGTGTACTAAAGTCCAGGTGGAAGGGTTTAGAGTGACACAACACCAAATCCAGAGTGTGCCAGGGTTCCTGCGTCTGAAAGAAATGAGTCATGCATACGCATCAGTAATCACATTTCTCGCGTTTGTAGATTGGATTAACAACAGCGAGTAAGTATGGTTTTCTGCCGCTTTGGGCAATTTTCCAACGACGGGTCTCATACGTAGGCGTGGGGCATAGTATTTAAGTGAGGACTCGAACAATGGTACTGAACATGACGTGCCAACACTTGAACAACTAGGCTACACTACCACTCCGTTTACATGCAGAAACCAGTATCAACCTTTCCCATCTATACCTAAAGGGCTGTGTGCTATGAGAGAATGAGTGTGCACTGTATATTAAACAAATATCCATGAAGATGCATATTTTCTTCCAAATAGATATGGAAACACCTACCTGTCTGGTCCTCTGTCGCTCTTCCGAAGAATCCTTGAAGTCGTCCTACCTCTACAGGATTTCAAGACTTTCTGTCCCCACGACGAATATTTCACATCATTGTAGGTGGGTGCTCAAACTCCAAGCGGGATTCAGTCGCTCGCTTCGGGTCGCTCGCTTACGCAACCTAATCCCAGTAGCCGAACCCGAAACAAAGGATTAGAGCTACTGAAAGCACCTCAATCACAAGTGTTTGCACAGAGGCATGTTTTCTTATTTAGCGTGAGCCAAGTAAGACCTGGTAATATTCATTATTGAAACAAAACGAAACAAAATTTTCTTTCATTAATTACAGATTTATTTATGTAAGACAATATAGCTAGAACATAATCAACGGCTAATACAATACAGGTATAACCCATTGTAAATTTAAAATTACAAGTTAAACCCAAAGTGACATAGGTGTATGGAACATTCAATGTAAATGTTATAAAATGTGATGTGCTTATCACTGCTCATCGCTTTCGTGACTCACTCGTGTTATTCTGCGTTTACAGTCCGTTTGCCGTGAAAGCGTATCGATGAATGTCTCTTTAAACAAAAACGTAAATCGAATAAAATGAAATTACGATGGCAAATTTCTTATAATTTTATACCTTGCCAATTGAACATTTACTTGTCAGAATTTTATTCAACTTAAGATGAAAGTTGTTAAACAAACGATCATAATTTCAAATCACTTTCTTTGTTTGTATTGCAGGGGGGTTGGGGTGCACATTAAATATAAAACGTCGAGAAGTTGGGTTGGTCTAAGTTAACGCTCATCACATACCGCACGTGCACTTGTTTCACTGTTCTAACTGCTGCGCTTACCTCCTTGCAATACAAACCAGTAATCACGATTTAAATCTATAATCGTTTGTTAAACAACTTTTATCCTAAGTTGAATATAATTCTAAGACTTAAATTTTCAGTTGCAAGACAAAATGACGTGGATTCGAAATATTAATTTCACTATGTCTGGTTTACATTTTGTTTAAAGTAAAAAAAATCATCACAACATCGTACACAACAATACATGTAAATGAGACACCACCATCACATTCACCAATGCATGGCGCACCTCCACCGGCATTACATGGCACACCAAAACATCCACCAATGCATGGGGCACCACCACCAGCATACATGAGTACACCACAACATCCACCAATGCGTGGGGCACCACCACCGGCATACATGAGTACACCACAACATCCACCAATGCGTGGGGCACCGCCACCAGCATACATGAATACACCACAACATCCACCTATGCATGGGGCACCACCACAAGCATACATGAGACATAACCATCACATCCACCAATGCATGGCAAACCGCCACCGGCATGGGACACCACCACCGGCATACATGAGTACACCACAACATCCACCAATGCATGGCACACCACCACTGACATACATGAGTACACCACAACATTCACCAATGCATGGCGCGCTGCCACCGGCATACATGAGTACACCAAAACTTAACCCAATGCATTTAGCACCACCACCAGCACACATGAGTACACCACAACTTCCACTAATGCATGGGGCACCACCAAAGGCATACATGAGCCACCACCATCACATCCACCAATGCATGGCACAACGCCACCGGCATACATAAGTACACCATCACATCCACCAATGCATAGTGCACACCCACATGCATACATGAGTACACCATCACATCCACCAATGCATGGCATACCGCCACCGACATACGGGAGTACACCACAACATCCACCAATGCATGGTGCACCGTCACCAGCATACATGCATGAGTACACCACAACATCCACCTATGGATCGTGCACCGCCACTGGCAAACATGAGTACACCACAACATCCACCAATGCATGGCGCACCGCCACTGGCATACATGAGTACACCACAACATCCACCAATGCATGCCGCACCGCCACCGCCATACATAAGTACAAAACAACATCCACCAATGCATGGGGCACCACCACCGGCATACATGAATACAGTACAACATCCACCAATGCATGTACCACCAGCACCCTCATACATGAGACTTAACAATCACATCTACCAATGAATGGCGCACTGTCACCGGCATACTTGAGGACACCACAACATGCACCAATGCATAGGACACCAGCACCCTGATACATGAGACACTGCCATCACATCCACTAATTCATGGGGCACCAGCACCCTCATACATGAGACGACACCATCATATCCACCAATACATGGCGAACCGCCACTGGTATACATGACCACACCACAACATCCACCAATGTTTGGCGCACCCCCACCGGCATACATAAGTACACCACAACATCCACCAATGCATGGCGCACCACTATCGGTATACATGAGCCACGAAAATCTCATCCACCAACGCATTGTGGATCGCCATCGGCATACATGAGTACACCACAATATACACCAATGCATGGGACACCACCACCGGCATACATGAGTACACCACAACATCCACCAATGCATGGGGCACCACCACAGGCATACATGAGTACACCACAACATCCACCAATGGATCGTGCACCGCCACCGGCATACATGAATACACCACAACATCCACCAATGCATCGGGCACCACCACAGGCACACATTTAGCCACCACCATCATATCTACCAATGGATGGGTTCAGTAGCACCATCATACATGAGACGGCACCATCATATCCACTAATACATGGCGAACCACCACTGGTATACATGAGCACACCACAACATCCACCAATGCATGGGACACCACCACCGGCATACATGGGTAAACCACAACATCCACCAATGGATGTGGCGCCACCACAGGCATACATAAGCCACCTCCATCACATCAACCGATGCATGGCACACCGACAGTGGCACATATGAGTACACCACAACATCCACCTATGCATCGTCCACGGCCACCGGCAAACATGAGACACCACCATCACATCCACCAATGGATCGTCCACCGCCACCGGCATGCATAAATACACCAAAACATCCACCAATGCATGGGGCACCAGCACCCTCGTACAAGAGACACCATCATCACATCCACCAATACATGGCGCATCGCCACCGACATGCATGAGTACACCACAACATCCATCAATGCATCGTCCACGGCCTCCGGCAAACATGAGACACCACCATCACATCCACAAATGGATCGTCCACCGCCACCGGCATGCATAAATACACCAAAACATCCACCAATGCATGGGGCACCGCCACCAGGACACATGAGGACACCAGAACATCCACCAATGCATGGGGCACCGCCACCGGCATATATGAGTAGACCACAACATCCACCAATGCATCGTCCACCGCCACCGGCATACATGAGACACCGCCATCACATGCACTATTTCATGGGGCACCACCACCCTCATACATAAGATGGCACCATCATATCCACCAATACATGGCGAACCGCCACTTTTATACATGACCACACCACAACATCCACCAATGCATGGCGCACGGCCACCAGCATACATGAGACAGAACGGTCACATCCACCAATGGATGGCACACCGCCACCGGCATGGGGTACCACCACCGGTATACATGAGTACACCACAACATCCACCAATCCATGGGGCACCACCACAGGCATACATGAGACATAACGGTCACATCCACCAATGGATGGCACACCGCCACCGGCATGGGGCACCACCAGCGGTATACATGAGTACACCACAACATCCACCAATGCATTCCCCACAACCACTGACATACCTCAGTACACCACAACATCCACCAATGTATCGGGCACCGCCACTGGCATACATGAGCACACCACAACATCCAACAGTGCATGGCGCACCGCCACCAGCATACATGAGGACACCAGAACATCCACCAATGCATCGGGCACCGTCACCGGCATACATGAGTACACCACAACATCCACCAATGCATCGGGCACCGCCACCAGCATACATGAGCCACCACCATACCATGCACTATTTCATGGGGCACCACCACCCTCATACATGAGACGGCACCATAATATCCACCAATACATGGCGAACCGCCACTTTTATACATGACCACACCACAACATCCACCAATGCATGGCGCACGGCCACCAGCATACATGAATACACCACAACATCCACCAATGCATGGCGCACGGCCACCAGCATACATGAATACACCACAACATCCACCAATGCATGGGACACGGCCACCAGCATACATGAGTACACCACAACATCCACCAATGCATTCCCCACAACCACTGACATACCTCAGTACACCACAACATCCACCAATGTATCGGGCACCGCCACTGGCATACATGAGCACACCACAACATCCAACAGTGCATGGCGCACCGCCACCAGCATACATGAGGACACCAGAACGTCCACCAATGCATCGGGCACCGTCACCGGCATACATGAGCACACCACAACATCTACCAATGCATGGGGCACCGTCACCCTCATACAAGGGACACCTTCATCACATCCACCAATGCATGGCGCAACGCCACCGGCATACATGAGTACACCACAACATCCACCAATGCATCGTCCACCGCCACCAGCATACATGAGCCACCACCATACCATGCACTATTTCATGGGGCACCACCACCCTCATACATGAGACGGCACCATAATATCCACCAATACATGGCGAACCGCCACTTTTATACATGACCACACCACAACATCCACCAATGCATGGCGCACGGCCACCAGCATACATGAATACACCACAACATCCACCAATGCATGGCGCACGGCCACCAGCATACATGAATACACCACAACATCCAACAATGCATGGGGCACGGCCACCAGCATACATGAGTACACCACAACATCCACCAATGCATTCCCCACAACCACTGACATACCTCAGTACACCACAACATCCACCAATGTATCGGGCACCGCCACTGGCATACATGAGCACACCACAACATCCAACAGTGCATGGCGCACCGCCACCAGCATACATGAGGACACCAGAACATCCACCAATGCATCGGGCACCGTCACCGGCATACATGAGCACACCACAACATCTACCAATGCATGGGGCACCGTCACCCTCATACAAGGGACACCTTCATCACATCCACCAATGCATGGCGCAACGCCACCGGCATACATGAGTACACCACAACATCCACCAATGCATCGTCCACCGCCACCAGCATACATGAGCCACCACCATACCATGCACTATTTCATGGGGCACCACCACCCTCATACATGAGACGGCACCATAATATCCACCAATACATGGCGAACCGCCACTTTTATACATGACCACACCACAACATCCACCAATGCATGGCGCACGGCCACCAGCATACATGAATACACCACAACATCCACCAATGCATGGCGCACGGCCACCAGCATACATGAGTACACCACAACATCCACCAATGCATTCCCCACAACCACTGACATACCTCAGTACACCACAACATCCACCAATGTATCTGGCACCGCCACTGGCATACATGAGCACACCACAACATCCAACAGTGCATGGCGCACCGCCACCAGCATACATGAGGACACCAGAACGTCCACCAATGCATGGGGCACGGCCACCAGCATACATGAATACACCACAACATCCACCAATGCATGGGGCACCACCACCCTCATACATGAGACACCACCATCACATACACCAATGGATGGCACACTGCCACCGACATACCTCAGTAGAAAACAACATCCACCAATGCATGGCGCACCACCACCCTCATACATGAGACACCATCATCACATCCACTAATGCACGGTGCATGGCCACTGGCATACATGAGCACACCACAACATCCACCAATGCATGGCACACTGCCTTCGCCATACATGAGTACACCACAACATCCACCAATGCATAGGGCACCACCTCCGGGATACATGAGACACCACTATCACATACACCAATGGATGGCACACAGCCACCGACATACCTCAGTACACCACAACATCCACCAATGCATGGCACACCACCACAGGCATACCTCAGTACACCAGAGCATCAACCAATACATGGGGCAACCCCACCGGCATACATGAGTACACCACAACATCCACCAATGCATTGGGCACCGCCACCGCCGCCATCGACACAACATGGGACGCAACACAGCGGCGACGTTTCAGAGCTAATTCTTGCTCGTGGTGAACTGTTTTTTCCACATGATAAGATCTTATATTTACTAGCCAGTGTCTAGGATGCAGCTTGGCTACATTTTCAGCTACGTGTACTTTTACTGAATCAGCTATCGCGTAGATACAATTCATTGTTTGGATGCATCTTCCAGTCATCGTACACTGTAGGTTAAACATTTGTGGATTTAGATCTGGTTTTACATAATCGTAGATTGTACATGTGTTTATTCAGATTTGCATCTAAATTATCGTAGATTGTACATTTATGGATTAAATCTTGTTTTGAATAATCGTACATTGTTTATGCGTGTATTAAGATCTGGTTGCAGACAATAGAACATATAAATTAATACATGGTTTATATCATTGTGTCAAATTCCGATTTATTTCCTAAACAATTAAAAATATTGTGAAATAATGCCCTTTGTTGTGTCTTGATTCAGGGAAGGGCATATTCGGTAGACTGGATCAACTGCACAAAATTAGGACATAGTAATACAGGACTTCACTAAACGTGAGAATCCTTGAAAATGGCTTTTGGACTAACATTTTGGGGGATCGAACCTACACTAATTGTCCAAACGCTTCATTCACTCACTCATTCAGCTACTGTGGACGTTGGAATTTGATGGCCGCGTATACAATCTGGAACCTTCTCTAACATTTTCTGATATTACACTGAAGTGTTTTGATCTGTTTCCAAAGTTTGTTAATAAGACGCTGTCAGGTGTAATGAAGATTTGATTTGGGACGGTTTAATATTGAACCTTTCCGCAAGATCTGTCCGAAAAAATCCTGATTGTCACCTAGCTGCGTGAATGTAGTTGGTGAGTTTCAGATGACTTCAGTAAGACAATTCCCGTTGTCCAATGTTCTACATGTTCTAAAATGTGACGGAGTGATAACACACCTTAAACAAGATTGCCATATGACGAACGGAATCGCCAGACCTAGAACGTATTGGGGAATTGTGCAGACATAATATAGTTGGACATCAGTTGTAATACCTTTGTAATACCACAGTTCGCAGACAGACGAAACTCGACAGCATTATGTTCTTCGTTACTTTGGTATTCCGGGCAAATATTCTCAAAACCAAATGATTTGTTCGTAAGAGGTTTGCAGTACATTTCTACTCGGTTCTGCAAGAGCGCAAATGGATTCTCATCAAGTTCTACCCGTTCTGCGTTTATGTAGGTCTCACACAGGTCTTACTATGTCAACACTGTGTGCATTATGATATGACACGGTAGGGTATACAGACATGCGTTTTTAACATTTAGGATTTGCAGCTGTCAGCATGCTGAATGCTTATTCCCTGCAATTATTACTGAAAGCAGAACAAGATTACAATGGGTTGGTAGAGCAAGAAAGGAGGAAACGAACACGACCTTGTTGGGTGAGAAACTAGCTTTAACCTGAGAGGCCAACAGCAGTGGAACATTTCATCAACTGACATAGGATCTCCGCCTTGATGATCACGAGGCAATTTCTTTCTGCAATTTCATGAGAATCAACCCACCTATGTTTGATGAAATTCTTGAATGCATCACCCCTTCATTAAATAAGATGTCTTTCTTGGCCCACCCTCATATTTCTCTGGAGGCATGGTGATGTCGAAGTTTCCATCTTGAAACTGATAACGGAAATAAGAATTGGCTGGGCACTTACAGAAATCAAACCAGGACATGTCTGCTATTACTGCTGCACACGCTAGAATCAGAGTGAGAATGGGCGAACGGAAAGAGGTGTCTGAATACGAGGTGGTTGAGTTAAGAAAGAATTAGAGATGGGTAGTGCATGTTAAGAACGTGATAGGTCTAATTCAGAACGGATATAAACAAGTGAGTGAGTGAGTGAGTGAGTGAGTGAGTGATTAACGTCACATTGGCAGTATTTCAGCCATATCGTGACGGGAACAAAACACTGAAATGAAATACATGTGTATTATAAAAACCTGTCAACAAAGGACAGTAAAGCAACTAGAATATCACAGACAAGAATGTAAAACTAGTAACTACACCTAAAGCAATTTATCAATAGAAGACAATACAGTATAAAAATGGGCTATAGATTGCTTACAACTGAAGGTAGATCACCATACTAGGGTCAAAGGGGACTTTTGCTACGTGCATGGACCCTAGTTGGATTTACATCATCCCTTCAGCAGTCAGCAATTTGGGAAATATAGCAATACAATACAAAGACACTTATGCTACGATTAAAAACGTGGAAAGTTTGAATTTACTTTGAATGTTTGTGGACTTACCTACCCTCTCAGGGGGACAATAGTTTTACAGTACTTCAACCCCCTTTGAGGATACAGCCACTAATAAGCACAGTTAAACTTCAAAAAAATAAAATATATATCTATTTACAATTCAGTTAATAAATCTAATTCTGTTAAAACTGCAATGATTAAATGAGAACTTGTGCTATTAAAAAGATCCTTCATAGTTCGTGCATTAAAATACTGATCCCTTGTGATGGAATACTCAACACAGTCAAACAGGATATGCTTGACTGTGATTCTTTCATCCCAAGAGATACAAAACGGAGGATCCCCACCTTTCAATAGGTACGCATGAGTATATCGTGTATGGCCAATACGACATCGTCGTAAAATAACCTCGAGCTCTTCAAATCCGGACTGACAGCCAAAGCAGGTGTAACCAATATACGGTTTTATTTCATATAATTAATTGATGCTTACCTGGGTGTCACACTTCTTCTGCATCAAATCACAGATATGAGATCTAATGTTAGCTTTGTAATCAGTGTATGTAATAAGACGTGGTGTCACAGATTTGTTGAGTGCTGCCTTGGCAGCAAGATCGGCCATTCTGTTACCAGAAATGCCTACGTGGCCGGGTAACCAACAAAAGACGATGCCGTATTGACCAGTAGCAAAATTATTATACAATTCAATGATTTCAATTAAAAGTGGATGTTTACAAGAAATATTTTTAATAGCCTGAAGGCAAGAAAGAGAGTCGGAAGAGATCATATACTGTTTATGTTTAGGGTGTCTTTGAATAAATTTAAGAGCTGTTAGTATGGAGTTAGCTTCGGCTGTAAAAATAGAACTGCTGTCTGGTAATCTAGAAGATATTGTCCTGGATCAAATGACAGTGGCACAGGACACTGCGCCACCGTCCTTGGACCCATCTGCAAATAAGGATTTATAATTGCTATATTTATGTTTAAATGTGGTCAATGTTAGGTCCACTTGGGGCCTGACCAACTGCCAAGGAGGAGAAGAAAGAAAACAGGAGGGAGCTGTTTTCCAGCTCAATGCCGGCCGAAGAAAGAAATGGTTAAATTCTATGTGCTAGAGGCGGGACAAAAGAAGATTTTTTTGGTGTATAAATCCTCATAAAGGGGATTGAAAACACAGTTATAGGCAGGGTTAGATTCATTAGAGTATAATTTAGTAATGTACTCTAAAGCTTACTTTATACGGCGCTGCTCAAGGGATGGTTCATCAGCCTCAACATATACACTGAATGTCGATGTGCTAATATTTACTAGCACTAGTTACTTGTGGGCAATACGTGTTGCGGCAGGTTGTGAGAAACGTTCTTCCTATATTTCCGGCCATTCCACTGTTAAGAAAAGCTGCCTGTATCATGTCATGTGGGAAACATCTCAGGGTTAGCCGTAAACAAGTTTGCCAGTGTTATTTCATTATGTGAATGTGCTTGATTAACATGACGGACCTTCGCCGAAAGAGGAAATGTCTGGAGACATACTGTGCATAGAGTCATTTCAGTTCTAGAGAACCCATGTAAACACTTGGGTTAATGCCCTCTCATTCACGTCCATGTGAATGTATCTTTGTAACAGTTTTTTCAAAGCCATGAACGTTTGGTAACAACAGTGGTGTGTTTCATCTATATTTCAAAAATTCAGTTCAAGATGTGGGCTCTCACTACGGATGATCCAGTACATGTTAACATGCATATCCCCGACATGATATGTCTGCACATTAAGTACTGTGACAATTACCACTATCAGAAAACTAGATGAAAATGACTAGAAAAGGAAAGTATAGAAACAAATAGTAACTCTGTGTGGGTCTAATGGCATGTATCAAGACTGTAAGACTTGCATTTGTCGATGTCTGTATCTGACAGACAGCAAAATGTGTTTTGCTTTAAAAGGCACTTAGTACTTAAAAGTAAGTAATCGATGTGGATACAGAAATATATATCACATGTTTCACAAAAGGCTACAAGACAGTGCGTTGGCTTTGATCTCATTTGGTGGAACTATTCGAACATACAAGTATTCGCAGTTTGTTGTGACTGTCAACACAATGAATTGTTTTCTTCATGTATGCATTAATCTTTGACAATTGCAATCGAACAGCCAGATATATGTGTTGAAATACATAGAAGATGTCGTGTTATCTGACGTGTGTGTCGGAGCCGACGCAATTTTGCAGGAGTTATCGCTAATGAATCTGTAATCGAAGATCCTTTTAAACTGGGAGTTCACGGTACACACTGGGTATTACATGGAGATCCAAATTAGATGTATGCTTGCTCGTTCAGGTTGACGAGAACCCATAAGGCGCTCTCTTGATTACAAATTCTTTCCACTGAACTGAGGAACTGGTCGATATAGCAATATCTCAAAAAGCTGAGCACTTTCCAATACATTTTCGTGCTTCAGTGAGTGAGTTAGATTTCACAGGTATTTTGTGGCATCGTCTACAATAAAATAAGAGTTTGAAGCAGATATTTAACATTTGGGACAGGAAATAGTGCGAAGAGGCTTAGTAGGTTCGAACCAGGAAGAGGCGTATCCTGGCATGCATAAATTTAACCTTCTCTGCCCATTCAGCCAATGTGGCCCTGTCAAATACAGTAGGTTGAGTTTTCTTTTTGATATAGAGGCTTGATACAGGCATTTGCTCTACTTGCAGTAACTTCATTACTTTATTTCACGGAGACTGCAAGTATGCGCTAATTACCCGACGATTAACTGCCACTTTAATATTGCCCGTTTGTGAATGTCTGTAGAGTGGAGGTTACAGCTGTGTGTTTGTACTTGTGTGGAGGCTGTTGATCTGTTGGAGTAGTTCATCAAGCAGAGGTGTGGTCGGAGCTGTCGTTCGGGGCACTTTTGTTCCTCTTGACTGATTGCGTTATGTGTTGTCTTAACAAATTGAGATCACCACTTGCCCTGACTTTGTATTTCTGGTTATTTTCTACTAGTTTCCTGACGCCAAATCTTTAACAGTACACGTAGTCAATGAAATCACATCGCTCCTGGTCCCATATTTATTTTTAAAAAATACATTTTGTTTTCCCCGTGTTTATGTTCAGTCATTTCTGACATACTGAGGACTTGTAACATTTGCTGAAGGGAGTATTCATCTGCGGCAAGCTGGGTAAGCAAGTCCTCAATATGTCAGCACACAATCAACAACATTCATCATGAGCAACAAGGAAGCCTTCTAAATCAAGCAATGATGTCGATAAATAATCCCTTTTGGTTTTGATAACACATTTCTACCTAAAAGTTGGAAAGATACATCAAAGACGCTCATAAACAGATTGGCTTAGACAAGATCTATGTAAACATGCTTTACTCAAGCCGGTTTTGATTAGTAATCTCTATCGCAGATTATCAAAGACGAAGACATCCCAGCCTGAACAAAATGCTTTCATCACTAATATGTTTCGATGTTTTCTAATCAAAATTTCAGAAATATCATCAAAGACGCCCGTAAACAGATTAACTATGACAAGATAAAAATATTGTCCATGAAATCTCGTCATGTTCACATGTATAATGTTCACCATCAAATTTCAGGAAATTTGAAAATCCAGAATTTTCAGGAAATCTGCACTTCTTTCAGAAAATCAGATGTTTTTGATATTTCAAGAACTATGCATATTTCCCGTCATAACGTATATGTATATTACACTGATCAAAGTTTGAAAAGGATCACCACTTTGGAAACATGAGCGCACGTGTTGAAAACGCAAAGACGATATTGTGGGAAGACATGTTTATTAACTAATGCTGGTTTTGATTTTCCACACAGTGAGAAGAAACAACATGTAAGCAATGATCAGGCAAACCACCGGTCAAAATGAGAGTATCTGGAGTATCAAAATTAAACTCTCAGTTGCCCGTATGTGTCCACATGAGGCGACCGCAGTCTGACACCTTTGACCTATGCTCCCAATAACCAACTGCCAAAGAGGGGAAGATTTGTCCACTGTATTAAAAATGTGTTCGAGCAAGCACTTTCCAGTCAGTAGAAGACTGATTTTACTCTCAAAGTCATCCCAAAATCAACCAAAAGCACAAACTGGATTTAGGAAAACCTACTCATCAAACGATCACATTCGTAACTTTTACAATATCATTAACCTCATGGAATCACACGAAATGAAGCTTTGGGCAAGCTTAAGAGTGAGCGAGCTGAGTTTTACGCCGCTTTTAGCAATCTTTCATCAACAAACGGGGCACAGCAGAAGTGGGCTTCACACATTGCACTCATGTAGGGAATCGACCCCAGATTTTCAGTGTGACGAGCGTACGCTTTAAACCACCAGAAAACACCACCGCCCCAAAAATGTTTAGTAGATTTAACGCATTTTATTCATTCATGGATGAAAGGACTTTGTAAGAAATTATTGAACGTGGGAATAAATGGACAATTCCTTATGAACGTCGCAAGAAACTTTAATGTATCCATTCCAACTGACATACTGTTATTAAATATTGCACGGACTGATGTTGATAATGTGGGCTTGAGGAAATTTTCACAGCTGACACTACTTGTCACTGATAGGCAAACGTGGACCCGAAAACATACGAATTCAGTTTAGTTCTGTTGAATTACATGAAGCGGATGCAAACCTTCATAATTCATGTCATTTTCTTTCCTGAATATATTACAGTGTAACTGAGTGTATCCACAAGCATTTAAATAGCGAGGTACGTGCATCACTGTTTCAGTATCAGTTAGCGTATGCATGACGGGTTTCCACTGATCCCATACAAGTGTCTACTCCCGCCTGCCTGCCCGCCTGGTGTCATCATCAACTGATGAAATCCATTCATCACATGAACATAAGGTTTCCAGATCACGTTGACAGCAAATAAATACCTAACATCATTGAAAACAACCTAAGATAGCGTTCTTGAATAAGGTTTAGGTCATGTATATTAGAGTATTATTTAATGCGATCTGATATGACACCACGTATTATAGGAACTGTTGAAAGTAAATTCTTCTTCCTTGCATTTTCAAAAAGTACATGTGTGGAAAGTTATCTTTCCAAGTCGCACATGTAGGACATGTTTCTAAGGATCAAAGGGTTTGAAAGACAGCCATTTCCTGAACCATTTATAGACATGTAACTCTTGCCAAATCGAATGTCGTGTATGGCATATTGTACGTATGATTGGTTAGTTCAAGAAAGCATTGATAGTCTTCTACATGTATTTTACTTGCTTTTCTAAATGTGCTGATATGTTTACACACTGTCGACTTGATTTTAAGTACGTCGGCTTGTTTCAGTTATATGTAATGATCATTAGATGCAGCAGTTTGGTTTATGTGTGTCCATGTACCGTCACGGCCATCTACACATCTGTCCAGGGAACTTTTTCCCAAAACCATTCCTGTCTCGTTCCCCCGTCGCAGCCCCGGAAGTCAGGTTTATCCGACTCCTTTGACCACGTGAGACATGTATTTGACGGCGGGTGGTAGATTGTTCGGTTCTGAAATGTAAACGCATATGAGTGAAATCCGCAATTACCTGTTGTGGTACACGTTCCATGTTCCCTCTAATCATATATCAGCCCTCTTACTTGACCTGCTGCATCCTCTCTATTTTGGTAAGAACTCATGGCCCAACCATCATATTAGTGTATTCACGATGTTCTTACACTAAGTCCGGATGAGGAAGCAATTTGTCTTGAACACTTGTATATGACCTGAATGTTACAGCTACTTTCAGTTTTACTGCACAGTCTGGCTGTGTATATTTGTGTGTCCATATACATCTCACACAAGGTTGACTTAAACAACGTATATCAACGCCGTCATAAGCTGTGACAAACCTTAATGTTTCCCTGGCCCGAGTATTTGGTGTTCCCGTAGAAGTGATAATGTTGTTGTTTCTTGCATAAACCTGAATCGCTTTGGTCCCAGACACAAATATACTGTTTATCAATGGATCTTTACTACCGGAATTTTTACCATAACATCACTTCCAGACCAAGTTGCTCTAATCTGAATACATCCTTCCCAGAGTAACAAGGACCGAACACATGCATGTACACCCACCTTTGTGTAGCGAATATCTTGGTTGCCTTTCATCCTGTGACAGGGATATAGAATCGGGCGACCTTTGCCTATGTCCATGCAGTTCGATATCAATCGCAGCTCATCGTTTGGCATGACGTAAAATACCTGCAGTAAGCCAGTGTGTGACAAACATGACACAGATAACAACAGTATGATACTGGCATGACACAGATAACAACAGTGTGATATTGACACAAATAGCAACACTATATGCTGTTGGCATGACAGATACCAACCGTATATTGGCATGACACAGATAGAAATAGCATGATGTCAGCATGACACAGATAACAACAGTGTTATATTGACACAAATAGCAACACTATATGCTGTTAGCATGACAGATAACAACCGTATATTGGCATGACACAGATTTTGTTGTCAAGCTGCGTGACAGGTAATGTATACAAACAGTCACCCTCACGTCGAATTGTGCTCCTTCGTTTCTGCTTTCGCCCTTACAATAATCCTCCGTTAATTCATACCTTAGTCCTATTAGGAGCCTTTGGAAATCCAAAAAGACCAATTAAAATATATACAAAGCTCTCCTTCACAAAGGAATGTTGAATTATTTTTCGGAAAGGATACGAAGGGGGCTGTAGGATTTTTGGTTAAAACGATATGACGAAAGCTTGAAGTAGCCTAACTTCTAAATATACATATGGAAATTAATTAAGCAACACCAAATTCAAAGACACATAAAAACTTAACAAAGTTTAACGAAGTAATTTTGATGATTGATTATTCAATTTTGATGTATTGACATACAGCATGAGCTTTTCATGGGTTGATATGACGCGCGTGAAGCTTGCACAGCGCACGTGCATTGCTTTAACCTCAACTTTCGAAAAATGCACTTTTTCCCTGGGGTGTTTACAAGCGCAGGTTGTCGATTGCATTCGGTTTTTCATTCATTTCAATGTCATGGCACGTAGGAAATTATCAGAGGCCACTCGTTGGCAAATAATCGGCATGAGGAATGCTGGTATGTCTCTAAGACAAATCGGGACTCAAATCGGACGACATCATTCCATAATTTCAAAACTTTTGAAAAAATACCGGGCCACTAATGAAGTTAAAGACCTGCCTAGACCAGGAAGACCCAGGAAGACCACAGTCCGGGAGGACAGAGCTTTACTGAGACTTGTACGGCGCAGGTCCTTCGACTCGAGCTCTCGGTTGAGACAGGAGTGGCTTCCAGGGAGACCCATCTCGAACAGGACTGTTCGGAATCGTCTGAAAGCTGCAGGATACCGGGCAAGGAGGCCAATCAAGCGACCCAGACTGTCTCCAGCCCATAAGGCAGCCCGACTGGCCTGGTGTAATGACCGTTTGCACTGGAACATTGCCTCTTGGAGGAAGGTCCATTTCTCAGATGAGAGCCGGTTCTTGCTGCACATGGTGGACGGTCGTACTCGGGTCTGGAGGCAGAGGAACACAGCAATGGCTCCACGGAACATCCAGGAGACTGTGGCCTTTGGGGGAGGTTCCGTTATGGTATGGGGGTGCATTTCCATGAACTGCAAGTTGGATATCATTACCATCCGTGGCAACCTTAACGGTGTTCGTTACCAACAGGAGGTTCTTGACAGGGCTGTGGTACCTCATTTTGAGAACCATCCTCTGGCAACGAGACCCATATTTATGGACGACAATGCTAGACCTCACAGGGCGCATGCTGTAAATGATTTTTTGCGGCAAAATGCAATTGACAGAATTCCATGGCCTGCCATGAGCCCTGACCTCAACCCCATTGAACATTTGTGGGACTTTATTGGCCGTCGTGTGAGGCAGAGAGACCCACCAGTCCATAATCTCAACGAATTGACGGCTGCCCTGCATGAGGAGTGGAACAGGATCCCCCAGAATCAGATCCGGAGACTCATCCAAGGAATGAGGAGGCGTCTGGAATCGGTGGTGCGTGCGCAGGGAGGACACACTAGATATTGATGAAAGTCGGTGTGCAGACTCTCAGATGACTGTTCTTTCTTTCCATGTGACATTTGTGTTAATACACCTGACAACAACGTCTGTGGATGAATAGTAAATTGTGTCCATTTTTTCATGAATTTAAGACAGTTTTAAGAATTTGGATTTCGTTGCAATAAAGCAAAGTCTTGATACTTTTTCCCTTTAAGTTGTTTGTCAGAGATCGTCTGTTGAATAAAAAAGTGTCAAACTATATCAACCCGGCATATTTTGATTGTCAGAACACTTCAAAGTTGCTCCAATAGAAAAAATTGGGGTGTTGCTTGATTAATTTCCAGGTGTATATATGAAAGTACATTGGACTCACTTGATTATGAAAATACTTCTTTTCGCATTTCCGTATGAGGACAAGTCTGTTCATCTGATCATATTCGCCGTGGATGCAGAAAGAAGCGTTATTATTGCTATGAATCTGAAAGACAAAGGACTTTGGTGTTATTCGAGGAGTAGTGATAACATTAATGGTTGATACAGCACCCGGGTGGCAATGATGGTATTAGTACAAGTGGCAGTTGTTGACGTTGTTACAACGTCTGCAATGAATGTTGTGCTTGTAGTAGTGGCGGTAGGAGTAACAGCTGCATCAGCGATAGTAATACTTACAATACACATTTGGCACACTTCAAACCAAACGGAATAGATGCTTGTATTGTTGCACATAGGCCTGCAAACTGATCGCTTCTTTAATAACAGTTATTTTGTGCTAAACAGACAGTGACACATGACAATTGTCGGGTTTAGAAGTTAATTCACGTACAAGGCCACTAAGGGTTGCTCGTTTTGGTAAAAAGGCTGTTGTGTAGACATTCTCTAAATACCACTGGAAACTCCTACACTGGAGGCGTTGACGTAGCTGTAAACGCGCTGAAACATCCCCGTAGTTCACCTGAAATAGCCAAAATAGGTTAGACATGTGTAACTTTGTTAGGACTCTCGGACTCTGTGTCTACCTGAATATTCGTAAGCACCCATATTTACAAGCTTTCAGGGTGTGTGTCTTATTTACAGTCTTGTTCACAGCCGGACATAAAATATATGACTTCCTGTAAGATGTTTATCTAATTTATAGAAACTGGCGTTTTGAGTCATTTCTCCGACTTAAGAACAGTAATCATGCTTCGGATTTTCTAGCATGAGGTAATTTCAAACTGGTACTTTCAAAATATTTGGTGGACCTTGCATGTACAGCCATCCGGTATTTGTAATGATGCATCTCTCACCTGGTGTATAATAAGAAAAATCAGGTCCGTTTTATTGCTCTCTGTACACAAACATAATTAAGAAACTGATGTTCGGATCTCACTGTTCTAGCACTACGCACTCGTACTCCGCAAGGGTGGGGAAACTGACGACAGAACTCACTTCATGTATATATATATATATATATATATATATATATATATCACACGCACGCATGCACGCACGCACGCACACACATACATACATACATATTGACATATTGTTGGGTTACTCATTGTGATTCAATGTTCCAAGGGCCATCCGGTATACCTATGAGCTGGGCAGTGGTGTACGCTATATATAGAAACTCGTGCTATATGAAGACAGATTTATGTAAAGAACGAAAGGATAGTACAATCATATGAGTCATTCAATTATATTTTGACGCAGGGAGTAATTGCTGAATCGTCTGGAGTATTTGTCTAAGGTATATAAGGCCTATCGTCTTCTCTTACATCGCTTGTTACAATAAGACAAGCAGTAGGGTGATCATTCCTATCCTCAGGATACTTTCGGCAACTTGGTCATTGTTGCAGTGAAGTGTTTAATACCATTTCTGCCTGAGTATTTTTAATTTATCATATATATCACCAGTAATGTATTCGCAATGATAACTTCACATCATCTGTTGTTGGCAAAGTTTTATATCTCAACAATTAGTGTACATCAAAGTATTGCCTATTATCACTCATTATATGTATGCAGAGTGTGAATGCTAACGTCAAAAACAAATACTTTCTTCATTGTGTGTGTGTTGTGCTTGAGTGTGTGTGTGTGTGTGTGTGTGTGTGTGTGTGTGCGCGTGCAATAGGCTTACTGCTACCCCTGCTTACAGCTCCTATTGTATATTGTAATAAGGCATCCTGAAATGCAAAGTTAATTTGTTAAGACATATTCGTTGTCACTTTTTTTTCTTTTTATACTGCATTTACGGGCGTGGCATTGTAGCTAAGCGTTCGTTCGTCACTCGGAAGAACCCGGTATTATTCCCCATGTGTACCGTGTGTGAAGCCCATTTCTGGTGTCCCCTGCAATGATATTGCTGGAATGTTGCAAGAAGCGGCGTAAAACTAAAGTCACTGACTCTGCATTCTGCCTGTACTCCCGCTAAAATACTTTTTTTATTGATTTGGATTAATTTGTGAACTTTCTTGAGTTTAGAATGGTTGTGGATAATATCACATCGTCCTTAGTGAAGTGATTTCCGGTTACCCACCGAAGATGGATAGCTTGATCTCCTACCAACACGCAAGTATCGTTTAGTTATAACTTTGACCTCCAACAGGCTCTGTTTCTAGGACTAGATGTACTTCAAGGTACTTGCCAGTTTCCTTCCCGACACCCTGGAGTAGAAGTGCTTGTACTCGTCCAGCCACACCACCGCTGTTCTCAGCGTGTTACGTGTCCACTTGCCGCTGTTGGCGCCACCACTGTTTGGGTTCCTTGACCGGAAGATGTGGCCAACAACCGAACACGGTATCAGCTCGATTGATCCTCCACACATCCAGATCTGCAACAGATCCCCATTGTTAGGGCTCCTTGCTACTCAGTCCCACGGTTCACAGGTAATGCGGAACACTCCTTCGTCCACCATGACTCATGTCACCCTCAGTCACAGATGAAGCTGTACAATTTGTACAACTGAAGTCTATTGTCAACGGAAACAGACCCAGTTTCCAGTATGACTTTTTACAAATATCATTTAAAATCCTTTACCATGTTGTGATGTAAATCTAAGAAAAAGACAACACGAAGACAGTCGCCTGTCCGTCCAATTTGTTGTAAATGGAACAGAACAAATTTATTTGTCGTTATATTTGTTTTTCTAAGGTTGTTTGAGATAACATTCACGTGTTATTATAATACACGGCAACTGTTCCATTTTGCATACCAGTGTGATGTAGCAATAAAAACATATGTTTATCCAAATAACCATTGGTTTAAACCGAAGTACTAATGCTGAGTCAACGAAGTTATTGAATGTAAGAACTATGAATCCTTTTGAATCATTCACATATTCTAATCTCCAGAACATAACTGAATAGAAGTATAATCACAAAGTGTAAAATAATAATTTGAGTGCTTATTAGTAAATTCCAGAGAGTCCTGGTTTATTCTGTCCTTCATAAGTCCCCACACACTTTCAATGGTGTTAAGACCTGGGCCTAGATTTTTGAAGCTCTCTTAGCTCAACGATAGTCGTAACATTAGCTTAAGACTGTCTTAGTACTAAGAGAGCTTCGGAAATCTAGCCCCTGGATTGTAGGTGAGCCAGTCATAATTTCCTCCCGACAACCAGTGTTTCATGGTATATCTTGTCCACATTTTCACATAGTTTAGAAAAAACGCCAGACTTTTACCAGAAAAGAAAACATTACTCCAATCTTGATTTTAATGAGTCATACACCATTATAAACGTCTTTTGTGTGCATCTTTCATCTGTGGTGAGGGAATTCCGCGCACTTTTATCCAGTTAAGTCTTTGTAATTCTTGTCTAAGGGTTTCATTACATATCCGAGATTTCCTCCATTGATCATATCAACGCTTTTTAATTTTCCCCTACTCACAATCTGACCAAGTCCCCCGGAGATCTGTAGTACTGAAGTAACTTGACCCCTCTTCCCCTTGTCTTGTGATCAGTCCCAACTCGAGTGAATATTCGTCAAACTTCTGTTCTGATAAATGCCATGTCTACCAGCAAAAGACAAAAGAAAACTGATGCTCCCCCATAAACTATGTTCGTTACACTCCAGCACCGTATCCAGGCACCTCTTCAACATTAGACTATTCACTTCAGGCACCCTTCCAAGTCAAAAGTACAGCATCATCACAGACATCATCAAAAAGCTCCAAAAATTCAACATGCCTGACCTGTTCCTGCAATATGTACAATCAGGAGCTATAACAACAAGACCACTGAGGAATAAAATGTAAAGGCCAATGTCATTATGTCATACTCTACTGTCTGGCGCGACAGAGTGCAGACTGACAGAGACTTCCCAAGATTCCGGATACTGCACCCGTCCGTCATACCAGCTGTCACCTGGATGACGTCAAGGAACAAGACGTTACGTCAAACAGCTTGACTTCTCCTGCCTCTGGGTAGCCCCGCTGTGACACGCCTTATACGGACCTCATCCAACACATTGTGTTACGAGAGTGTATTTTCTGTAAATTGTATTATTGAATAAGTGATAGTTATTATTGGGTCACTACGTTTACTGTTTTGAGTGATAGTTATTATTGGGTCACTACGTTTAGTGTTTTGAGTGATAGTTATTATTGGGTCACATTTCGTATCATCAGTAATAGTATTTTGGCGTTATAAATGATCAGTGCTTTTCGTACTTTGGCAGTAGGCTTTACGGTAGCGCTTTAGAGTTACTTTCCTGTTACTATGTGCTCTGATTAATTTTTTACTTCTGGGACGCTGGCAGGCAGAATTCTACGTTAGTTGGGGAGGTTCCATGCTTCCCTGGAATATTCCGGAATCATAAGGCTGGTTATCGTGTTGACGCGGGACACGCACACAGATTGTATTTGGAATACATCATTTGGCTAATATCAACGTGCCTCTCCATCAACGCTTGACCTCCGTAACCGGTGCCTGACCGCTCGCCGTGCTACATTCTGTATTACTGTTTCTCACTCTCAAACCAAGACTTCGGTGAGTTGATATTATATTTGTGGCCCATTACTTCAGATTTCACTCAGTTGCATCGTACATGAAACTTATGCTGTGAATCATTGTATCTTGCATTTGTTGTTGCACAGTACAAAAGATATTGAAAATTTTAGACTTGTCAGTGTTATACTTTGCTGGTTCTGAGGGCATTTCTTATATCTTTTTTAACAATTGCGACATGTTGCATCCATTTGCGATCATCTGTGACGTCTACCCCAACAACCTAGACGTCATGCCGAACGCCTGTTATGACGAGCAACTCCTGTTCTACAAGATGACGATGCCACCTGCCTCCGACCTGGATTCATCCTGCTGTAGCTAGTTCCTGAAGCTCACATCCAGCTTTCTGATTGCCTCTGCCTCTGTGTACAACTCACTGTGTTAAAGCACACCACACCTTATGTGACGTGTAACGTCTTCCTCGTCAAAGACTGTTTCCCCATATACATATACCCTTCCCTGAACACATGAACAGACAGACAGACACACACACACACACACACACACACACACACATAGATATATATAATTATATAGATAGATATATATAGTTTAGTGTTCGCATTTTCTTGTAATCACTACACTTGGAGGAAATGATGATGACGATAAACTCGTTTACATTAGTCACACCCTCTTCCTTTCAAAATCATTTAGAATCAGCTGTCTTTTCTCTTCTGTTGTCAGCTGGGCTATGTCAACAAAGGAAGTTGTCTGGTACACCAGAAGAGATTCTCTTGATGTGGTACGATTCATTCGGAACCCTACAAGAGTTGTCTCCCATATTGAATCCCTTACTACCTTATGTAAGGCAAAATTTTAAAGTTCTCTATCAGTTGTTAGAAAGAAATATTTTCTCAAAAATATCCGGGAAAACTGTAAGTTAGAGAGGGTAATTGAAATTCTGTCAAGAATTATATTCCAGTTTACAAACTGGTTATTGAGTGATGTACTGAAAGCGCAGCTTTGGAGAAACACATCCTTGTCAAAGTCATTCTTGTTGCCACTGACACAGGCTCTTTGACAAGTTGCTTGAGGCTTTGAGTAAATTAAATCTCTATATATTTTGTCTTCCTTCATTCAGATATTGCTGCCCTTATATCCGACATTACAGAACCATGTTTGGGTTCCCAGGCAAGGACATTCTGTAATGTGTAACCCTCATCTACATTAGCATGAATTTTGTCCATTGACAAGATTTCGTGGCTATGTAAGAACTCTCAAATTGTTTTGATAAAAGGGCTTTCCTTTGATTTGTTCAAATGTTAACAGAGGCGTAGTCAAACGGCGGAAACTACAGATGGTAAGATTGCTGGGCCAAATCTGAAGGCCAACACCAGTAGAAAACTCTTAGAATATAATCGATCAACAACACTTAGTATGATTCTTTAAAGGCATTCAGAAGTTGGTGTAGTTGTACAGGATAAATCTTATGGATAACAACTTCTTGAATGTATTTCTCACGACGTTTATATCACCCGAGCTAAAGTCTTAGTTGTCCTCTTAAATGGGACTGTTTGCGTTGTCTGTGTGGACAGTCACCACAGAGTAGTATTTGGGAAGACTGGAAAGCAGACCGGTGTTGCAGTATAGAAGTTTCATCTGACTCGGAGGTGATTGTAGACATCCTCCTGAAAAGGCATTTGGAACACTATTTCGAACGTTAGAAGTAAAACTTTTCCATTACATTTCCCGAAATAAAAATGATTAAGACATTGTACAATTTCAAACGTTTTGCACACTTTTGGAATACGTGAGGTAAAGTTTGCAACTGGGCTCATGGAATATTTAGTGAAAAAAAATTGAATTGTGTCCCTATGTATTTCCTGTCAAGACGACGAATGGGTAGGAATCAAACCAAAAGAAATACATTGGTTGGAAACATAAGGACATTTCGCTGATTGCTTTTGCAAACGAGGATCATTGTTGCCACGGGAAGGTGTTTGTTACCACGGGAAGTTTATTCAAAGTTGTTTGCAATCTATTACAGAGGACCATTTGATGGAGATCTATTTCGGAAGAAACGTTTTACTTTAAATGCAAATATTAAGTTTTTGTTTTGTTTGTTGATTAACGCCGCAATATCCAGCTTTTTGTTGGCGGATACATTAAAATAGTCTACTTTTATTGGCAATAAAAATATAGCCAGAAGTGGTTATAGAAGCAGTTTGCAAGTGACAACATTCACAAAAATTATGTATGCTTCTGTTTAAGAAAATAGCTAATGATACTGGCGCTTCAGTGGGTTGTTTTCAGTTTCCATCATATAAATTTAACTAGAAGAGTAAGGTTTTAGGATTAGTGACCCTCTCTTGTACGAGCCAAATCCGTTTTGCATCATCAGGCCGTTAGACATGCCAGTAGTCTGGCTTATACAACCCCAGTATCTACCTTTTCACGAAACCATTCTTCCACTGCAAAAGTCCAAAGTGAGGCATGCTGTGGATTAGAATTGCCGGGCTCAGTTCAGGTTATACAGCACCAAACGTTTTCCTATTGTTAAAAAGAATTATCCAGGCTATCAACAAGCCATCCCATGGGTACAGTCTGGCCTTTCAAACTACAATAAAACACAATTTCTGGCCAACACGTCCGGCTCAATTTCCCACTTTCGCACCAAATGTCACCAGCTTGAAAATATCTTTACGCAGGTAAGTATAAGCCATGGCGATAAACAGCGCTAAATTCTTGAAATTGTAGTCAGTTTTAATTACTGGATCCAAGAGCTTTTAAAAGCCACACACATCTTACACTATCTCACCCAATCACAGCTGTCGTAAGTCTCTAGCTCTTCAATTGTTTTGGTGCCCGGTCAAGGAGCATGTGTTTGAAACTTAGTGTAGCGAAATCTATAGGGACTATCTTGCCGGGGGAGAGTTTTGCCTACTGTCGACGCATGCCAGCGGAAACTAACGAGCTGGCACAACAGAGAAAACATGACCTTGATGACGTATTTTCGATTTTTGATCCAATCAACCCACGCTCAGGATGAGAAAACCAAATTCAAAACGGCAACGTTAGAGTCAGAAAATGACATCTCCCCGTGACATGAGTGGGGCACATTCCTCAGTTTCATAACCCCGACGGCTCAGAGCACACTGCAACACGGAGGGTACATCAGACCGTATGTCCCTGATGGTACGGCTAGAACTCACATTCTACCACAGATACACTTCAAAAACGCTGACGTGAATTTATAACATACATCATATTTGTACTGTATACATTCTACACACCTGGGATCAACATCGAGAGTCATTACTTTTTAACGCCACATCAGCAGTTGTGTTGCGTATAGTGCTCTCACAAACAAAATACTTCCATATCTCATTGAGTTGAAGATGTGTTTTCCGTTGTCTTGCAGATTGTTCTCTTTATTGCTTTAATCATGGTTGATTTGTGATGACGTTTGCACTTTAAACTGATCAACACGTATCTATGTTATTAAATGACTGCTTTGAATTATGGAATGTGGAAAGGGTACTGTACATTGTACGTGCGATGTGGTTGTATGCTGTTTTATTTAGCACCTTTTTCTACAATATTATCCATTGGGCAGAGGGTGAAGTTGGGAAGGAGTGAGGTGTCTGTTCAAGGTACAGTTAAAACCTGAAGCCCTTTTCTCCCACATACATTTGTCTAAAGCACTGACAACGGAAGTGATTAAGCTAGTGACTTAATAGTGAGTGAGTCTAGTTTTTACGCCGCTCTCAGCAATATTCCAGCCTTATGGCGGCGGTCTGTAAATAATGGAGTGTGAATCAGACAATCCAGTGATCAACAACATGAGCTTCGATCTGCGCAATTGGGAACCGATGACGTGTCAAGCAAGTCGGCGAGTCTGACGACCCGATCCCGTTAGTCGCCTCTTACGACAAGTACAGTCGCCTTTTATGGCAAGCATGGGTTGCTGAAGGTCTATTCTATCCCGGGACCTTCACGGGTAGGTGACTTAATACTTTGCAATGCCCTCATTGGTAGAAGTTTAACGTCGTCATATGAACCTTGGTGTTTAAGCATTTGTGAAAATAGCACAATGCGAACACAGTATATCATATAGGGATATGATCGGTGATCATTTTGTTTTAGTACTGATAAACTGCATACAGATATAAAGTTCAATATGGATAATACATACTTGGATATCCGGAGTGATACATTAGTTTCTTGGCTTGAAAACATTTGAAAATTTGAAACCTAATCGACCTAAGGAATTGTTCATATTACCAACCCTATTTTCCTTTAAAAAGATTTGGAAAGCATACACAATTGCAAGGAGTCTACTGGAAATGTCTACAAATCCGATCATGAAAGTGCATGTGCACTAGGCAATATACGCTAAGCACGTGTTTCAAAGGTGTAACGTCATATGAAGTAAGCGCCTAAAGTCAGGAAATATCGGGCAGCATAGCATGTATTTCTTACAATAGTTCTTTGTGTGGCCGACACTCGAGACCAAGTATTCTGTGTCGTTGACTTTTTGATTTGACTGTGGTACACACACACGCTCCTTCGTCCACTTACCCGAAATGATATTTCCACATTCTCAGCTCCCCAGAACGACATCCCATCATCATACGTCCCAATGTGAAAGAAGAAGTCCCGGTCTATTGCAAACAGTCCTCCTGGCATGGTAGGACTCCTGAATAAAAGACCATCCGCTATTATTTGATCTTCCCTGTTAAAGGATACAAATACTACTAACATACAACAAATGTATTCCGACGTTTACAAATGCATAACATATTGCAACACGTTTTATCTTGCTTACAAATCAACAGACCTATCCGAAACAACATTTATCTACAAGTGTATCAAACACACTTCCTGGAATTCCATTTGGCTTCGGGACAGGACACCTTTGTGATCACCCGTATGACACCCATTGCATAATGTCTAACACACACACACACACACACACACACACACACACACACACACACACACACACACACACACACACACACACACACACACACACACACACACACACACACACACACACACACACACACACACACACACACACACACACACACGCGCATATTGCGCAGTATATTCAAAGGTACGTTCTACACACATCCCTGAGACAGAGGTACTTTCTACACAGATCCCTGGGACAGAGGTACTTTCAACACACATCCTTGGGACAGAGGTGGGTTTTGGGACAGAGGTGGGTTGAACACACATCCCTGGCACAAGGTACGTTCTACAAACATCCCTGGGATAGAGGTGGGTTGAACACACATACCTGGGACAGTGGTACTTTCCGCACCTAGGACCTGGGACAAACGTACTTTCTACACACATCCCTGGGACAGAGATACTTTCTGCACACATCCCTGGGACGGAAGTACTTTCTACACAATCCCTGGAACGGAAGTACATCCGGCACACATCCCTGGGACAGAGGTACTTTCAACACACATCCCTGGGACAAAAGAACTTTCAACACACATCCATGGAACAGAAATATTTTCTACATACATTTGACAGTGGTACTTTCTACACACACCCCTGGGACAAGAGGCACTTCCAAAACATCCCTGGGACAGAAGTACTTTCTACACAGAACCCTGGTACAGTGGTAGTTTCCACAGACATCCCTGGGTCGGTGATACTTTCAACACAGATCCCTGGGACAGAGTTACTTTCTACATACATCCCTGGGATAGAGGTGTTGTCTAAAACATACATACATCCCTGGAACAGAAGTACTGTCAACAGACATCCCTCGGACAGAGGTACCTTGAACACACATCCCTGAGACAGTGATACTGCCAACACACATCCGTGAGACAAAAGAACTTTCAACACATATCCCAGGGACAGAGGTACTTTCTACAGACATAGCAGAGACTAAAGTACTTTCAACACATCTCTAGGACAGAGGGACATTCAACACACATCCCTATAGCTAGGACAGAGGTACTTTTAGCACAAGCCCTGGGACAGAAGTACATATATAAGCCTGAAGTGTGCTTCTCACTATATATTAGGGCATTTCTTGTTTTCCCAGAAAAACCGCCCGCATTTGAGTTTTTTTTGTTCTGCAGGGACAGGTTTTCCTTTTCACTAAAAATACCTCTTCCCAGGATTAACTTTGTGCTGTCATCTTTTCCTAACTCTATTTGAACATCAACATTCAAATGATAAGAGTGTTCGAAATCAAGCTCAAAGTGCAAATGATTTCCTAGCAAGACTGGAACTGCAACTCTCATGTTAGCAGACGCTCTAACACACGGCCACTGGGCTGACGAAGAAGTGGGGTTGACTTACAGTTGTCATTAAACTGATTTTACGTGTGCTTCAGTTATTGTTATGCAGCTCCATCAAATGATCATCTACATTGTAATTACTCATCATTGATTACATATATGGCAGAGAAAACACTTCTCCTCGGTTTTGGTAGACAATGTAAATCCACTAGGGTCGGGAAATCCCCGTCCGGTTTTACATTATCTACCAAACTCTCAGAGGCGTATTTTCTCCTATACTTGAAATACATCTCTGGGAGATATGTACTTTTTTCTACACACAATCCTGCGACGGAAGTACCTTCTACACGCATCCCTGGTAAGATGCAATTGTCATCTACATTCGTAAGATAGTGTTACATCAAAAGACATTACCAGGCCGTATTTCACAGGAACAAACGTGTACGTACTTGACCGGGGAGATGGGCGTTGCTCTGTCCTCAAGACGAGGAGTTTCCCACGTGTATACCAAAGACCAGGTAAATATTCCAACTTGAAGAACTTTAGCATCAACATTTGTCTTAAAAGCAAACGTTTTGCGATCAATTCCGGGTATGGCAGGCCAAACAACTCTAGTTGAGTTCATGCTTATTCTCATCAGAAGGGGAGGTAACCAGTCTGGTGTATAAAAGCAAACAGTTTCATTAACTGAAAATGAATTACAAATATCATGATATCAAGATAGTATGGGCGATATTTAACACTGTGATGTTGTTAACCGTTCAGTGAAAAAAAACCAAAATAGCATTTATATGTGATAATGTGAAGAGGGCGCTGTGAAAATAGTTACTGAAAATCATACCAAAACATACTCAGATTTAACCGATTTTTGAAACTTAGTACAGTGTTCATAATGCGTTAAAGGTATTATGCCTTCACTTGCAGCTGACATGTATATGTTTGTCCTTGGTTCGTTTATTTCACTTTAGCGCTACTTCCACGTAACGCTCAGTTGCACTGACATTGAGTCCTAATTACAAGAAATGCATTCACACCTTCAAGATGGCCTTGCATCGTAATATGTAGCAAATGACAACTCTTTAGATTATAATATATGCCCTTACCTGCCGTGCATTCTATATGTGAGTCGAGGAATGTTAAGATTTTCCCTGAAGCGAATTTAGCCCCCAAAATCCGTGCCCGCATCAATCCTTCTGGTTGCATATTCCTTAGGATCTTCACTTTCGGAAATTTGCTCATGTAAATCTCAAGGGGTTTCTTCAGGTTTTCTGTCAAGAGAAAAGAATGATGTCACATTTGTTAATGGGAGTAGTGATGGTGCAACGTGTCAAGGTTATGGAAATCCTATTTTACCATGACTCGACCCGTCGTCGACAAGAATTATTTCCTTCAGCAGATGTGGCGGTGTCCTGTTGATCACGGAGTGCACACTTCTAATGAGCACTGACCAAGCCTCGTTCAGGAAACAGATGATCACACTGGTTGCTGGTAAGGGATCTGGGTAGGTCAGGTTTCTACATCTGGAATGATATGTACTACGTTCACATTCAAGTAAATGACTTTAAAAAACAACAGTAACGAATGTAAAACATGTTTTGCGTTACACTATTTGGCATCACCAGATAAGGAAGGACGATGTCCCTTTTGCGTACGTGTTTCGGTTACAATGACATTTAAGACTCTATCATTTCATTTGAATCGGACGGACGGGCAACCTCAGCTAACTGACCGCATGTTTGATAATCAGAATCTTTCGTATAGTCTGAATCATACAATGGAGAAATATACCAGTTTGGATGTGATCAGCACAAACCCCAAATACAATCAATGAAGAACATTCTGTATGTTCACTAAAGGTGTTTGACAAAGAAGAAAAAGTTGTTCAAAGATTCCGGACAACTGGTTAGAAATGACAGCAAATGATGTCACATTACTCTTGGAGCTCCCGGGTAGCTCCAAGGGGAGGCCATAACCAGCGTAGAATGGCAAAGACCAGACTTTTCACCCACCGAATACGTGGAAGATTAGTGATGAGGCTTAATACTGTCCCCTCTCAGCGAACGCCTGGTATCATCACTGTTTGACAGTAATTCGTAACCACCTGTTCACGAAGCAGTCGAAATCATGCAAATAAAACTCTCAAGGCTTTGATAAAGGATAACTGGTGTATCATAAGTTAATTAAGCTAACTCAAGTTAGTTCCCCAAGACATGTGCGTGTATGTCAGCTCACACTTACAGGGGGTCTCTCATGTCTGGGAGCCTTCTGTCAACAGATATCAAATTGCTTGCATATTCATTGAAGTCATTGTTGGAGAAACCTGTTTTGTATTTCTCTTTTTCATCTCCATGCAGATTCACCTCGTCGATGTGAACGGGCTCCCCCATCTGGCCTACAAAACACACAAGTTGTATTTAACATTCAATGTAGATAACACACACAATTCAATTTCGTGGAATGGGCAGACATTATTATCGAATCATGAGTTGAATGCATGAGTTGAATTTCATGGATAACCGGTTGGTTGAAAAGTAACTATAACTGAGATGTTCCTACTTGCAGCAATCTAAGCGGACAGCGCCCTAAGAAGCTTGGTGCCATATAACGGAATACAGAGAAACTAAACTTTTCGATCGAGACAAGCTAGATTCGACATATCACACTCTGACACAATAATATATATTCCATCATTAAAATATATTTGCTTATAGCTGAAGCATCTAGTGCTCTCCCGTCTTCTCTAGCAAGGGAAATCAGTCAAAATACCCAATGCAAAGGATGTTTACATTCAACTGGCTGTCGCTAAACATTAGGAGTGCTGTCGGTTTTGGGTTTTACAGATTGAGATTGAAATGCAGCAGAGAAGGTTTTGGGAGATCCTGGCAGCCAGGCTGGTAAAGCTCATCGTCGCCCGAGCCCGCTCTACACGCAACTCAGACAGCGAATGGGACTTTTCCCAGGAGACGCTGCCTAGTCCAACCCACCAAGAACCTTTCGGAGAATATGAAGGCTCCCCAACACTGCAGCTTTCTGCATTATCCATCTGTGCCAAAACATCAGGAGGTACCAAACCAAGGGCATCGAGAACAATGGGAAGCCTGACGACAGTGTACTGGGGATGCAAGCGAGACATTTCAAAGGCGATGTCCGCATATTTATAATGATTTACCTGAATCTTGCAAATCACGTTACTGTCAAAAGGGACAGAAAATTCAATGATATAAATATATTCATTGGCTTTATCAAAAAGGACAAGATCATGTCTGCTAGGAGGAATTTTTCTGAGGCTGTACATTGGCCTATACGAGAAGTTTAAGACTGTCATTTTCCATGACGCGCTGGACATGTTCAGGGTCGTACCATGGATGGACCTCGGGGTCAAAGCCACAGACATGGCGGAGACGATAGTAAAAGCAACGAGCCGTGCCATCATGTCTTTTAAGATATGCTATTTGTGCCAAGGAAGGGCATCCACTGACAAGGTGTTGGACAGTCTCTGTGAATTCCTAGCAACAGTACGTCACAACAGCCTAGACCCTCGAGTAAGTACATTGATCTTTCCGACAGAGATCATATTTTGAATCTGTATTTCGAAAGTGACTATGGGCTTACTTTTGGAAACACGGTGCACACTGCAGAATCTACACACGCACAACGCAATGTCACTAAGAACACGAAGGAAAAGCCGCAGAATATCAGATCTCTGGCTAAATCATATTCTTCACTGGAGAGTATATTTCGTGTCCGGACCAGCCGGATAGTTCTTTCAAACATCCGTGCCTATAAAACGTTTGATGAAACTAAGAAGATAATCTCTGACTACTGTCGTCACCGCAATGTGCGCGCAACATATGCTAAACTGTTGAAGCAGAGGCGGCACTACGACAAATCTGAGACCTTCACCATACAAGTAAATATTGACTCTGCTGATTATGAGACTGTCATGTGTAATGAGACATTCTGGCCTCCAGACATTGTATGCAGAGACTTCATACCATGGAACAGACGCTATGATAACACAGGTAACAATGTACCCGGTGACAGTCGTCGCCATCATTTGTGACTTAATAGGTTCTTACTCTACAATCAAGCTAATTATTATTATGCACGTGTGTACACTGTTATCTCTCATGGCTCTTGCGCTTCTTACCTGGAATGTACGAGGATTGCTCTACAACACAGATCAGATCTGTGCATCAATCCCTAATGATTTAGATGTATTAGCTATTCAGGAACACTGGCTTCACAAACATACTGTAAATTCTTTTGATGTGTTGTCATTATATCAGCTAGTTGATTACAAATGTGAAAACAATACGATAACATAACATATGTTATGAACATTTGATGTTTGCAAGCGATAGCCTTCTTGAAAAACTAACTATTCTATGTAATATGATTCTCGAAACGGGATATCTACCAAAGAACTATAGACTTGGAATGGTAATCTCTATATATAAAGGTAAAAAAGAAAAATCAGATCCAAAAACGTATAGAGGCATTACTTTAACATCGTGTATGGGAAAATTACTTGAAAAAGAAATTTTAAAAAGATTGGAACAATGGTGCAACACACACTGTCCATTTATTCCAGACCCTCTACAATTCGGATTAAGAAAAGAACATGGAGCTGTTATGTCCATATTTACATTACATGAATGTATTAATTATTACCTGTCAAACAAATCATCTGTATACGCAGCTTTCCTTGACAATGAAAAAGCCTTCGATCGTATATGGAATGTTGGTCTCTTTGTAAAACTATATGAACTAGGCATAACGGGGAAGCTGTGGAATCTTCTCTATCAAAGTTACAGCAGTAGCTATGCGTATGTCACATACAGTGGTGACATGTCAAATAGTTATCCTATCAAACAAGGTGTAGGACAAGGACGAGTGATGTCCTCATGGTTGTTCCTTGTTTATATCAATGATCTGATCAGTGAACTTAGGAGAAAGGACTGTGGTCTTGTTATATATGGGCTCAAAATTCCAGTTATCATGCTCGTTGATGATACTACACTAGTCAGCGCCACACCGAAAGGACTACAAGTTGCTCTCAACACTCTTACGCAATATGCTTCTTATTGGAGATTAGCATACAATGCCACCAAAAGTCACGCACTGGTATTTAGTAGACTGATTTCCCAACAAAACCCCACTACGTTCCAGCTGGGCATTGTTCCCATACAAATATCTGATAGTGTTACGTATGGGGGAGTAATTCTGAACTCAAAACTAACATGTATAAACATGATAACGCGATGCTGCCAAAGCGCAAGACGCACAGTCAGCTCGCTAAAATCTGTAGGATTAAATAGCTATGATCTCCATCCGATTGTATGTGTCAAAATATGGCACCGAATGATTCTCTCCACTAGTTTCTATGTATGTGAGTTGCTTAGCGGCATACGCGCCAGAGATACCATTCAGTTAGAGAATACTCAAAGGCATTATGCTGGAGTCATTCAAGGTTTAGACCGCAAATCATCAACAGACACTACAATAGCTAACCCAGGAAAGTGATCACTAACAGGATTCATTGACAAGTGCAGACTACTGCTCCTCGGAAGGCTTTACACAAACGCATGTGTTTCTACCATGAAACATATAGTATGTTCGTACTTAGAGACAGCCAATGTTAATAATACAAATACTAGCACCAGTGTATGTGATGCAATGATATCAACTGCCTCTAAGTACAACCTTCATAATGTCATTTCGATCTTTATCAGTACTGGAACATTCCCCTGAAAAACCGACTGGAGAAGAATGGTATGTGAGTGAGTGAGTGAGTGAGTGAGTGAGTTTAGTTTCACGCCGCACTCAGTAATATTCCAGCTATATGGCGGCGGTCTGTAAATAATCGAGTCTGGACAAGACAATCCAGTGATCAACAACATGAGCATCGATCTGCGCAATTGGGAACCGATGACATGTGTCAACCAAGTCAGCGAACCTGACCACCCGATCCCGTTAGTCGCCTCTTACGACAAGCTGGGTCGCCTTTTATGGCAAGCATGGGTTGCTGAAGGCCTATTCTACCCCGGGACCTTCACGGGTCAGAATGGTATGTAACGCAATATCCGTGTATGAGGGAAATAGGTGGAAAAGCAGATTATTACTAAGAGAAGATCTGGTCAGATACAGTTCAACACATTCAAAACTAAGTTTCATATACTATGGAGATTAGCGCTAACATATCCACATCTTAGATATTGCATCCAATACTCTCTAAAGATAGCTTCATGACCAATTATATCTCGCGAATGTTCCAGACGTGGTAGACATGCATTTGATTATGACAGACATTTACTTTTGCATTGTGAGTACTATGTAGCTGAACGAAATGAATTATTCTCCACCCTCATTGACCAACTGGATGGTGACAGTTATGTTCAAACTGAACTTTTGTATGAAAATGAAATGCTTGCGCTATTCTGGGGAGCGGCTCAAACATTACCTGGAATTGTTAGCCAGAAAATGTGTCACTATTATTTTGTAAATATGCATTTAATCTTAAGAATGTTTTGGACAGTCCTCTCTTTTCTGTGCAGCAATAGCCGTCAGTTTGTGTACATATGTTATTGAATAGTTACTTACACAGCTTGTGACGTTAGCATTCATATTTCTATTCCTGTATATATTAACCTTATGTGTTTGCTCTGAGTAACATCAGAGATACTGTAAATCTTCGGATGTAAATTCTGGAGGAAATAAAGAAATTCATTCATTCATGAGTCTTGACATGCTTCACCAGAGGATCATCTGATAAATAAATATGTGCAAAAGTACACAATAAAATTCTGTCATGAAGAGCATTAATCAAAACCCGACCTCCAGAACTGATTGGCATATATAAACGATTAATAGAGGAACAATAACAGAGTGCTCTGTTATCAGAAATGATCCTTCTGGTCAGGCCGTCAAGACTCTGGATATCTTGTTTTGTCCAATCAACTACTCAAAAGGAATAGGAAAGGACTGGCACAGGAAAGGCATTGATGGCTTTGACTTTGTTTCGAGCATTTAGCTCTGAACTCCAGATTTTCTTTAAACGAGATTTATGCTCGGCCCGAAGTTTATCTTGAATCTGGGCATTCTGGAGCTTGTTTCGAACCTGCACACAAGATAGGTGCAGGCTTGATCTTCCACAAGATGCTCAATAACTTTTTCCCCTTCTAGCCTGAACGATCCATCATTAGTTACCTTCCCACGTTTTAAATGAAGAGTATTACATTTGTCGAGTCCAAATATCATGCCAATATCATTAGAAAAGGACTCGACAAGGAGAACCTGCTCTTTCAAATTGACATCTCCCTTGGCAAGGAGCTCGATGTCATCTAAGTAGAGGAGGTGAGTAAGAGGTGTTGAGGACCTGTGCTGAGGAGGTCCGTGATGGTAACCGTCCTCCCTATTCAGCAGAAAACTCAAAGAATTTAACAACAGACAAAAACGTAAAGGACAGAGTGAGTCCCCCTGAAATATTCCCCTCCTAATTGGAATAGATTCCGAAGTCTGCACCTGCCCTTGCGAGTACATCTCAAGTTGAGTCGACCAACAGCTCATTAAAGACTTGAGTAAATCAAGTAGTCGCTCAGGGAGGTCAATACACTGAAGAGACTTCAGAATCTATTAGTGAGGGACATATGCCTTTTTGCATTCAAATCAGCATATGGAGAGGTTACGGTGGTATGTTTTAGTCTCCTCCAAAATCATTTTCTGTACAAGAAGCTGATCCTTGCACCCGTCCCTTTCTCGCCCCCTCTGGTCTCTGTAAATTATGTCATTGGAAGAGCAGTAAGATGACACGAGGTTTGTCAAACACCCTGTGAATAATTTGAATTGTGTATTCAAACATGTGACAGGGCGGAAATTTTTGGGGAGCAGTCAAGTCTCCGTTTTGAGAAGGATCATTGTGTGACCTTTACAGAACCATAGAGGAACATCACCTGTGTCCACAAGGGAACGGAAACAGTGAAGTAACAGTGTTTTGACACAGGGGAACAGTTTCCATTACCGGTTTCGAATACCATCAGGCCCTGGAGCTGTATTAGATTTGGACTTTTTAATGACACTTTTCAGGCAATCTGGTTAGATTGGTAAGAGACAAACGACCTAGTTACTTCCTTATGCATTGCATGGTCATAATCACTGACCCAGGGTGCCTCCAGGTTATAGACCACTACTGTTTCCAAAACCTTTCATTGGCATCCATGGGAGACCGTTTATCATGCTCACCTTCCCCACTGGTTTTGAGTTGCCTGTGAATTGTTTTTCATTGTTTCTAAAAAGTTTGTTTTCTTTGCTGAATTTGCTCTTCTTTTCCCATTTGCCACACACCCCACGTCTATAAAAGAGTTCCTTTTCTGGTATGACAACCGCGTGAACAAACGACCGATAGGATATAATAACTGCGATAGGATAAACTGGTACGATATGTGAACGGGACAACATAAAAAACATAACCTTGCAAAACCATCATCACCGTTTAAACCTACGAAGCTGACTATAGTTACTTCCAGATGAAATATATCATCCAAATTATTTCATTTATTTATACACACACAGTGCTGACCAATGCTCCAAGCCTGAGTATGTTGCTAATGATGCAATGCAAGTCAGAGCGTTTGGGATTGTGCAAACGATCTACTATTACACTAATTCTCTTGTTATCTGTTGCCTATTAGTATATATACTGACCTTGTCCCTCGTCATGTAGTCTATTAGTATATGTCCTGACCTTGTCCCTCGTCATGTAACCTGTTGGTATATGTTCTGACCTTGTCCCTCGTCATGTAGCCTACTGGACTATGTCCTGACCTTGTCCCTCGTCATGTAACCTGTTGGTATATGTTCTGACCTTGTCCCTCGTCATGTAGCCTACTGGACTATGTCCTGACCTTGTCCCTCGTCATGTAACCTGTTGGTATATGTACTGACCTTGACCCTCGGCATGTAGCCTATTTTTATATATACTGTCATTATCCTTCGTCAAGTAGCATATTGGTATATATACTGACCTCGTCCCTCGTCATGTAGCCTGTTGGTATATATACTGACCTTGCCCCTCGTCATGTAGCCTATCGGTATAGGTACTGACCTTGTCCCTCGGCATGTAGCCTATTTTTATATATACTGTCCTTATACTTTGTCATGTAGCATATTGGTATATATACTGACCTTGTCCCTCGTCACCAAACACTAATGGTGGATATTGCTCCTCTTCAGGTTGTGCAATAACTTCCTCGTGCTTGACTTTTTCAATGTCGCGTTTGTTCTCAGCAGCAGCTTCTCTGGGTTTCATTTCATTACTATCATCAACGTCGTCGGCATCGTTTCCATCGTCATCATTAAACTTTGCATTTGGTTGGTTATGGTTCTCCGCTAAACTAGCATTAAATGTCTTTTCCTTTAAGACCAACGATTGTACCGCTGAGTCGTTTGTCTTTATCATTTGTTTAGATTCACTGTCACTGTTGATGATGAACCTAGGCAAACCATCTGGTGGCTGTGCTTCAGAGTCTGTGGCTATTTGACGATTTTTATAATAGTGTCCAGTGAAGACAAAAGTACAGGTGATATACGTGACTAGCCCTAAACTAATTGCGTGCCACCATCGTCGTGGCACCCACTTACACAAGGATCTACACAGGGGCGCTCGCAACATCATGTCGTATTCACAGTGGTTTAGATCAGCTGTTTTCCAAATCAGCTATCACCTTCGTTCCAGGTAGATGGCATCTCGCAAATGTAGTTAACGTCTGCCCCTGACACTCAGGCTGTTCCTCCAAATACGGGCCAGCTGACACGTTGAGGAAGAACTGAAATGTGGCAATATCGAATTTAACATCCTCAAAATATGTTTAGTGTAGCCTAAAGGTGAAACGAATTCTTTGTTCATTTGTTCGACCAAATCATTGACACTTACATATATCAAATGCGACGTAAGTCTTCTTCACAATAATATTAAGAATACATTGGTAATCAGCTGTGCAATGTTGACATAAGATAATATGGCATGATTCGGTAATGAACACAGTCAGCCAGTGGCTCTACAGGGCGATATATGTACTATGGGTATCACTTACCAGTGGTGTTGGTCCTGATCCGGCATGCCCGTGGACAAATCTGCCATATAGTATTCTTGAAACGTGTTGCATCGATAGACCAACGCCGAGGCACAAGCTGTCACCCAATCTCTATAGATTGTCCTTGCCACGACTTCAATAAATGAATCGATGCGGCAATACACTCATAAGTTCTCCGCCTGCGCTGGTAGCAAATGAAATTTGACAAAAGAAACATACTGATGGATATTACAAACTAATTGTAAAATATCAACTTATGTGCGCAGGTTGCCTGTGGGTGGTGATCCGTGAAAAAAAACACAAGTTAAATAACTGACAAAGTAAATCAAGTAATTCACCTTGACGGCTTTACATGGAACAACATGGCTGACTATCGATGTACATATAGTTTACAGAATGATTACATAATGGGCTGGCAATAGGTCCATTGGTAGATCATACTAAGTTGAGCTGTAGGCGACACTGGGTTGATTGGTAGATCACGCAAGTATGGTTGTAGCCGACAATATGTTGATTAGTAAATCACACAAGGTTGAGTGGTACCCGATACTAAGTCTTTTGGTAGAATACATCAGTTGGGCAGTAGCCCACAATAGGATGGGTTGTCGTGGGTAACATTAGGTTGAATTATACCAGATCACACTAGGGTGAGCTGTGATATATTACACATGGTTGAGCTATGGTAGAATTAGTTTTCGAGATTAATTTTACGCCGCTTTTTTACTCATATATTCAAGTAATATCACGACGGGGGACACAAGCAATGGGCATCACACATTTTAACCAAAGGGGCAGTCGAACCTGGGCTTTCGGTGTGACGAGCGAAGGCTTTAACCACTAGGCTACCCCATCACCCCTTGGGTTTAACGAGATCACACTAAGTTGAGTTATAGTAGATCCCACTTGGTTGGGTTGTCGTAGATTACATTAGGTTGAGTTATACCAGATAACAGTAGGTTGAGGTTGGGTAGCAGTAAATGACACGAGGTTGAATTATACCAGGTCACACAAGGTTATATTGCAGTCGTGGTTTAAACATGTTTATTTCATGAAAAGGCAAAGACAGAATTTTTATGAACTGGACTGGTCAGCAAGCTCATGAGAACTTATATGAAGACTGCTCCGACATACATATATGAAACAGTATCATGACAAGAAATAATGGTAATTACTTGGAAATGAAGGTTGTGATATGTACTCAAAGATTAAACTCATGATAGACGTACCTGTTGGTAGAATGATATCTGTTCGGATGACCGCAACAAGACAACTCACACTGAAAGTCAGGCCACGTATATAGTTGTGCGGGGAATTGTTCTCTGACCCTGAAACGATGGAAAACATCATGAAATGCACGTGCCGTTGGACCAGCCAAGGTAGTCGGCAAGTCACGTATCACATATCTGACCAGCAATATGGCCGCACAAACCCTCGTCGCGTGGTGCATCTCAGACAATCCACAATTCCAAATCAGCCGCAAGAGGCCCCCCACATAAGTGAGACAATGGATACGGGACTATCAGGTACAGATAAATCTATTATGTTAATTTCCAGAGCTGTTATCCCCAAATTACTCTGCTGTTAACTGTTACATTATACACGCCCTGTCACATTATCCTTAGATAGAAGTGTCGTCGGCAAATAATCCTATATTACAATCAATGCCTTCGACAATATCATTTACGCACAGACGTATGTAGACCAAAACCAAAAGTGGTCCTAGAACAGAGCCTAGTTGGACGCCAGCTTTTACCGTTTTAATATTAGAACAATAACCATTAATGACTACAAATTGAGATCGTATTCTACATAATGATAAAACCATTGTAACAGTGAACCATCAATGCCTTAACATTTTCACGTATGTACGATAGGTTTGTGACACACTGTCAAGATCGCAAAATTCTGCGCGTATTTCCTTACCTTCCTCCATTACCTTGGCCAGGAAATTATACAAATGTATATCAACTGGTTCACGTAAAATTCCCCTGGGACAAAATTCCCCTGCCTCTGAGATACGTGAAAACATGTTTGACATACATCGCTCAGATATTTTAGATACACAACTGGTTAAGGCTACTGTTCTGTAGTATGTACAATCATTAAAGCTTCTCTTTGTAGGAATCGGTATAACGTTTGTTTCTTTCCAAACTACCGTGAATACGTGTTTTTGAAGTGATAGATTAAAACGTCCCGTTAAAAGGGGTGCAATACTGGCAGTGATGAATTTCAGAATTCTATTTCCAACTCGGTCGAGTCCGGGTGCTTTCATAGTATTAACACTCTTTAAAGGTCACATGCAACGTAAAACCCAACTTTGCAGATTCTGATACCTTTCGGTATGCACTTACCGAAACAAATCATCAAAAATGCCTATTCAGCCTATGAAGTTGAAAAAAAACCGCGATGAAAAAAGCCTGCGAAATCAGAGTTCAAACAATTCACTAAATTTCTCCCAGCGCTGGGAAAAAAGTGGTTTCAACAGCTGCCCATGACGCATGAGCAGTGAATAGATTCGCGGAGATTGAAACAGTATGCATGGCCGGGGTATGAGGTCGTGACCAGTAGTCTAATCTTGCTTGTGTACACAAACAAATAAAACAATAACCTACTCGTTACATAAAAACACTTGTTGATTGTGGTAAGCAGCCTCTGTCACAGAGAAAGCTCAATGTCTGGTTTATTGGCACCTATATGTCTGCGTGACTGTCTGCTAAAGACAATATGCAATACACAGCTTCAACCATTGACCACATGCAATTTGAACTTATGACTCGTGCACCCGAGTCCTGTCTCTGACACATTATGTAATTAGGCAAGTGTGATACTTGTACATATGACAGTTTTTATGTCTGTTGGGTGCAAACAAAGTACATCCATTTTTCTCTGAGACTGGATCTGATGGAAACTGGTGCAAACTCTTGTCAGTTTCAAGTCCTGCTTTGTGCTTGGACGAATGGCGTACAGTTACTTTCCAGCCACGCAGTAGGTCACCATCTCTACTGAGATGATATTTGATTGGATCGAACGCAAATTCAGAGAACATGTATTTACAAAACCCAACATCTCTAAATGCATTCTTTATGAAACGACTCATCGAATACAATAAAAGAAGTTGTTATCCATAAAGAATCGGACTTTCTTGTGACTCGCCATATTTCTAAAATGCCCATCAAACAGATTATCTTTCTGTTCACACAATGAGCCCTCAGAGTATCAGCAAATGAACCAGCCAATCGGAAGCTGTTATAACTTGAGTGCACAGCCACTGACTATGACTGGGTTCGGTCTGCCCCGAGCTTCGTTTTGATTGAAGTAAGCACAAGTACAAAATATTGCACTTTTGAATCGCCATTGTAAGCTTATGATTTTGTTTACTTGTTTACTTACAAGCAGCAGTGTTTATAATGTGTCATGAATAAGTGATAATTATGTTTAATTATGTTTGATTTTTTTTATTTGGGTGCATGTGACCTTTAAGATATCATATACTTCGTTGTTAGTTAGATTAATTTCGGGTAGACTGTTGATTGTCTTCATATTGGTAGTGGAGGGTGATGAATCCGGATTTTCTACTAGCGATTGCCGAGTGAAATAATCAGTCTCTTCAGGTAATTATTGACTAATTTCCACCAACATTTGTGGTGGATTGATTTATCGTTTCATCAGGTTTATTTGCATACGCCCTTTTCGTTTTTCGGATAGCCGAGAGATTACTCTGTTTCTACTTTGTCTGAATCGAGCTCAACGGGTAACAGAATGTTTCCTCTACCAGCTGGTGATGTCTGTTGCGCTTACACATATATAATTAGCGATCTAATTTCGTTATTCCTCTTAAATGGATCCGATGGTCGCATAGTAACAATCTTATGTGGGATAGTCTTGTCACAAGCATTCCTTGTTATAGTCGTTAGTTTATTTGCTATATCGTCCACGTTGTTGTTTGAGAATAACCTATCAGTGTCAAGACTGACGATGTCGGAAATCATACCATGAACGTCCACATGTTGATATTCAGACATTTTACATTTAGATGTATCACACGTAGGCCTAACAGATTTGTTATCAACATATATTGGACAATGCTCACTACAAACAAATTCTAACACACCGCAATCCTGCACATTTAGCATAGAGGATATAAATATGCGATCAATTAAAGTTAATCCAGAAGGAGAATTTCAAAAGGGGCCTAGAAATAGGATTTCGTAGCCTCCCAAGTACTGATTTGGTTTGACACTATTTTCAGTTAGGATGATGTCTTGGGCTCATGAAAAGGCCTGCAATATACTCTCAGATTGTGGTATCAGTTTTTTTCATAGGCCATTTTATGTGATGGGGGTCTGTGAACATTTTCATGACATTTGGTTTGCTGCCCGACAACATCTCAAAGTTAATCATGGATAGTTTAACTATCAACCTGGTCACTTTCATTTTGACTTTTGTGTATTTGTAAAGTATGTACAATTTTTTATTACATATTTTTGCTTTTGTAAATAATCAAAATGGCCGCCATTTTGCCCGCCATCTTGAATTGTCGTGTGTTGCCTTCTCAGCAGTTAAATTTACATAAACATTAACACCGAATGTGTCCATTTACATCCAATGTTGATACTTTTGATTTTTTTTTTTACACTTGTCTCTTCTAGAGTGGTGACTGGGCACAAAACAAGTAATTTTGTATGGCCATGTCGTGATAATATAATGTTTTACACCTTATTCTTTGAGACTATTAGACTATTGGGATTATATATATAATTAGCGATTCTCCGACTTTTCAGGTTAATGTGTGGTAGTGATTTATTCATTGAAAGTTTACATTATTCTTGTAATTAGAATCGGTTGTTTTTGTTTCCTGTTTACTACTAGAGTGACAGCACGTTATATGGAATTGTTTCATATTACCTAGAATTCAAAATGGGTGCCAAGATTGCAGTCATTGTAGTTATACTACCTATGCATAGCAGAGGACTACGTTTGTACTGATATGTAAAAAAAATAATTCATTTGATGTCAAATACTTTATACAGTATCGGAAAAGAACAAATTTCCAATGGTATGGTTGACGAAAGCGTCATTTGCCTAAAATAGTTGATGAAATAACATCATCCAAAGTGTTAGAACACTATGCTTCAAGGCCGATAACTGCGTCTAAGCTCTGGCTGTACAGGGTCGGGGAAGCAGGTTACAGCTTCCCCTATATTTTTTTACAGGTTATTTTCTATGCATAAACGTATTGATATAACACTCTTTTAATGATGATATGGCTCCTTTGATTCAAAGTGGTCTGTCAGATACCAGTAACTCTTAATCACTTTTGGAACATTCAGAAGCTTACAATTAACTCTTCTATTCACTTTCTTTCATATCATATGTTACATCTTGACAGAATTGGAGTCATCTACAAGCGAAAGCTGTTCGGGCAACAGTCACCTGCCATACAAAAAGACATGTCCCTGTGCACAATAAATCAGTTCATCTGCACTGACATAGATCTCTCTGCTGGCATGCTGACCTTTTGCATCTACTCGGCGTCAGTTCAACCAGTCCACGGGGAGCAGGATCTCTCGACATCAGAAAAGGGATAAGCTGACCATCACAAATGCTCCAACCAGGTCCAACTGGTGAAGGAATCTTCATGATTGGTTGTATCCACACATGCACATTGTGGTTAACGCGCTCAATAAGACGTTTTGGACTGTTAGATGTTGGTGGGAGTTTTTGTCAATACTTCTTCTACAAGCATTACTAGACTATTTGGTACATACATTGCATTAGAAACCTGTCCAAAAGATGTACAGACGTGTTTCGTGAACATTGTGACCCATTTGTTGTGTGGAGCTTCTCATCCCTGGGCTTTATAGACTTTTTGGAAATCAGTGTAGAAGAGGAGATTTTCAGTTTCAGATTCAATCGATTTAAATGTGACCAAAAGTTGCCTTGGTAGAGTTCATATGATATTAATCCTTTTGCTCTGTTCAACATGCACGAAACTGTGAATTATATCCTTTGAGACAACAACTCTACTTGCAATGTTCATAAGATACAGACATGACACGTCATTCATTTGAGAGACTGAATGGATTTTCCCATCAATCCTGATTAACACATTGACATTTCTAGTGTTCCTTTGACAATGGCTCATTCAGATGGAACATCAAGAAAAAACATCAAATGTGGTTTATAAGAGGAACTTCAAACGGGAATGTTTGGTCCTTCATTGCCTACTAGCAGAGGAGAGAATGCTGGCTCTTCATATAGTTGATGGCATGGCACAATTGCAAATGTGCAGAAAGGGAACTGCTTCAAAATCTGGAGACTTGGATGATGCATTGAGATAAATTCGGAATAGAGCTGACTGCATCAGAGCTGATGCTGTTTGGGACAGGTATGCCAGGCAAGAGTCGGTCGAAGTAGGGGTGTGAATCAAAGGTGATCGTCAACGGCACAAACTGTCAAGATTGTTGGTAAAAACACACCAGTACCAAGACATTGGGACAAATCAGCGGTCCTCTCAAAAGGCCTAGTCTTGTCGCACATACGAACGAACGATGGAGTTCTGTTGGTCCGGCCATGCTAACTTGGTAGGCCCGAGGCACGCCAAGGTACATTGTAGTTCTTAGGACGTCCTGACCTGTCTTAACAATAACTGTAAAAAGAGATTGAACGTGTAACGATTATATAAATTACGATGCTCTCATTTGATCATAAACAGTTGTCAGTATGTCTATCTCATCTGTGCACAATCCCTAGACAGCTGGTATTACGTATTAACAGGGAAGAAATGCGCCTTCACCCCATGTGAACAACGTTTTCAAATCATAACTTCATTACACCTGACAGCGTCTTATTAACACACTTCGGAAACAGGTCAAAACACTTCAGTGTAATATCAGACAAGGTCAGAGAATGTTCCAGATTGTATGCGCATACAACACTGCCATCAAATCCCAACGTCCATCATAGCTGAGTGAGTGAGTGAGTGAGTGAGTGAGTGAAGCGTTTTGACAATTAGTGTAGGTTCGATCCCCCAAAGTGTTAGTTTTAAAGCCACTGTCAAGGATTCTCACGTTTAGTGAAGTCCTACATTATTATGTCCTCATTATGTGCAGTTGATCCAGTCTACCGAATATGTCCTTCCCCGAAACAAGACACAAGAACGGTCATTAAAACATTTCACAAGAATATCTTTAAATTATAAGGGAATAAATCGGAATTTGATACAGTTATATAAAACATGTATTAATTTATATGTTCTATTGTCTGCAACCAGATCTTAATACACGCATAAGTAATGTACGATTATTCAAAACCAGATTTAATCCATAAACGTACAATCTACGATCATTTAGATGCAAATCTGATTAAACACATGTACAATCTACGATTATGTAAAACCAGATCTAAATCCACAAATGTTTAACCTACAGTGTACGATGACTGGAAGATGCATCCACACTATGCCTTGTATCTACGTGACAGCTGATTCAGCAAAAGTACATGTAGCTGAAAATGTTGCCAAGAGGTATTCTAAACACTGGCTAGTAAATATAACATCTTATCATCTGGAAATAAATAGCTGACTAGGAGCAAGAATTATGTCTGAAACGTGGTAAAAAGAATAAAAAAGAAGTACTGTTAACAATAAAACGCGTCATGTGTTTAAAGTTATATTGTTGTTGTGTTTTTAGAATATCGCAAAACTGGGAGTATACCATATGCACTTTGCAAATCACCCAGATGTACTGTGGTTTCAAATGCATATTCCTTTAAGGTCAAATTCATCCATATCGAGAGATTTAATTCATTCGAAATGTATTATCCTACTTTGTCTTTCTAGGATGCATGTCGCATCACAACACATCTTTAGAACTAGTTTGCACAAGGAGAGGATGAACAAACCCACCACGAAACATGATGGGCTAAAACAATTCAGTGTCCACCACAGGATCATATCTTGATGATGACATGGACATAGGAATGTTTCATATACACATGTATATGTGGTTTGGGTGTTCCAGTGGTGTAGTGGTGGCTGTGTTGCGTCCCATGTTGTGTCGGTGGCTGTGGTGTCTATATGTAGTGGTGCATGTGGTGGTTCCCCATGCATTGATGGATGTTGTAGTGTACCCGTGTAATGCCGGTGCTGGTGCGCCATGTATTGGTGGTGTCCGATGTTGAGTGAGTGAGTTTAGTTTTACGCCGCACTCAGCAATATTCCAGCTCTATGGCGGCGGTCTGTAAATAATCGAGTCTGGACCAGACAATCCAGTGATCAACAACATGAGCATCGATCTGCACAATTGGGAACCGATGACATGTGTCAACCAAGTCAGCGAACCTGACCACCCGATCCCGTTAGTCGCCTCTTACGGCAAGAGTAGTCGCCTTTCATGGCATGCATGGGTTGCTGAAGGCCTATTCTACCCCGGGACCTTCACGGGTCTGTCCGATGTTGAGATGACCTCTTACTTTACACAAAAAGTAAACCAGACATAGTGAAATTAATATTTCGAATCCACGTAATTTTATCTCGCTAATTGAAAATTTAAGTCTTAGAATTTTATTCAAGTTAGGATAAAAGTTATTTAACAAACGATCATAGATTCAAATCGTTATTACTGGTTTGTATTGCAAGGGGGTACGCGCAGCAGTTAGATTAGTGAAACAAGAGCACGCGCGGTACGTGATGAGCGTTAACTTAGACCAACCCATCTTCTTCTCGGAGTTTTATTTAATGTGCATACCCCCTTGTACTATAAACAAAGAGTGATTTGAAATTACGATCGTTTGTTAAACAACTTTCATACTACGATGAATAAAATTTTGAGAATTAAATGTTCAAATGACAAGGTAAAATTATAAGAATTCGTAATCTTAATTTCACTTGATTGGATTTATTTTGTTTAAAGAGACATTCATCGGTACGTTTTCCCGCAAACAGACTGTAACCGCATAATTACACGAGTGAGTCACGAATGCGATAAGCAGTGATAAGCACATCACAGTTTACAACATTCCCACCCACGGAATTCTTTTAATTCATTTGTAATGGATGATCCATATGCCTACGTCACTTTCGGTTTAACTTGTAATTTTAAATTTACACTGCGTCATACCTGTATTGTATTAGCCGTTGATTATGTTTTAATGATATTGTCTTACACATATACGTCTGTAATTAATGAAAGAAGTGTTTGTTTCAAAAAGCAGCGACTCACAATGATGTGAAATATTCGTCGTGGGAACAGAAAGTCTTCAGATCCTGTAGAGGTAGGACGACTTCAAGTATTCTTCGGAAGGGCGACAGAGCACCAGACAGGCAGGTGTTTCCAAATATATTTTCAAGAAAATATCCGTCTTCATGAATGTTAGTTTGATATACAGTGCGCACCCATTCTCTCATAGTATACAGCCATATGTAAACGGAGTGGTAGTGTAGCCTAGTTTTTCAAGTGTTGGCACGCCACGTTCAGTGCCAGTGTTCGAGTCCCCACTTAAATACTATGGTTCACGCCCACTTCTGAGGCCCCCTTCGTGCATGCCCTATACGATGCTATCTATAGATGGCATAACTTAGTGTCAACCCACCATTCCGTCCTTCAGTGGGTAGCTCGAGACAAAGCAAGTCCTGGATGGTCACTTTGAAAGTCAGTGTACTGGCCGAATGCGCGACCACCTGCTGGTAAAGTATTTCAATATTTCAGTTTAATATCTAGATTAAATTTTGTTTTCACGCCCCGACATATTTGTTTTGCATTTGAATCTATGGGGATCATCGAATAACCGAATAGTTAAAGCGTTCGCTCATGACGCTCCAAACAACCCTCATTCGATTTCCCATATGGGAATGATGTGTGAAGCATATATTTGTTGTTGCTCACCGTGATATAGCTGGTATACTGCTAAAAGCGGTGGAAAAGTACGCTCACGCAGTCATACTCTGTGTGGGAAGTCTCCTTTACCCTTTTTAGAAGAACCGTCGCTTACACAAGCAACTGTTTCTTTCAAACACTCTTTTGAAGAAAACATAAAATGCAATGCAACCTTGTTTACCATGACGTCTACTGCAATGTTACAACTTGAGTTTCATGTTTGAGATTCTTTCACGTTTCACGTGTAGGCATAAAAGTTTCATTTATAGACACAGTAAGTACCAATGATGTAAAATATATTCACTTTACTATTAGGTGCGTGGATACCATCGTCCTGGGGGCGCAATTGGACCCTGAAGTCAGAGGCAGGACGACTGCCAAGAAGACATTCCATGGACAGAAGTGGATCAAGGATTCTTCTGGAGCAGGATGTGGATGTTTTACTGTTCGTACATTTTGTGACAATGTACTATGCGTGTCTACTACTGTAAACCCTCCAGTAGACTAGGTACCGTTGCATACGTTGAGGGAACACGGTTCCAGAGGGTTTTTTTTCTCAAAAAAGTTTTTTATCTCTGGGTTTACGTGTCGGGCTTCAGTTACCTTTGACCTTGTCCAAATCTCAAATTTGAACAAGGTCAATTTAGACACACATTCTACGGCAACAATTTTGGTGTTTGTGTTCAAGGATTTGGTACTGTTCCATGTTGGGAATGATGACATTAAAAAACGTAATCCGCACAGCTGGTCCAATTGTACTTGTTTGTTTTGTTGTTTTGTATTTGAAAGTTGTGAACTCCAGAAAAACTGTTTTTGTCCATGAAAATCGGGTGTGCCCGACTTTATCGCCGTGTAGGAGTGCGTGTTTTTGCCATACACTGCCATACACTGCTGAACACTGCCAACATAGAAACACATCAAGAAACATGTCCAACATCAGTACACGGGCGTAGTATAATATCTACAAATGAGAACAATACAAAAGCCTATCAACATTACCAGATCACATCGCACAGACTGTTAGTTCAATGTACCAAACCATCCAGTGATATCTGTAGATGAGACAAGACATTAAATGAAAAGATCCCACTAACAGTCTAGAATATCATATTGAGGAAGTAAACTACCAAGTGCATGTTTGGAAACAGTATCTGCAGCCAATCATATTCCTTCAGCACTTGACCATGGTTAGAGCATTTGTGGTGGTCAGCTTATCCATTTTCTGGTGTTCTGATGTCGAGAGATTCTGCTCACCGTGGATTAGTTGAATTGACATAGAGTAAATGCAATAAAGTCAGTATGCCTATGTCAATGCAGATGAACTGATTTATTGTGCACAGAGACATGTCTTTTTGTATGGCAGGTGATTGTTGCCCGAACAGCTTTGGCTTGTAGATGACTCCAATTCTGACAAGATGTAACATATGATATGAAAGAAAGTGAATAGAAGAGTTAATTGTAAGCTTCTGAATGTATCAAAAGTGATTAAGAGTTATGTGACAGACCATTTGAATAGCTATAACAAGAGCTTAGACACAGTTATCGATCGTGAAGAATAGTTTTCTAATACTTTGGATAATGTTATTTCATCAAATATTATAGGAATGTGAAGCTTTTATTAACCATAACATTGCATTTATTTCTATACTGTGTTAAACATATGACACCAAATAATTGTTTGTTTTATAGATCAGTACAAATTTAGTCCTCCGCTATGTATAAGTAGTAAAACTGCAATGGCGGCCTTCTTGGCACCCAGTTTGAATTCTGGATAATATGAAATAATTCACTCTAGAAGTAAACAGGAAACAAAAACAACTGATTCTAGTTACAAGAATAATGTGAACTTTCAATAAATAAATCACCACCACACATTAAAATGAAAAGTCCAAGAATCGATACAATCTCCTGTCTCAAAGAATATGCTGTATATTATATAAGCTGAATAAGCATTATATTACCACGACATGGCCATACAAAATTACTTGTTTTGTGCCGAAGCCGCCACCCTAAAAGAGACAAGTGTAAAAAAAAACATCAAAAGTATCAACATTCGGTGTTAATTTTTATGTAAATTTAACTGCCGAGAAGGCAACACACGACAATTCAAGATGGCGGGCAAAATGGCGGCCATTTTGATTATTTTCAAAAGGAAAAATATGTAATAAAAAAGTTATACATCCTTTACCAATACACAAAAGTCAAAATGAAAGTAATCAGATTGATAGTTAAACTATCCATGATTAACTTTGAGATGTTGTCGGGAAGCAAACCAAATGTCATGAAAATGCTCACAGACCCCCATCACATAAAATGGCCTATGAAAAAAACTGATACCACAATCTGAGAGTATTACAGGCCTTTTCATGAACCCAAGACATCATACTAACTGAAAACAGTGTCAAACCAAATCAGTACTTGGGAGGCTACGACATCAGATTTTTCACCTGCCTCCTCCCCTCCTCCTGGACTAAGTACTAGAATATGTGAAGTGATTCAAGTCGGTTTGTCAGTAATTTGAGTTAGTCCGTGTAAGGATTCCAATAATTGAATTTTATGTCTATATTCATTTAAACTATCTTCATTGAAGTCGCCAGTAATAAATGCAAATAAGTTTTGATCGACAGCATTTCCAAATGACCGCTCAATTAGTTTCCAGTACGCATTGCTCCGATCAGCTCTGAAGAAGCTACTAAAAAGGTAGGAACGATGTTTACATTAAATAGACATGCGAACCTATACAGATTCAAGGCCAGCAATGTCCAGCTGGTGCATATGCTCCGCATACAAATTGTCTTTGACATAAATGGCCACACCAACCCCGCGACTCCCTCGATCTTTATGGAGGAATGGAGGTTGAAATCCCGGTATATGAATGTCTTTATGCAGCCACGTTTCAGTTATGCAAATGGAATCAAAAGAATTCCACTCAGTTTCTTTGACATCCAGGTTGTCTTTGGCACTGCACATATTTAAGTGGACTGACTATCTTTAAAGTATGTAGTAATGGGCCAGGATTAGGATGTACGTTCATTACACAATGCTGTGTTGTTATTGATCCAGAAGGTTGGATTTTGGTAGATTTCACGAGTTTGTATAAAAGTGGAATTGACGTGGCTCCATATAGTGTGATGACCCATTGCTGGGTAATGCTAGATTACAAGTTGAGTTCTTTGGACAGTCAGGTCAAGACTAAATCTATACGTGTCTATGTCTGAAGTATGCAACAGTTTCATAAACCTGCCATTCGATATATATAACTGTGTGAAACAAACCTTCTGTCGTCGGGGATAGTGCACCGCATTTCTCCATAATGCTGGGGCTCTAGTTCAGTGGAACATCAATTCCTTCACACTCAGAGGAAGATGTCTCTTTGCCAGTAGAAAAACGTGCACCTGATCCCAAAGGACCATTAAGGACGAGGGAAGATGATCAACAATCGTGAATGCAGTTTGCATACGTGCGAATTATATCTCGGAAGCAAGACGCTCCGTCCAAAGGTTGTCATATTCTAAAAGACGCACCAATGTGAAAAAGTCAAGTTTTCATGATCATCCATGAATTCAAAACCATACTGCGTCATACTTGGACTGTCACGTACTCACTTTACCATCTTCCTACACCACCACAAATACAAACGACCTGATATTCTCATTACTGCATATCACCATACTCTCACTACACTACCACACCATCTCATTACCACAAATTCACACACCCTCACTAACACGTGCACTATGACCTAATCACATACGCACACTAACACATGCACTATCACCTAATCAGACACGCACACTAACACATAATCACACTATCACTTAGTCACAACGCACACTAACACGTATTCACACCAACACTTAATCATACAAGTACACTAACAAATGCTCACACTATTACCTAATCACACACGCAAACAAACAAATACTCCTACTATCACCTAATCACACACGTACACTAGCATATATCCACACTCACATAATCAGACATGCAAACTAACACATATTCACGCGATCAGTTAATCACACACACTAACGAACACTCACACTATCACCTAATGACACGCACACAAACAAATACCCCTACTATCACCTAGTCACACATGCACACTAGCATATACCAACACTCACTTAATCCGACACTCTAACAAATACTCACGCTGTCACTTAATAACACACGCACACTAACGCATACTCACACTATCACATAATCACACTCGCACACTAGCACATATTCTTACTATCACGTACTCACACACGAGCACATTAAAACACTCAGACTAACAGGTAATCACAAGCACAGTAACACATGCCAGATACTCACTCTACCATTAACACACACACGTCAAATGACGCGAGCTGGCCTCAGCCTCACAATAAAAAAGATAATATAATAGTCTATGTATAATATTTAATATTTTTATTCAGTATCAGCTGTTGAATGGTACCCAATGCCATTTTTGTGCCGGGCTGTTGCTGCACATCTGTACTTTAACCATTCTAGTTTTGGTATCTACAGCTATGCATCCATCTATTCCTTTGTGGTATAATGTTCCATCCTACAAAAAATACACGTCACAATTCAGAGAGTGAACACAATGTTTTGTTGTCTGTTCCCACACAACGTATACTACATGGGCTACATCAAAGTGACATTGCCACGAACCTGACACGTCTGATAAAGTCCTCGAGACCGTGTGTCGTGTATACTGCCAGTACTTGCTGCTACTGTTTATAACCACAATGTTAATAATAGTAGTCCGCATATATGACTCTCATATCCAGGCATATTGTCTGCTCACGGCGCTACTTACATTACTGACGTCAGTTATGTGCAAGTCCTGCTTGCCACAACCTAACTCATCTCTGGCATGTGTACTGCCGATCCTGCTTGCCACAATGACAAACATGTCGGTCATGTCTATTGCAGTATATATTGCATCAGCCTGTTTGACATATGTCGATCACACTTCCTGATTATCACTGCTTTACTAACATACATGTTGTGCATACCGTCCTGTATTGCCAGTACTGGTTGCCCCGTTGTCCGTGACATCCAGTCATTTTGATTGTGTCGTAGGTCGGATCTAGACCTACATCCAAGCAGTTGTAGCCAGACCGTAGCTCGCCAATTTTCGTAAGATACCACGTCTGAAACATGTATGCCTTCGTGGGATCTTGTGAACTTATCTAATTAGAAGAAAAACTATATTTAATTTATGCATGTCATTTCTGGTAGAACGTTACTATAGATTTTAAAGTGTCAGTATTTGAATAATAAATGGTAATCATCTTAATATATTGGAACCATTTAAGCCTCGCTACAGTTTTGTACAAACAGTTACAAAGAATTCGTCAAATACAGATTACGGACATATGCAGACCCCAAAGTGACCAGATGATAACAGTCTATATGATATACGAATCGGACTCTACTGTCATTACAAATGAGTATACTGTTGCAGAAGTAAATATACCGAGAGCCATGTTTTATCCCAGCTCTGTGGTAGAGGATATGAACAATGTCCCTGTGGTATATAAACGTTATCTCAGTTCTGTGGTAGCGGATATTAACAATGTCCCTGTGGTATATAAACGTTATCTCAGCTCTGTGGTAGCGGATATGAACAATGTCCCTGTGGTATATAAACGTTATCTCAGTTCTGTGGTAGCGGATATGAACAATGTCCCTGTGGTATATAAACGTTATCTCAGTTCTGTGGTAGCGGATATGAACAATGTCCCTGTGGTATATAAACGTTATCTCAGTTCTGTGGTAGCGGATATGAACAATGTCCCTGTGGTATATAAACGTTATCTCAGTTCTGTGGTAGCGGATATGAACAATGTCCCTGTGGTATATAAACGTTATTCCAGCTCTGTGGTAGCGGATATGAACAATGTCCCTGTGGTATATAAACGTTATCTCAGTTCTGTGGTAGCGGATATGAACAATGTCCCTGTGGTATATAAACGTTATCCCAGCTCTGTGGTAGCGGACATGAACAATGTCCCTGTGGTATATAAACGTTATCTCAGCTCTGTGGTAGCGGATATGAACAATGTCCCTGTGGTATATAAACGTTATCCCAGCTCTGTGGTAGCGGATATGAACAATGTCCCTGTGGTATATAAACGTTATCTCAGTTCTGTGGTAGCGGATATTAACAATGTCCCTGTGGTATATAAACGTTATCTCAGTTCTGTGGTAGCGGATATGAACAATGTCCCTGTGGTATATAAACGTTATCTCAGCTCTGTGGTAGCGGATATGAACAATGTCCCTGTGGTATATAAACGTTATCTCAGCTCTGTGGTAGCGGATATGAACAATGTCCCTGTGGTATATAAACGTTATCTCAGTTCTGTGGTAGCGGATATGAACAATGTCCCTGAGGTATATAAACGTTATCTCAGTTCTGTGGTAGCGGATATGAACAATGTCCCTGTGGTATATAAACGTTATCCCAGCTCTGTGGTAGCGGATATTAACAATGTCCCTGTGGTATATAAACGTTATCTCAGTTCTGTGGTAGCGGATATGAACAATGTCCCTGTGGTATATAAACGTTATCCCAGCTCTGTGGTAGCGGATATGAACAATGTCCCTGTGGTATATAAACGTTATCTCAGCTCTGTGGTAGCGGATATGAACAATGTCCCTGTGGTATATGAACGTTATCTCAGCTCTGTGGTAGCGGATATGAACAATGTCCCTGTGGTATATAAACGTTATCTCAGCTCTGTGGTAGCGGATATGAACAATGTCCCTGTGGTATATGAACGTTATCCCAGCTCTGTGGTAGCGGATATTAACAATGTCCCTGTGGTATATAAACGTTATCTCAGCTCTGTGGTAGCGGATATGAACAATGTCCCTGTGGTATATAAACGTTATCTCAGTTCTGGGGTAGCGGATATTAACAATGTCCCTGAGGTATATAAACGCTATCCCAGCTCTGTGGTAGCGGATATGAACAATGTCCCTGTGGTATATAAACGTTATCCCAGCTCTCTGGTAGCGGACATGAACAATGTCCCTGTGGTATATAAACGTTATCTCAGCTCTGTGGTAGCGGATATGAACAATGTCCCTGTGGTATATAAACGTTATCCCAGCTCTGTGGTAGCGGATATGAACAATGTCCCTGTGGTATATAAACGTTATCTCAGTTCTGTGGTAGCGGATATTAACAATGTCCCTGTGGTATATAAACGTTATCTCAGTTCTGTGGTAGCGGATATGAACAATGTCCCTGTGGTATATAAACGTTATCTCAGCTCTGTGGTAGCGGATATGAACAATGTCCCTGTGGTATATAAACGTTATCTCAGCTCTGTGGTAGCGGATATGAACAATGTCCCTGTGGTATATAAACGTTATCTCAGTTCTGTGGTAGCGGATATGAACAATGTCCCTGAGGTATATAAACGTTATCTCAGTTCTGTGGTAGCGGATATGAACAATGTCCCTGTGGTATATAAACGTTATCCCAGCTCTGTGGTAGCGGATATTAACAATGTCCCTGTGGTATATAAACGTTATCTCAGCTCTGTGGTAGCGGATATGAACAATGTCCCTGTGGTATATAAACGTTATCCCAGCTCTGTGGTAGCGGATATGAACAATGTCCCTGTGGTATATAAACGTTATCTCAGCTCTGTGGTAGCGGATATGAACAATGTCCCTGTGGTATATGAACGTTATCTCAGCTCTGTGGTAGCGGATATGAACAATGTCCCTGTGGTATATAAACGTTATCTCAGCTCTGTGGTAGCGGATATGAACAATGTCCCTGTGGTATATGAACGTTATCCCAGCTCTGTGGTAGCGGATATTAACAATGTCCCTGTGGTATATAAACGTTATCTCAGCTCTGTGGTAGCGGATATGAACAATGTCCCTGTGGTATATAAACGTTATCTCAGCTCTGTGGTAGCGGATATGAACAATGTCCCTGTGGTATATAAACGTTATCTCAGTTCTGTGGTAGCGGATATGAACAATGTCCCTGTGGTATATAAACGTTATCTCAGTTCTGTGGTAGCGGATATGAACAATGTCCCTGTGGTATATAAACGTTATCTCAGTTCTGTGGTAGCGGATATGAACAATGTCCCTGTGGTATATAAACGTTATCTCAGTTCTGTGGTAGCGGATATGAACAATGTCCCTGTGGTATATAAACGTTATTCCAGCTCTGTGGTAGCGGATATGAACAATGTCCCTGTGGTATATAAACGTTATCCCAGCTCTGTGGTAGCGGATATGAACAATGTCCCTGTGGTATATAAACGTTATCTCAGTTCTGTGGTAGCGGATATTAACAATGTCCCTGAGGTATATAAACGTTATCCCAGCTCTGTGGTAGCGGATATGAACAATGTCCCTGTGGTATATAAACGTTATCCCAGCTCTGTGGTAGCGGATATGAACAATGTCCCTGTGGTATATAAACGTTATCCCAGCTCTGTGGTAGCGGATATGAACAATGTCCCTGTGGTATATAAACGTTATCTCAGCTCTGTGGTAGCGGATATGAACAATGTCCCTGTGGTATATAAACGTTATCCCAGCTCTGTGGTAGCGGATATGAACAATGTCCCTGTGGTATATAAACGTTATCTCAGTTCTGTGGTAGCGGATATTAACAATGTCCCTGTGGTATATAAACGTTATCTCAGTTCTGTGGTAGCGGATATGAACAATGTCCCTGTGGTATATAAACGTTATCTCAGCTCTGTGGTAGCGGATATGAACAATGTCCCTGTGGTATATAAACGTTATCTCAGCTCTGTGGTAGCGGATATGAACAATGTCCCTGTGGTATATAAACGTTATCTCAGTTCTGTGGTAGCGGATATGAACAATGTCCCTGAGGTATATAAACGTTATCTCAGTTCTGTGGTAGCGGATATGAACAATGTCCCTGTGGTATATAAACGTTATCCCAGCTCTGTGGTAGCGGATATTAACAATGTCCCTGTGGTATATAAACGTTATCTCAGCTCTGTGGTAGCGGATATGAACAATGTCCCTGTGGTATATAAACGTTATCCCAGCTCTGTGGTAGCGGATATGAACAATGTCCCTGTGGTATATGAACGTTATCTCAGCTCTGTGGTAGCGGATATGAACAATGTCCCTGTGGTATATAAACGTTATCTCAGCTCTGTGGTAGCGGATATGAACAATGTCCCTGTGGTATATAAACGTTATCTCAGCTCTGTGGTAGCGGATATGAACAATGTCCCTGTGGTATATGAACGTTATCCCAGCTCTGTGGTAGCGGATATTAACAATGTCCCTGTGGTATATAAACGTTATCTCAGCTCTGTGGTAGCGGATATGAACAATGTCCCTGTGGTATATAAACGTTATCTCAGCTCTGTGGTAGCGGATATGAACAATGTCCCTGTGGTATATAAACGTTATCTCAGTTCTGTGGTAGCGGATATGAACAATGTCCCTGTGGTATATAAACGTTATCTCAGTTCTGTGGTAGCGGATATGAACAATGTCCCTGTGGTATATAAACGTTATCTCAGTTCTGTGGTAGCGGATATGAACAATGTCCCTGTGGTATATAAACGTTATCTCAGTTCTGTGGTAGCGGATATGAACAATGTCCCTGTGGTATATAAACGTTATCCCAGCTCTGTGGTAGCGGATATGAACAATGTCCCTGTGGTATATAAACGTTATCTCAGTTCTGTGGTAGCGGATATGAACAATGTCCCTGAGGTATATAAACGTTATCTCAGTTCTGTGGTAGCGGATATGAACAATGTCCCTGTGGTATATAAACGTTATCCCAGCTCTGTGGTAGCGGATATTAACAATGTCCCTGTGGTATATAAACGTTATCCCAGCTCTGTGGTAGCGGATATGAACAATGTCCCTGTGGTATATAAACGTTATCTCAGTTCTGTGGTAGCGGATATGAACAATGTCCCTGTGGTATATAAACGTTATCTCAGTTCTGTGGTAGCGGATATGAACAATGTCCCTGTGGTATATAAACGTTATCTCAGTTCTGTGGTAGCGGATATGAACAATGTCCCTGTGGTATATAAACGTTATCCCAGCTCTGTGGTAGCGGATATTAACAATGTCCCTGTGGTATATAAACGTTATCCCAGCTCTGTGGTAGCGGATATGAACAATGTCCCTGTGGTATATAAACGTTATCTCAGCTCTGTGGTAGCGGATATGAACAATGTCCCTGTGGTATATAAACGTTATCCCAGCTCTGTGGTAGCGGATATGAACAATGTCCCTGTGGTATATAAACGTTATCCCAGCTCTGTGGTAGCGGATATGAACAATGTCCCTGTGGTATATAAACGTTATCTCAGCTCTGTGGTAGCGGATATGAACAATGTCCCTGAGGTATATAAACGTTATCTCAGTTCTGTGGTAGCGGATATGAACAATGTCCCTGTGGTATATAAACGTTATCCCAGCTCTGTGGTAGCGGATATTAACAATGTCCCTGTGGTATATAAACGTTATCTCAGCTCTGTGGTAGCGGATATGAACAATGTCCCTGTGGTATATAAACGTTATCCCAGCTCTGTGGTAGCAGATATGAACAATGTCCCTGTGGTATATAAACGTTATCTCAGCTCTGTGGTAGCGGATATGAACAATGTCCCTGTGGTATATAAACGTTATCTCAGCTCTGTGGTAGCGGATATGAACAATGTCCCTGTGGTATATAAACGTTATCTCAGTTCTGTGGTAGCGGATATGAACAATGTCCCTGAGGTATATAAACGTTATCTCAGTTCTGTGGTAGCGGATATTAACAATGTCCCTGTGGTATATAAACGTTATCTCAGTTCTGTGGTAGCGGATATGAACAATGTCCCTGTGGTATATAAACCTTATCTCAGTTCTGTGGTAGCGGATATTAACAATGTCCCTGTGGTATATAAACGTTATCTCAGTTCTGTGGTAGCGGATATGAACAATGTCCCTGTGGTATATAAACGTTATCTCAGTTCTGTGGTAGCGGATATGAACAATGTCCCTGTGGTATATAAACGTTATCTCAGTTCTGTGGTAGCGGATATGAACAATGTCCCTGTGGTATATAAACGTTATCCCAGCTCTGTGGTAGCGGATATTAACAATGTCCCTGTGGTATATAAACGTTATCCCAGCTCTGTGGTAGCGGATATGAACAATGTCCCTGTGGTATATAAACGTTATCTCAGTTCTGTGGTAGCGGATATGAACAATGTCCCTGTGGTATATAAACGTTATCTCAGTTCTGTGGTAGCGGATATGAACAATGTCCCTGTGGTATATAAACGTTATCCCAGCTCTGTGGTAGCGGATATTAACAATGTCCCTGTGGTATATAAACGTTATCCCAGCTCTGTGGTAGCGGATATGAACAATGTCCCTGTGGTATATAAACGTTATCTCAGTTCTGTGGTAGCGGATATGAACAATGTCCCTGTGGTATATAAACGTTATCCCAGCTCTGTGGTAGCGGATATTAACAATGTCCCTGTGGTATATAAACGTTATCCCAGCTCTGTGGTAGCGGATATGAACAATGTCCCTGTGGTATATAAACGTTATCTCAGTTCTGTGGTAGCGGATATAAACAATGTCCCTGTGGTATATAAACGTTATCTCAGTTCTGTGGTAGCGGATATGAACAATGTCCCTGTGGTATATAAACGTTATCTCAGCTCTGTGGTAGCGGATATGAACAATGTCCCTGTGGTATATAAACGTTATCTCAGTTCTGATGTTCATACCAGTATATAAGCACACACACTGTACTTCGCCACCGCCACACGACTGGAATGTTGCTGAGTGCGGCGATAAAGAACAACCATCAACCAACCTGATCTCACCAAACACAATAAAAGTTCTTCATTACTTAACATGGACCATGAACAGTTTATTTCACCTAGGACGTTCTAACTCTTTGTTATCAAGTACATACCATTAGGACGTCAGTTATCCAGTCCCTCAACACACACATCTTAACATAGGCAGTGCATCCTGACTATCATGTAGTCTCCAGCTTCCAACTATGGGACTCCTGTCTATAAATAATCCAATCAGGACCAGACAGTATGGCGACCGACACATCGACGTGCACAAATGTGAGACGCACCAACCACACCACCATCTTGATCACCCGATCCCTTTTGTCGCCTGTCACAATAAGTATTTTTAAACCGTGTTACCACTTGGCTTGAAGAACAAACACAGTGATTGCAAAATACACCGTTAATCTTGCTGTGAATAGCTACATCCGGGACCCTTGATACTGACGGTTTACCTCTCTATCAATTATAGCTCACCTGGGACATGCCTCTTTTACGACACTTTGTTAATTTTACTGCTTTCTTGTGGGCCCTTTTTTCTACTGCATCTAAACAAAATGCCTCCACACCATAAGACTGGATCTGTAATGAACACATAGTTTGCTAACTTTGTATGTTGAGATTGGTCCTAGTGGTGCTAAGGTGTTTCACGTGTGCTTCGTTGTGGGACAAGAGTAGAGTCAAGCTGGCAAACACGGTCAGTGACGAACGTTGCTTAACTTCAACTACACCACACATCATCATTAAGTGAATCTGTTGAGGAACCTTTGTCACCACACTTGGTATCAGGTGACGAGTTCACTATGCACCTTTGTAAAGTATTGCAGATGGAACGCTACGACACATTCAAATATTTGCTTGTGTGCATGCTTCAGAAAGAGCAACCTTCAACATCAGACTGATGAGGTTTGAACATGTAGGCTAAGAGTGTTTCACATATACAGAGTGACCATTGAAGATGGTAGACAAATAGCAATTACAATCATTCGGTTTAACAGCACATGCCTGTAGTGACTGATCGTGTCCACGGGGGTGTCAGAACTGAACGAGAAGGGTAATGATGGCGTGTACTTACAGTTCCTCTCTGTAACGCATTTGAAGGAAGAAACACCTCCGGGTATATGTTTTTGATGTACCAGTCAAAGCTCTGACATCTAAGCTCTCGCCTCAGATCTTGCCGTTGTGAAATATTCCCTATGTCAGCCTGAAATATTGTAATAACGACTATATGAAGTCGTTTACTCAAACCATCATCTGAATACACTGCCATAACATAGTGGACGTTGTGGTCTGTAAATGGCTAAGTGCCTTGTTCACATGCGTATGCAGTAACAATATCAAGCTCACAGTGACGACCCGAGTGCTTTCTAGTCACCTTTCCATATACTTTTTCATAATTATTAAGCAGATAAATGTTTTTGGATGACTCCGTTAGCCTGGACATCTACAGTGACAGCATGAACACATTAGGATCCATCACATGGTTATTAACAGATGGACCCTTACCAGTTTAGTCCCAATATGTTCGTAATAGATGTGTTTATACTCGTCAAGCCAGACCTCCGCAACTCTCTGCGAGTTCCGCTGGACGGTGTTGGCCGCTAAATGCATTGGAGACGTTCGTCGGAAGATGTGTCCGACAAGAGAACACGGAATGATCTCCAGAGACCCACCACACATCCAAATCTGAGGACAAACACGGTACATATTCAGCATGAAATGCTACTATGTTGTTCTAGTATTGGCATGTTTTTGTTGAGATAGAGGGCCTGGTGTGTCCGTACTTATTTGTAAATGTTGTCAAGGGTTGTCCGTATCGAATGGTTGGAACAATGACGTATAGTACAAACATTCCCGCAAGTTGGAAACTATGAGTAGGATAAAGACAGACAGGCAGAAGTATTAAAGTGTCATATGATATATTACAGGTAAAAGAGGGTTTCAGTTGCTTAGGTAAAATATATCATCCAACCATAACATCGGCTTACGAGACCCTACTAAACAGACTTAAAAAGAGTGCGCAATGCACAACCTGGACGGATTGGATTCATAGCATACATAAGAAGTACATAGGTAAAATATATTAAGAATGTAACTGCCTCCTACGGAACATATCGTTAATAGCATCAACAATAAGTACAAGTACCCTGATTTCAGCATCATCTGGGCTAAAAGTAAATTCATGCACAAAATTACCTTTAAGATCATGGTTAAAGGCACAATTTAACAGAAAACGAATTTCAGACTCTACGGAATCACAAAATGGTCATAATCTTTGATTCATTAATGCGTGTGTGTGTAACTTATTACCGTTAGTCTTACCTGCGTCGCCCCAAAACTCAGAAAACCACTTTTCATCATCTAATCTACCTAAACGTTTTTTAATGTGTTTTAATGGAGCTGATACCAGGGGTCGGCGATAGCAAAGTATCATGCAACTGCAACCGTTTACTCAATTTATCAAGGTTAAAAGCAAAGGGAATCCTTCCGTCTCATGGGCTACTTGAACACCTTATCGGTAAGCCTGTCCTCTGACATATGATACAACTTGACAAAACAGCGAAAACTCTCTGTCCGCTGTTTACTGAGACATGTTCTCCAACCATGTTCACCCTGAACAGCACAGTAGGACGTGTTACGGGGTTAACCCAGGAAGAAACCACCAACTCTGTTTTGCTTGCTACTTATTTCCCGATGACCTATAGTCCCCAAATATGGCACAGTAGAGTAAGATAGGCTGCACTGTTGATTCATAGAGTTTAGTGAATACACCATATGCCACACTATCTGCATTTGGTGATGAGAAGAGACAAAGCAAGTCTTGCACTTTTTGCGATCTCCTTTACTGTGAACTTTTTATCAAGGTCTTTCTCAAACGACAATCCTCAGTATTTGTAACAGTCACTGTATGATAAGGCGATGTTGCAGCATCATAACTGATAAATAGATCTATCCGAGTTAACCCGTCTGAAGTGCACAACCTTTGTCGGATCTGTATTAATACTCAGACGCCATCTAAAACATCACCGTCTCGCCACGTTCAACATCCGCTGTAGTTTGTCTTCACTTGGGGCTAGTAGAACTATATCGTCTGCATACAGTAATATGGAGACACAAAGTTCATCTACAGATACACCGTCATTTTGGTTGGTAATCTCCCCCGCCAAGTCATTGATGTCGTGGGAGAACAGTTTGATGTGAAAGATTCAGCCTTGCTTCATCCCAATTGGCACTTAAAAGAATGACGTCATAACGTTATTGACTCGTACTGCACAATAGGTTATGGTAGAGTGGCTGTATGGTAGATAACACCTTCCAGTAGATCCCTGCAGCTTCAACCATAAGCAGCTCCCGTCCACATTATCGAATGCTTTTCTAAGGTCGATAAAACAAGTATATAAGTTGACTGCTTACAATCCAGTCTGGCCTTAAAAGCACAGTGTACAAACTGTATATATGATCAAAGCAGCTTCGCTGTTTGAAAAATCGCTTTTAAGAATTTAACAAAGTGTTACAATAGTCCAACCAAGATGACACCCGTTGATTGAGGACATCACAATAGATCTTGCAGGGAAACCCCTCTATAGGTTCCAGGTGAGCGCATGTCGGTGTCGCTTTTCACTAATGGGTTAATGATCGACTGTTTCCATGCACTTGGAGTGATGCCGCTATCAAAACATTTGGTGAAGAGGTTATATGGTTTCTCGATAGAGGTGTCGTTTTTAAGAACTTCAGCTTTGTTATTGTCTACACCCTCTGCCTTACCGTTCTCCTCCCGCTATACAGCTCTGTGCACTTCTTCACGTGAGGTCGGTGCTTTGAGAGCGCTCTCTTCCTGTTGGGTAGCGTTACCGTTAGTTAAAAGTTCAACCTCACGCTTCACCTCAACCACATGCAAACTGTACCGAAAAGGGTGTTGCGCAGCATAGAGAATATGGCAAGTCTTGTTTTATGCGAGCGAAGCCAGCAACGGTTGGCAACGTACTTCCCTCGCTTCGGAACGAAAAATATGTTTGATGTCGAAAAGAAATGTCGCCACCGTCAAATGTACACTCCCATTTCTCTCACTTGGTTGTGCTCTCAGATTTCCTACCCCATGTTTAATAATTACTCACCTGAAATATGTTTTATTTAATATTTTAAGCGATACTGGTAGTATTCAGGTCGGTCTTCGCCTCCATTACCCCTGCCAGCTTCCGGTTGAACGGAGTGACGGAACAAGAATGATCAGAAATTAAAAAGAAATGCAACATAGCCTAATTTTATCATGAACCTGTTGGAATGTATTTGTCTTATCTGTCGTCGCTATTGGTAGAAGGAGCAGGGGAGATACCTGTAAGTAGTCCATATAGAATAATACACTCCTGTTCCTTCACTCAGTTGAACCGGATGCTGGAAGGGGGAATGGAGGCGAAGAACGGTCTGATATACCACGAGTTGCGCTTAAAATGTTGAATAAAAAATATTTCACGTGAGTAATTGTTCAACATGGGGTAGGAAATGTAAGAGTACAACCGAGTGAAGAAATGGATTTGTACTTTTGATGGTGGTGATATTATATTTTGACATGACAATTATTTTTCGAACCGAAGCGAGGAAAGTACGTTGCCAACCTTTGCTCGTTTCGCTCGCATGTCATTCGCGATTCCAATGTTACCAGTTATTTTAAAGTTAACATCGGCTTAGTCGAGGGCTTACTTTCCCAACCATAAGCGAGGAGGGGTGCTTTAAAATACATATAAACCGCCAAATAATGGATATTTGGATGATCATGTAATGAAGTTATGTAGCAGTAAAGAGATAATTTAACACCTGCATCCCGGGTAGCCGCGCGTTAGAGCGTCCGATCAGTACTCTGTACGATGTGCTTCCAATCCAGCTTGGGAAAACATTTCGACAATGAAATTGAACTTTCATTACTTTTCAGTTCATTTCAAACAGTCACATATCATCTGAACTTAAATGTTGATGCTAATATAGAATTAGGAAAAACTAAAAGGTGGGTAGAGGTCTTACATGCTAAAAGTAAAACCGACCAATGTGTCTTAATTACAAAAAGTAAAATCGGAAAATGGGTCTTACTTACAGAAAGTAAAACCTGGGAGCAAACAAAAACACCAGCTGCGGTTATCCCGGGAAAAAAAGTCATAACTAATATATAGTGACAATCACAGTGTAGGTTTATATTAGTTAAACGTATGTATCAGCGGGTATGTGCTTGCCTCTGCCATCTCACAATACATCACCACAAGCGAGGGTCTGAAGATCATTTTTGCATCCGAGACGTCCCACACAAACTTAACAGCTCTGTAACACTGAATTGCTGCAGGGTAAATATAAGCACAGGCAATGTTGGCATCGCCGCTTCCATTTTGTTCCATAATGCCATTATAACTGAACAGCCAGTGTATTTGTACTGTCAGTCTGTTTGGTACTGTGACGCCACATAGCTGGAATATTGCTAAGTTTGTCGCAAGCTAAACTCACTCACTATTTGGCACTGCCATTGTCAGTGAACTGTCACCGTAATTTGTAAGTAATTTGTCCTGATTTATACCTAGTTAATTTTATAACATATTTGATACTTAAGCAACATTCATCTGTTGTTGAGTTAATAAGTTTTAATGCTTACGTTTTGTACCATTGAATCAGAACAAGTAAAAACCTTTAGAGAGAACAGGTTTTTTTGTTATCGCTCGTGGTGACGAAAGGGTAGGACGTGATATTCTGAAGGAGCAAGAACAAGCTTACTGTTGAAATATACAGGGTTCACAGTTGATAACGTACGCTGGTGTGACACTGCAGGAACTGATGATGCCAATAAACAAACAAAAGCCAAAACCTTCATTCCTCAGATCACGATTCTATTTTAACTATTATGATTACAGACTTCTAAGTAAGATCATATAAGATAACATTAGATAAAATTATTGTAGTGTTTCTACACGTGCAAACTAACTCACAGTTTCTCACCTTGAACGACAGTTCCATATTTTCTCCACCCCAGAGTTCAAACTGTGGGTCATAGGTTCCAAGGCGCTCAAAGAATTGTTTGTTGATCATAAACAGTCCTCCGGCCATTGTCGGAGATCTAGAAGCGAAGACATCACATTTATCACGTGTCGTTCCGGGAGGTTTACTTTGCAAATGGACAGGAGAGACACCTTTAATATGTCATACATGTTGACCGTGACCAGGTGACTGTCAGCGTATTCTTTAGCATTACAATGAGAATGTCAGTAACAGGTAAGAACAGTAAAAGCAAGGTCAGAGGGCATGAAGCACCGATTGTGGTACAAGAAGCAGAAGACATGACAGCATAGAGCCGGATACATGAGCAGAGGTAGACTAACAGAGACAGTAGTAACAGGAGACATGCCGGGTACAGGAGCAGAGGTAGACGTAACAGACACAGTAGTAGCGGGAGACATGCCGGATACATGAGCAGGAGCAGAGGTAGACGTAACAAAGACAGTAGTAGCGGGAGACATGCCGGATACAGGAGCAGGAGCAGAGCTAAACGTAACAAAGACAGTAGTAGCAGGAGACATGCCGGATACAGGAGCAGAGGTAGACGTAACAGAGACAGTAGTAGCGGGAGACATGCCGGGTACATGAGCAGGTGCAGAGGTAGACGTAACAAAGACAGTAGTAGCAGGAGACATGCCGGATACAGGAGCAGAGGCAGACGTAACAGAGTCAGTAGTAGCAGGAGACATGCCGGGTACATGAGCAGGAGCAGAGGCAGACGTAACAGAGGCAGTAGTAGCAGGAGACATACCGGATACAGGAGCAGGAGCAGAGGTAGACGTAACAAAGACAGTAGTAGCAGGAGACATGCCGGGTACATGAGCAGGAGCAGAGGCAGACGTAACAGAGGCAGTAGTAGCAGGAGACATGCCGGGTACAGGAGCAGGAGCAGAGGTAGACGTAACAAAGACAGTAGTAGCGGGAGACATGCCGGATACAGGAGCAGGAGCAGAGGTAGACGTAACAGAGGCAGTAGTAGCAGGAGACATGCCGGATACATGAGCAGGTGCAGAGGTAGACGTAACAGAGACAGTAGTAGCGGGAGACATGCCGGATACATGAGCAGGAGCAGAGGTAGACGTAACAGAGTCTCTAGTAGCGGGAGACATGCCGGATACATGAGCAGGAGCAGAGGTAAACGTAACAAAGACAGTAGTAGCGGGAGACATGCCGGATACATGAGCAGGAGCAGAGGTAGACGTAACAGAGTCAGTAGTAGCAAGAGACAGGAGAGTCAGAGGTAGACAACAGAGACAGTAGTAGCAGGAGACATGCCGGGTACATGAGCAGGAGCAGAGGCAGACGTAACAGAGGCAGTAGTAGCGGGAGACATGCCGGGTACATGAGCAGGTGCAGAGGTAGACGTAACAGAGACAGTAGTAGCGGGAGACATGCCGGATACATGAGCAGGAGCAGAGGTAGACGTAACAGAGTCAGTAGTAGCGGAAGACATACCGGATACATGAGCAGGAGCAGAGGTAGACGTAACAGAGTCAGTAGTAGCAAGAGACAGGAGAGTCAGAGGTAGACAACAGAGACAGTAGTAGCAGGAGACATGCCGGGTACATGAGCAGGTGCAGAGGTAGACGTAACAGAGACAGTAGTAGCGGGAGACATGCCGGGTACATGAGCAGGTGCAGAGGTAGACGTAACAGAGACAGTAGTAGCGGGAGACATGCCGGGTACAGGAGCAGGTGCAGAGGTAGACGTAACAGAGTCAGTAGTAGCGGGAGACATGCCGGGTACATGAGCAGGTGCAGAGGTAGACGTAACAGAGACAGTAGTAGCGGGAGACATGCCGGATACATGAGCAGGAGCAGAGGTAGACGTAACAGAGTCTCTAGTAGCGGGAGACATGCCGGATACATGAGCAGGAGCAGAGGTAGACGTAACAGAGGCAGTAGTAGCGGGAGACATGCCGGATACAGGAGCAGGAGCAGAGGTAGACGTAACAGAGACAGTAGTAGCGGGAGACATGCCGGATACAGGAGCAGGAGCAGAGGTAGACGTAACAGAGGCAGTAGTAGCAGAAGACATGCCGGATACAGGAGCAGAGGCAGACGTAACAAAGACAGTAGTAGCGGGAGACATGCCGGGTACATGAGCAGGTGCAGAGGTAGACGTAACAGAGACAGTAGTAGCGGGAGACATGCCGGGTACATGAGCAGGAGCAGAGGTAGACGTAACAGAGTCAGTAGTAGCAGGAGACATGCCGGATACAGGAGCAGGAGCAGAGGCAGACGTAACAGAGTCAGTAGTAGCAGGAGACATGCCGGATACAGGAGCAGGTGCAGAGGTAGACGTAACAAAGACAGTAGTAGCAGGAGACATGCCGGATACAGGAGCAGAGGCAGACGTAACAGAGTCAGTAGTAGCAGGAGACATGCCGGGTACATGAGCAGGAGCAGAGGTAGACGTAACAGAGTCAGAAGTAGCAAGAGAGAGGAGAGTCAGAGGTCGATGCAGCAAAGGATACCTGACTGGGCTTGTAAGGTCATGTCTGTCCACATTGTCACGCTCAGTGATGGCCTCCCATCGGAAGTTCATGTCCCAGTAGAAACCCCCTTTTACGGATACTAGATCCTCTGGTTTGTGCTTGAACTCGAATGTGCTATGATCTATGCTGGGGATCACCGGCCAAACTACAACTGTCGGGTTGTGTTGTATTCGTGCGAGTTGAGGCTCAGCCCATCCTGTGGGAAACAGATGTTTTTCCAGCACGACTAGAGGTACAAAAACTTACTATATTGAGTGATTTAAGTCGTTTTGGACTCAGCTGTTCTGGATAGATTTCCTTATAATATTGCGATTATTCAGGTACATGTTTGGTGTAAATAGATTGAAGTGATATACAAAAGAGTGAGTGAGTGAGTGAGTTTAGTTTTACGTCGCACTTCCATATATTCCAGCTATATGGCGACGGTCTGTAAATAATCGAATCTGGACCAGACAATCCAGTGATCAACAACATGAGCATCGATCTGCGCAATGGGGAACCGATGACATGTGTCAACCAAGTCAGCTAGTCTGACCACCCGATCCCGTTAGTCGCCTCTTACGACAAGCATAGTCACCTTTCATGGCAAGCATGGGTTGCTGAAGGCCTATTCTACCCCGGGACCTTCACGGGTCGACATACAAAGGAAGGTAGTGAACAGGTGAAGTGGATGTGACAACACAGTACAAATGAAAGTTATCTAACGTTAGTACAGTTGAAAACAACCACCACAGCTCCAAAATACAATTGAAACCACATCGATACATCACCATCGACAAGCGTTTCTTGCTTGTTTGTTTAATGCGCTGTCAAAAATGCTTCCTTTTTGCTTGATTACGTTGAATACCTCAAACGTCTATGTATTTAACGAATATTTGGAGCTTAGTTTATTTAACATGCAACGTAGAGAGAATCTCATCTTAAGTTTGCGTCTTTTCATACATCTGCGTACGAATATACAGACATCCATACGCTGACGATCATCGCGATGAGTTGATCAAATGTTTGATAGATTCTTCGAAGAGTAGTGCTTTTTTATGAAATATTTCAACCATTCTGCAAGTACAGAAATGGTACATGTCAGTCATGACTTTACTATGGTGGACAGAGACGGCTTTACAAATGATCGCCAAATGCAGTTTGCATGAATAATGCTTACTGACTGACAAGTAAATACATTTCATCAATTCTACTAAAGAAAAAAAGATAAAAAATAATCATCAATCTTCTTTTTCTGAATTCAGTTTATTTTTCTGATTCAACTTACTCTACCATATTATGCAGACCAAAATATTTAAATAGTTCAAGGGTTATTTTTACTTCCCCCTTGACTACTGAAATTAAATATCTTGCTGCCTTGACTTTTTTTGATAGCCATTATCGTGAACAGAAGTGTTCCCCAGCAACCAAAACTGTTCCGTGAACACTTGCTATATTACAATGATCCTTGAAGGCGTGGGACGTTGTTCATAATATCAGTCACTCTTGTATCATTGGAAGTGAACAAACAATAGAATCCTTATGTGACAATAAAGTATGTTGTCTAAATATTTAACCATATAGTGCGGTAGTGTCAGCAGCCGCACTACATAGGTGAACATGGCATGTACTGAATACCTTAGCTAACTTAACACCTCAGTGGTTGGGGAGAAATGGACATAATAATGGTCTCGAATAAAAGCTAGCAGGACGGTTTAGCCCTCGAACTCAAATATGCAGCTTTTGTTCCGTTTCCGCGAGCAGGTATAATTGCAGCTTCGCTAGTTGATACGTGTTTTAAGACTGGGTGTTTTCAGAGCCGATAATAGAGTATGAGAATTATTAGCATGGTCAAAGTGCAAACATAAAATACTAGTAAATCATTCAAACATCACTAAATACAGAGCAAATGTCCCAGTTCTAACAATGACCGTTATTCCAGCTGTAAATAGTTTTGTGTAATGTCACTGTCATGGCCGGGATATTGGAAACCGGATCCAAGCCTGATGAACAGGTTGGGGTTACATCTTCGGTGGGAACAATCATGTCACTTTTCATTGGGGTTTGGGAGAATATGTTGACAGAACATGAAGACGATGGACAGCTAGAATGAGTAGGAGTAGCATGACAGCGCTATTCACTATACAGGAATCTGCAAACCCATTCAAGAACTTTGCCTATGGTGAATCAAAGCGGATATATTTAGAATCAACACTATGCAGAATCTCTGAGGAGGTGTTGGTTAAAACAACACTTAGAATAACTGATATTTCACTTTTCTTGGAAAGTTACAACGCCGTGTGCCCGTTTTAATAGTCATGGGGACTAGCAGCCGATAGAATTACTTATGTTTGTGGAATGCGTCAATCATGTCACTTATCGGAATCGTATTATTTCCACCTTTCTTTGGTCTAACTGAGCCCTCCTCCTAGTACACCTGTCTGTATGTTTTTCGCAGGCACATACCTGTCACACATTCGCAATGCGAATCAAGGAAAGTTAAAACTTCCGACTTGGCCACTTTCGTCCCCTTTAGCCTCGCTCTGACTAGCCCCTCCCGCTGGGATAAGCGAATGACCTTGACCTTTGGCAACTTGGCGACGTATGTGTCCAAATCCTTTTTCAAATGATCTGAAACAATAAAACAATAAATTTATAACATTCACACTGTTCATTTTATGAAATAGCTTCTGTAACCATCCAACAAAACAGTTTAAAGTATGCAGGCAGTTTGTTATATATTATAAGTTGTATTATGAGTTATCTCAGTTTGTGAAAAAAGATGTTTTTAATTGCTTTCTTACCCATAGTGGAGGCGTCATCAACAAGGATTATCTCTTCCAGTAAGCGCGGATGTGTCGTCTTCAATACGCTGTGAACAGTTCGCAAAAGTGTCGACCAGGCCTCGTTGTGAAAACAGATAATTACGCTAGTTCTTGGAAGTGACCATGGATACGTCTGACTTCTGCACCTGTTGATGGCGAAGACATTCTGCATTACACATCCATGTATTCTCATTTCTACTGCTATAAGATTCCCTACAACACCATTACCGACTGCTGTCTCTAATGCTATTCATGCTCTTCCAGACCTGCCAACTCTCACGCCTTTGGCTTGAGACTCACGGTTTTTAAGCATTTGTCACGCTCTCGCGGCAGACATTGATAATCTCACGCTTTTTTAAAAGAGATTAAAGTAAAATAATCAAAGCCACTTTTTCACTCATTTTTTCTGATCAAATCCTCTTTTAGGGTGTTAAAACACTACTTTTCTTCAGCTTCAGGCTCTGCCACCCTGACCCCCAACCAGGTCTCCGCCGGTCAGTTCTCATGGCTGTCACATAGTAAGTTTAAAAACAAACTATTAAGTGCAGAGAAGGATCAATTCTAGGCATTCTCGATTGCGGCACCTGCAGCCAGGAAAAGAACGGTCATCTAATTACAAACACCGGGCAAATTTCCATAGCAACAGAAACCAATGTATCTGTGTGCAACCATTACATGCTCAGCTTCCTTTCGGAGTAAACAAAAATATGTTTGTGATAGCTCAGAATATTTTCTTTGGCCATATTCGTAGATGAATCTTGAGCATACCGTCTTCGGTGCTATGAAGTGGAAGCGAGGATGGAAATTGTTGAAAATATATACTGTGCAAATAAACATATGCATTGTTCGTCATACACTGTACGAGAGGAAGCGGGGACGGATACAGCGATACATGCACTGTTCATTATATAAAGTACGAGTGGATGTGGGGAGGGAGACACAGCGATACATACACTGTTCATTATATAAAGTACGAGTGGATGTGGGGAGGGAGACACAGCGATACATGCACTGTTTATTATATAAAGTACGAGTGGAAGTGGGGAGGGAGACACTGCGATACATGCACTGTTTATTATATCAAGTACGAGTGGAAGTGGGGAGGGAGACACAGCGATACATACACTGTTCATTATATCAAGTACGAGTGGATGTGGGAATTGGAGACACAGCGATACATACACTGTGTATCATAATTGTACCGTACGAATTTATAGTCCCACGCATATCAATTTTCCTATGTCCGCTTCATTGTCTACGTGGAAAATCGTTATGTGGTGAAACTTCCTCAACTCACATTGGGTGCCTGAGATCTGGAAGGTCCCTGGTCAGTGGTATTCTGTCACTGGCGAACTGATTGAAGGTGTTATCTTCCCATCCCTTGTCGTACAGCACCTTCTCACGAGGGGTAAGTGTGTCACGGTCTATTATCACGGGAGCTCCCATGAAACCTCACATGAAATGAAGATTAGATTTTGAGATATTATATACCACTTATATAGTGGACAAAATATGTTATATAAGGGATATTGGAATTTATATGATTGATATTTCATCAGTATGTCAATGAATAAATAGATCTAATTATTTAAAGGTTAAATTTGCATATAATCCTAACTACTTGTCCAGTATATTATTGAACATTATAATGAAAACCGAGACGGAGGCTACAAGATATGAAATAGATCCGAGGACACAAAACAGTCACAAAGTTTGTGTGTAACATGCATGTCTCTTACCAGGCGATGTCACTTGGCCACTGTCAACGTTGTTTGTATCATTGTAAGAGGCATCTCGATTTACGAGAGATATTAGATCCTTTTCTTTCATCTGTCTCACACCGGCTCGGATCGGTTTTTGTTTTTTGAACTGCACGTTCAGGTGTGGCGCTTTGTTGAGTAATACCGGTGCCAGAATGTCATTTATCTTTCCTTTCTCCTCTGCACGATCTACATCGTCCATTCTCAGTACCGACACCTTCTTAGGATGCCCACTGACTTTTAATGATTCGATTTTTAACAGCTGGAGTTGTTCACTGAGATCCTGGGCCCCTGTGTCGTCGATGAAGCGGAGTAAATGAAATGAAATTATGAAGCTGTACACGATCAGAAAAACGCCAACCACTTTGATCTCCTTCCATCTAGGTGAAATGACGTTCATCCTGGGCGGACCGGTCCCAAACAGAGTGTAGCAGAAAACACTGAAAGAAAGGCAATGTGTGCATTTAATGCAGCAATTATGTACTGACGCATAGGCACATACGGTTTGGGTCACCAGCAAAGAGCAGTCCGAATTAAGTAATAGAAGTGATAATTTTAACTAACGCAAAGGACTGTTGTTCAATTTTGTCAGGCAAAATAATGGAATAGTGTCTTGTGCATCGCCTCGTCTCTTTGAAATATCATTACCGCACAAATGAATGCTAAATGCAGCCTCAGTCAATCGCTCCATAGACGTCAATTAAAAACCTGTGCATTTAAACGCACGTTGTTGTAGCCTCTGGTTACAACAGCAAGTTATATTTCGAATTACTCTTTCTCGGTAAAGTACAGATTCTAGTACTTTTGTTGGGTTGAGTCCCATCCGGGATTCGAATCCACACTGTCAGCACACAAAGTCAGCCACATATTGCATTTGACCACATTCTAAGAATGGCATTACATTGTATTTGATTTATCGCGGTCTAGTGGTAAACACAGATACTAAGATGATCCACGACCTGACAAATGACCCCAATTTGCATACTTGGGAACGCCCCACAGAACGATCCACTTGAAACAAGAGGGAGACAGGTTGTCTGATAAATATCGAGAAGTTCATTTTCCCCGTGCATTTCACGCATGAATTTTTATAGCCCACTCGATTTGGCAACAGGTACAATCCCAACGAATTGAATCAACACAACATACTGAGCAAATATGTTTAGGATCAACGATCGATTTCACGAAGCAAATGACATAAAGATGAGTGTTCGATTTTCTTCTCTGTATTCTCTGTATTTCTTTATTGCACGCAAGTATTGCAAACGCTTGGAAACAATGTCTTTACGTTCCATTAAAAGTTTACGGTTTGACTGCGTTTTTCGCCACCTAAACCCCATGTCTTTAATTTTTTTTCGAAAACTTTCCTTAGAACCCTTGTAGTTCAACTGGCACTTTGCCATATCATACATCGTTTCCAGAGTGGGTAGTTGTTTTTTTTACGCCATATAAACTTTGTACAAATTGACGGACTGCACACCGGTCCAAATCATCAAGTTTGTAACTGCAAGTTTTGCGCAACTTGGTGAGACTGATAAATGTAGGTCCACTCGCACTCCTACCACCTTCTGCCTTAATGCGCTTTAAAGTTGCCGCTGAGAGTCCAGTAGCAAGGCTACTTTGTAAAAGAGAGTCTGCTTTGGTTGCACAATTTTTGTCCATATACATGATAACATTGTATGCTATCTCCCTTGCCTGAGAATGAACTATTTGCCCATGTTTTCCTAACTTGGACATTTCTACTACAACTGCAATCTGTTTAATAACAGATACTAACCGAATAACACAACCACAATAATGGTTGTGCAATCTCAGAGACAGGTTTTAATCAGTAGCGGTGTTGATTTCATGTCACGGTTAGCATGTATTGCACGAGCATAATCGTCAAGCTACCTGTAGCGGCCAAGTGTACTCGCCCAATTCGTTGTACCGCCTCTCTTGTCACAAATGCGTTTAGTGCGCAGGATCATCTAATATGTGTCTTGCAGTAGTTTACAAGTCATCCGATTTTTATTTTGGTTAAATGCTACACTTTGTGTGATGGCGATACATTTAAACATTTTAAATGCCTGACTCCGAGAATGTGGGTTTGAATCCCCGATGGGACTCAACCTAACAAAAGTACTAGAATCTACGCTGAGAACGTGTAATCCCAGATATAGCAAGTATCACATTTGACCACTTCCTAAATGGTATTGGGTATTCTTATGCATAAATACTTTTAAAAATGTATACATGTATTGAGAATTTTCTGGTAGTTATTCAAATGGCAAAAGATAGACATGTGAAACTTATAAAAATCTGATTCTGAAAAAAAAACTTCATGAAATGACACACCGGTGACACTTGTCAGTGCAAAAGTCTGAAAATAAATGATCCTGTCAAGGAAAAACTAAAATATACCTCTGATCCATCCTGGCTTGAAATAATACACGTGCCTGACAAAATCTACACTATATGCTACATATATATATACACTATATGACTTATTGTAGGAAGTATGTACAGAAAACATACGTTAACACTGCATTATCGCGGACCTATTGCCATTGGCTCTGATCACATGTCATTGTAAGTCGAATTACATTTAATTTAGTAACATGTCTTATGTGGAAACTATACAACCCAGAGAATGGACGGAAAGTAGATGTGTAGTGCTGGACGGCATCAGCACTTATCAGAACAGTTCACTTAACACTTTACATAGGCCGGGAGAAGACACCTAAAATGTTTGTACAAGTGTGAAAGTTACTTGTTGTTTATGCCATTCTACAAACTGGAGGTGCCAATGTCGGGTTGAACCGCTACTCGTGCAATCAATCACAGATCGGTCTTTCACACACTCCATTAGTTGCAACCCATAGCGGTGGCACAACTGGAACATCACTGACTAGGTTTCTAAAGGGAAGACGTTCGCTCATTTAGTCATTTTGTCTTTGTCTTGTCCTAGAACTTATAACTGTGCCCCGACTGATAACTTCGTGATAAAAGGCAGGGTCATGCTCTCTTTTTCTTGCGGAAATGTAAGTATATGTACATATTTAACCTTGCACCTATGACAATGTATATTATGCATGATGTGATACGTCTACCATACTAACGTTTACTCCCAGACGGTTTGATATTGTGGGTGAATGGTGTTTGGATGAGTAAACATATTCAGTGAGTAAACAAATTTAGTGATTTCATTTTAGTCGTTTTCATGATGACCACTGTTTAAATCTGTTTAAAAAACCCACAGTTTTTAATCATTATTATTTTCATGCGTCAGCTTAAGGTGCCGTCTATACTGTTCAAGAGTACCATATATCACCTGCACCATTTCCCTGTAAAACTGCATGAGGCAAATCAGATCAATGAGATCATCAAAATGATGCATTAGCTCACATACGGAAACATGAGTCGCATTAACTTATTCAGACAAAGACCTACATTTCAGATGATCCGATTTTATTTTCTTGAGCGGGTTATTAACAATTTGAGGATTTATTTTTCCAACAATAAGCGCAGTGTTGAATATTGATTGAAAAGACATTGACAACTCTCAGGTATCCACAAGCACCACTGGCGTGCACTGACCAAATTCAGTACTTCATCTTACATGGTTCTTGATGCAAGACATGTTACAAGAGAACAGTCAGTACTAATATACAATACACGAATAACTAGTGGAAGAAATACAGTAACTTACTGTGCAAGTGAAATAGAGAATCCCTTGTGTAGAAATGCTCACAGCCACGGAGCTGGATTACAATAAAGTCAATACATACGGCAACAGCCCGCGGGCACGTTTAGTGCACGGATCGACTCCCTGTGTCAGGGTTGTTTGACAGAGTGAGACGACGCCTGTCGAGCTGTTTCACACTGAGGGAACAACACACGTGCGTTTTAACATCCACTTTGAACTATTGAATACTGGCATTATTGTCAGACATATGTTGCCCATATATCGTCTGAATGCCCTGTACATTTCCACACTAACATATAATGTCCCGATCCAGCCGCGTGGCGGTATTACACCGGTACATAGCGGTCCAGTCTTTATTATGCGCATTATGACATTTCAAGGGATAATTGTGGGGACTGATTTCTCTTCAGAGAGAACCACTTGAGCGACATCGGATATACTTTAACGCAACAATAATGCGTTGTCGGTTCCTTCTGAGATGTTTTGGTAAAGTTTGAACCGTTGTTGATAATTTGTATTCTAATTTACAGACATTAATCATATGGTATTCATACCTGCGGTCCCTCACGCATTTGGTTTGAGGCTCACGCTTTCATTACTCTTGTCACGCTCCCTAGACTAAATTGATAAATTACACGTCAAACCGGGTTCGCAGTGAAAAAATATAAATCTGTTTCAGTGACATTTCTGAGAAAAAAATTTGCATTTTGCGTTGACTTCAGGTGGGCTTCAGGACCTGACAGGTGTCTGCGGATCTTGGACCCTGGCATCTCGAGCTATTCATTTGTGATGGGGTTGGGAGCTTTGCGTATGTCGGCGGTATACCTGTTCTATACAAAACAAGAAGCTGGTCACGTGACGCTGTAACTGTCGTTCATAAGGTGCATACATCTGAAAACTGTGAGAAAATACTTGCCCCCTGACCCATACATGCGTCAAGTGTAAGCACATAACCATCCATCATATAAAACTGTGAGAACATACTTGCCCCCTGACCCATACATGCGTCAAGTGTAAGCACATAACCATCCATCATATAAAACTGTGAGAACATACTTGCCCCCTGACCCATACATGCGTCAAGTGTAAGCACATAACCATCCATCATATAAAACTGTGAGAACATACTTGCCCCCTGACCCATACATGCGTCAAGTGTAAGCACATAACCATCCATCATATAAAACTGTGAGAAACTACTTGCCCCCTGACCCATACATGCGTCAAGTGTAAGCACATAACCATCCATCATATAAAACTGTGAGAACATACTTGCCCCCTGACCCATACATGCGGCAAGTGTAAGCACATAACCATCCATCATATACAACTGTGAGAAACTACTTGCCCCCTGACCCATACATGCGTCAAGTGTAAGCACATAACCATCCATCATACAAAACTGTGAGAACATACTTGCCCCCTGACCCATACATGCGTCAAGTGTAAGCACATAACCATCCATCATATAAAACTGTGAGAAACTACTTGCCCCCTGACCCATACATGCGTCAAGTGTAAGCACATAACCATCCATCATATAAAACTGTGAGAAAATACTTGCCCCCTGACCCATACATGCGTCAAGTGTAAGCACATAACCATCCATCATATAAAACTGTGAGAACATACTTGCCCCCTGACCCATACATGCGTCAAGTGTAAGCACATAACCATCCATCATATAAAACTGTGAGAAAATACTTGCCCCCTGACCCATACATCCGTCAAGTGTAAGCACATAACCATCCATCATATAAAACTGTGAGAACATACTTGCCCCCTGACCCATACATGCGTCAAGTGTAAGCACATAACCGTCCATCATATAAAACTGTGAGAAAATACTTGCCCCCTGACCCATACATGCGTCAAGTGTAAGCACATAACCATCCATCATATAAAACTGTGAGAACATACTTGCCCCCTGACCCATACATGCGTCAAGTGTAAGCACATAACCATCCATCATATAAAACTGTGAGAAACTACTTGCCCCCTGACCCATACATGCGTCAAGTGTAAGCACATAACCATCCATCATATAACACTGTGAGAACATACTTGCCCCCTGACCCATACATGCGTCAAGTGTAAGCACATAACCATCCATCATATAAAACTGTGAGAAACTACTTACCCCCTGACCCATACATGCGTCAAGTGTAAGCACATAACCATCCATCATATAAAACTGTGAGAAACTACTTGCCCCCTGACCCATACATGCGTCAGGTGTAAGCACATAACCATCCATCATATAAAACTGTGAGAAAATACTTGCCCCCTGACCCATACATGCGTCAAGTGTAAGCACATAACCATCCATCATATAAAACTGTGAGAAACTACTTGCCCCCTGACCCATACATGCGTCAAGTGTAAGCACATAACCATCCATCATATAAAACTGTGAGAAACTACTTGCCCCCTGACCCATACATGCGTCAAGTGTAAGCACATAACCATCCATCATATAAAACTGTGAGAAAATACTTGCCCCCTGACCCATACATGCGTCAAGTGTAAGCACATAACCATCCATCATATAAAACTGTGAGAACATACTTGCCCCCTGACCCATCCATGCGTCAAGTGTAAGCACAAGCACATAACCATCCATCATATAAAACTGTGAGAAACTACTTGCCCCCTGACCCATACATGCGTCAAGTGTAAGCACATAACCATCCATCATATAAAACTGTGAGAACATACTTGCCCCCTGACCCATACATGCGTCAAGTGTAAGCACATAACCATCCATCATATAAAACTGTGAGAACATACTTGCCCCCTGACCCATACATGCGTCAAGTGTAAGCACATAACCATCCATCATATAAAACTGTGAGAACATACTTGCCCCTGACCCATACATGCGTCAAGTGTAAGCACATAACCATCCATCATATAAAACTGTGAGAACATACTTGCCCCCTGACCCATACATGCGTCAAGTGTAAGCACATAACCATCCATCATATAAAACTGTGAGAAACTACTTGCCCCCTGACCCATACATGCGTCAAGTGTAAGCACATAACCATCCATCATATAAAACTGTGAGAACATACTTGCCCCCTGACCCATACATGCGTCAAGTGTAAGCACATAACCATCCATCATATAAAACTGTGATCAGACATGCAGCTTTATTTCCTCCGTGACAGAGAAGATACTGAAATTCTGGATAATCGAAAACTGGACTCTACATATAACGTTCAAGATAATGATCCAGTCTATCCATGCTTGTAGCCGAGCTCGTGAAGATAGCAGCTATAAGGCGAAAACCTGCAAATGCGTGCATGTGGGCCAAACAGTTAGCCGTCTGAATATCGACCATTGCAAAGGTGAGAAGCAACCGACCAAGTCGACAAAACGATCCAAGAAGATTATGTTTACCTTTCGATTGATGTGACCTGACATTTTGGTGTCCACTTTCTAACAAAATGGTAACACGAGAGTTCGGACCGTCCATCCACGTGTGATTCCAGAGTGTCTTTTTGCCAGCACGGACCATTCCGGGCTAATATCCAATCAGTTCCAGGACTGTACGGAACTTACTTGGAGAGCACAAAACCTGTCTCGACGGCCTGCAATGCGTCCAGTTCTGCTCAAACGTCACCGACAGACACGTTTTGCTTAGTGAAGCGTTATGGTATGGGGCCACAAATCCGACAAGTCTGCGACAGGGGGGTGAGATTATTGGGCTTCATGTGCAGCCGTTCATTCAAGGACCGTGACGTAACTTCACGCTTCAGCAAGAAAATGCCCACTCACATGTCGCTCATATTGTGACAGATTTCCTGATACAGAAGAACATCCCAGTACTTCCTGGCTACCCGTTTCCCCGCACCTGTCCCCTATCGAGCGTGCTTGTGATGAAATGGAGCAACGTCAACGGACATTCATTAGTGTAGTTCAGATATGGAACAACATTCCCATAGCTTTCATCAATCGCTTTATGTCGTCCCTGTCAAGCCTGCATCAACACCAGTGGTTGCCACTCACAATAATGAATGTGTGAACTGAGTTTTGACTCCAGTGCGGTTACGATGTTAAGTGTCAGATCATACAGATTTCGATATTTTCCTGTCAACATTTAAGCAGCGATTAAGGTAAACACCTCAAGTTATGTTGTTGTCTTGCATTAAGAAATGGCATCACATCAAATAATGCAGTTTCTTTATGTCAGTAGTACATTATTATCCCAGTGCTGGCATCCCAGATGAAAGCTGTGGGATGATGACACGTGGACGTCTTGCATTCAAACACAATCTGTTAGGGTTGCACGGTATTACCTGTATACCAGTATACCCAAATACGAAATTGTAACAATAACGTGTCGCGATACGGTTTTATACCAGTTTTTCAAACGTTCATCCAAGTTACTACGTGTGTACTTCCATCTTTTCGTGCTATCATGTAACGAAAGTCAAGTAACATCTCGGCTTTCGTCACCTCGATCTTCATGCTCGGCTCGATGTTTAATGAGTGAGTGAGTTTAGTTTTACGCCACACTCAGCAATATTCCAGCTATATGGCGGCGGTCTGTAAATAATCGAATCTGGACCAGACAATCCAGTGATCAGCAACATGAACATCGATCTGCGCGATTGGGAACCGATGACATGTGTCAACCAAGTCAGCGAGCCTGACCACCCGATCCCGTTAGTCGCCTCTTACGACAAGTCGAGTCGCCTTTTATGCGATGTTTAATGCGAAATAATTTTCAAAAATAATATTTGTCACCGGTCGTCATCTTGCACGATACGTCCAATAAGTTCCATGATTTACATATATGTGGCGATGTTGTTGCTTATCACTTTTAGCATAGTATTATTGTACCACAGAAAATTGTATGGTAGTTTTCTGTTATGAGGACGGTATCCATTGTTGTAATATGATTGTCTTCGGTTACGTGCCTCATTTTCCCCAGTCATGCAGCTTATAGCAGAAAAAAGCAACAAAAAAAAGAGCATAAAATCACTTCTTATAACTGTGAAAATACTCCTTGCAAGGTTACTGTAATAATATTATCGATGATTAGAGCTTTCCATTCTCTTTGTCTGATTATGTAAAACTGAAATATAAAAGAGACAGGTGAAAGGATATTATGGCGTCTTGCAAATGGATCAAAATAGTGTGTGTGTGTGTGTGTGTGGGGGGGGGGGGGGGGGGGTTTAGTCTCCTTCGTGGTCTTATCGTAAATTCTTATTTTTATTTTATTTATTAAATAAGCTGAAATTGTATTTTTTGAATAATGTAATAAATACGTTTGTTATTTATCAACAGTTGGATTAAACATCAAAGTTTTAAATGTGTACGAGGTAAGCTTCTATCATATTACAAGGCTATGTTTCTCAAGTTCCAATTATTTTTTCATTATTCTGTCTAATATAAAGAAAGTGTACATGTACTTTACCTAATACAGAGTGACTTTCGCCCATCTTGACTGTTCTGTAAAATTATTTCCTTATAAGAAAGTGCACAAAATGCCATTCAAGAAATAGGTTAACAATACTTATATTCAAATAGGTTTGTGATTAAATCTTTCTTCAGTAATAAAGATGTGTACACTAGCTCAGATTCTTTAAATCATTTGAAATTCAGCATCCTTTGATGGTCAAAGAGTGAGTGAGTTTAGTTTTACGCCGCGCTCCAGCATTCCAACATTCCAGCTATATGGCGGCGGTCTGTAAATAATCGAGTCTGGACCAGACAATCCAGTGATCAACAACATCAACATCGATCTGCACAAATTGGGAACCAATGACATGTGTCAACCAAGTCAGCTAGTCTGACCACCCGATCCCGTAAGTCGCCTCTTTACGGCAAGCATGAGTTGCTGAAGGGCCTGTTGTATCCCGGACCTTCGGTCAGTAATTTTTGGAACGGCTAGTGACATATAAAATCCACCAGCCAAGAGAACCAGTTACAAGTTTTAGTGAGTGTCGACCCCGGATGTTTTAAAATAAAACTATAAACAGAAGAATGTTCAGGCTTTCCTTCTTCTAACTTTGAAAGTAGCTGTGATTCAATTTGAGAGTAAAAGAATATTAAAATGTGGCCAGATTTTAATAACCCTTCTTTCAAAATATATCGCAGTACACAGAAGAATGTGTCTTAATATATCGCAATACGAAATTTGGGGCAATACATGGCGGCGGGTTATGCGTTTGAACGCGAGACACATATAGCAGTAGAGCAACCATATTCCCATGTGTGCTCACCTGCAACTTGGCCATGGCACATTTCAACCACGCGTGTAGTAAGTAACACTAGTACTAACTTAAGTGTGTTCAAGAAATTGTCTTTGAGCGTTCGACTAAAACCGTAATAAAACCGAATTTTTGGCCTACGTAGAAAGATGCTTTACAAGTACATGCAGATGCATTGTGTTTTTGCTTGTGTGTGCGCGAGTGTGTCTGTGTGTTGGTAACGTATGGCGAAATGCAAACACAGGCCAGGGATGATACAACTGAAGGTAACGCCAAGGCATAAACACTGGGGCAGTGGCGGATCCGCGGGGTTGGATCCGCCTATGGGAGGAGCCAACTTGACATAGTGATATTGCCCGCGGGGGTCATGACATAAGATGAGACAATCAAGATGTCCACTTACTTTATGTTTGTTCGAAACCAGCTAACAGATAACAACATATATGCTTGACAGTGTGGGCAAATACAGACCCCGCTTGTTCCACTGGAAATGTCTGTCACGTCGCACGGAGAGCACGTGCTAGGCGTGGTGGTGCGTTGCCATGCGCCACATATTAGTGGTCTGTTTATAACATTAAAAGCAAATATATGTGATATTTACACAGTAATACTCGTATGTATACTATGACTGAAAGCGTTAAGTGATTGGAGCTTGAGTAGAATCCCGAAAGAATAACCATCAGTACTGTCGGGCTGAATCGTCAATAAGGTTATTAGCTGCCTGTTTATCTTGTTCTGGGTACAGCACGTTTTTATACTGAACATGTATAATAACAAGATATTTCTAAATTGACGTTTTTGGATCATTAGTGGGTATTTGAGGGTATCTCTGACAGTGCCTGGACAAGTTCAGACAACATGTTCAGCGTCCTCTGATGTTGACGCATGCGTCCCTCTACGGTACCCCAAACGTTCTTAGTGGTTATTAGGCTGGGGCTCGACGTTGATTATGGAACAGCTTTACCAGAAATTATTGAGAATTTAAAGACTGCAAATTTTTAATTTTGTTTTCGCTCAATACTCACGTATTAAATGTGAATATTGGCAGAACATAACTCCAGATTCAAAGACAGTTGAACAGTTACAATTTTGTCTAGTCACCATGGGCAGCAATGCAGGCTTCAATCCGGCGGGGCATACTACTGATCAAAGAAGTTAGAAAGTCGTGGTCCATGCTGTCCATATAGCGGACCAGCTCCGCTTTCATTTCAGCAATATTTGTCAGATTCTTCTCACTGACACTTTCCTTCATACGTCCCCAAACATTTTGTATTGGATTTAGGTCAGGGCTATAGCTTGGTTAGTCTAATAATGTCATATTCTGGGTGCGAAACCAGGCCTGTGAATGCCTTTAACGAAGTTTTGGATCTTTGTCCTGCTGGAAAATCCCAACATTTCCATAGAACACGTTGCGTTGCCCTTAACACAGATATGCCACCGAAGGTCCCGGGGTAGAATAGGCCTTCAGCAACCCATTCTTGCCATAAAAGGTGGCTATGCTTCTCTTAAGAGGCGACTTACGGGATCGGGTGGTCAGGCTCACTGACTTGGTTGACACATGTCATTGGTTCCCAATTGTGCAGATCGATGTTGATGTTGTTGATCACTGGAATGTCTGGTCCAGACTCGATTATTTACAGACCGCCGCCATATAGTTGGAATATTGCTGAGTGTGGCGTAAAACTAAACTCACTCACTCCAATATGCCTCTCGTGGCAAGCATGGGTTGCTGGAGACTTACACTACACGGGTCTGTTATATTTGGGAGTATACTTAATTACTCATCAAAGGGAGGCATGGGCGGATCCAGCCTTGTGGTGTGTGTGTGTGTGTGTGTGTGTGTGTGTGTGTGTGTGTGTGTGTGTGTGTGTGTGTGTGTGTGTGTGTGTGTGTGTGTGTGTGTGTGTGTGTGTGTGTGTGTGTGTGTGTGTGTGTGTGGAAGGGGGGGGGGAGTTGGTTAAAAATCAGAACATGACTTCATGTTAACTTTATCATGGGCGGATCCAGCCTTTTGAAAAAGGGGGGCGGGGTTGCAACGAAGTCAGTCATCTAATCTACTCAGGCATCGCGGCGTCCACAAAACTCGACAAAGTACCTTTTGACAAGTGTTAATTGAGAAAGTGTAATCCCAAATATAGCATATGTTCAATCTGGCTACTTTCTAGGTGGTTGTGTGTATTCACGGCTTGAATTGTAAGAGTCATTTCAGTCCATCACTTTGTCTCTTAAACACCCGCCAAGTATTCGTGAATGATCGTACCAAGCCGCATCGTTCATCTTAACAAAAAAAAACCCCACGGGAACAGACGAAACACATCAAGTAAGAAATAAAAGAATCAAGTTATGATATACTAAAACTTTGGGAAAGCTCTGGCGATGCTTTGGGTGTTGTGAACTTTATCAAATCACTTTCGAGAAGTCGCTTTGTGAAGACGTTCTTTGGAATGTTTGTAGATCCATGCTTAATTGTAACCGAAAATAAGTGAACTGCATGTAGACATCTGGGTGATGATGCTCCACTACTGTTTGACATTAAGGGAAAATTGTCTGTCCTCCCTTTTGTCATACTGCCTTGTGAACTGTATCCTGTTACTCTGATTGTCATGTCTTATTCTTGGATTTTTACATTTTACAATAAGGGAATCCGATGTACATATACTGCTTTCTCGGTAAAACGCAGACATTTTCTTTCATGTTTGACAGGTCTGGTGGTCTTGATGGGTTGCCTTCCATAGTTTACACTCTAGTTTTATACATGCTACTATCAGACGTTCTTATATAAATATGTCACTAATGAACACATCCATAGAGTGCGTCCACGCGTCTTTAGCACCCAAGTAAAACAGATGCACAGTGTGAAGCAGTGCAAGTCTCAATTTGATGCATCCTGTAACGCTCTGTAAAATATAATAATTGGAATCGGTAACTGAAATGAAAGTGGCCAAATGCAACATATATCATATTTGGGATTTCACTTTCTTACTAAAGTACAAATTAGTAAAGTACAAATGTGTACTTTACTAAGAAAGTAAAATCCCAAATATGACCTATGTTGCGTTGACTGAAATGTAAAAAAATAAGAATGACACATATCCCTTTAGAAAAGAGCTACAGCTCGGAACACTGGAAGCGATTGTCATTGAAACATCCATGAATTATTTTACAATTACAATTCGATATTTCAGTACAGTTTTAAAACGTTTCCCAAAGCGTTTCTGGGATAATAATTTTCTGAAAACGTTTTGAAACGTTGTAATCAAAAGCGTAGGTAAAATTCAGAAAAGAGGATATCCAGAACATAGCAAGAAAGGTTTTCTGGAATGTATTCATATTAATAAATTAAATTAAAGTCGAGAGTGGACGCGTCAGTTTCATGATAAATCATCTTCAAAGGGAGGCAACTTGCCTCGCACATCATTCTTGCGATAATGGCTGACTTAACTGGGAAAGGGATGTTTTCTGCCAAAACCGTATGCATTGTCACCGGTGCTAGCAGAGGTATCGGAAGAAGTATCACTGTCAACTTTGCATCTAAATTTCCACCAGGATCCCTAGTCATAGCGTTATCGAGAGATGTGGAACAGCTGGCAGTCACCAAGACTTTGTCAACGAAAGCAAACCCCGCTGTCACAATCGTCACCCATGTTTTTGACCAGGGGACGCTTGATCAACATGTGTACGAAACATTACTGAAAGACTCCCTCCAGGTAGGTGGGCATCTAGTAATTTACATGTGTTAGATTTCAAATAAAGGTGGCCAAATCTCTCGCGTAATCAATATTCGCGCACCTAACACGCTTCGGCGCGGCAAGACATGTCTTGACTGTATAGGACCGCATCGCGGCTCTCAGCTAGGCATGCGGAATTTACAAGACACATGAAAATCAAGAAATGTAAAACTATCATCAATATCAAATGTTTATGAAAACACGCGTTTCAGCATTGGACACATCGCGATCGTAGCTGGACGAAGCCATCATCCACACGACAGTATCAAGGTCACTTACGCGCAACAACATCGTGATACCCTCGTCTGTCGTACAGACCTTGAAGTATATATAATAGATCCAAGAAAGCCCACGCAAGTCTAGAAAATGTGGCAAGTCTAGTCTCAGGGCTCCATTTCATTATATTTTTTTAACTATGAACATTTTTTTTGGTGAAATATGTTCATTTCAGAGACTAGCTGTTAGTCTTAGGTGTACCCCAACTTTGCCAGCAACTGGCAGGATATTACCAGGGATTAGAAGACACACATGAATGAGCATGCAGGGCAAGTTGTTCCCAGTGCAATATGGTCCGGGTTAATTAGGCTACCACAAAACTGACGCTGTGACTTTATTCGTGAATTTATTTCCATATGAGTATTATCATCACCTTGATATCATAAACAATCTCAAAACATGTCAACATAATTACCATAAGGCAATGTTAACACCATCATATCACCTCAGTAACATAAATTATTTCATAACATCGCATTATATGTATTGTATCATATTATATCCCATACATCACTCTACATAATCCCACATGGTGAGACACTATCTCTGTAAACAAGACAGCATCTTGCAGCAGTCTCTTTTCGTGTTCTTCAAGCTGACAATACTTCTTCTTAGGTCTCACACAACTACCACCCTGCCATTGCATCAATGTTATTTCAGTATAGTTCTGTTCTGACTTTATCAGATTGATGAATTTATACACATTTGAGTGGCAAGCAGCAAGTTTAGATAGCATGGAGTGCCACCCTTCCCCAGCTAACAAAAGTACGTTTTGAGGACGTTGTCTCAACGTTACGTTTACGTCCCCAGAACGTCAGCATATAACGTCCCACTTACGTCTTTTTTGTGGAGTCGAAAACACGTCCTCACAACGTTATTTTCTACGTTCATACGACCCAAAAATAACGTCCCCGCGACGTTATAAACATAACGTTGTCACAACGTTATTTTCTACGTTCATACGACCCAAAAATAACGTCCTCGTGACGTCATAAACATAACGTTGTAATAACGTTATTTATAGTTGTTTTGGGTATATACGTACTCAGAACGAACAGTAGTCTGAGGATAAAATATTTGTATTAGGTTTCTGGGTTGTTGTCACCATGATCATAACACTATCCAGGGCTAAAAGTCATAGTTTCCGTTGTTTTTATTAGATTTAAATTACGAATGCTGAAAAAAGGTAAAGTGATCAACAGTTCGAAAACTCATTTCGGCAATTATGAATGTGTTTTTTGCATTTTTCGAAACAGTCTACTTTGAGCCCTGGTAACAAATAACAGAGATTCTTCTTTTGTTTACACTGAACCATTTATTCCAGTATAATACATTGCTTAGAAACGTTTCATTCTAGACTTGCACTTCCTCATCTTTCCCAGCGGCAGCGTGCATCTGAAAAAAAGAGAATAGTTTATCTTTAAGACCTAATATTATTCAAAAGCACATGATTAGAACATGCCGTTACATTTTTAACACCCTGAATGCCGAGGGGTCTTTTTTGTTGTCTGCATACGGCTATAAAATTACACAGAAAATGTACAAATCATGTTCATTAATATTATCAGTTTTACTTATAACTTTGAATTAAATTGCAGTTTATTGGCCTGTTCATATGAAACTGCAGTGTGTGTCCCAGCATACTGAATATTGTACATCACAGGAACTGAAGCACATGTTGCAGTAATGGCTACGTGTGATCCTCTAACAGTTGTGTAGAGGCGTAAACTGTGATAGATCCTATAGTACACTACTGAGTCAATTTCCCGTGTAAATATTCAAACAATCAAAAACTTTCAATGAATGAAAACGCATACCCTATATCCACATATGATATGATGATGATGAACAAGGATATATCAAGATACTGAAATTAGTTTCATGAAAAAGTATCTGAACGAAAAATATAAATCACAAAAATCACTGCTGAAAGTGCAGTCGGAATGATATGGCCATTGTGTTTACTCTTCTTCAACCGAGCTTCACCTCCAAGAAATTGCCTAACATGTGCAACGATGTTTACGTGTGACATCACTATCGAGGGCCGATTTCTTTCAAAGTAGCGGCCTCGCTGACATGGGTACACAGGATTTTGCGAGCACTGTTTCCTTGATTTAGGGATGTTTTGTACATGAAAGTGAGATGTAAGTAATCAGAATTATTCTGACTCTCCATGTATTTATATGTATTTATCGTTTGCATTGTAAATGACGGAAGAAGCCAGAAATGCCGATAATTACTGCTGTCGTTCAGCATGATTTTGCGTCAGTCATGGTGTCACGCTGCACTTACTCGACAGTTTTTTTTATGAATGATCAAATGATTGCATCGTATCTATTTTTAATTTTCTATTTCCTGCTACGATACTCTTCCCTTGAATATTCAAAGCGTATTGAGCCACTGTAAGCAATGATTAGACGGCTAGATGTCTGAAAATTTCCGAAAATGCTACGTGGTGTAAAATCGGATTTTTTTCATTTCAAAAAGATAACCACGTGGGTGGGTTGAGGGAGGGGAATGGTATTTCACACGGCAGAAATGTCCTCTTATCTAGACTTGCCTCTTTGAAGGATAGAATTACATCCATGGGCCTAGCCATGGGCCTCCGTACCGTCTTGGAGCATGCGACAGTTATGCCTACGTTTAATAATACTTCTGTAACAACTAACGGTTTCAGATGTGGTATACTACATTCAATATGACTATATTTATGTAAATATTATTCAGACAAAGAGAAACACTCAAAGAATAAAATCGCTTACCCTGAATCAACGTACAATATGGTATGTAAACACTATTCAGTATCCAAAATGGCGGAATTTTTAAACGCACTTAGTGTTAGCATGTATTTTTGAAAACATCCCAGCCAATTCTAGGTTCATCGGCAAAGTTTCAGAATTATCATTGATGATTCCATGCAAAATTGATGTCAGTGATCATTAATATGTTATTTAGAAATTCAGAACTCCGAGTAATTATCCGATTTTTAACAGTTCAAAAAATATATCAAATGACACTGTGAATTTCGGATGTGTAAAAAGTAGGACAAGTAAATAGATCTAATCAAGAGTCAGTTTCATTATTTTTAATGAGTACATTCTGAATTAATACATATAATTTACTAATCTAAACAAAACAATAAACAAAATACTCACTGTTATGGCGATGAGCCCGTTTTAAAAGTGAGGAACAGACACAGAACCCTGTACACGTAGGACTGGCAGCCGCGCGAGAAGTGTGATGTCAGCGAGCGGGAAAGTGCTCGCACAGGCAATGACGTCACATGAAGAAGTCATGTGTAATGTGCCTCAATCTGGATCTTGTGGGTTAAAAGATCTAGAAGGAGACATGTTTCATAACTTCCCTGAAATGAGTGAAGTCAAGAGCACAACAACAAGTGTATAATATAATAATAAATTGTATGCAACAAAAATAAGGTAAATACTATGAATAAACGTCATTATATACTGAAGAGATAGATCTATATGGTAATTTAAATAGAAAATATCACATGCTTCGATCCTGTTAAATATGATATTCCATCAAGTAAACTCCGGGATGAGGAGAATAAGATGTAACGATGTTCCAACGGGTCAGTGCTGGCAAGCCGTGGACAGAACGTCCTCCCAACGTTATGCGAACGTTGCACCTTGGTCTGAAATACACGCTGTTACGACGTCCTGGTTACGTAAACCGTAACGTTGTGACAACGTCTGTAAATGACATTCTTATAACCTTCAAACGTGAAGTTATCTATTTGCTTCAGTTGAACGCATTTAACAAAGCAAACAAAACAAATTTATTCAAAAGTTGTTCTAGATTCGATATCATCTTGATAAATAATTAGATGGTCAACTGCAAATACAAACGCCTTCTAACAGGTCAAGTAAACAAAATATATGAAACGAACGTCCTCACAACGTTACAAGTACGTTACACCAAAGTATGAAAAATACGTTGCAAGGACGTACGGAGAACGTAATGTGTAACGTTGTGGCAAGGTTGTGATATGAAGTTATCCTAGGACGTTCTAATAACGTCCTAGTTACGTCATTTCCCGACGTAACCAAACCCTGACGTAAACATAACGTTGTGGGAACGTCGCGTGTTAGCTGGGTCTGTCCTTGGACCGAGAGTGTCAAAGTGATTCGACATAAGTCGATCACCACCCTCCAAACACATTCTGCAAAATCTCTTACACCTGGAGTGTCCATATCACAGTCTTTGCGAGCGTAAAGCCAAACGTCACCAATGTCGCACAGTTGTAGAAGTGGATTGGGCTGCTGCACGTACTGCACAGCGGACTAGAGTTAGTCCAGAAGGCTGCTTGCAGGCCAAATCGTTGTGCACTTTTCCATATAGCTTGTCTGTAATGGAATATACAACTCTTGATCTGGCATTGAAATTCTATGTGGATAGCATTCTGGACGGCGATCTCGAAGTTGGTGAAGACATGCTGGAGGACGACGTTCAGGGCGGTTGCTTTCTGTTGACAGATGTTGAACAGTCTCTGGTACGTAGTCTGCTTTTTCTCTGGCAGAAGAGCATATATATTAATGGAGACATCTTATCGTGGACAAAGGTGTGGATTGAGTAGATCTGATAATATAGACTCGGACACATGCTAAAGGTACCATCACAGAAGTAAACGACTGATGTGGCAAGATGGTGGATGTTATCTGGGGTGGAAAAGACGAGGAGCTAGTTGTCATCTTCAGCGTGTTGGAGGAAATTCTGGCCACTGGAAGTCTGCTGATAGATGTCAGGCAGGTCTATGTTCTGACGCTGTTTGGGTAGAGGTGGAAGCTTCTTGGATCTGGCTTGGTATAGGCTTGAATCAACACTGTACAGAGTTGGCACTGTCTGAAAGTAAAGATAGATACATAGATAGTGTGTTGGGTATTTTATCCTTAATTTTGCTAAAATGTACAACATGTTATAATATACAATTTGGCTATAATATACTTACTGTTAACTTCTTCTTGATAGATACTTGGAACTGGTCTGTGATCAACCTTGACTAGTTCTCTTAAGTTGGCAAGGATGGCATCTGATTTCAGTTTTATGGGATCTGGGACACGGTTGTGGATGTTCCTGTAGTTGGTGATGAGATTGTTGGCAGTGATGATTGTTGCAGGACATCCAGCCTTACAACATTTCCAGTGCACAGTCTCTCATCTTCTGGATTTCGCTCGAAACTTATGTCCATCATATAGTAAACTCTGGCCACCTCAAGAATTTGGGATGATTGTGTGCTGAACTAGTGTATTTGCATTTTTGCAATGATTTAAAACCTCTTCCTTCTCTCTATTTATATGTCAATGAGATAAGTGATATGTGTCCAGTTTAAACATAACATCAATCATTAATTTAACCATGTTCTCGTATTAGTGTGAGTTCAGGTGAACTGTGTTCACCAGCTCTGCCCAGTGGTAAGGCGGTATACTCAGGGGTAACTAAGAATGCATCACCTGATGTTTTAAGAGATTAGCATGGTCCAGTGACCTGGAACCTGTATACAATACCTGCTGGCAAACTGGGGACATCTCCTTAAATGCAGACAGACAGTATGTGTGAGAAAAGATGCATTTAAAAAAGTAAAAGTTCCAGTAGATCATGAATGAAAATTTAAAAAATATTCTAGATTCTACACCCATATGGAGACATTTACTGAATAAGCACAAGCCTAATGTTTCGTAATTCAGTAACTAAAATCATTTGATTTGATCTTAAAAAGTTATATTAATTGCTTGTACTTAGTAACTTTTCATGAAAATTTGTTGTAAAATTGTATTGATTGTGTCTGAAATGGGCTTCCACAGTTATGTTCACCCTTGTTTTAACAAGCTTCATGTCTAGCAAGAGAATTTAGAAAGTTTCATAAATACATCATTAGCATAGTGTTTTTGTATATGTTGAATGTGTGGAAGATATTTATCACAAACTAATGTTTAAGTGAATTTGATCTTCAGTAAAGCACAATTTATAGTTTGAACATTTAATTTGATCAGTACAGTTGTGCCGCGTTTATCCGAACCTCAGATATGCGGTAAACTTGCCTTCTAAACAAAAAGTCCTTAAAACGAATTCACAGTCTAAGTAAACTTAGTCTCAGTGTATTTCGTTACACTCCACCACTGAGTCTAACAAAACCTAGTAGGAGGTCGCGTCAGGTAACCTTTGAGCGACAAATGGCTGTCCAATCAAACTCGAGATGGTTAAATAGATTTAACCAATCATACAACGGCTACTATTTAGTGATTGGAGGGACTTTCAAAATATTCAAGTCACTGACACAGATATCTCCACAAACAAAAATCCGCATATATCACAGTTATTTGACCTGCAGTGTATACGCGTTGGGGTTTCTGTTGACATGGTTACCATTAGCTAATATTTCCGCAAGTTAACATCCTTGAATATTGCCAAAAACGCTGTTTTCAGCGACAGTTTACTCACCGTTGTCATGGTTGTATTTACGCCATGTTCATCACCCGGAAGCAAACGTACGTTAACTAAATCATTTGGGTACGAACCTTTTCGAGATAAAAGGTTCAAAAGGTATGTGCGAATGTGCACTTTCGCAATTTGGTAAGCTGTGTTCTGATTGGTCAGTCTCAAAGGTTACCTGACGCAACCTCCCATAAGGTTTTGTTAGACTCAGTAGTGGAGTGTAACGAAAAGTACTGAGGATAAGTTTACTTAGACTGAACGAATTCACAACGTTGTAAAATTACTCACCCATCCGGAAATCCGGTTTCTGTAACCATATGGTCATTTTCTTATACAAAACACTAAATTATGTGCATTTTTTGTCTTGTATATCCGGATGGCTGAGCACCTGTATGTTTACACACACGATTACAGGGGTTTTTGCGTGCTGTAACATGAAAGAAGTCGGCAGTCTTTGAAGTGTGAGAAGATTAACTACCTCTGAGTAGCAAGGTGACACTGAATTAATTTTGAGGATGATGGATGATCAAGCAAGCCTGGACAGCTGTGAGCGAAAAGACAATTGCTAACAGCTTTCGTCATGTGGATATTATCCAATCAAATGAGTACGTATGGCCCGTGGTTCAGATATCCAAAAATTCGCTTATCAGGACAATTTAAAATAAAAACTTGAGTGTTCCGATAAACAGGGCACGACTGTATAATCTTGTTTACACCTTCTAGAAGACTATTATTAAAATTGTGTTTTGAAAGCCCTCGTTTAAATGTGGCTCTCATCAAATCCTTATTTAGCAAATATGTTAAATATTTCTCTGGTTCAATTACTGACTTAATTGAATTATAATGACATAAAAAGACTGGATATGAAATACTAATGAGTGGCCACCATATATTTTAGTGGGTTTTTTTCTGTGATTTTCCCAGTAGTTTCTCAATCTGTTGAAATTAAAGTTTTCATGATGATAGATTAGCTATTCACCAATGTAGCCAGCTTGTTTACAGTTGCCAGTCATGTTTTTCTGTAATGCAGACAACAGGAATTGTGGTAGTATTTGATTTATCCCCCTGGATGCCACAGGGATATATATGTCCTTCCTCTTCAACCCTCTCTTCGAGGTTCAATAAAATTCTAAATATATCACACACACAAATACAATTACAGTTTTGAATTCATCGGGAAATTTCCTGTTTATTGATACCATCCTATATTATCTTGGACAAAATTAGAGTGCTTAAAATGTCACAAAATTGGCTTCATTGTGAATGTCACCATATTTCACACTGTACAAAATAGCGATTCACAGCAGTATTTGCTGTATGTTTTGAATTGTGAACATAGGATAGTTACTGCAAGTATTGAATTTCAAAAATAGCATATTAATGATCGCTGATACCAAGTTTTTATGTAACCAGTAATAATAATTCTGAAACGTCGCCGATGAACCCAGAATCAGTTGGTGTGTTTTCAAAAATACACATGAACGCCGAAGTGCGCTTTGCACCATATTAGATATTGTTTACAAAATCATGTTTCAAGACAGCCGGTTTTGAGACACTTATACATCATGTATATGTCATAGTCCGCCAAGAGAAATGCATCATTGAATTGCCCATGCATCTTAGAATCAGATTGCAAATGGTCTGCTATCAGCTGTCAACATACAACAAAACGAAGCGAAACAAACAGTTCCAATGCAAGCATTTGATAATTCATAAGAAACTGTCAAAGTTTCTGTGCAGCATGATGCCATGATTGACACAAAAAACACACAGAACAACACTGGTACTTATCAGCATTTCTGGCTTCCTCTGTTATTTACAGTGTAAATGATAAAAACATATACCAATACACAGATAGTCAGAATCATTCTGAGTACTTACCTCTCATGTTTATGTATAAACGATCCCTGAACACCCGATCGGCGAAAAAAAATAACCTTCCCGTAATCGCTAGATATTCCACTTTCGTTCTACAACAGACAGACAGACAGACAGGTTTTATTCAGTAGTGAAGGCCCAGTGGCCCATAGTACAGTTAATTTTTCTTTTTAACAAATATTGGTCACGTGACACGAAATTATGGTTTTACATGTAATTTAAGGATGGACATCAAATGTTTAATAAAACTGGCAGCTGATTTAATAGTGTCATCGTTTTTAGATTTAAGTATTTTATATATCGTTTGTGGGGAATCATTAAAGCATTTTAAATACTTCCTTCGGCCGGCAGAGAATGCCTCACAATCTAATAGTAGGTGACGTTCGTCTTCAGTTTTACCAGAAGAACAATAAGAACATGATAAATCTTCTAGTGTATTTTTATCTTTTCTATAACGTTGTATTTTTAAGGCATGTAGAGAGATTCTAAATTTACAAAAATTTCTTAAAAGGGACTTATCATTAAGGACCCTAATATATTTTTCAGGTCCAAACATCGATTTACATTGTGAATAGTGACTTAGAAAACTCGATGAATTTACTGATGCGTGCCAATTCTGAATGTATATATCTTTTATTCGTTGTTTAAATGCTGACAGAAACATTTTTATATCACCAACATCTTGCTTAAACCAAACATAAGAAAACCCACTTGAAAATAACACATTTCGCACACCCGAAGCCCAAGAATACTTTCCACGTTTGTCTAGGGATAATAATAATTGATAGCTTTGATACGGGTAGCGGTAATCGGGCATTCTACAACATCTCAAATGAAATAGGGTATTCCTTTACCTGCAATGCACGAATTTATTGTGAAATTAGCGGTATCGAGTGATCCGAGTCCACCATTTTTGTCCTTCACTTCACCTTCACCTTCAATAGGCTCACACCAACACGATATATCACACCATGAAATGAAAATAATGCTGGTGTCTTATTTTTTACCAGTCAGAGAGCAGCTCGTCGTTGGTGCAAGCCTATTGAGGGCGAAGATTCGAAGCTTTGAGTTACACCTCAGATGTGGGGGTACCCCCCACACCTGGATACATCAGATCCATCATACATCAGATGTTTAGACAGGTCTAGAATACCCATGCCAACACAGTCCGGACGATTAAGTTTAATGTGGCTCTTTTTCATATGTATGGCCGCCAGGTCATCATCGAATATAATACTTCTTTTGTACGCCGGGCTGGCTATCAGTTTCCTGGTCTTTTTTTCCTCACTCGACCTGACTAGCTTCACACTGACACGTTTACGTAAATTCTCCATCGTTTTGCCGAATACGGAGTTGTTCATGAGTTTGTACGTGTTTTTCTCAAAGTCGTTAGTGGCCAGCTTTCTCAAGTCCGTGTTCATCCTGATATAGGGTTCCATCCATGGACTTTGATCAAACTTCAGTGTTCTATGTACTTTAGTAAGTTTCATACCCAGCGATAGATATAGCTGTAAATTACGGTAGTAAATGACATACTTTGTTTTATTCATCAAATTAGGCACCAATTTTTCTACATTTGCTTGAGGCCCATTCATCAGGTTATGTTGGTATTCAGACATCCAGTCTGGGTCAACCCTCAACCGTTCGGGTGCCTGGGGGTAACTGTTGTGTGATGTATGCAATTCCTTTGGGTATTTTAAGTCCACTTCAAGAATATAACCCTTATCAGAATCAGGTGCAATACTCATAACATCCAGTTGTCCACAGGGGTGTGGGGAGTCCCCACTGGACACCCATTCGAATACCCCTGTTGGTAGATATTGACTCATACCCCAGCCATACAGGTTGTTAGCATCGAGTCGAAGGTAGAGTAGATGAGTCGAAGGTTTATTAGGGTTATAGCCTTCCACATACTTGTTGTTAGCTTTGGCATAACGTTTAGATACCATAGAAATACCACCTCGTAACCCTTTGTCAGCAAACAGATGCATATCATAATCTGTGAATAATTCTAACTCCACATCTGTTTTCTTTAGTAAGGCATCTCACGATAGCCCAGGGATAGAGTAATACCATGCCGGGTCAAACACATTTTTCTGAATATCTCAAACACATCTGCCAGCAGCAACACATCTGTTTTCAAATATAAATTGTGGTAATCACCTAGCGTCTTACAGCCTAGTTGTTCCCATACATTTTCGAGTGTTTGTAATCGTCTTGTGAGACAGATGCGTCAGTCAGCTTGCTGTAGAAGCAGTCAATGGGAGGTAACTCTGTCTCATTAAACCTAGAACAGTCATCCATATATTCATACAGGTAAATACCTTTACGTACCCTTACCCTTTTTTCGAATGACCTGTCAATAGAAGAGGTGATAGTATCTGGTTGTGTTGTAACTTCCTGATTACCTCTGAAGTAAACAATGGCCTGGTCAATAGCATCATTCCCCTGTTCTTTCTCTAGTGTCATCTTTAATGTGAGTTGAAATTTAAAGGTCACATATACTCTAATAGGGTACAAATGCAAAATCACTGGCTGACATCGTTATAAATGAAACCCCGCCATTAAAACTACTCATTTCGACATTTAATTAACTTAAATCAACAGTGCACAATTCTCAACCGCTAACGAAATTTCAACCAATCTGAGCGGCGTGTCTCCGTGACGTAGTTGTAGGTATAGAAATGAGGGTCTGTGCAGTATTCATATACATCTGAGAGGTTAAACTATTTCGTTTACAGGTTTGTCAAGTTACAGCCCTTGTTTTCATAGACGATTCTATCAAAATCACTTGGTGTCGCTAGGTTGTAATCCGTGTTAGGTGGTATAAACCTACATGTTATTTGTCATCGTACACTTGATGAATTTATTTATAACAGGTTTAATTAGTGTTAACGCCACTTAGATTACCCAACAAAGGCCCCCATTTGGCATTTCTTTTGTCTGGATCGATCAAAGGATTAACTGATAAGACGCTGATTGATTAATTAGTTTTATGGGGATTTAAATGGGGGATTTGTCAAAAGGTAGCATTTATGTATGTACATTTACTAATCTATACAGAATACACTCTGTCATTTCTGTGTCTATATAAAAACAACACCCTTCTTTCAAAGGATTAACTGCCAATTCATTATTATTGGCTAGCTAAATAACTTTTTTAAAACAATGACGCACATTATGCAATTAGTTGCCAGGTGACCAATGGGTGACCAATGAAACTACAGCAGTGTGAAAAACCTGAAACAATACATCACGTTTTCGTATATTAGACTGTTAAAAGACACATCACTTGGGAAATCTGCAGATGAATCATATAGTATCACTCGTTTTTTTTATGGATACATTCCTCTAACAAGGTAATAGCCTGACATTGCTCCTATAACTTTAATTTGTTTTAATTTTGATATTTGCATTTTTGTTTTTATTCAGTTGTTGTAGCTTTCAACAGAATCAGTTTTGTCATGAAGTGTGATGATGCAGACAACATACAGTAGGGCATGCGTGCGAATTATGATTCATATAGGCAAACTATAAAATGTCTACAAATTACATTCCTGAGTAGTATAGGGAATGATAGTTCTGGCTCACTTTCACAAAAAGTCTCTACAAAGCCTTATTTACTAAATAAGGCTTTGGTTGGGCCATTAGCTCTTGCTACTATTACCCCTACTACAAAAAAGTTGGCGGTAATTACTGTGCCTTGGTTGGAGGTAACACTGTGCCGTACGGTACGATCAATAATTCTTCTCTTACAAACCCCTTACCCGGCCCATCCCTCAAGTAGTATAAGTTAGGTTCGTCGGCTTTCATATCCACTTTATCTATGTTGTAAGTTTTGACTGACCATATAGGATCGGTGGCCCGCTTACGGCTATCGCCCTCGTGTTCCCCTATGTCACGTTTATATCGATGAAACAGTTTAACGTGAACCGCCTACGATCTCTTTGGTGTTCATAATAAAGGCTTGCTGGGCTTTTTGTATCCCCTGTTCTATGTACTTTTTTTTCTCGTCCTCGCTGATAGCAGACTTACGAGACTTGGACCGAATATCTTGTTTCATTCCGTTATATTTTGTGAGTTCAGAGAGGATTGAACGAAACTCCTCTTCTGAGATCTTACTATCAGAGAGTGCCGTGGAAATACGCTCACTCACTGTGTTGAGCTTTGCTTCAGCCAGAACCCTGATCTCGTCGTGTTTCAATGCCTTACGATGCAGTCTGCGTGTTACTAACTTAAGCGCCAACCCTGCCAACCCTGCCACCCCTGCAGTTATTTCAATACCTAGCACTATAGGTGCAGCCACGATGGTAGCCAACAACCCAACACCTGCCGCCCCTAGTCCCATGCTGGTTGCCATAAGGGTAGTGTCAGCCCCGTCCACGATATTGAAAGCTCTATTATACTTCTTACATAGTGCTTTCCGCGTGTCACGGTCTTGTTCTAGTTGACGTTTCACATCACATAACTGCCTCAAGCGGAACCCATCTACGGTTTCCAGCGTCTTCGCTACTTCCTCTACGACTGGGTACAGACCCATCCTATAATGTATATTTTGAAAGATATTTTAATTGGGGTTCAGTTAATATTCTATCAATTAATTTGAAGTCTATAAGGTCTAGATTACTAGTCAGGGTAATAGGTGAGAGGCTAATAGAATTTCCTGTTGTAATAAAAACCCCACTGAGGTTTATTAAGCGGTTTATAGGACCCCCGTGGGTATCCTGTTGTATAACAATACGACAATATTTGTTTTTGTGTTCGTCAAACCAGTGTATTGACACCCCGGGTAAAATTTGGTGTACTCTTGAGATGTTTTCATGTTGTAAAAACGTAAATAAGACTTCTATGATGAGTGTGAAAGGGGTGTATATATCAGGCCTTAAGTTAGCAGGATAATTGCTAAATGTTAATTTATTTTTTACTTCACTCCTTAACCTATTTTTTTCGGTATTAGTAGTTCCTATGGCTACACTATCCGGAATGAAATCCCCGGCCCAGATGCCGTTGTTCCTAATCTTAGCGACAGTCCCATGTTCGTTTATTGTGATATAAGGTGAGGCGAGTGTTAAGTTGATCAGCCATTTGGGCTCTTTTAAATCTGGTAATGGCACCCGTCTGTACACGTTGTCTTTGAAGTGCAGGATGTATAATTCATCTTCCTCACCAGGCTGATCGAATCCCTCCGTATCTCCTAGGTCGTTAAGCGTAGTGTTGGGATGATGACTGGTCATTATTATACTATTACGATATAATTTCCAACTGGTTTTCTGATAATAATTCAGGGGTTAACTTCATACCCATGAAGTGTATGTTGTCAGGCAGGAAGATATTGATTAGTGATATCTTGTTTTCCACGATCACGTTGACCCCCTGCAGACTGGTCTTGGAGTCGACACCCACCCGCACGTAAACGTTGCAAACTTGATACTGGTGTCGTTTCACCCACCCGAGTTTGATCCCCTTCACGATCTCGACATCATTCCCCGATGGTTCCCCTAGGTAGACTTTGATGATCAGTGTTGAGTTTGCCGGTAGATCCTCTAGTATAGTGACCACACCTTCGAATTCAGACACCAACTGCAATTTCACGTTTTGTATGGCTGGTTTACTCGATAGCATGTGGGCTGCTATAGTGTTGACTGGGCTGACGACTATGCTACGTCTCTGAGTTGGGACGTAAGCCACGAGCAGGGTTCCATTGTTCACGACTTTGTTTAGGTGGTTGTCTTTGTTATCAGTGAACACGTAGGGGGAGACGAGTCTAATATTGATAAACCAGTTGTTATCGGGTAACAACACCCACTTGTCATCTTCGGTGAAGACGAGCATATATGGTTTGTTTCGGGCGACGGTAGTGCTCTCAACATCGTCTAAGTCGAACAGTTTACCCCCGAACGATGGGTATATTACCCAATTATTATCACCGGTGTTGACAAGGGCGTACTTAGTGTTGACTGTTGCTCTTGTGGTATCTACTATATCACTTAGGGTTCCACCGGAGGGGATTTCAACGCGTTTGTAAATGATGTTTTTTAGTTGCAAGGCGTACGATTTACCATCTACTCCGGGAGCGTCGAAACCGCGCGTGTCTCCGAGGTCGGAGATCCCGATATTAACGCATTTTTTCACTCCGGGCCCTTGTGCGCTGGTCATTTTACATGAAGCGTTAAGCTGAGGTATCCTATATTTACAGGATTATGATTTATATCTAACACCGATATTGTCAGCTCAGGTATGTTGCCCTGGGTTAATTTCTTATACTGCCGTGGTGAAAACGACTCGGTTCTACCGTCGTTGTATTTCTCAGTTTTCACCGGCACTGCTCTCAGTATAGTGGAAGGGTGACCTCCTTGAATGTTGTACGTTGTGCTCACCTGACTGAGATGAATGTACAGCTCTCGGTACGGTACTAGGTCGGGTAACTTCGTGCCTGTGACGGTTGTTGTTGGTTTTATCTCGTCAGGAGACATACCGAGCATCCTTGCTAATGGTCGGCCGAGCCTCAAAGGGTTTCTTCCGTTGTTGATTAACACCACTGTACCGTTTGAGTCGTTCATCTTGAGTTCGGCTCCCAGGGGTTTGAAGACCTCGTCGTTTAGAGAGCACACGCTGTAGTAGCCGTCAGTTATCTGACTGCGAGTTCCACTGACGAACAGCTTATTGTTGCTGATATTAATGTTAGTCCATTGCGGTAGGTAGGTGATATCGCAGAGTGCGACTTCGACTTGACCTGACGTGTTATCGATCGCGTGCGTCAGCTGAACGGCCTCACCGCTCGTTATTCCTGGAAGTGTTATGTACATGTTAGAGTATATATGCTCATTATATAATAGTTTTAAAATGTATTCCCCTGGTGTGTTTTACCCTAAACTGGATGTAGATTTCTCCCCCATGAAGATCGTGGTTGCTCCTGAGTTGTATTTCAATGCCCAGCTTTTAGATGTGTTCGATAAGTATAAGCTTTCGGTGACTAACATTGAGGCAGTCCACGCTTGGTTCAACAACCCTATGCAGTTCTGGCAGAATCAATTCAACTTTGCCGTGTGGTGCGCTACAACGGGGTGTGGTGTGACATTGGCCGACACTCGGCGTGGACCGCTGAGTCAGTCTGTGTTCAAGTTCCACGTGTACTACCAGGTCAGACGTATCCTTAAAGAGATCAGCGCCCCCCTCCCACAGGACAAAGCGTGGGGCGCAACAAACAACCCGTACGATAGACGGGCCTACGAACGTATTTGCAATGAATTCGAAATAAACCCGAAGACAGATTGGCGTTTGCCGGGGCCGAACCACGGGTTGGGTATTCCTTATGATGGCGCGCGACCAGTGAAAGAAGTCAGTGATGATTTACTGAAACGAGATATACTACGCCAGGACTTTGCTTTGTCGAGTAATGAATGGAGGGATGATCGTATGAACTTTAAAGGTGGTGTTGCTTTCACAGTCCAGAAAGTGGAGCAGTCAACCTCAGACGGGTGGAAAATATTCATGCTGGACACGTCGAAAGGATTCACTCGTGCCGGGGTAGTCAGGTTGAACGACTCGATTCGAACGTACGTGTGGGCGCTGTTGGGTGCGCAGTCTATGACGCGTTCCAACATCCTCGGTAAGGGAACTGCTTACGACGCTCAGAAACAGTTCGTTTCTAATGTTGAGGATGCTATCAATTCTCCAGTTGATCTCCCGCGGGCCATCGAACGCTACCAAAACGTGTTAGAATACGCCAGATCGAAAGTCAATTACGTGTTCGGCGTGGGGTTGTACATGGCTCCAAGTGATATGCAACTGAGAATAAAAAAAGTGGTGGGTTATAACAACAAAATAGTCATAGCCACGGCGGACCAAAAGTTGGGTATCAACCCCGATATTAACACCCCCTATATCCCACACATCCCACCACGTGAAACGGGTATAGTTGCGCCGCCCCCGGAGCCTAAAGTTCATGTGGGGGTACCCCCCACACACCCCCATATGCAGGCCTCCAATCACATCGATAATAAAACAGCCCTAGTGGTTGGTGGGGTAACTTTGGGACTTATTTGGTTAAAGATTTCTTAGCCGCTACGTACACCAGACCCGCCACGGCGACGATGGCTGCCCACAGGTTTTGACTGAGCCACATGGCAGTTTTAGACAGAGCGCCCAACAACCACGAGACGATGCTACCCAGGATGCCGGGAAGGGCTTCGGCGGCTTTACCAGCCAGTTTAGCTAGGCCTTCCCCGAGTTTTTTTATCCAGTCTTTAACACCACCGCTGGGAGTTCCCCCGTCGGCAGGTGTGGGGGTTCCCCCTGTCAGTGACACCACCAGGGTTGATATGATGAAACCCAATGCAGTTAGAATGCTGGCGATGGTGATCCCTTGCTCCCGGAACAATATCCGAATCCTGTTGGCTAAAGTTGTATCCTCGTTCAGTATTCTATCGATTGTTTCCCGAATGCGACTGATCTGGGATCGAAGCTGTTCACGATTCGAGGAAGCGGCTTCCAATCGTGTACGTCTCTCGTCTTCTAAATCGCGTAGTCGTTCATTGATACGACGCTTCATATCATCGTTTTCAGTTTCATTGAGTTTGGTTTTTTCCCTAGCGATGTGCTCGTCGATTTCGTTCAGTTTCCCCATGTTGTTCACGAGTTCTCCACGCACGCGTTTCACGGCTTCGTCTAAGCCGTGCAGTTCCCTTACCGGAAAGTCAAACCCCGGTAACGGTTTGTCCCAGTAGGTGCTCAACAGTTTTTCTATGCTGTCCGAGGCTTCTGTAGCACGCTGTGGTGTCATTTCATCTCTAGTGGTGAGGTGGGATCTGGTAGCTTGCAGATCTTCTTTAACGGCCTTAGGTATTGCACCACCGTAATCATTCATGTTTAGATTTTTACGGATAAATTCGACACCATGGCGGCTGGCTAGAGTTGACAAGGCCAGTGGTTTTTTATTGCTCTTGTTAAAGAGGTCAACCCCTGGGTCAGACTTAAGGCGTAGAACACCCTTTGTATCAATAAAAAAATTCTTATGGTATCGACCCTGTGGTTCAACGTAGTTTTTATCTCTTCTTAAACTTTCGTAATAATCATTTACCGTTGTTTCCAAGAGTTCTTGGTTCAATGGCGAACTAGTAAATGAGGTCTCCTGCTCATCATCGAATGCCTGGGCACTAGCGCCCGGCATCTCTATGTCTTCATCCATTAGTATTAAAAATATATTTCTTTTATATAACAATGTACGGCAGAAAATTAGATCCTTTCAGAAGATTGAGAGAGCCATTAGGCGCCAGAGCCGTGCGACAGTCGGTGACCATCACCAACAATCCCAGCAAGATAGACCAGAATCAAACTCTGCTGGTTAGATTTCCAAACCTTGGTGAGAATGACCTCATTGTACCAGGCACTGTTCGACTGGCGTTCAATATCACGTTGACCTCCGACAACGACAAACGCGAGCTAGTGCGGAACGTGGGTCGAGCTATCATCAAGAAAACGACCGTCAAGATCAGCGGTAACGAGGTGCTGAGCATCGACGACAGCGACGTGTTTCACTGCTACAGGGATCTCTGGAAAAGCGATGGAGAACGAGTAAATGATGTGTACCAGGGTATCAGCAAATCAACCCGGGCGCGCATAGGGTATGTCTTCACGCAAGACCAGCAAGACAAGCTATCGGCCGGTGAAAAGGCCATCGCTCTAGCATACGGGAATCGATTCTGCGTGCCGCTCGACTTCGAGTTGCTCACGGGGCACGCGCCGTTTTACCAGGCCGCGCTGGGTGATAGGCTCGAATACGAGCTCACGTTTAACGACTATAGTAAAGTAGTGCGTACGCCGAACGGTGATGAGGCTAGTTATGCCATAGACAACATCTCTCTGGAGTTCGACATGGTCACTAGCCCGGAGCTGGCCAGGCAGGTTCGAAGCCAGTACTCTGGGAAGATGGCTATCCTATACGATCGCGTACTGAGGCATAGATCAGTCGTGCGAGATAAGAGCGACACTGTGTGGAATATCAACCTGAACGTGCCGGCGCGATCGATGAAAGGTATCCTGGTCGTCCCCGTGGAGGATTACGAGCCATTCCAGAGGGACAGCGAGAAGTTTTTCAACCCCGAGATTGAAAAGGTGGAAGTGACCATCGAGGGCGTGCCCAACCAGCTGTTCAGTCATGGTATGAGACCACACCAGCAGTGGGATGAGATAAAAAAGCTACCAGTGGGGGATTACATAACAAAGGACCTGGACCTAAGCTCCGTGCAGATCGGTGAATACCTGACCACCAAGTACGCCCTATGGTTGGACATGCGATCCACGGATGATGATAAACTGCACGGCAGCGGGCGCCGTATAGATAACGGCAGCGAAGGGATAACCATCCAGATTACTAAGAAGGCTCAAACCGCTGGTAAGTTGAAATTATATCTGTACGTTATTATGGACGCGCAACTTAATATAGATAATGGGAGATTCGTGCAAGCCATCTACTAGTGGGGGGTATCCCCTGGGGTTACCCACTGACCCACACTGCGCTATAGTGTGCGGGCAGACTGGCTGTGGGAAGACCGTTTTCGTGTTGGATATGTTGGAGGGTTACTACAAGGATGTGTTCGATAACATCGTTATCATGTGCCCTACTCTGAGCATGAATAAAACGTACGCGCGACCTTGGGTGATGACGGACCCGGACGTACACAAAATCGACCCTGGAACACGCCTGCAGGACTGGTTGAAAGCTCTTCGCGAGAAATTTAAAGGGGAACCGACGCTGTTCATACTGGACGACTGCAGCGCTAATCGCGAGATAACAAAAAAGAGAGACATGCTATCGTACCTGGCCTTCTCCGGCCGGCATGCAAATCACAGCGTCTGGGTGCTAACGCAGAAGTTCAACTCGGTGTTGAAAGACCTCAGGGAGCAGACGCGATGGGTGGCCTTATTTCACTGCAAGGACAGGGATTCGTTCGAGGAGTGTTTGAGAGAGAACGATGTGATGAGTAAATTAGAACGGGAACGGGTGAAGAAACAGCTCGCTGAAACTAAACACGCTAAGCTCGTTCTAAAAACCGACCAACCAGTAGCATATAGAGTGTGCTAAAGCTAAGCAAAGCTAAGCAAAGCTAAGCAAAGCTAAGCAAAGCTAAGCAAAGCTAAGCATAGCTATGATATTTGAAGTATTTGTCGTGTGCAACTTAACCTTCATTTCTCTGTGTTTTGTCTGCATCGGGTATTATATAGTTAAAACTAAATCTTACTTGTTATATTATAAGATGGAGTGTGAGGAATTGCTCGAACAGTTGGGGGTCTCCCCAACGCCGCCGGCAGGCCCCACTGTGGGGGATTCCCCCAAGCGAGAGAAACTGGTGGCGTTGGCTGTTGGTGGCAAAGCCAAACATTACTTTGGAGACTACACCCCGGATAAAATTCACAAAATGTCAGCCGAAGAAATCGATAAGCTGTACGCTAGATACGAGTCCCGGCTTGGATCAGAAATGACAAAGACAATAGGATCGGCTATGACCCAGATATACACCGGTATTGTATCACACTTCCTTCCCATTCCACCAGAGCGCCGACTTTACCTGTGGGAGGACCTAGATAAAGACCCTTTTATCGAACACGCCGTGAGCTCTATCAGCTGCGGGCTGTACCACAAATATGGTATGTTGTTGGCTCCAGTGACGGCGGCGATTATCACGGCAAAACATTGTCAATTTGAGAGAAAGAATAATAATAATAGTATAGATGGATGCTGCACAGGAAACCCCAGTGGACACAGTGATGGAGGAGACCCCACCCCCAACAGTGAGTCCCGAGGTGACGGTGGAGACCCCTTCAGTGGGGGTACCCCCAACAGTAACCAGGCAGAAGAATCCTAAGAGAGTAGCTGCCGGTAAAAAACGGTGGTGTAACCAACATAAAGTGACCAACCCCCGACTGTTGTTGGCTGTAGGTGTAACTGCTGCCGTGGTTATAACATGGTTATACGTGGGGGTACCCTCCCACAGTGAGCCATCACCCAACAGTGAGGTAACCCCCAACAGTGGGGGTGTGGGGGTATCCCCCACTATTGACCCGCATATCATGTTATAATTTTAATATTTTATATCATATACATAATGTCTGAGGGGAAAACGTTCGTCAACGACGCATACCACGCCACAGTGGTAGCCAGTCTAGCAGTAGGGTACGCTCGGTTGACTAAAATGGTGCTTAAACAACCAACTATCAAGCTAGATTTCAACCTGCAGGATATGGGTATGCTCATAATGAACCTTGGTATGGCGATGGCCACAAAAGACATCCTAGTAAAACAAGGAATAATACCTGATAATATAATGAAATAAATATAGGGATGGCCACGATAGCTATGATGATCGGTGGGGCGTTAGTGAATGCCCTGGCATTTTCCGGGAGTAATTTCCTCTTCTCGAAACTACGAGATGATCACGCGGCTGAAATACAGGAAGAAAGGAAGCGGCACGATCTCGCTACTGAGAAATTACAAAGGGCACAGGCTGAGTACGCTAAAAAACGCCTCCAGAGGATCGATTTTATTAACGAACAACTCCAGCGTGAAAACCATGCCATTAAAACATTCTACGATGTCGATGAAGCAATGAAAGAATACTATCTACTAACTGGTAAACAATTGGAACCGCTAAATAAACCCACACTCGCTCAGTACTACACACCATCCAAGGGACAAATGAATCGTGAACTGGGCTTCATAGTGTTGGGTATAGCAGCTACTGCGTTGGTTGCGAAGCAATTAAATTAAAATACCTATATAAGTAAACATGAGACCCGCTCCATACCGATGCGAATACATACTTATGGGGAAGACCGAGGCCTGTGGTAGGAAATGCAGGAATCAGGGGTTCTGTTGTTTCCATATGGGAAGTCCTAACTACACGTGTTCTGTGTGTGGTATCGGGGTTAAAGGACACTACTGTCTATGTAAAGCTCACGGAGCGAACGTAGTCAGACATCAACTCATCTACGAGAATAAAAAAGGCTACATAAAAGAACGTAGGCGACTGCTCAAGATAGACTCCAGTGCGTGAAAGGGTTATCTCCCCTTACTGTGAACCAATTAGACATTGGTTCTCTTAGGTGTAAACACGATGTCTACTGTAAGCGAGCTCAAGCGGGTCGCAAAACAGAGAGGTGTCATCGGGTATTCTCGAATGCGGAAGTCAGCATTGTTGAGATTACTAGGTTTAGAAGCCCCTCCTACGGTAAAACAATTAAAAGCTCAAGCAAAACAGCTTGGACACACGGGTTATTCAAACCTGGGGAGAGCCGGGTTAACCGCATTGTTATCACATGCCCCCGTACCCACTGTAAAACAACTGAAAGCCGAGGCACACGATTTGGGTTTAGGCGGGTATTCCCGTATGAGAAAACCACAACTTTTAGAATTATTACGACAGAATAGAGCTATTGACCTACAGTTCGTGCGCACTGAGCACGCCGTAGGCAATTATTTGAGAGGTTGGCGCATGCACGTTGATAGAAACATAGACATTACAGATATCAAGCCTCTGATAGCTGATAAGGTCAACCAGGAACTAAATAACCTAGGAAGTATCAAGTTTCAGATCACAGTGAAAATGTCGCTCGATAAGCAGGTTGGGAGTACCACTGAGTATGTTCAGCCTTACTTCCGAGGTAAACAAGAGGTCGTCACACATGCAGAGACCATTGACGCATCAATCGATACAAGTTTTCAGCAGATACGAGAATACCTAGAACGCTACACACACTTGGGGTCCGGGTGGGCTGTAGATAAAATCGATAATGTCTATCTAGACATAGCTAACTACGTGCCGTTCAGAGGCGGGTCATACCTAGCCTTGCCTCCCTACTATAGGAACAAACATGCCATAGTAAACGTTAAGAATAGAGGAAACGATTGCCTGAGGTTAGCTATCAGGTCAGCCTTATTTCCAGCTGGCAAGAATTCAGATAGGCTTTCTAGCTATCCCCAAGACGATGGGCTTAATTGGGATGGTATAGATGAACCCACCCCCATATCCCAGATCACTAAAGTAGAAAAACAGAATAATCTGGCTATAAATGTCTTTGGGCACGAAGGTAACACAACAATAGTACACAGGGTCAGCCCGGTGAAGGATCGCCAAGTTATCAATATATTCATGATCCAGCGAGGTGAAAAGTATCACTACACGTGGATAAAACATCTCAGCCGGTTGTTGCACGACCAGTCGAAACACGTTGGGGAAAAACACTTTTGTGTACGATGCCTACACGGTTTCAGTCGAGCTGATTTATTAGAATCCCACCGGGATGATTGTCAAGGTGTGGGGCAGACGGCCATACGAGTCGACATGCCTAAGGAAGGTGAAAATATCCTAAAATTCAGTAACCACAAGAATCAAATGTCTGTACCTTATATTATATACGCCGACTTCGAAGCCTTGGTTGTTGGGGGGGAATCCCCCACACCCCCTAGTGGGGGTAGCTTCACCCACAAGACACAAGAGCATAAAGCCTGTTCGTTTGGATACATTGTCGTCCGTTGTGACGGGGAAACGAAAGCTCCGGTAGTGTATAGGGGGCCTGACGCGGCTGAAAGGTTTCTAAAGTGTTTGCAGGAGGAAGAAAAAATTATTAGGAATGCATTGTATAGAATCGCTCCCATGCGTATGACCCGAGCCGACAGGTTAGCTCACGCTAGTAGCACTAACTGTCACGTGTGCGACTCACCACTTAACGGTGATTCGGTGAGAGATCACTGCCACATAACTGGTAAGTATAGAGGCGCCGCTCACAACGCGTGCAACCTCAAGCTTAAAATCAACCCTAAGACAATAAACATCCCCGTTGTCTTTCACAACTTGAGAGGGTACGACTCACACTTGATCATACAGGCCATCGCGAAAATCGATGGTAATATAACGTGCATCCCCAACAACATGGAGAGATACATCTCCTTCAGCTTAAACGGACTTAGGTTCATTGACTCGTTTCAGTTCCTCCTGTCGTCACTCGACAGTCTGGTCAAGGCCAACAATACCTTCCCTATCACCGATCGATACACAGACGCCGAGACTAGACCCCTGCTTATGAGGAAGGGTGTGTACCCCTATGAGTACATGGATAGTTGGGTCAAGTTCACCGAGACCAGACTACCCCCTATTGACTGCTTTTATAGCAAGCTGAATGAGGCGTCCGTCTCACGAGATGATTACTCGCACGCGACTAACGTATGGAATAAACTGGGTTGTAAGAACCTGGGTGATTATCACGACCTGTACTTGAGGACAGATGTACTGCTGTTAGCCGACGTGTTTGAGACGTTTAGGAAGACATGTTTAAAGCAGTATAAACTCGATCCCGCATGGTATTACACCAGCCCAGGTCTGTCGTGGGACGCCTTGCTTAAAAAGACCGGAGTTAATTTGGAATTGCTCACAGATTACGACATGCACCTATTCATTGAGAAAGGCTTGAGAGGTGGGATTTCCATGGCATCCAAACGATACGCGAAAGCAAATAATCAATACGTGAAAGGTTACGATCCTAACAAACCAACCAATCACATTCTCTACCTCGACGCAAATAACCTGTACGGCTGGGCCATGAGCCAGTATCTACCTACAGGGGGATTCGAATGGGTACCCCACGTTGATGTTATGGAGGTTGCACCAGATTCGAACAAAGGGTATATCCTCGAAGTTGACTTAGCGTATCCCAAGGAATTACACACATCGCACAACAGCTATCCCCTTGCACCCGAACGTATGAGGGTTAACACAGACTGGATGTCTGAGTACCAACATAACTTGTCAGGTGGGCGTGTGACAGACGTTGAAAAACTCGTGCCTAACTTAATGAATAAGACCAAGTACATCGTTCACTATCGCAACCTACAGCTGTACCTGTCGTTGGGTATGAGGCTGACCAAAATACACAGGGTGCTCATGTTCGACCAGAGCCCATGGATGGAGCCCTACATCAGAATGAACACAGACCTACGAAAAAAAGCCACCAGTGATTTTGAGAAAAATCTCTACAAGCTCATGAATAACTCGGTGTTTGGTAAGACTATGGAAAACCTGAGGAAACGCGTGACCGTGAAGCTGGTTAGATCTAGTGAGGAAGACAAGCTCAGGAAATTGATAGCCAGTCCGGCATTCAACCGTAATAAAATATTTACAGACAACCTGGTTGCCATACACATGAAGAAAAGCCACATAAAATTCAACCGACCTGTTTACGTGGGGATGAGCATCCTCGATTTATCCAAACACCTGATGTACGACTTTTACTACAACGAGCTCAAGAAACAGTACGGCGACATGTGTGAAGTGCTGTACACTGACACGGATTCCCTGCTGATGGAGATTCGAACCGAGGACGTGTACGAGGACATGAAAAAACACCTCGATTTATACGACACCAGCGACTACCCTAAGACCCATACCCTACACAGTACGGTAAATAAAAAGGTCCTAGGTAAGATGAAGGACGAGTGTGCTGGCACGCCCATAGCCGAGTACATAGGTTTGAGACCTAAGATGTACTCCATACTGAAAGCCGACAATAGTGAGATCCGGAAGGCTAAGGGGGTTAAGAAGTATGTGGTGAAACAACACATCAAACACGCCAGATTCAAGGAAGCCCTGTTCAAGACCCGTACCTTTAGACATAAAATGAACACACTTAGAAGTGATGGGCATAAGATATACGGACTGACTATAAACAAGACGTCCCTATCACCTATGGACACGAAACGTTGGATAGCTATTGATGGGATAAACACATATGCGTATGGACATGAAAAAATTTGAGGCTATTTACTACAGCCCGCGTGGGTACTGGAAAGGAGCTAGCGCAGTAGATAAGCTAGCTAAAATAGCGCGAGTACCCCCGGAGGAAGCCAAAGCGTGGCTTGAAAAACAAGCCCTGTGGCAGATCTATTTGCCGGCACCACGCTACGTGCCTAGAAGGAGGTTCGGTATTAACATACCTAATAGCATTCACCAGGCAGACCTACTGTTCCTACCCCACGACAAGAGGTACAAGTATGCCTTAACCGTAGTGGACGTAGCCAGTCGTTACAAGGAAGCCGAACCCTTGACCACGAAAGATTCGGCCCAGGTAGCCAGAGGATTCGAACGCATATACAAACGCAGTCCGCTGACGTGGCCAACAGAGCTGCAAGTTGACCCCGGACGGGAGTTCATGGGTGCCGTGTCACAACTGCTAGCCAAACACGATACAAAGGTCAGGCGTGGCACGGCCAGAGCCCATCGCAGCCAAGCCATAGTTGAAAGATTTAATAGGACTTTAGCTGAGCGCTTGTTCGGCTATCAGTATGCTAGGGAGATGGCCACCCCTGGAAAACGATCGACTGAATGGGTCACGAGGTTACCCAAGGTGGTGTCGGCAATCAACCATGAAGTCACCCGTCTCACCGGTAAGAAACCGGCAGACGCTATCAAACTAAAATCAATAGTTGCAGAGTCGGCCGCTCCATTGCGTGGGAAGGAGAAACAGATACCAGATAGGGCCCTAGTGAGGTATCTATACCAGCCGGGGGAACACGAGGGCGATAGCCGTAAGCGGGCCACCGATCCTATATGGTCAGTCAAAACTTACAACATAGATAAAGTGGATATGAAAGCCGACGAACCTAACTTATACTACTTGAGGGATGGGCCGGGTAGGGGGTTTGTAAGAGAAGAATTATTGATCGTACCGTACGGCACAGTGTTACCTCCAACCAAGGCACAGTAATTACCGCCAACTTTTTTGTAGTAGGGGTAATAGTAGCAAGAGCTAATGGCCCAACCAAAGCCTTATTTAGTAAATAAGGCTTTGTAGAGACTTTTTGTGAAAGTGAGCCAGAACTATCATTCCCTATACTACTTTCCTGTTATACATTCGCAGATCACTTCTTTTTATTAAGTTTCAAAATGCATACAAGTATGATTATAAAGAAAGTAGGATTATGAGACCAAGTGTACAGACGTATATTGACAAGTGTCTACATACTGGTGAGCAACAACTACATATAAACCAAGTAAATTTAGCAAGTGAAGAAAGTTATCGCGCAGTATATTTACTTCGACACTGACCTCGCTTAGGTTATGTTACAGGTTGTGTCATGCAAACTCCTTTTGGTAATGATTCAAATACATATTTAACTACTAGTAAAAAGTAGTTTTGATTTTCTAACTTGATGAAAACGAACCATAATCTTATTATTCAAATGGATTTGACTTCACGATTTTCAAAAATGGCGGTGCCCTGTCTTGGGATGAATGCTATTTAAGTTTGTTTTCACCGACTTACAAAAGCAAAATTACTTTCTACTGGTAGTAAAATATGTATTTTACTGATGGACAATAGCATTTTGCATGACATTGCTTATAACATAACAATTTCACTCTTGGAAGTGAGCTGGAGGTCAATATAATATTGCTTGCAATAAAAATGTCACTTCGACCCCCACCTTGCTTCCTTGGAAGAAGAAGTCCTAATGTTAAAAGTTGTGTCATGCAAAATCCTTTTGGCCATGATTCAAATGCATATTTAACTACTAGTAAAATGTAGTTTTTGGTTTTCTAACTTGATGAGAACAAACCATAATCTCAATAATTCTAACAGACTTTAGCCCGTGACTTTACAATTTTCAAAAATGGTGGTACCCTGTCTGAGGATGAATGCTATTTAAGTTTGTTTTCACTGACTTACAAAATCAAAATTACTTTTCACTTGTAGTAAAACATGTACTTTCTTGATGGACATTAGGATTTTACATGACATTGCTTATAATATAGCAATTTCACTCTTGGAAGCGGTCAATATAAGGGGTCAATATAATATGACGATAATATTGTCACTTCGACCACAACCTCGTTTCCGAGGAAGAAAGCGTTATATTCATGCAAAATCCTTTTTGATCAGCAATGTGTAGTAAGCAGTCTTGATTTTATAAACTTGATGAAACTTGAACTCCATTTTCTATCCTGGAAGCGTGGTAGGTGGCGAACCATCCGATTTAGTATACACCACAGGCTTCCACAATGCTCACTTCGCACACACTAACAACCAATTTAAGCACAAACTACGGGGTCCGGTGGAAATCTGTGCATAGTGTCACCATCACCCGACCCCAAGGAGCAATTGACAGCAACACAACAATTCGGCATGTCTTTGGTGACATTCAGAAATCAACAAAATGACGAACTTCCTACACATTTTCTATACAACGAACTGAAAATAGTTCCTTCTATGACGTCATAACCAGTCTGAGGTTTCGTTTGCGGGCGAGAGAGAAGCAGACAGCTTTTTTGCAACTTTTGAGCGCTTAGCATTAATTAACCACAAGTTTTTTTTAAAAAAATGGTGTTCCATTTATGACTAATCAGTAGTCTTTCATATGCAGTGATAAAAAGAGTACCAAAAAATTGAGTTTAGTGGTCCTTTAATACCTCGTAAATCATTCAGTTCTTCATTCACTTTTTCAAATACTGATTGCCTTACATCTTCAACGTCTATATTTCTTTGAACTTCCATCTTCCACCCTCTCATATATTTCCCAAAGGATTGAATTGTAATTGTATAGGGGCTTGTTCCCTTAGTAATTCAATGAGCTCAGACTTTCTCATACATGAATAATTTCGCAATCCCCTTTCACACGCTTGTAATTTTAAATGTTTCACAGTAGGAGTATTTTGATATGTTATACCTAATAAAGTTTGTAATTCAGCCTTTTTCATACGAGAGTAAGCCCGCATACCAAGGCCCCTGGCCCTCATTCTTAGTTCACGTACTGTCGGGGTATTGCAGGATTCATACCTTATGTAAATCATTTCTCAAATAAGTCAGCCGACGCAACCTGCGCACTGCTGTGACCCAGTTATCCATTTAGACATTCGCGTAGTAAAGGTAATACCAGGCTCACAGTGGTAGTTGCCCTCCACTGTGAGCTTGTGTGAATGGGAGACGGGTTGTGTCATTTTGGGTTTAGTGTTTTCAAACGGGGTCTAGATCTTTGTTATTGGTATTAAATAGTAGAATAATTAATAGTGGTCTCATGCCATGTACAGTGGACCCTGGCAATATTAGCCTCTGTAAACATCGGCATTCTGTCTACAATGGCATAAAGTTTCAGTCCTGGCAGAAATGCTCTTACTTATCATATAGAAACATCTGTAAACATCGGCTTCTGTCTACTCCGGATATCGGCATTGTCTTTTAGTCCCAACGAACAAATGGTTATGAAAACAAATCCGTAAAAAACGGCACATGAACGATGGCGCAACCCTTTGATGCAGTTAGGTCCAAATGATGTAACAACACAATTCGCGGTTACTACCCGAGATTATTTAGAAATGGGAAGTGTCAATGAGTGTCTTGTTAATTAGTGTGTGATACATGTCCCTTACATAGAGTGATGAATAGTGGGCAGTTTGACTGTAACAACACATTTCCCAATATTATTCAGAAACGGGAAGTGTTTATCAGTATCTTGTTAACTAGTGAGTGGTACGTGTCACATACATAGAGTAATTAGAGGTATTTAAGGTAAAATCGTATGATGTCAGTTGTGTAACACTCAGTATTGCCAAAATGTCACAGCCCGCAAAACGTGCGAGATGTGAGTTGACACTTCAGCAAAAAGTGCAGCTGATAGAAGATTTTGATAAAACGCCTCGACCCACACAAAAAGCATTAGCATCAACATACGGAATCGGCAGACAGACAGTGTCTGATATTTTGAAGAGGAGAGGTGAATACATTAAGAAGTTTGAAATTAACATGAATGATCAAGCTAAGCATGTGTTGGAGAACAGCAAATTTGACAAGATCAACACCATGACATATGATTGGTTTATGGCAGCTCGAAGTAAAAACCTGCTGATTTCAGGACCTATTCTTAAAGAAAAAGCTGTTCAGATTCCTCAACAGTTACACATTAATGACTTTAAGGTATCAGGTGCTAACGAGACAGTACGACTTCCATTATGCGTCGGCGTCATGAGGCAAACTGTCAAAACCGGCAATTTTATTTGGTCCCGAGTGGTGCCGGTATTGACAGAGTCCACTGTACTACTGTTATTTCATGATGTAGTCCCATTGGTTAAACAACCAGAGCCTGATCTGCAATTTTGAGAAGCAGTTATTATTGTAGTGAAATTCTATAAAATAAGACTGACATAGAATTTTTATAATACATATAATATGAGTTGATCTCCTAATGCATGCCATTCTTTCACATAGCGTGAATAGCAAGATGTGAAAGTTATGAATGAGCATTTCACTTCTCAGCTCATGTAACAGAAGACAGATAAATTGTTCTATTAGTCTTGTTCTCTTGTGAAAGCTTCTTCTCCCTGTCATAGTCCTTCAGTGTTAAGGAAGCAGTGACGCAATCACTGATGGTCAGGAATGATAATGGTGATTTTCAGAATTCATTGGTAGAAGGCTAGATAAGCCAATTATCTGTGTAAAAATACACTAGCAAAATTCCAAACTACTCACTGAAATACATCTGTAGGATATCCCAAATTACAGAAACTTTTTGTTTAGTTGTTGCCTTGCATGCTCTGAGTTACTGGTAAAAAACAAATTAGTAACGGTCAGATATTACGACTGGATCGTGTAGAGTATCAATTGAATTTCAGTTTGTCACTTACAGACGTGCAAAGGCACCAAGTTATACCTGTAACACTCATTTTGATCAGTTCTTGTGTTAGAAAGTCTAGTCACATAATGTTCATCAACAAAGATGGTCTCACAGAAATTGTGTATGCATTCATCTTTTGAAACATCGTCTGAAAGTACAGATTTTGGCATTTGTCACTGTTCAAAATCAAGCTTCTGAAACTTTGGTCTTTGCAAAATAAATTATTGATGAACTAATTGAAACTGTGTCGAATTGGAGGGCGCTATTGACAGAATGTTGACAGATTTAGTTACCAGTACCCTGTCACACCAAGGCAAAGAAACATGATGGCAATAGACTTTAAAAAAAATCAGTGTCAGGATGCATGGAAAATTAGGTTTCCAGTGATCAATTTGATAGAATGAGACTATGCAGCACTTATTGTCAGCTGGCAAGGATAACTTTGTCCCTTACCAGTGTGTGGGCAAATGATAGTACACAAAGTATTCAGAGGTCTAACCTGATCAGACATTACATGTATTTCTCTTAATACAATGACCATCTTACCTTTTCTGAGATTTTTTTTTTAAAAATGACATATATAGGAAATACCCACATTTGAAAAAAAGAGGGTGGATATCGGAAAATTTTAGTACCCATGGAAGATCAGTAGTACCAACAAAGTCACCATGGGTGAAACACCCAGATTGGAAAAAAGCTTGATTGGTTTAAAGGTCACATGCAACGTACAACACAACTTTGCAGATTCTGATACCTTTCAGTATGCACTTACTGAAACAAATCATCAAAAATGCCAATTCAACCTATAAAGTTGAAAAAAACACAATGAAAACAAGCCTGCGAATTGAGAGTTCAAACGATTCACTAAATTTCCCCCAGCGCTGGGGAAAAAAGTGGTTTCAACAGCTGTGCTGCGCTGCACCGCGCCCATAACGCATGCGCAGTGAATAGGTTCGCAGAGCTTGAAACAGTATGCATGCCCATAGGATGAGGTCGTGAGCAGTAGTCTAATCTTGGTTGTGTACACAAACAAGTAAATAATCTACTGATTACGTAAAAAACTTGTTGATTGTGGTAAGCAGCCTCTGTCACAGAGATAGCTCAATGTCTGGTTTATTGGCACCTATATGTCTGTCTGCCTGTCTGCTAAAGACAATATGCAATACCCAGCTTCAGTCATTGACCACATGCTATTTGAACTTAACACCTATCAGGCTATACGCCATAAACAAAATAAATTGATTTATGACTCGTGCACCCAAGTCCTGTCTCTGCCACGTCATGTAATCAAACAAGTGTGATACTTGTATACGACATGTTTTTTATGTCTGTAGGTTGCAAAGTACATCCACTTTTCTCTGATGACTGGATCTGATGGAAACTGGTGCAAACTCTTGTCACTTTCAAGTCCTGCTTTGTGCTTGGACCAATGATGTACAGGTTCCAGCCACGCAGTAGTTCACCGTCTCTACTGAGATGATTTTTGATTGGATCTAATGCAAATTCAGAGAACATGTATCTACAAAACCCAACATCTCTACATACCTTCTTAAAGGATGACAGCTTCTTCTAGTGTATATTATTTTGTTTGACAACGATATAAGAATCCATAATGAAACGATGCATCAAGTACACTAAAAGAAGTTGTTATCCATAAAGAATCTGACTTTCTTGTGATTTGCCATACCTCTAAAATGCCCATCAGACAGATCATCTTTCTGTATACACAATGATCCCTCAGTGTATCAGAAATTGAACCAGCCAATCAGAAGCTGTCGTTACACTTGAATGCACACCCAACTGGGTTCAATTTCCTGAGGGCTTCGTTTTGAGGGAAGTAAGCCCAAGTACAAAATATTACACTTTTGAATCATGATTGTACGTTTATAATTTTGTTTATTTGGTTTTTTACAAGCAGCAATGTGTATTATATGTCACAAATTAGTGACAATTGTCTTTTAAGTATGTTTGATGTTTGGGTAGCATGTGGCCTTAAATATCCTAACTGTAGATGTGTTTGTTGAGACATGATGTGATGTACTGGTACTGTATACCACCTGACTGCAGATGTGTTTGTTGAGACATGAAGTGATGTACTGGTACTGTATTCCACCTGACTGCAGATGTGTTTGTTGAGACATGATGTGATGTACTGGTACTGTATTCCACCTGACTGCAGATGTGTTTGTTGAGACATGAAGTGATGTACTGGTACTGTATTCCACCTGACTGCAGATGTGTTTGTTCAGACATGATGTGATGTACTGGTACTGTATTCCACCTGACTGCAGATGTGTTTGTTGACACATGAAGTGATGTACTGGTACTGTATTCCACCTGACTAGAGATGTGTTTGTTCAGACATGATCTACTGGTACTTTATTCCCTCTGACTGCAGATGTGTTTGTTCAGAATTGATCTACTGGTACTGTATTCCCTCTGACTGCAGATGTGTTTGTTGAGACATGAAGAGATTTACTGGTACTGTATTCCACCTGACTGCAGATGTGTTTGTTCAGACATGATGTGATGTACTGGTACTGTATTCCACCTGACTGCAGATGTGTTTGTTGACACATGAAGTGATGTACTGGTACTGTATCCCATCTGACTCGAGATGTGTTTGTTCAGACATGATCTACTGGTACTTTATTCCCTCTGACTGCAGATGTGTTTGTTGAGACATGATGTGATGTACTGGTAAAGTATCCCATCTGACTACAGATGTGTTTGTTCAGACATGATGTACTGGTAAAGTATCCCACCTGACTACAGATGTGTTTGTTCAGACATGATGTACTGGTAAAGTATCCCACCTGACTACAGATGTGTTTGTTCAGACATGATGTACTGGTGAAGTATCCCACCTGACTACAGATGTGTTTGTTCAGACATGATGTACTGGTAAAGTATCCCACCTGACTACAGATGTGTTTGTTCAGACATGATGTGATTGTAATGGTAAAGTATCCCACCTGACTACGATGTGTTTGTTGAGACATGATGCACTGGTACTGTATTCCACCTGACTACAGATGTGTTTGTTCAGACATTATGTGATTATACGAGTACTGTATTTAACCTGACTGCAGGTGTGTTTGTTGGGACATGATGTGATGTACTGGCACTGCATTCCACCTGATTGACTGTTGCAGGGGAGACCAGCAAGTGAGTTCCAGCAGGCAGTGATCATTCACAATGCTGGATCTGTTGGAAGTGAGTTCTGTCGGAATCTGACTGATGTAAACCAAGTATCTCACTACCTCAATGTGAATGTGGCTGGACTTGTTGCACTGAATGCTCAGTTTATGCAGGTGTTTAAAGACATACCTTCTAAAGTGGTTGTAAACATCTCATCACTGTCTGCACTACAACCTATGGCCAGCTGGGGACTTTATTGTTCAGGTTAGTATAATGGGTGACCCATACTCTCATGGAAAATAACTGAATATTGGTTATGAATATGTGATGAAATATTGGTGAGGCAGTGATATTATACAGACTCTCACAGAGGACCCAGTTCATTGACCCTGAGCTTACCAAATGTCAGTATCTTTCAGATTTGGACCTCATTATTGTAACTGAATCTGAAATGTTTCAGTGTATGATGAATGGGCTGGTGTAGTATAAAGTGTGATTTATTGTGAAGGGGGGTATGATGGTGACTTTTATATTAATGTATAAAAGTATGTACAATTATGATATACTTCTTGAAGGCTAAAATGGATTAATTTTTCTAAATTAATCAACTGTGTTAATATTTTCATAGAGAAATGTATGTTGTTAGGATGATTTAGAAGATTATATGCTATGAAATATACTTTTATTCAGAACACTGAAAAAAGTTATTTCCAAACATGCCACTATAGAAATTGGGAATTTGGTGCAGTAGTTAGTAACTCTAGTGCTAGAAAATGCTCAAGAAGATACTTCTATCACTTCTATCACTTGACAGTCATACAGTCTCCTTTACTTACTTATCTCAAAAGAAATGTAAATAGACTGAACACCAACAAGTAGACGTCCTTGATGTATATGGTCTATATCAATGGAGGTGTTTCACACACATTACTGACTTGTTGCATGGTGAAGTAGTAGTACTGTTTCAGGCAAGGCTTTCCGTGACATGTTCCTGAGGACATTTGCACTGGAGCAGCCTAATGTAAGGGTGTTGAACTATGCCCCTGGTCCTGTTGACACCAATATGTTCCATAAAGAGGGGATCCAGGAGACAAAAGCTGAAGACCATCTTGAAGCTTTAAGAGGTATTATGATAACAGGATCTCTAGTGAGAAACAATTTGAATTGAACATTCAGTGACTTGTTGGACTTTTCCCTGTCCTTGTTTTCAGCCATGTTAAAGGTCACATGCAACGTAAAATACAACTTTGCAGATTCTGGTACCTTTCGGTGTGCACTTACCGAAACAAATCATGAAAAATGCCAATTCAACCTATAAAGTTGAAAAAAAAACGCGATGAAAAAAAGCCCGCGAAATCGGAGTTCAAACGTTTCACTAAATTCCCCCCAGCGCTGGGGGGAAAACTGGTTTCAACAACTGTGCTGCGCTGCGTCCATAACGCATGCGCGGTGAATAGGTTCGCGGAGCTTGAAACAGTATTCATGCCCAGTGACTGAGGTCGTGAGCAGTAGTCTAGTCTTGGTTGTGTACACAAACAAGTAAATAATCTACTCGTTACGTCAAAAAACTTGTTGATTGTGGTAAGCAGTCTCTGTCACAGAGAAAGCTCAGTGTCTGGTTTATTCACACCTATGTGTCTGTCTGCCTGTCTGCTAAAGACAACACGAATACACAGCTTCAATCATTGACCACGTGCAATTTGAACTTAACACCTATCTGACTATACGACATAAAGAAAATAAGTTGATTTATGACTCGTGCACCCGAGTCCCGTGTCTGCCACATTATGTAATAAGGCACGTGTGATACACATGACATGTTTTTATGTCTGTGGGTTGCAAACAAACTACATGCATTTTTTTCGGATGACTGGATCTGACGGAAACTTGTGCAGACCCTTGTCAGATTCAAGTCCTGCTTTGTACTTGGACGAATGACAGATTCCAGCCACGCAGCAGTTTACCATCTCTACTGACTTGATTTTTTATTGGATCGAGCGCAAATTCAGAGAACATGTATTTTCTAAACCCAACATCTCTATATACATTCTTCATGGATAATGACTTCTTTTCACGTATGTGATTTTGCTTGACAACAGTATATGAATCCATACTGAAACGACGCATCAAGTACACAAAAAGAAGTTGTTATCCATAAAGAATCTTACTTTCTTGTGACTGGCTATACTTCTAAAATGCCCACCAAACAGATCATCTTTCTGTACACACAATGAACCCTCAGCATGTCAGCAAATGGAACAGCCAATCGGAAGCCGTCGTTACACTTGAGTGCATATCCACCCGCTATGACTGGGTTCGGTCTCCCGAGGGCTTCGTTTCGAGGGAAGTAAGCCCAAGTACAAAATATTGCACTTTTGAATCGCGATTGTACGCTTATAATTTTGTTTATTTGTTTTTTTAAAAGCAGCAATGTATATTATATGTCATAAATAAGTGATAAATGTGTTTTAATTATGTTTGATTTTTTGGTTGCATGTGACCTTTAAGAAAAGCTACATATCACATTATTCAGTGAGTTTAATCGGGAATTTAATTAAACTTGAAGTATGTGTTATTTACAATCCAAATCATAACCAGGATATGTAAAGCTGTGACCATGACTAATTCATTTTGTGTCATCAGATTGATTTGGGGTGGTAATAAATTAAGAACGAAGTTACAGAACGCAATGAAAAGGAACAAGACAAACTTTCATAACTAGAGATCTTGCCTTAATGAAATGACTTTCACAGAGTGCTACTTCTGAAGATGTCAATCTTTGATGTTCAAGGGTGCATAATCAACATCCTGTGGTCAAACACTGTATTTCCAATAGTGTCATTTTCAGGCTCCACTCTACTCCTTGTCAAGATAGACAGAAATGGATAATGCATGTTATGTTCATTAGTTGGATGTATGCAAACTGATTTAGGTGCTGCATAGGTGTGTGAACACAGAGGGTCAAGATATGACAAGTTGTACAGACATTTAGAAGCCTTCCATCAGATGTGAATTTCTAAATGACTGGATGCACTACTCCATGCTATGTTCACGCATGACTGTTAATCATGTGACCAATCATTGTTTACATTGTATCCAGTTGGTTTATGAACCTAAATCTTTGAATGATCCAAGCAAAAGTGTCTGAGATATGTGTTCTGAGAATTGCATCACAATTTTAACATGACTGGCATGGCAAGCGAATTGGGCAACCATTTCAACATGCATCATTGTGAGTTGCATTGTGCAGTCATGTGCCTGATTACACATTTTATAGCTCTTACCATTGACCTTCAAGTACTGTTGTTACTACCAGAAGATCAGGTGAAACATGTAAACAACTTGATTCTAAGAATAGTCAATAATGGATGGAGTAGTGAAATATTGAACTTACATGTACTTACATGTATCTTCAGTTGGTTTATAAGATTGATATAACATGACTCGTGGGTATTATTGCAAAGTTAAGCCCTCTTCCCTCTGGAAATGTCCACGGACCTTAGGCCCTTAGCCATTAGTGTGCAGGGGTTCAAAAATCCCATTGCCCGACGCCAGGGACAAGTCACTTTTCATTGCTGGCAGTTAGATGATGAAATCTTACTTGCCCATGATAACTTACGGAATTTCGTTTCATGTAGCCTTTAAATGTCGCAGTGATATTAAAGCAGGGTTATCTTTCTTGGCTATTTATTACTTTTTTATAAATGGTCCAGTAAACATTAACATCAATTACCATGTAGACACCAGTAATCCAAGTGGGTAGCAGTAGAGCAGAAATTCAGACAGAAAATCGTTAAGGCAGAAAGCAAAAGGACCTGCCTTCATGAGAAAGATCGAGGATACAGTCCTGTTACATTCCTTTTGCCAAATTTATGATTATAAATATTGACTTCCTTGATATTGTCTTTATGTAGGTCTAAAAACAGTAAAGGAAGAAAAGATAGAATCTTGTAATCCTGAAGAAAAGGATGCTGATGTGTTTTAAATGATGATTTAGGTCAGAAAAAGTATTATTCTTCATGATAAAAATCTTAAATAACACAATATAAAGTTGGGTTACATACATTACTGTTTGTATTGCAGAAAGTGACTGGTCATTTTCATGAGTTTCATGTTCTTTCAACTGGCCACCAACCAATAAGTTTGCGACTCATCTGCTACGCCCACAGATTGTCAGCAAGTCTTGTTATTGGGTTTGATGTGCAATTGTATTTGCAATTTTCTGGTATTTTTATAAACAAATCTGAGAAATAATGACTAGATTCAAGTCTGTTGACATATACATTGTTCAAGTTTTGAGCAGACACGTATCTTACTAAATTGCCAAAGCCTTGTGTAATAGTTGATAGGTTACTGAAATAATTCATTTAATTCTCTAGTCAGAAAAACAAGTCATCTATGTATCAGGTGATAATATTTTATAATTCAAGATGCCACATTTAACTAACATCTTTATGGTCATTTGTAAAATGGTGCTGCAGAAAATGTGATAAACCAAATGCCAAACTTTCTACTTGAAACTTTTTTGCTCAGATTTTTTAAGCTGATTTTTCACTTATGACGCTTACCCATTTGCACCTAATTAGTGAGAATGGATGTGAAGATATTTAATGGCTAGCTTGTCCTGAGGGCTAGAGACACCATTGATCCACGATTACATGACTGGGTTCTGTCTAGACAAACGTTTCTAGTTATTGCAGAAGTATACTTAGTCAAAATAGATGGGGGGATGGGAAGGGCAGTGGGGTAGCCTAATGGGAAAAAGTGATCGTTCGTCACTGAGGTTAGATTTCCCACATGGGCACAACATGTCAAGCCCATTTTTGGTGTTCCCCTGCCATGATATTAATAGCATATTGCTAGAAAGCAGCTTGGAAACTCACTCACTCACTCACTCACTCAAAGTAGATGGAAAATGAAAAAAAATGAACTGTTATTAATGTTTCCCATCATATTAGATTTCATCCTTACTATCTAGGCAGCAACTCAAATGGAGTTGGCCCTAGACCAAACTTTCCCTACCCTTGAATCAACTTTAATGGCCACTTATTTCCCACCCGTGTTCATATATCAAAAGGGAGAGGTTCTGGCCTGTCCAGGCTATTTCTTCCCCAGCCTTGTTTTCAAATTTATGTTCACCTTGAAAAAGTCCGAAAGGAAAACAAGACAGCTATTCACATGAACTCATTGATATGATATTCATGTTGATATCAAGTTCCATTAACAATTTCCTCATCTTCATATACATGTATATGGTTCACATTGAGTTTCTGTGTATGAAAGTCAGGGTTAGAATACTGACCTTCAGTAACCCATGCTTGTCGTAAGATGTGACTAACAGGATCAGGTGGTCAGGCTCAGTGACTTGGTGGACACACGTCATTGGTTTCCAATTAGGCAGATCGATGCTCATGTTGTCTGGTTCAGACTCGATTATTTACAGACCACCGCCATATAGCTGGAATATTTTAGAGTGCAGCGTATAAATATACTCACTCACTTCTTGCCATAACCTTATATAAGGTGAGATTAGAAAGAAAAGCAATCATTAAAGCAAACCATCAAAAGTATAGAAGAGCATGTACAACAGTTGGCCACAACTGAGTCATCGTTAGTGAACTTTCCATAGACTTACTTGTCAATTAACTCTTGCAAGGATAATTTTCATAAATTTAGTACAAGTCTTTTTATGATTTTGATGCTGTGAGAACATCTTGGTAATCATCCTCGGCTACATGTACATAAATTCTATAACTTTCAATCTACCTCATAGACACGTTAATCCTGATTGGTCATATACAGTGGACTCTGTTAATACCGGCACCACTCGGGACCAAATATATATGCTGGTTTTAACAAAGTGCTGGTATAGGCAGTTTGCCTCACAACTGAAGTCGTACTGTTTCGTTAGCATTAACAGCATGTTTGAATAAGAAACAAGGCAGTGTCAGAATGCAGTCATTTATTACACATTCAAATAATAACAAGGTTGTTCACACTGTAAAAAAGTCACTGATCTTTCTTTGTATTTTCTGCGCCGATGCCTAGAGAGCAATGTCCTCCGCTGCACTTTCCAAGTTCTGCATGATGTAGAAGTTGTACTTCCTGGCTAGATGCGAAGTATTTAATCTGAGTGCACATGCTTTCTGCGTGGGTCGAGGCATTTTATCAAAATCTTCTATCAGCTGCACTTTTTGTTGAAGTGTCAACTCACATCTCGCACGTTTTGCGGGCTGTGACATTTTGGCAATACTGACTGTTACACTACTGACATCATACAATTTTACCTTAAATACCTCTAATTACTCTATGTATGTGACACGTACCACTCACTAGTTAACAAGATACTGATAAACACTTCCCGTTTCTGAATAATATTGGGAAATGTGTTGTTACAGTGCCCACTATTCATCACTCTTTGTATGGGACACATATCACTCACTAATTAACAAGACACTCATTGACACTTCCCATTTCTGAATAATCTCGGGTAGTAACCGCGAATTGTGTTGTTACATCATTTGGACCTAACTGCATCAAAGGGTTGCGCCATCTTTCATGTGCCGTTTTTTACGGATTTGTTTTCATAACCATTTGTTCGTTGGGACTAAAAAACAATGCCGATATTCGGAGTAGACAGAAGCCGATGTTTACAGATGTTTCTATGTGATTATTAAGTGCATTTCTGCGGGGACTGAAACTTTGTGCCGTTGTAGACAGAATGGCGATGTTTACATAGGCCGATATGGCCAATCATATATAGCCATATGATTGCAGTTTTCTTAATAATCATTGGAAAATTGAATTTAAATGATGTCTATGTAGCTGAGATGATTTCCCAGCTGGTAGGTAAGTATTGAAAGTAATTCGGCCAAAACTAAACTTACAGGTAACATGCAACGTAAAATACAACAAATACAGATTCTGATACTTTTTGGTATGCACTTACCAAAACAAATCATCACAAATGCCAATTGAACCTATAAAGTTGCAAAAAACGTGATTGAAAAAAAAGCCTGCGAAATCAGAGTTCAAATGATTCACTAAATTTCCCCCAGCTTGTTGATTCTGGTAAGCAGCTTCTGTCACAGAGAAAGCTCAGTGTCTGGTTTATTGATACCTATATGTCTGCCTGCCTGTCTGCTAACGACAATATTCAATACACAGCTGCAATCATTGACCACATGCAATTTAAACACCTATCAGGCTATACTCCATCAACAAAATGAATTGATTTATGACTCGTGCACCCGAGTCCTGTCTCTGCCACATCATGTAATCAGGCCAGTGTGATACTTGTACACATGACATGTTTTTTATGTCTGTGGGTTGCAAACAAAGTACATCCACTTTTCTCTGATGACTGGAACTGATGGAAACTGGTGCAAATTCTTGTCAGTTTCAAGTCCTGCTTTGTAATTGGCCGAATGACAGTTTCCAGCCGCGCAGTAGTTCACCGTTTCTACAGAGATGATTTTTGATTGGATCTAATGCAAATTCAGAGAACATGTATCTACAAAACCCAACATCTCCATATACCTTCTTTATGGGTGACAGCTTCTTCTAGTGTATGTGATTTAGTGTATATGACTCCATAATGAAACGACGCAGCAAGTACAATAAAAGAAGTTGTTATCCATAAAGAATCTTACTTTATCCTCGCCATACTTCTTAAATGCTCATCAAACAGATCATTTTTCTGTACACACAATGATCCCTCGGCGTATCAGCAAATGAACCGGCCATTCGGAAGCTGTTGTTACACTTGAGTGCACTCCTACCCACTATGACTGGGTTCGGTCTTCCAAAGGCTTGTTTCGAGGGAAGTAAGCCCAAGTACAAAATATTGCACTTTTGAATTGCGATTGTACGCTTATAATTTTGTTTATTTATTTTTTACAAGCTGCAATGTATATTATATGTCATGAATAATTGATAATTGTTTTTTAATCATGTTTGATTTTTTGGTTGCATGTGACCTTTAAGAAAATCATTCTTGAAAGAGTTAATTAGCATGCAAGTCGATGGTAATTTCACTAAATTAATGATGACTCACATATGGCCAACTGCAGTATATACAGAAAATGATGCAATTGTTGTTATGAACCATCAACACAACAACAACAACCCAATGCAATCCAGATCAAATACTGTCATACTGACACTATAGTGCCTAATTCTAACTTCAAAAGACAAGTTTTAATAGCGGTACACCTGACCCCAGGGACCTTTCATTCATATACAGTGAACATTTCACTAAATCATGGCACTCATCTTCCATCTCGTCAATATATACAAACTCTCATTTAAAACATCATACCAGCCAGTCTTAACCCGAATCAGGGCCACACCACATCTAAACTTAGCTACAGCTCTTCTGTGTGGCCTAGGGGTGGGAAATTCTACATAATGTGCAACATTAACAATACAATCTTTACTTCCTCCCTCCTATAGCTGCAGGACCAAGACGCTGCAATGTTCTAGTTCCAGTAGTGTATACAGTGTTCCTCTGTTTATATTTTCTTATGAAGATGACCTTGAATCTAAAACTATTGTGTGCCCTACATTTATGTCACACAATCTCCAACTTTAGTAAACTCTAAGTTAAATAAATAGTATTTCCTTAAATCTACATAATAGTTTAAATTGAATCAGAAATGGAAATATATTCCTACCCCAGTTTTTCTAAGAACATAATAGTAAAAACAATCAGTATGCAGAGTAGACAAAATAGACTTATGTTTGACTATCAGATCTCCCACAAGAAAGGTGGAGGAGTCTTTTGTATGGTAGGGAACATGACCCTTGCTTTGTTAATTAATCCAGTCTGTTTATAGTAGACTGTAATATGGTGACTTTCTCACATCGACTTGGTAGGCTGATCATGCTGTAGTTGATGCGCTGGTTTGCTCAGATATTATTCACAGTCTTCATGTTATGGCTTGAATATTACAGGTATGCAAATCACTTTAATCACTTACTTTTGCATTATGTTTTCTCTCTTTTGTTACCTTATAGTAATAGGGCTTTTGCATATGAATCAAATATGAATCTGAAACCTGATCTACACTGTTCTGTTCTATTGGATCCTGTGAGGATTGTGCAGCCACCTGAAATCTCACACTGGATACCAATGAAGTGATATGAAAATAGTTCAATTGATTGATTCAATTTATACAGTATGTTAATATCCCGTATCAATCAATGATAAAAAAGAAAATAAACTGCACACTTGCATACACAATTGCCATCCATATTTCATCATTTTGAAGCTAAAGCAAAATCAGAATGTACACTGTATATCTTCCATGTTTCTTGATAGTAACTGTTCCATAAACGCAATTATTTTGTTCTGGAGGTAGAGTCAACCATGTTTAGTTCCATTTTAAAATGTCGCAAGTTGTTGGCTTTGTGAGTTTGAGTCCAATCCAGGTTGCAAAAGTATTCAGTTAAAAAGTCAAAGCTGGCATTGATTGACATTTTTTTCCACTTCCTCAATGAGATTCAGTGTGTAAGTGCAGTGCTTTTGTGTCTGTGATCCAATGATTGTCTCCTATATTATTGGACCAGTGAAGGGCTCGGGGTAGAATAGGCCTTCAGCAACCCATGTTTGCCATAACAGGCAACTATGCTTGTTGTAAGAGGCAACTAACGGGATCAGGTGGTCTGGCTCGCTGACTTGGTTGACACATGTCATCGGTTTCCAATTGTGCAGATCGATGCTCATGTTGTTGATCACTGGATTGTATGGTCCAGACTCGATTATTTATAGGCCACCACCATATAGCTGAAATATTGCTGAATGCAGCATTAAACTAAACTCACTCACTCACTCACTCCTATATCATTGTTGGATTTACATCACTATCATAATAGATGTCAGCATGACCATTCAAAGAATTTTATAAGTCCTGATTGTTCAGAAGTGACTATCATGTCTGTCCTTCAAGTAACCTTAAATGCATTTGCTCTTTCAGCCATGGAGAAAAACCTCCTTGCCCCAGACACTACAGTAAACAGACTCATCACCATATTGGAGAAGAATGTTTTTGAAAGTGGAGCTCATATTGATTACTATGATGAACTGTGATGAAACATCCCTGTTGAAAGGGACATTTTATAGTGTTGCATTTTAGTCGAGATGTCTGATTAGATTACATAACAAGACTTCCTCAAGGCAAACGTGTTCTCAAAAAGTTGATCTGAGATGTCATCATCATTATAAAAACATTTTTATAGTACCAGTTCCACAAGTACTGCACCAAAACATCTCAAGAATGAAAAGTGAGAAACTGTATCGATTTGAAAATCTTTTGGTTGTTAATTGTCCAGTTGAAGTTGATTCCAGAGGGTGGGTCCTACCACCTGAAATTTGTGATCCCCAAACATGGTACTGGATGTAAAGTGTGACACAACAATAGGACCACGATTGTTTATACCCATATTGCTACACCAAACTCCCAGGGTAGGTGAAAGTTTCTAGTCATGTTATTTGTGTCAATATGAGAAGACTTGGATTCACTTGATACCACTTGTATAGTTTTGAAGAACCATGAGAAGACTTGGATTCACTTGATACCTCTTGTATAGTTTTGAAGGACCATGAAGAAGACTTGGATTCACTTGATACCTCTTGTATAGTTTTGAAGAACCATGAGAAGATTTGGATTCACTTGATACCACTTGTATAGTTTTGAAGGACCATGAAGAAGACTTGGATTCACTTGATACCTCTTGTATAGTTTTGAAGGACCATGAAGAAGACTTGGATTCACTTGATACCACTTGTATAGTTTTGAAGGACCATGAAGAAGACTTGGATTCACTTGATACCACTTGTATAGTTTTGAAGAACCATGAGAAGACTTGGATTCACTTGATACCACTTGTATAGTTTTGAAGGACCATGAAGAAGACTTGGATTCACTTGATACCACTTGTATAGTTTTGAAGGACCATGAAGAAGACTTGGATTCACTTGATACCACTTGTATAGTTTTGAAGAACCATGAAGAAGACTTGGATTCACTTGATACCACTTGTATAGTTTTGAAGGACCATGAAGAAGACTTGGATTCACTTGATACCACTTGTATAGTTTTGAAGGACCATGAAGAAGACTTGGATTCACTTGATACCTCTTGTATAGTTTTGAAGGACCATGAAGAAGACTTGGATTCACTTGATACCACTTGTATAGTTTTGAAGGACCATGAAGAAGACTTGGATTCACTTGATACCTCTTGTATAGTTTTGAAGGACCATGAAGAAGACTTGGATTCACTTGATACCACTTGTATAGTTTTGAAGGACCATGAAGAAGACTTGGATTCACTTGATACCACTTGTATAGTTTTGAAGGACCATGAAGAAGACTTGGATTCACTTGATACCTCTTGTATAGTTTTGAAGGACCATGAAGAAGACTTGGATTCACTTGATACCACTTGTATAGTTTTGAAGGACCATGAAGAAGACTTGGATTCACTTGATACCTCTTGTATAGTTTTGAAGAACCATGAAGAAGACTTGGATTCACTTGATACCACTTGTATAGTTTTGAAGGACCATGAAGAAGACTTGGATTCACTTGATACCTCTTGTATAGTTTTGAAGAACCATGAGAAGATTTGGATTCACTTGATACCTCTTGTATAGTTTTGAAGAACCATGAGAAGATTTGGATTCACTTGATACCTCTTGTATAGTTTTGAAGAACCATGAAGAAGACTTGGATTCACTTGATACCATTTGTATAGTTTTGAAGAACCATGAAGAAGACTTGGATTCACTTGATACCACTTGTATAGTTTTGATAGAACCCGATCTAACTATTCAAACCAAGATTTGTTCAAAGTCACATGCACACAGTTGCATACACGCTCAGTACAATTAAGAAACAGGTTACAGTGCAAGAATGCAATGGACAAAAATATGTTACAGCTGAAACCAGCTTGCCAGCTGCCAGTCATATCAGCACGGGTGCTTTTGATATCTGCACAAGATATTTCAGTCATGTTCATATGATTTCATGCAAATTTGAACTTTTGCTGGAACTCAAGCTTCGCTGCTATTTTGATAGTTGCTATGTGAAAAGGCAAACTGATACAGTGGATAATCAAGGATGTATTAGATTGAAGTGATATTTTCAAAGGTGTCTGTTATGTTTTTTTTGCGATATAATGCAGTTTCCTTATTTGTGCCTGTGTACCTGGATCTAAGCATTTACATATGTCAATAGCACACATATTTATGGCATGGCTGGTGTTTGTCATTCTTTAAAATTAAATATTGTAAACATCATATTGTTGTTCCTTTGCTGGTTAATACAAGCTGAGAAACAGTAGACAGGATTTTAAGGGCCATTGCTAAAGGTTTACAGGTGCTGTGGAGATACTATCCCGCAACTGGTATGTAAGATGTATGCACCATCCACTATCTGTTACACAACCCAGATTAGATGTTTGCAGAAACAAAGACACAAGTTTCTGAACAAATTCATCTCATTTTCATATTACAGGGCCGAAGTGTAGTAGGAATTTACGCATCAAATATTGATATAACACTTTTCTAACATTAATAGTAGACTGAACAAACATACTTCTCCTGTGTTTTCCTGTAATTCTAGGTTGTTATCAGTGTGGCAGTATCTTGTGTTGTATTGGATAGATCAGTGTCACATGTGCAAAGGAAAGGCAGTGGTTCACTCCAGGCATTTTCATTCCAAAACTGAAAAAAGATACACTTTCTGTAGCCTTGCGTATTGCTTGGCAGTTATGTGATAGGAGTCTGTATGCCACATCCATCACATGATATCTCATAGGGTTTGTGGGTAGGTGTGGAAACGAAGCTTCAGTTTTTACTGCAGAAAAAAACATCAACTTGCGCAAACCCCTGGATTTTACCATGGCCTCCAGTCACTATAAACATGGAGATTGTAATATTTACATTTTCCATCCTGGCCCCCGAGTCATACAAAAGAACCATTCAGTTTAATTTACCAATTTGTATCTGTATGATTGTGTCAAATACATCAAGGAACACAACTTGCGGAATTGAAATCTTATCTTCAACTTAGTCTATACCCTACTCTACTTGGGAACAGGTCAAAAGGGACAAAATCGTGAAAGTCAAAATGGCTGTAGACTGAAGGTCCAAACATTAGAAAATAGCAAGATTAGAAGAAATTCAGTACATTTTTGCAGTTGCTCTATACATGAGTATAGTCATCGATACAACTGTTCTTACTGGATAGCTTCAGGTGTAGAGTAACAGATGACATACATGCATACACTGGGAATGTGTTACTGCTGGCTGTCCTGGCAAATGAGCCCCTGCTGATGCATGGCTGTGGTTGCATTTATCAGGAATAGGTCTCCACACAATCATCAGTCTGAAAATGACAAAGAAACAAGATTCCTGAGTACCCTGCATCACCAGGTGGACACTGAGTTCTTGTCTGTTCAGCTCATATATAATGGAAAGATATCAAGACTGGACCATGACCACAAGGCACAAGCAACCTGTCCTCCAACATAGAAAGCTTCACTGAAGAGTTGATATAGTGTCATACAACTGCATATACTGAACTGCAAAAGAAACATCACCCTAGAAATTTGCCGAATCTGGACCAGACAATCCAGTGATCAACAACATGAGCATTGATCTGTGCAATTGGAAACCGATGACATGTGTCAACCAAGTCTGTGAGCCTGACCACCCGATCCTGTTAGTCGTCTCTTATGACAAGCACAGTTGCCTTTTTATGGCAAGCATGGGTTGCTGAAGGCCTATTTTACCCTGGACCCTTCACGGGTCCTATTTGGTATGTAGTCGTTTTTGGAAGGTGATTGGTGTATGGCATGTATTTTGCATGTGTCTACGATTTTCTTTTTAAAACAAACAACTAGAAACAAACACTAACAAAGTGTGATCCAAGATGAGTGTCAAAATGAATGTTCTAAGTGAATTCTCGACCTTCTAGAAAAATCCTCAAAATCAAGAATGGGACACCATGCACGTATTTGGGGCTACTATGTTGTGCACCTGCACGTGTGTTTAGCGGTGGTAATAGAGGGAATTGGTGGTGCGTTAATAATATGTCTGTACTTGAAACGTTTCTCAACGTTTACACTTCCTATACAAATTGAAAGTTCAGGTTCCTCTACTTTTTTCTGAAGAGTATATATGTTAGCTAGAACTGGTTCGTAGCCAAATTTGGTTTCAAATTCTGTATTTGTTACAAAAAAAACATGTAAAAACACAGTTACTGAAGTAATGATGGGATGAGTTTTTTCGTGCATATTTCATGCAAATGAGTCGCCGAACGTGCGGTGAATCATTCACTGTCCGACATTAGCCACATGCCACGATTAGCAAAGGAACAGGGGGATAAAGCTTTAGAAAGATTGAATGCTGGCCAGACTGCAAGGCATGTTGCACGAACTGACGAACTGTAGTCTTCACCAACAAAAGCCGGTATTGTGTCTCAACGACTGATGAAAACGTGCGAGTGGGGCGCCAACGCGGGGAGCATTTGCAGATGACTGGAAAGAGTCACACACTGGTGTTCCAGAATATTCTTCATTCTACAGGAAATGGTGCAACAGCTGCATTTATGAAGCGCTGAGACGCTTAGTCGTGTCACATTTTGGTCGTCATGGAATCCAGTCTTCAAGCAGGACAGCGCCTGTGCCCACAATGCCAGAGCTGTTATAAGGTGAAAATTGCATCCGTATACAAGAAACGAACTGCACATCCATTATTGACATTTGCGGTTAGTTCGTCATAGCACCAGTGCTATTACTACTGGGTATACCCGTGAAGGTCCCGGGGTAGAATAGGCCTTCAGCAACCCATGCTTGCCATAAAAGGTGACTATGCTTGTCGTAAGAGGCGACTAACGGGATCGGGTGGTCAGACTAGCTGACTTGGTTGACACATGTCATCGGTTCCCCATTGCGCAGATCGATGCTCATGTTGTTGATCACTGGATTGTCTGGTCCAGACTCGATTATTTACAGACCGTCGCCATATAGCTGGAATATTGCTAAGTGCGACGTAAAACTAAACTCACTCACTCACTCACTACTACTGGGTAATATATTATGGGATAGACAACAGGGAATAACCGTCAAGCAACAAAACAGACTATATTCGTCAAGTAGCAATTAATGCTGATTCACTGATTAGAGTTTATGGGAATTTCCAATCACGAGGCACGGCATGAGACCAGGGAATGATGTAACTTCTAAAGATTCGGAGGGATTGTGTAGGGTCATGTGACAAGAGTGGAGCAGGTTCGAACACCTTAAAAAGAGATACCGTCAGCACAAAAAGTGTGCGAGGTTGCAGAGTGTGCGGGTTGCAGAGTCAGCAGAACGTTCACGTCCCGCACGATCAGTTCCACATCTGGTAAAGAGCTTGCACTACCCCTTTCCAGGCCACACCAGTTTCATGAAAAGATGGATCGAGTAAACCTGTGTGAGTATAGAACCTTGTGTTGAGTTATTCCTTGTCCTTGTATGCCAGAGTGCTAGTAGATGAATGCTATGGGTTAGTGAGGAGTCCCGATTGACGATTCATTCCTAGACGTAGCTGCCCGGACGGACCAAACGAGTGTGCAACCAGTGCTTACATCACCCCAACAATGCAGAACGGCCATCGAAACAGGTAACTGGTAACAGGGTTTACTAACAATCAAACACCATTTACGACAGAGCCACTAGAGAGTTTCCCCGTCAACACGGCATACAAACTCTTCAGTGGCTCAGTAATGTGCGACTAAGGGCGACTACTGCATCTGAACTCTCTCAGTCATATCACCGAGTCAGGGTGCAAGTTCCTTATGGTCTTCATCAACCGTCTCACCCACTCCATGTGCAGACGATGCAATGCTGTTGTCAAGGAGACCATACACGTTATTGACATTCGGATCAAACTATCTCGCAACTTCTCATTTTGTCTTCTAATTGTCTGAAATTCGTCTTTCAGCATTGGTGATGAAACATGTCAATCGTGAAATCATACCGACAATTGTTGTTATGTTCATGTGTTTGAATTAAACTGGTTACCTATTTCCAAATGTGAGTGACGCTTTTTTTGTTTGATTATTTTGCGGTCCAGTGTATAAATGGTTTGCTTTACAAAGAGAAAGGGGAATGATGTGAATGGAAAGTCTCTCCTCCGAACCCCCACTCCACTCGACTCCCACCCCTACCCACCAAACAATCCCCAAACCGCACCACCCCCACCCAAAACCACCAACCCCCCACTAACTCACCTTGCAAAACAAACGTCACATACAAAAAAGAAAAACGTCAAACCCACTCAAACCACAAAAACTCATCCACAATCTAAACAAACTTATAGAATTCATCGTAGCCGTTGCACTAATGAAACAACCCACAGAAAAAAATGCACTCGCTTGCGCAGAAAAACGGTTTGTACCACAAAAGTCCGTCCAGTCTTATCATCACAATTAGCAGTTTTCTGTAACCACTCGCAATCAACTGAGACACAGAAGTCAGCTAACTCTAATCTTCTAAATTATGCCTCAAAACATGGCCTTTTGTCACTTTCTGTTTCAAATTACTGCCACCATGGTTGTGTTACAGTGGAACCTAAGTAGAATTCCAACAAACAGACATGAGCCTAAGACACTCATCGACCAAAACAAAATCCAGCCCCTATTAACAGTTGTTAAAAAAACTAGATTATTATCTAAATCCGCATTGAAAGTCCCAGGCTCCTCTTTCACTCGACCGTCACCCCCATCATGGGACACAGGGTATTTTATTGAAGACAACCTTGATTAGACATACCAGTCTCAAAATCCTGACTCAACTGCTTGAAGTTGGCCCGGGCTCGAAAAACAGCTTACTCCTAACACTCGTATACTGTTTTGTGTTTAAATCCACAGATTACTATTCTATCTACCTTAATACCTCTTCATTGAGTCTCAAAACGTAATTTGAAGAGGGCATATTGCTGAAAGTGAAGGCGTCTTTTCATATTCCCACCATAGTTGCTGTACCACAAGCTTTAAGTCCGGCTTGGCCCGGGCTCTCAAAAGCAACTTATAGATAACACATGTATCCAGAAATATGGTAAAATCTATCAATTGGTATAATACTACCTAAATATCACTATGCTACTATGACATGCAACGTGTAAAGGAAACTGGTCCCTTAAAGGGGCACTGATGCGGAGCGAATAATGTTTCTCGCCAACGGTCTAATTACGGAACCAAACTGCAAATTGGTCAGCGCCCGCTCCTTCGACCGTGACGGACAAAGGAACTGGGCTCCTGTCCATATTAGCAGAGTTTCTTCACCCATAAGAGTCAGGAGGCCAGATGCCCATCATATGCCATTATTTAAAAATATCCATGGTATTCCTTGTCTGATCGTAACAAAATATCCCAGCAGTGTAGTTTTTTTCGGATGCTTGGATGGTATAGTTACTCAATTTGATACTATTTCTGTGTTTTTAACCTCGATATTTAATCATGTTACATGAAAATATGATGTCTGCAGGCACGTAGCAAGCCATTTGTTTCACTCCGGAAGATTGCAAAGCTTTATATTTAGGTAATTTTGAGTGTTGGTTCAGCTGTAATAGCAAATATCATACGTAAATTTTGGTAGCTATGGTAGCTACAATGGTTTATTATTTATGATAATAAAAACACACAGTTGATTTATTTGAATTCGTAAACAATAAACGATGACTTTGCCTTTGGTAGAAATCTGAAAATTTTCTTACGATACATTCCTGAACAAGGTAGTAGCCTGACATTGTTGCTATAACATTAGTCTGTTTTACATTCATTATTTGCATTTTGTTTTAATTTATTTGTTGTAGCATTCAGCAGAATCGATATGACAGAAAACACACACTAGATCGCGTATGTGTGTGAAATAGGATCCACATTGGCAGTCTATACAATGTATAAATGTTGCTGTTATGTTAGAAATTTACTATGAGTATAAGCAGACCGTGTGTTCTTTTAGTAATGTTCAAAATCATACAAATATGACAATAAACTCGTTAGGGTTATGAGACAAAATATAGAGACGTACATTGGCTTCGGTATTTTTCCGTCCTAATAGTTTTTTACCATTTCTACTACTGGCAGATGATTAACCTTCAAAGTGTTTCATTTGTTTTCATAATACATTTCTAATGAAGTAAAAATGCCTTCACCTCAGTTGATCTGTCTATAATTAAAGTATCAGTTGCGCATACGGACTGCGCAGCAGAGGTCACGAACCAGTCACGAATTCTGGGATATCATCCGGGTACTCACTGGAGAAAAACAATAACAAAAGTTTACACCAGTCCACGGATATTGCTCCGCATCAGTGCCCCTTTAAAGCATGGATAATCTACAACTGGGATAGATCACTCCCTTGCTTTCTTTACAATTTGTACTAATTAATGTGTGTCTCGTCATGCCCCAACGCACACGGCGACTTGGCTCGTTTCCAGCACAACTTCAGCCTCAAAAACTTCAGCCAGTTTATTGTGTCAGTCGGAATTTTACAAGGAAGGAATGAAAGAAAGAAAGAAAAAAAGAAGTACATATGTGAATGAATGAAAGAATGAATGATACGCCACGGCCATCGCTCCAAAAACATGTTTAAGAACGCCAAAGTATTTCAAAAGTAAGACCTGTGTAAACATCAGTTGTCCTTTTTAAAAAATTCTACTTTAAGATATTTTTGTTTACATTAATAATAAATTCAGATATCTTACTGCATGTTGGGAATGGCATTGGCATTAACAAAATGTTAACTGACACTGTCACAGATCACTCAAAAACAGAAAGTTTAAAGTGATCACAAAGGGTTATAAACATCTTTCCAGTTTTGTCAAATAATAAGATCAACAAGAAAGAAAGAAGTTACAGAACTATAACCCTCAAGCATCACCAGCATCAATGGCGGATCAGATCAGATCGTCATATTTTTCACACACATCACTTACGCCATAACAATTTTTCTAAATTCATAAACCTATCACTATTACTTGCAGACACCTTCCACCTGATTGTATATTCCCTTCATAAAAATTAAAGGTGGATGTGAAAGATGTTATAGAATAATAACTAGAAACACTCGAACAACGCAGAATTTCCATGGCTGATCAGATCAAATAAGAGGTATGTCACATTTTTCAACACGTCAAATACACCCTAACATGCTTTTTCAGATGATGACACTATCACTATTACTTGCAAACACATTTCACCTGATAGTGTATTCCCTTCATAAGAATGAAAGGTGTATGTGAAAGATGTTTTCTGGAAGCAATGCCTAGGAACACTCAAACAACGTCGTGTAGTATTTCTGTGGCTGATCAGAACAGATCTGCCATATGTCATATTTTTACACACCTCAAATACACCGTAACCAGTTTTAAGTCATAAATTTATCACTATTACTTGCTAATACCTTAGAACTAAAGGTATGACTTCTAAAAACGAATGCGTGAAAGAAGTTTTTATAGACATAATTTAGTCTATCTTCACGGTGAATCGAGAATGGAAACCAGTGAGCTATAAGATACCGACTTGAAACCTAACTACAAATCTACTGTCCCAATGCTGACACTAATAACAGGTATTTGACTTAAACTGAAGTGACAGAATAGACGTATCTTCTACATATGGGTTTTCAGTTATTACAACACTCTGCGAATGTAATCAGCTGTTGAAAATAAACCGGGCTCAATCTTAAAGGTCACATGCAACGTAAAACACAACTTTGCAGATTCCGATATCTTTTGGTATGCACTTATCGAAACAACTCATCAAAAATGCCAATTCAACCTATAAAGTTTAAAAAACGCGATGAAAAAACCCCGCGAAATCAGAGTTCAAACGATTCACTAAATTTCCCCAGTGTTGGAGGGAAAAGTAGTTTCAACAGCTGTGCTGCGCTGCGCCCATAACGCATGCGAAGTGAATGGGTTCGCAGAGCTTGAAACAATATGTATGCCCGGAGTATGAGGTCGTGAGCAGTAGTCTAATCTTGTTTGTATACACAAACAATTAAATAATCTACTCGTTACACACAAAAAAAAATGTTGATTGTGGTGAGCAACCTCTATCACAGAGAAAGCTCAATGTCTGGTTAACTGACACCTATATGTCTGCATGACTGTATGTAGAGACAATATGCAATACCCAGCTTCAATCATTGACCAATTTGAACACGTACCTATCAGGCTATACGCCATAAAGAAAATATATTGATTTATGACTCGTGCACCCGAGTCCTGTCTCTGACACATTATGTAATCGGGCAGGTGTGATACTTGTACACATGACATGTTTTTGTCTGTGGTTTGCAAACAAGTTCACCATCTCTACTGAGATGATTTTTGATCTGATCGCACTCAAATTCAGAGAACTTGTAGAGAACAAAAGCATCTCTATATACTTCTTATGGCTAACAACTTCTAGTGTATGTGATCCATACTGAAACGACCCATCAAGTACAATCAAAGAATTTGTTATCCATAAGGAATCTTACTTTCTTGTGACTCGACATACTTCTAAAATGCCCATCAAACAGATCATCTTTCTGTACACACAATGAGCATTCAGCGTATCAGCAAATGAACCAACCAATTGGAAGCCGTTGTTACACTTGAGTGCAAAATCACCCTCTATGACTGGGTTCGGTCTTCCGAGGGCTACGTTTCGAGGGAAGTAAGCCCAAGTGCAAAATATTGCACTCTTGAATCACGATTGTACGTTTATAATTTTGTTTATTTGGGTTTTTTTACAAGCAACAATGTATATTATATGTCATGAATAAGTGATAATTCTCTTTTAATTATGTTTGATTTTTTGGTTTTTGGTTGCATGTGACCTTTAAATACTAAGCTGTCGGCATATTGTCTACACTGGTCACGTGACGAGGCGAGACATACGTTCAGTGACTTTTAGAGGTGTTTCTTCTCCCTCTCTATATAGGCTCCCTGCTTAAAGCAAAGTCCCTTTTTCACTCCATTCTCAACATAATCTCGATCAAAAGTGTCAAATCGCTGTTCGGCACGGCTGAGCTTGGCCTCTTAGAAACAAAGCTAAAATATGAATACTGATTGCGTTTGTATCCATCGGTTAGTATCATATCTACCTGAATACCTCTTTATTTAGTCTCAAAACGTTTTGTTATTATTATTATTTTTTTTTTTTTGATGGGAGGTCTTGCCAAAATAAGGAAGGGTAATTCTAATGGGGCGGTTTATTGCTTGGTCAGTTTGGGTTTGTCATGTAGTTTGGTGGAGATGGTCCTCTTGACTAGGTTAGATGGATATTATGGTTTATTTATCCCTCAAAGACATGAAAGTTCTCGAACAAGATACACAGATACACATATTGCATGCTATAAATAATGAATGTTTAGTAATATTGTAACACTGATGTTATTTACAGACGGGCAGGAATTCATATCAATGTCATATGAATTTATTTTACGACAGGTCTTTTTGACAACGTCATCTGGGGCAGTAGAAGTCTCTACACACTGAGTTTAGAAATGTCAGAGACACTTCAAGAAACGCCCTCTCACCGCAGTTTAGTTTGTTCTTTGGTCTGCACGAGAGCAAACACAGCACAAGTTCCTGTTCTGACAGACTTTGCAGATAAACGCTGAAGTCTATGGGTTCAATGTTTACTAGGGCGCACCGCAGTTTGTCTCTGGTGTCGATGAGATAATCACAGGCAGTCACGATATGAATCAGTGGATTCATGTAGAACAGGCCGCACCTGTCACACAGTGTCAAATCAAGATGTGCATCTTTGTAGACTGAGCACATCTTGATGAGAAATAAAGAAGCTGTTCTTGAAGATGGTTTTGATTTTGACAGAGTCCAGGCTGGATGTACACTTAGACTCGGGTGGATTTGGCAAAGAGTGAGAGTTCGCTATCACTAGATGTCCTGTGTGTCCAGGCTGCAGTATGGTAAGATCTCACTTTTGTCTTGACGACCCTCTTCCAGGAAGCATAGGTTAAGACTTGTCCAGTACTGATGTAATCATCAGCATATTGTTTGAGTGAATACTTCTGAAGTCAGCAACCCATGTCTCTGATAGATGAATATCGTCATGTTCTTTAAGAAAGTTCATAACGTCAGGATCATGTAATTTATTAACTAGTCCAGATACGTTCCATGTTACAAACGAAACGCCACTACCTGATTCAGTGACCTTGTTGGACAAATCCTCGTGGATATGGTTTGCTTTGACTGGGGCCCGGCCTGTCTCTGTACTCCCGGTACTGTCTCGTACGCCTCCTAGGGCCATCCGATACAGTGTTGGATCTAGGTACTTTGCGCCTAGCTTCCCGGCATCCTCCAATCACGTGGTCGCTAGAGGTACTGACATTGTCTACAACAAGTTTGTCATTATTATAGTATCCTTCTTTCCCGTATCTGATAGTTCTTTTAGTCTATGAGAGTCTATGTCTAGTCGTAGGACATGCTGATCTTCACTGAGCCTACCAACATCACTCTTCAGCTCAGTTAATGAATTCGTAAGGGATTTCACATCTTCCTGTGTGAGTAAAACCTCTTGTTTTAGTTGCATGACGTCGCCTTGAATAACATTCTTCATCTCAGTGAGAGCAGATAATAAGTCAGCTTTCATACTGTCAAGTGCTGCTTGGGTGACTGGGCCGGGGTTTTGTTCGACGTCACCACAACACAATAGCTCTTTACACCGAGCTTCCCCCAACGGTATATTACGCACAGGGATGTGATCGTTTTCGTGGTTGATACAACTTGTCACTGATCCGTACACATTGTCGACAGATATACTTTCATACTGTAAATCACATCCAAGTAACCCTCTTGTTACTGAAAAGGCAAAGTTAAAAAGATTGAGTGGTGAATACTACCGAGCAGGCATGCAACAACAAGAAGGCTCACCATTCTGTAGTTATATTCATTTGTTGCTGACCAGTTCGTTTCTGGATTATACACAGTTGCCATCTTGTCTATCTGGCTCCAACCTGCGCGATGTGTGTATCTTCCGATGCGTTGTCTCCATGTTGCTATATCCACCATCGTGGTCGACAAAACTCAAGACAGTTATGTCCGACAAGTGTTTGAGCTATTTGTACGTCGTATGTGTCTTCAGTTCTCTAATTTAGGACATTTCAAATGAGAGCAAATGTTGACTTCTTCAAGAAATGTGTCGCCTGCTTAACATCCATATTGCAAATGGAAGATCTGGTTCAGACAAGGGTAAAGGTGATTATACGTTTATAAGTCACGTAGGGTGCAGTGTGATCGACTATGTCATCGGGTCAGATGCAGTCCTTAACCAGATATCAACATTTGATATTGTCTCCCGTTATGAATCTCAGCATCTTCCAATATCGTTTTTCTATTGTCGATACATGGCAAGCAGCTCGCTACCAATGAATCGCCGCTAAATACACCTATTGTTAAGTACGTCTGGAAACCCGAAAAGGAAGGTGAATATGTCTCAAATCTTTTATACCTGTCGAACGAGTAGGAGGATGCAACAGAAGTAATATGTTCTGATTGTGACAAAAAAGTTGAGTGATGTAAGCGGAGTGCATGAAGCGGATCATTACATCGTCCAAACCAAACCCAGATTGGTTTAATAATACATGTTTGGCACCTAAACATCAGCGGTGTCACTACCTTAATAAATTTAGAAAGCATAAAGACACACCGTTCTTCCAAAAATATAATATCCCAAATCTGAAACAGCTCCCTCTGGCGGGAGGTGTTGGCGTAGGATTTCGTCACAGTACCTTTGAGTTGTCAGGTTGCCCTGGATCATCACCAAATCACTCCTCCAACGTAAGGTGATTCCCCTCACCCACCCACCCAAACACACACATCATAACACTGCCCCGGACAAATCTGCCCACCTGGGGAACGCAAGCGTCGGCGTCTGTACCACCGCATCCTGCCATCGCGTTGTTCCAATAGAAATCGTGATTTATCTCTGAACCAGATTCTACGCCAATTCGACAAGGGTCTAGGCCTGAACGTTGGGGCACCATTGAACTCGATGTCGACGATGGCACGTAAACCATCCTCTCTCAACCTGTTTCTGACGGTCTGTACAGAAAGTCTCCTCAATCCGGGTATTTGATGACCGGTACTGGTCGCCGTAACTGTTCGATGACGCAGGTAATGTACCCGGATGTACATGGATCGTGTGCTGCAGTGGTCGCTCGAGGTCGCCCAATACGAGGGGCGTCTGCAACCGAATTTTGACGACGATATCTCTCGTCGTGGGGTTTTAGGTAAACGATAAATAGCAAGGGTACAGGGTAAAAACACCTACCCCAAAACCTGTTAAAGAGGGGATTAAACTTATATAGTTTGGGAATGTAAAACAATTAACAAACATGTAATAAAACAAAATAAAAACCGAAAGATATAAAGAGAAAGGGAAAAATACACCTTTGCTTCAGATGAGACGGGTGAGGTGAATAGATAGCTAATAATTTTGGGTTGAGGGGTTTGGGGTGGAGGGGTTTCGGGGGCGGCGAGAATAAGGTTGTATAGCATAGAGGACTTATGTTATGTTATATGTAAGCTGTACGTATATGAATAAGGGATGATACAGAAAGAAGGACAAAGAAGGTGGGTGATGCTGCGGTGGGGGTACGTTGTGTTGGATATGTGTGGGTGGGTGTGGGGCTTGAGGGAGGACGGGGGAGAGGGGGAGGGGTGTTAGTTAGGTTGGCTGTGGCGTGGTAGTGTATAAGTAGTGGGGTGAGGTTTTTGCTTAGTGTGATCAGAGCAGGAGAGTAGCGACAGAGAGGTAACGGGGAGGGGCTATAGTATGTGTGTTGTTACGTAACGGTGGCTGAGTGGCCAAGCTGTGTTGGGGGCTGCAGTACTGGGCCAGTTAGGCGAGACGGGATCGACATTTAGTGGTGGGGCGCGCGAATGTCGGAGAAAGCGACCGCGCTATGAAGAATGATTTTGGATCCCATGTCTAAACAGTTGGGGTGAGATTTTAGATTTTAGTGAGCTGTTACTTTGTGTGTTACTAAAATCTAAAATCCCTCTGTGTGTGATTGGAGAAGTTTGAGTTTATGTGTGACTGTATGAGATTTGTTTTAGAGAAAATGTCAGTGTTTTTAGGTAGGTTTAGTAGTGTGGTGACCAGTGTGGTGTCTGTAGCGGTTTGTCGTGTATGTAGCTTTTGATGGTTGGTGTGTGTTGAATGGTGTTTGGTTGTTGTGCATCAAGCAGACTGTTGAGGTGGGTGAGTAGGGGAGCTATGTGGGGGATGGTGGGGTTTTTTTCAACTTTTTGATGGTTGATTTCTTAGTATTTGAGTATTTTGTCATGATAAGTTTAAAGGTTGGGTAGTGTTGGGACCCAGCCCAGTAAATGAGTGCTGTCTGGTTTTTTTCTTGTTTTGATTGAAAGGATGCCTATTAGTTCAAGAAGAGTGTTATGGACACCACGCCCGTGCTAACGCCGGGGGCAATTTTGAGGGCCTCATATTGTATGGAATTTAGTTTTTGTAGATTGCCAATGGTGAGGGAGTGTAAGACCGGAGCGGTGTAGTCCAATTTCGACTGTATGAGACCTTTATTATGTGGATAAGTGTTTGTTCGTCGGCACCCCATGTAGAACCATTGATGGCTCGCATCAGGTTTAAATCTTTCTGACATGAGGTGACCAAGTTATTAATGCGGGGTGTCCATGTTAAGTGTTCGTCAAAAGTTACACCTAAGAATTTTGCTACTTTTTGAAATTGAATTTCTTGTTTGTTAAATTGTAATTTAGTCGTGTAATTTTTGCATCTTTTTTTTTAAATAATATGCCCACGTTTTGACGTTTATATGGAACCCCCATTTTGAGTTTTGCTTGTGGCCTGTGTGATAGGGGTTGAAGAAGTCTAAAATGAAATGTCGTCTGCAAATTTAGCTGTAGAAATTTCTTGCCACTTGTCCGGAAGGCATCCTCCCATTTGTGAGAACCCCCAGTTGTGAGACACACTAAGTAATGGTTGAGTGCACATTGGTGGTGCTTCCACATCCCTGCAATGAAAGTGGGAACAGCCCCGTTGCTGAAGGATACCCACCGGAGGCATAGTTCATTAGTGAGTTACTTGGCGCAGAAGACTTTGTTCGTTAAAGAGCATTTATTGATTTCAATAAAGAACATTGGTAGATACAGAAATAATTAAACAGTTTATCAAAGATATGGAGGGGCCAGGCCAATATCGGTACTAGCTGAAGGACAGCCATATAATGGTGATCAGAAAGAGCAGTCAAAGGTTAATAAATACAATGTATATTTATATCAATTATAGTTCAATCAGTTATTGCAATCAGATTGTATGATTTATAGTCAGTTGGGTAGACATCCCATCAGTATCTCTGTAAACGTAAAACTTCTATCAAACTAGACTGAAATGTTCAGTGTTGTAATGACATGTTGAATACCTTTTTAACGCTGTAATGTACAATTTATAGTTTTCAAATGCTGGTCTTAATTTTCCATTGTTATCAACCGTCATGCTTATCACATCATTTGCTTTTTATAACCTTATTTGTTGCAATTACCTCATTACTTTAAGCCCCGGTTAACTAAATTTAGAACTTCAAAACACTTGGCCAATGAAACATGACATTGTTACGACTTTGAAAGATGTAAACTTTTGTGCATCATCTGTCTGTGATGAACTCCACATTATATCTTTCTGTCCAGCATTAAATGACATCAATTTCTTTCCAAATATTTCTGTAAACATCCTAATATTACAATATGTATCAATATGCTGTATGTCCTCTGTGTCAGAATAAAATGTATGTTCTATTCACGAGGTCACTTACACAAACCGTTACTACCTAAAGTTATTCCATTCTGTCAGATAGGGGAGTATGGTGTGTTTTCTTCGTTAATAACCTACCTCACTGTCTCACAACTTGGAGTCTCACAAGTGGGAGTTCTCACAAATGGGAGTGAACCGTCCGGAAAGATGTCGTTAGTCATAAAGTTAAATAGTGTTGGGGATATTATGCTCCCATGGTGGGTCCTGTTTTCTAAAGGAAAAGGGTCCGAGAGGGTGTTGTGAGTTTTGATAATTATTTCTCTCTTTAAAGAAACCATGAATGTGCAACTCGCCCGTGTGTGGCATTTAGCTGTATTTTTTTAAAGAGACCGTTGTGCCAAACCATATCAAACGCTTTACTAAAGTCGATGAAAATGGCCAATGTGTATTGGCACATTTATGTCTTGCTCCAAATGAAAAAATGAGGTCTAAAGTTTGTCGATTTGGAGTAAAGCCGTCCTAGTCCTGTTTTATGAGATTATGAGACAGAATGTGAAGTTTTAGTCTATAATTTATAACGGTTTCCATGGTTGTGCATAGGTGCGAAGTCAGAGAGATGAGTCTAAAAGAATCTGGGGAGTTGTTGGGTCTCCCTTGCTTTAGGATGGGCACAACCTTTGCTGTTTTCTAGGAGGTGGGTAGGTGTCCTTGTGTTTAGCTTAGGTTGAAAAGTGTTACAATAAGATTTAGAATGTTCGTGGGTAGTTTCTTTAGTATTGTGTAGGCGATGTGGTCTGACCCCGGAGCTGAGGCTGAGGCTGATGGTCACAAACCGTCTGAGTTTCTACTTAGAATCAAATGAATTATTAGCGAGGCTACAGTGTGGGTTTAGGAAAAACTCGTTCATGCACAGATCACTTAGTTCGACTACAAAATGAAGCACAGAAAGCACTAGGAAACCAAGGGTATATGCTGTGTGTATTTTTAGACATTGAAAAGGCATATGATATGTTATGGAGAAATGGTCTTTTATTTAAACTGCAAAGTTTTGGGGTAAAGGGACGAATGCTACAGTGGATAAAGTCCTTCCTAACTGATCGAACCATACAGGTTCGTATTGGGCAACACGTGTCTGACATGCGAATTATTGTAAATGGCACTCCACAGGGCACAGTGTTATAAACCCTTTGCTCTTTAATATCATGATCAATGATTTCTCTTCTGAACTTCCGTTAAATATTGACGCATCACAGTTTGCAGATGATGGTGCTTGTTGGAGACGTTTTGGAAACATTGAGTTTGTTCACAAATCTATTCAATTGGTTCTAAATTCTATCGATCTTTGGTGTTCAAAGTGGGGCTTCAAGGTATCAACTTCTGAATCAGTTGCTATGTTTTTCACAAGACGTAAACTTCTCCCAAATCTGAAGCTACACCTTGGGGGTCAGGATATAAAATTTGTTTCTGAATTTAAATTCTTGGATGTAATCTTTGATCAAAAACTCACATGGTCCAGCCACATCAACTACATTTCATCAAAATGCACTAAAGCTCTCAATTTACTGAAGAACGTGTCTGCCACAAAGTGGGGTGCTGATAAATCGTCCTTGCTTCTTTTGTACAAAGCACTCATTTTGTCTGGGTTACAATACGGTTGTCAAGTCTTCATGAATGCTGCAAAATGTCATTTGGCTAAGTTTGATCGTGTTCAAGCTAAAGCTCTTCGGATATGCACTGGTGCCTTTCCTACTACACCGGTGTCTGTCTTGCAGGTGGAATGCTCAGAACCTCCTTTGCAATATCATCGTCTTAAAGTGGGTCTTAAGTACTACTTATCTTTAAGAGCTTCCTCTAGGTATCAACCAGCAACTGATATTTTGTGTGATTCTGTGGAATTTGTCATGTGTGATTGGAATCATGGAAAACCACCATTTGGATTACTTGTTCAACAATTTGCATCGCAGTACGAGTTGAATAATCTTCAGCTGAATGCTGCGCAATCTCTACCTAAAACAGTTCCATGGACTTTAACACAACCCTCGATTTCTCATGATTTATCGGAACTTGTAAACAAACAAATGTCACCAAGTGTTCTTAAAATCCTAACCCAAGACTGCATTCACATCAAATATATTAATTTTACTCATATTTACACTGATGCTTCAAAGGATCCCAGAACCGGTCATGCTGGTGGGGCCCTTTATATACCCAATCTTGGTTTATCTAAAAGATTTAGACTGACTGATAATCTGGCTGTGTTTGCAGCAGAATTAACAGCCATACTTCAAGCTTTAAAATGGGTAAAAGATAATGAGCACGAAGCAATAATTTTTACTGATTCGTTATCAGCTATACAAGCAATTCGATCAGGTGTCCAAGGTCCACGCAGTGACATTATATACGACATCTTGTATCTTGATACTGTTCTAAACTCCATGTACATCAGCTGTGATATTGTTTGGATTCCTGCACATGTTGGTGTAGCTGGGAACGAAGTACTAGACACACTAGCTAAGATGGCTTGCAACAGACCACGGCCAGATGTTAATTCAGTGATTTAAGCCCATTCCAAGAGATTGCTGGTTTGTCATTTCATCGTCAATAAATGCCTCTTGGCAAAATACATGGGACAATGACACTACAGGCAGACACATGTACTGCAGTAAATAAACATTTTAAAATTCGTCGTCGTTGCCGCAGAGATGAAGTTGTTTTAACTCGCCTCAGGCTTGGTCATTGTGGATTAAAGGCATATAAAAGCATTTTAGATAAAGACATTCCCCTATGTGCGAAAGCTGTAACTTACACTGCCAAGAAACAGTTCAGCACTACCTCATTGAATGTCCAGCTCATGAAAACCCACGTAAGGCTCTTAGAGACATTGTGCTTAATAAAACCAAAACTAATTTAACACTGAACGCAATACTTGGCGATAACTTAATGTATGGTTGCATACAAAGAGCTGTATTAGACTTCCTCGTAAAATCGGAAAAGTACGACGTAATTTAACTGGACAAGAATATAACTGTTTGTTAAGTGTTGGGCGCATATATAGGCCTTTTAAGGACCTACCTACCTACCTACCTACCTACCTACCTACCTACCTACCCTCTTGTGGCTTCGCTCTGTTGGGCTGGAAGGGGGAAATTGGGGCTAACAACAGCCTGATATACCTAGTTCATGTGAATAAACTCGTATTCCGGCCAAGGCCTACATCGAGCCATAGAACTGGAGAAAGTCTTTCTCTAGTTCTATGATCGGGCGCATCTTGGTAGTCTATAGTGCGAAGTCGTCTAGTTATAAGCTGGACTAGATATATCACGAGTTGCGCCTCACATGTCGAATAAAAAATATTTCACGTGAGTAATTGTTCAACATAGGGCTGGACATGTGACAACGCAACCCAGTGGTGCTGGCAATATTTTATTTTGACACAAAATGTATTTTTCGAAACCAAAGCGAGGAAAGTATACGTTGCCAACCTTTGCTCGCTTCGCTCGCTAAGAAGACTGGTCATTTTCTCTATGCTGCGCAACCCATTTCCGCTACAGTTTGCCTGTGATTATAACGACATGTGACTTTCACATGACCAATAACCGGGAAAGTTAGTCATCAGTCTGCAGTGTACTGCCGTAGGCTGCCTGTTTAGGGATTCTAGAAACAATCACTCTGCAGAACTACTGTACTGTATGCCAAATCAGGTTGGTGGTGTATATGAAATTTTTCTGTGTGGTTGCATGATGACTGCGGGGAGATATCAATTGACGATCCTTTTGAAAATATGATGAATGCTGTTTCCATATTTTAGGACTAATGTGATTAGGAATAATGATGAAGGTAGCCGAGAGCCGCGATGCGGTCCTGTAGAAATCCCTATTGGAGATCTGTTATGGATACCTGGTCAAACTATTTAAACACCGAGAAAGAATATCCAGAATATAGATTACATCTTGTCTCAACCCCTTTGGTTGAATCATCAGTTTAAAGGTAAAACTCCCTTTACACAAAATTGGTATGACAAGGGCATGGTATGTTAGGGACATATGTAACACAAAAGGCTTAATGACTTTTATTGAACTGAGAAACTTACATAACATCTGAGGAACTTTCTTAGATTATCAAAGACTTTTAAGTAGCTTCCCCTCTAAGTGGAAACAGTGCATCAACCAGCAAACATGTTTAATAAAATCGAACTTGACTGTTGGAAACAGTTTACTTTACTTGCTTAAGCCTGGATAGTGCCCTAGATATTTTTATGACAATGTCATTACCACTACTACATGTCCCACAGTGTGTGAAATATAGGTGGAAAACTTCAATCTCACTTCTCCAAATTGGAAAAATACATTTCTCCAGTCCACGTCTTGTACAAAAGACGTAAAACTAATTGAATTTAAATTTATGCATCGCATAGTCTACACCAAGAATTAATTAAAGGCTATGAACCAAGTAAACGATGATATATGCACATTTTATGACAGGGAAGACTGCTCATGTTTTTCTTCAATGTGAACACGTAAAGCAATTTGGGAGAGTTTTTGCTTACCCACATTAATATGAGTATAACTTTGGCTATCCTGGTCAATACGAACTGTTATATCATTTAATCTGACTGAGCAAAAGACATATATTTCTATGCAGTCTAAACGGCAACACCCTATTAATTGATAACCTTATAAATGACATCAAATAGGCTTATGCTATTGAAAGGTTTATTACATTTAAGAAAAACAAATAGAATGCCTTTGAAAAAAAATGGTCGCCACTCACAAAATGTTTTAAGCTGTAAGTAACAAAGTATACATACATTTCATTTATATCATATTTTATTTGTGTTACTTCGCAATGTAGTGAGTTTACATTTACTAGACTGAGTAGCCCACCTGTACAATCTTAATCAGAATTTTGAAGGTTTTTGTTGGAGATGGGGGTTATGGTTTACTTTTGTACTCTTATGCTTAATTTGTACTCTTGTGATACAATCAGAAAATGAAGCTTTAAATATGTTTGATTTTCTCTTTATGTTTGCATATTTATACAAAACTGAAATTAATGCATTAGATAAAATGCATTCATAAGGAGAAATATATACAAGCATATTATATTTCCATGACGTCACAGGAATGAGTCGCTAAATTTACCCATTGTATTATTGTGTGGACATAGCGCAGTGGGTTAGCAGTCGGGTTAACAATTCGAAGGTCGCAGGTTCGCATCTAATGGGTTCTTGCCAACTGGTTGTCTGTCTCAGTGACATGTGATCTATGACAGAGAATGTCCTCACATGAAGTTGTGGTTCTGTATTCTAAAGGTGCTCCCAACATTGCACTATGGCTGGTAGAGAGATGCCTGCCAGGTAATTAGCAGTAGCCACAGAAGCAAGATCCTTTTTCCAAGGGTTATAGTCTATATTTACAATGTGACACAATGTAAATTTTTGCAAGTGTGTGTTTGTTTGTTTTTGTATTTTTAACATTTTGTTAACATGTATATTTATGCAACTTACATTTTAGAAACCAATGGCCTAAATGTTTATGCTCGAAATAATAACTATTTTGCATAAATAATCTTGGACTCGTTAAAATCATTTCACTAACATCACTACTTATATAATGTATCTCACTTTGATGCAAATGTCACTACTGATGAGTGTTAACATTTGAGCATTTCCTCAAATCCTCAAAAAATATTCAAATAATACCATATCAATTTACATGAATCTCACAGATTTCACAAATCTCACAAATTGAACACTTTCTTAAAACAAATTATGACTCATCTGGACTAAGTGTTTTCAAAACACTAACCCCACTCTGGTTATGTGACAGACCAGTTTTACAGAATCTGGCTAAGTGAGAGGACACTGGTAAGTGAAGATTAGATTAGATATAGTATTCCCAGAAATTATTGAGAATCATGTTGCGTCATGTAACTCATTACGTTTATTAACTTCTGGCGTTTTACTTACATAAACATGTTAAAACATCATCCTTTTACAGTCTCAGTCTTGTTTTAGTACTTTGTTAGATCTCCTCGCTCAGCAATGCATGCCTGAATACGCCTAGGCTAACTACCCATCAAAGTTTGTAGGTAATCGTGTGACAGGGTATCCCAATATTGGACCACCTCGGCCTTCATATCTTCAATATTTCTCAGTCCCTTTTGGTTTATTCTGTCCTTCATGACTCCCCACACATTCTTAATTGGGTTTAGGTCTGGGCTGTAACTGGGCCAGTCTAAAACTTGAACATTTTCACCCGACAACCACTGTTTTGTGTAGCGCGCAGTGTGTTTTGGGTCATTATCATGCTGGAAAATCCAATCATCTTCATACAATGTTTGAGCTGTTGGAAGAAGGTGACCATTTAGAATGTCAACGTATCTTTCTTTTGTCAAGTTTCCCATGAAAACACACAATGGCGTCACTCCACGAGCCGATATGCCACCCCACATGTGAAACTTCGGGCTATGTTTTGGTCGCTGGTAGATAGGTTTGACAGTATCTTTGGTCCAAATTTTCACACAATTAGGGAAAAGCCAAACAGAACTTTCATCCGAAAAGAAAACATTATCCCAATCTTGATTTTCATGAGCCCGACACCAGTTTAAACGTTTTTCCTTTCGTGCATCTTTCATCAACGGCGAGGGAATTCCACGTTTTTTCACCCAATTAAGTCTCTGTAATTCCTGCCTAACTGTTTCAATGCATACCTGAGGACTTCCTCTGCTAATCATTTCATTTCTGATGTTCTCAACTCTTTTCAAATTGCCCCTACTCACAATCTGCCCAAGTCTTCGGCGATCCACAACACTGAATTTCCTAGGCCGACCTGCCCCTGCTTTGTGCTCTATCCCAGTTCCTGTTTGAATATTCTTCAAAGTTCTGTATACTGTAGACAGAGGAATACCATGTCTACAAGCTAACACTTTAGCATCAGCCTCACCCCTTTCAAAATCATCTAGAATGAGCTTTCTGTTCTCTCTTGCTGTAAATCCTGCCATGTCAACGCAGGAAGCCGTCTGCTCAGACAAGGGAGATAACTCTTGACGTAATGAGCTGCCTTCTAAGCCTTCAAGAGTTGTCTCCCTTATTTAGTATGCTTAGTGCATAGTAAAAGCCCTTTTTCCAGTCTTAGCATCATTAGAAAAAAAACAAAGATTTTCTCAATAATTTCTGGGAACACTGACCACTCAGTTTACCCAAGAAAGGTTCCCATTTGGTATTTCTTGTGTCTTCAGTAAATATTCAACATTATAAATTGTGGTCTTGGTAAATGTGTTACATGTTATGAAATATGTGCATGGAAGTGGAATTATCAGCTGATGTACAAACACAAACATTGTTCAAGGGATTAACCAGTAACACGCTAGTTGATTTATTACATCTTCCACAGCGGATTTGTCGAAAGATAGTGTTTATCAGTGTAGATTTACTAATCTAAACTAATTTTAAAATTATGCCTCACCAATTACCAAACTACGGCGGGCCAAAAGGGTTGGAAGTAGCAGCACCACCTTGTAGTAAACATAGAAAACCCTTTCTGTGCAGTCTCAGTGAAATCTGCCACTCGCCCATATCGAAAGGGAAAGACGATAGAGAAATTGAGTTGATGCTTCCAGATCTTTGACGAGAATAGGTTCTGTGGAAAAATACTCCCTCGATATTTTTTTTCTACATTTACTGGATGCAAACAAAAAACATACATTGTTTGTGGTTCGAGGTGCAAGATGCATGCGAAAAAAAACATGCATCGTCGTTGTCTGAGGTGTATGCAGACGAAAAACATACACCATTTGTAGTTGTGCAAGATGCATGCAAACAAAAAAACATACATCATTCATAGTCAAAGATTTGATGTACAGAAGGTTGGGCGGATGATAGAATCAACCAAGAATTTTGTTTATATTTCGATGACTGCCTTTCCTCTTTGGAATATCCTGTGGATGTCCTGGAAGCACTGCACATCAACCAAACAAGATGATTTACAGTTCATGCACCCCATACACAAACAGGACGATGTGAAGAATGAAATGCCTTCCAGGGACCTCTTCCTACATGAACTAAAAATGTATGTACCTCGAACTACGAACAATGCATATTTTTCGTCTGCATGCATCTTGGACTACGAACAATGTGTGTTTTTCGTCCGGGCTACGAATGATGTATATTTTTTGTCTGCATGCATCTCGGGCTATGAACAATGTATATTTTTCATCTGCATGCATTTCGGACTACAAACGATGTATGTTTTTCGTCTGCATGCACCTCGGACTACGACAGTGTATGTTTTTTCTTGGCATCTAGTCCATGTAGAAAAAAATATCGAGGGAGTGTCTTGTATTTTTCCACAGAACCTATTCTCGCCAAAGATCTGGAAGCATCAACTCAGTTTCTCTATCGTCTTTCCGTTTCGATAAGGGCAAGTGGCAGATTTCACTGAGACTGCACAGAAAGGGTTCATTCACCAACCGTAAATGTTTTATACCACCGAAGTCTCGAATTGTTTCTCATATCTTGTAGCCATAGACTGGAAACGTTTCTCCACTTGATGACTCAAGAAGCAGCAACAGTCTATTCTTCCCTTCGTGTTTGGATACGGCAAATTTTCTGCACAGGTAGACTCCGGAACTTTGGCAGCTCTTCTATGTTTACTACATGGTGGTGCTGCTACTTCCAACCCTTTTGGCCCGCCGTAGTTTGGTAGTATGTGAGGCATAATTTTTAAATTAAACCCTTGAGCAGGTTATGATTCGCCTGATAGTAGCCAGAAAATACATTGATCATTCTTGCATGGGCAATTCTTTGCTAAATTTCTAAAGAGTTTTGTATACCGTAGGGCCCATCCAACACAGGCCCTATCATATAAATTTTCTATATTTTGGATAAATCCATGTATGATTAGGCATTCTGGAACCTCAAGTGGAAGGTTGTTCTGAGGTGTGTAGTCTATATCATTATTTTTCCATAAAACACATTGCTTGCTTCCAACGGTATGGTCAGTTGCACCACACTTACATGTTGTGTTGTCTCCATCAAAAATTAGAGGGCGGCCTTTGTTAAGAGTGAAACATTTATCCTCAGGCTCAGAGCAGTTTGAAAGTATAACCCTCAGTTTTCAAATAATCTACTGCGTGATATTGGTTTGGATGGAAGAGGTGAACGAAATGCAAATTCATACCCATGATTACTTTGCAATTTTGATGTGTAAAGAGAAGAATCAGGGTAACCTGAGTTCTACATGTCATTCCAAAAAAAGAACTGGTTTTGATTGATTTTAATGTGTGTGGGTTCTTGAATGACTCAGTTCTGCTTCTGCATTTTAGGATGTTAGCCAGCCTGTTTGTCCTGACTGTGTGCTTCCTCCCGACTACACATGGATATGGTGCCTTTAGGAAGATGTTTCCTGAGAAATACCCAGAAATGCTCCGAAATGGTGTTGATCCTGGAGAACCCCTTTTCTTAACACCGTACCTTGAGAGGGGTGACATCCAGAAAGGTAAGACAGCAATACACACATCTGGATCTCTTATCCAGAGAGCTGTATTAGCCAGAATGGTAAGATGATGTAAATTTCCTGATTCCCTACCGAGAGAGTTGCTCAGGTTATAGGGAGCAGTCGCATGGAAAGCATATAGCTCACTTAAGTGACATCTACTCACATATATCGTGGTAAATGTGAAATACATCTGATAGACTATACTGTGACAGTAATCAGGGCTTATTGTTACACCTCATCTTTGATCTGGTACAAAGTTAATCTTTGTGTGAAGAGCTTGATAACCCTTCAACCTCATTGTTGGTCAACCACAGTGGAGTGTCAGTATCGACCAGGGGTCATTTGGCTGCTCACTTATAGTAGGCGTTGCCAAGTCACTGGGATGGCCTTAATCTTTCAAGATATACTGCATCAGAACCCGAGGAAATAATCTATGATTTGAAGGGCAGTAGGAATTGTTAAAGAAAGCATTAATTTGTTCAAATCGTCAGAATTTCCCTCTGTATCAATACCCCAGTACAAATTTACCTGTACACAAACACTACAAACAAAGTTACCTGTACACAAACACCCCTAAACAAATTTACCCATTCATAAAATCACACACAAGTTTACCTGTACACAAATGTAGCAGGGTAAGGGGTGGTTCTGTATTCAGTGATGACCAACGCCTGCTGAGGTGTGAGCTGTGACCCATACCACAATTTATTGTGCTCTGGTTTGTATATATTGGTTTTGGTTTCCACCCTCTAACATGATGATAAATATAATCAATAAAACAATCATACCACATATGTACTAATATAGTAGATTACACAGTCACAATATACTTGATATAGTGCAAATTACCTGAACGGCAAAAATTCCAGGTAGACATAGTTCACATGCAGTTCACAAAAATATATCAATTAATTGCAGTCTCAAAGTATTAGAATTGTAATAATGACAGATAATACATACATTTTCACACATATTAGCGGCATTAATTATATGAAATAAAAACACATTAAAAGGATAAAATGCATGCCAAATATATGGTGATGGTTTGTTGTCGATCCTCACAGCATGTCCCATCTATAAATAACATAACACCACTAAGTAACCAACTCTATAAAACAAACCTACATAATATACATGTACCCTACAGCACAACATTATATGTACTGTAATATTTATAGAAATATATACAATAAACAGTTATAAAATGATATGGCATCTCAAGTGGTGCACAGAAAACATTTACAAGCAACAGGTATAACACATGGCCAAGAAAGATGGCTGTTGTGTAGGCACACATGCTTGTGTGTCACCTGAATCTCATAAAATATTTCAGTTATTGTTGGTAAACATATCATAAAAACAAACTTAAAATAATAGTAATCTTGATGCAATAAACATGAAAATTATGCTTATAACCACACGTTATTTGATTTTAACTATTTATAAAACACATTCATATCTTCACATCGCACATTAATATAACAGGCTGCAAGCAAGACTGATATTTATGATATAACTGTATTTAACAAATATTACATCCTTCATAAAATGTTTTTAATCAAGTTGTACCCAACGTCTTCAAATTTAGTGACAACCTACATTGGGGAGTTACACAGGCACCAGTTGATTTTGGTGACCTTGATCTTGTTTTCAAGACCACAACACTATGTCTACTTTTCTAACCTGTGTTAACTTGATATCTCATAAAGCAACCAATATCTTCAATTTTGTTTACAGCCTGTTTTTGTTTGGATTTTACAACATAATGATGAAAAAGAACAATGTATTTTGAATTCTTATGAAGCGTACCACAAAATAGCTCCAAATGGTTTTACGTTTGAAACAATTTTCACCATTTTCCAGCCAAGGAGATGAGTCTGACAACGTCTCCAATCATTACCAAGGGCTACTCCGGCTTCCTGACTGTCAACAAAACCACTGACAGCAACATGTTCTTCTGGTTCTTCCCAGCTCAGGTATATCATTTGTTATCTTACCTCACACATCAATGTCACTGTCTGATTGACTATTATTTTCAGTGCGCCCGGTGTACAATCGAGGAGTATTGCAGTACACTCCGCTGCCAATAGCAGCTTGCTCGGTACTTTGTGGTAGTTATCTTAAATGACGTTGCATAACGCATGATGCACAGAAATTACCGATGTTTTACGATTGCAAATTAATGGAAGGGAAGTAACTCTAAATCTGTTTTTCTTGTGTTGTCCACCATATCTAGCAGTGGCTGCAAAAAAAATAGAGCAACTGTTCATTATCAAAATATTATCCCAGTTGATAAGTACGATAATAATGTCAAAGGTACATCATGAGACCATAACAGGTCAGGAGAATTTCAATTAAAAAGTCAATCTCAATGATGTCACAAGTCCACATGCGGGACCAGATGTCAAACAACGATGTCCACCATCGGCATTGAGAACAGCAGTATATCAACGATGCACAGAGCCTATCAAACATGCAAGGAAGGCTTTGTGGGATGTCACACCAGATTCTCTCAAGTTCTGTTGCAAGGTCAAGGACGTTACCTGGTGGATGAGGAAGACGGTATAGATCCATCTTGTCCCAAACATGCTCTTTTGGGGAGAGATCAGGCAAATTTGCAGGTCAAGGCAGTAAGTAAACGTTGTGGTGTTGCAAGAAATCCATAACAACACTTGCCATATGAGGACGGGCATTGTCCTGTTGGAATGTTAACCCAGGGCCATTTCTCAGAACAAGGGTCTGTGGTCATGATTTCTGCACCACATTTGGTAAGCTCGTTGATGATAAGTGTCAGGTCGTATGGCGGGTCATCATGGTCTGATCCTTTGATGACGTAAACATTGTTGAATTGTGTTGGAATGAATACAGCAAAGTCCTGGGATGGTCTGGGCAGTCATCACTACAGTTTGAAACCTTGGGCGAAGATGGTTCACACTTATCCATCTGTCCTGTCTTTGTGTTGTTACACATGGACGTCCAGAACGTGGACGATCAATGATATCATTTGGGACATCATTTTTGTTCTGGTAGCATGTCACCTGTGCAGAAATGGTGTTCCAGTGGCAGTGGAAATGTGCAGCCACTTGTTGAGACATTCCTCACAGACCATCCCAATGACCTCATGATGTGACCTCATGACATTAGCCTTAGTATGCTATCTGTTTCAATAGCTGTTTCATATTTTGAACAATTCCAAGGGCAGGGGTTGAGCTTTCCAAAATGACAGTATTGTGTGGCATACATTTGATCTGTTTCTCTCTCCTGGAATGCACGTGTAACAACTTATCACCATTTCTTCCATTTGTGTGAAGGGTTTTGATGCCAACCTCTTAATAACTTTTACTTCGTAATGGAATAAATATGTGTCATAAATCTAAGGAGGAATCCATGTTTTAAAGAAGAGAATTATTTAACAGGAAGTACTCACCAAATATTTAACTTTCAATGTTGGGTACTATGCCTCTTTGTAGTAATACTGTCTACCAAGCCCGTAGACCTCGGTGCTAACATATAAATTACTAGGCACATATAGAAACTGTGCATACAAAAATTTAAAATCTAAGTTTATCGAACTTGTGTAGTCACATAAGGCTTTAAACTCAGGGTTTAGTGACATGTATCCAACATGCATGCGCGTGCCACATTCCGCGACGTCAGTGGTTTCATCCTTGAGACGTGCAATTTCTTAACCATGTTAACAGAAATAGAAACTAGTTCTTCATACTCATTGTGGTTTTGAACTGTCATTACAATTTGACATTGTCTATTTCTTCTCATAGTAAATAGTAATTTGAAATTTATTGATCATATACAATTACTGTAATTATTACCACAATAACGTTTTCTTGTTTTTCATTCAAAGCTAATTATTAGTTTGGGCCTTTTGATTGTTTAACTTTAATAGTAATCAGTACTGACAGCATGTTAGTCTTCATTGCTGAATAACTGCTGTTCATTCCAAGACATTATCGATGTCGTTTTGAATAATGTACCAGTGGTACACATTATTTTTGTACATATCTTTGTGAGAACATAAATCTCTCCCAATTCAATAGGAACAATTACTGGAGTCTCTTTTGACACATTATATCCATTCTAATGGCAAAAGAGAGCAACACATTGCTAATTTTTCATAATATGAATGCAAATGTTCTCTGTTGGGAGTTATGATAGATATCACAGCTTTTTTCAAACTACGACATGTGTAAATGATAGTTTTGAAACGGACACTTATGACTCATCCATAGCCAGGGTGGATCACAAACAATCATGGTCCTGTATTTTCCTTTCATGTTCCAAGAATCTTACTGAATATTGTTTACTGGTTGGTGATTAGCTGAGGCTATGATTTTCGTCTGGTACTTACTGTATAATTCTCTGCCTGAATTAGTTAGGGATACATATCTGATCAGTGGTGCTGGGATAGATTTTGGATCATATAGGGATGAATATCAAAACTTGGATCAACAAGGGATCAGTGCAGTGTATCAGTTATCAATCACATGCTTTGACTTTGTACCAAGTTAGTATCTTCACCAGCACATTGTTTTATGGTCCTGGAAATATGCAAAGATATTGCCATTTCAGGCAGGAGATCTCCGAAGGTTTGTTTCTTACTTTTGACTTACTGAACAAATGTTAAAACATTGCTTTCCCTACAGATTGATCCTGCCAATGCTCCACTGTTGCTATGGTTACAAGGAGGTCCTGGAGGTTCATCTCTGTTTGGTCTGTTTATAGAACATGGACCAATCTTGGTGGATGCCAATGGAAACTGTAAGTACTAGCCAATCAGTAATTTCACCACTAACACCTCCATGTTCTCTGTTTCAGGGTAGATTCAGTGATAAAATACTTTACCTGCAGCTTATGCTTGCACTGTGTGGCACTGGGCGATGCTTTGAGGCTTTCTTAGATTCTGGGATCTTTGTTATGTAATTTTCCGTTTTAAAGTTACTAAATATGCATCTTAATTCTCCTCTTTCTATCTCCAGTACAAAGACGAAACATAACCTGGAACAGCAAGTACTCCATGTTGTATGTTGACAACCCTGTGAGTATGTGGGAAGACATTCTCATTTCCATCCTTGATATCTCCAGGGTATGTGTTCCGAAAAGTCTCCACTATACCATGGATGCACCTACGACTCTGATGAATTTATTACCTCCCTTGGCTGGCTTTTTATCCAGTCAGGTGTCTACGCTGAGCAGTTAAGTGAACCAATCACAAGTCACTTGCGCTTTTTAAATTATCTAACCGATTAAACTTGGCAAACCAACCATGCAGAGGTTCTGTGAAAGAGGTAGATGGATTTCTTGCATATGTGTTTGAAAAGGTTTCAGACCTATAAATTTGTCTGTATGATTTGAAGAAGTTGTGCATCCAGTTACAAGTGTCTTGCATTGCCCTACCAATTTCTAAATGCCTATCAAACATTTTTTATTAAGTCTTGAGAGCATCTCAGGGGATCAAAATCCCATTGCCTGATGCCTAGGACAAGTCAGTTTTCACTTTGGGCAATCAAATGATGGTATCTTTCTTATCTCTGGACTACTAGATAATTTCCACATATGGTTTCAAACTGCAAATAAACTTGGATTTCATTTCATACCAGCTAAAAATGTAGCTATGAAATTTCGCAATGATAATAAAGTAGATTATCTTCTTTGCTTTTTATCACTTTTTGATAAACAGTAGCAGTAAACAATAACATCAAATACCATGCTGATGTATTCTTTCATAATTACATCATCATGATTATGTCACAAAATCAAGGCAAATGGAAAATTAATCATGACAAGTAACTTTCTTAAAGTCACCTACCCTGTGGCAAGTGGCTTTTAAAACATTTTGAACCCCAGCATCTTTGTTTTTAGCTAAGGCTTAGTATCCATCTCTGTTTTGCCATACATTTAAAGCCTGGCCTTTAACCACTGGCTGCACTTGACCCAGTCTGTGTGTGTACCACAGTGACAATGGGAAGGGGGTCAGGATGTTTAGACAGTGATGATACACCCTTCAGTATATGTACAGTATTTGTTTGACTGCTTTCAAAGGCAGTTCCTGTTTCCTGCATCCAGCCAGAAAATTTGGAACAAAACTTCTCCTGGTCGTCTGTAGCTCAGTGTGAATGTCATTAGTCTGTGATGGGTGTTCATGGACGTGTGTTCACAGTTTTATTAGATGACATGGTTTTACATCCTAACTGAGATGTACCTTAATTATGGGTCTGAGGAATTTTGTATGCACTGCTTCAAGTAAAGTACTTGCGAAGACATTCCTTAAAACATGGATTGTTTGTGAAGTCTTCTCCCATACAGCACTCTACGCAGGTGTCAGCTGGTCACATGGTGTCATCAGTCATCAGCTTCGTACAAGTTCTCGGTCATTAATTCCTTTGAATTATCAGATAATCTCTAGTACATAATCTGCGCAGAGTGAGAACATCCATAATTGTGATTTTTACATTGAAAAGGAGAGGTGTATTGATCAACAGGAGCAAGTACGGCATGTTGGAATATTTTGTCTGTGAATATTGACTTACTTGTTATTTGTTTTCAGGTAGGAACTGGTTTCAGCTTCACAGGGGAAGATTCAGGCTATGCTACTAATGAGGAAGATGTGGGAAGAGATTTGTACAGGTCAGAGCAGTATCTCACTTGGCTCTTGTTAAATGAACTCTACAGGAGTGAACCCTTATGTTGCACTGGGTCCAGGCTGAGCATCTGACTTTCTGCTGTCACTGCAGACACTGACCAGTCTGTGTTCTCATGTGTCTCAAAACATTTCTGGAACAGAAATAAGGAACTGTTTGAGCTCCATTTATTTAACAAAGTACACACATTCACATTCTTCACACAAGTATAACACCCCATACCTTTAGTTAATTAGACTTGGTTTCATTCCTTGGAACAGGAAGTCACATGTGTTTTGTTGGAATTTGACTCCTACTACAGATGAATTTTAGTATTCATATTTGGGTTCATTTTCTCCAAACATTTCGAGAAAGTTTATCGTTGAACTTGGTATACAGCTTCTATGATTGGACCCTGCTTTGAAAAGAATTTGGTCAGGGACAGCTCTCATTTTAATGGAGAGCATGGTTTCATATAATTGTCTTTTTCTGTTGCAAGGTTACCACGTGACAAGTGCCTCCTTGTTATAGGGCAATGAACAAAGGGAAACAAAGCTTAACATACATATTAATTTGCTTAGAATTATCGCACAATGCCCACACTGTGAACGAACTTCCATGTCTCTAAACTTTGAACAAAGAAAATGTTGAACAGTTGCTAAACTAAGCCAAATTTCTTTTTTAAGTCATCTTTCAGAAACTGTTAAACATCTGTTATGTTTCATTATTCAAGGTTGAAATTATTGTGGTGAATAAATATCATAAAAAAGACATGATATTTGCCAAGAAATGGTCTGTTTAGAATGTTCTTATGAGAACATCAATGATGTTTCATTGCAGGTTATGGCTATCTTCTTGTATGTGGATTTGACTGCAGACGATTTGATGGGTACATTGATCAGACTTCTCATGTGTATCATGTCTATTTTGTCTCATTGCAGCTTTTTAACCCAGTTCTACCAGATCTTCAAAGAATACCAGAAGAATGACTTTTACATCACTGGAGAGGTAGCATACAGCTTCACAAGAAGCTGAGTCTTTTGAAACCAACATTGTCAAGCTGTGTGAAATATGATAGGCAAGAATCTATAGAAAAGAAAATTTGTGGGGTCAAGCAATATACAACTTTGATTTTCACCTAAGAACATCTCTTCTTCAGGTATATGCCTCTAAGTCTGTCAATTCTAAAGAATTATATCCCTTCAACAGTGTGAACGATATAGGATCTCAAAGGCAACTTCATAAACTGTTTTTAATGTACAGGTAAGGTTAGTGCCAAGTTGTAGGTATCTGTGCCACTCAGCATCAAGTAATTAAAGTTCAATACTTTACATGCCTCTTTCATCTTATCTTCTTTTGAAAATGCAGCGTTGCATCCAGGAATCCTGGATTAAGGGGGACATCACCCTTAACTGTTACAAAAGATGGGGACCTGCCACTATGTGGTTGGGAGTGGGGAGTGTCACAATTTTCAGTACCAAAACATTACCAATCCTAACATATGGATGTAACATTTGGAGATATAAGCAATATGATGAACAAGAAAGAATTCCACTAATGGCTTGTAAGAGATTTTTATCCCCCCCCCCCCCCCCGGCATGTAATAGTCGACGTCTCGTCTATCCGTCTGTTCGTCCGTAATCATTTTGTTTCCGGAGCATAACTCAGAATATAGTAAACTCAGCTTATGGTTGTGCCTTTTGCTATTTACAGATTTTTTGGCATTTATATGTTTTGTGTTTTTCCGTGGAACATTTTGGTGTTAGTCTCATGGTGGGGTGGGCTTCGTTTCCAGAGCAGAACCCAAAAACTGTTCAATATTTTTCTGCAAACCTTGGTAGATATATCAGTCTGAACCTATAGTGGTGCCTTTTGGTATTTACAGGTTTTTGTGATTTCTTATTTTCTTGGCTTCCATGGAAATGTTTCAGACATAGTCTCAAAAAAAACCATTCAATATTTTTCTGCAAAACTTAGATATATCAGTCAGAACCTGAAGTGGTGTCTTTTGCTATGTGCAGGATCTTGTGATGTATTATTTTCTCTGTTTTCATGGAAACGTTTCAGACTTAGTCTCAAACTCGAAAACCATTTTATATCTTTCAACAGGTCTTGGCAGATATATGAGACAAATCTTGAAATTGTGACTTTGCTGGTTACAGATATATGGCATTTCTAATTTTCATTAACTTCATTTAAACAATTCAAACTTAAGTCTTAAAAAACAATGAGCAACACTCAAATTATTTGTCCTTTCAAACATGTGGGGGCCGGGAGGATATGTCATCTTCTGATGACTCTTGTTACAACTGGCAGTCAAGACCCCAAATTATGCTGTTCTTGGTGATGTGGTGGCTTTCCTCTTTTAGTTAACCTTTAGTAAGAGTAATCAAATACAGGCTTGAAATGAACACGATGCCTGACTATAGATATGTTAAAAAATGTTACAGAATGTCACTTCTTTTTTATACTAATGGAAAAGTAACTGGGTTACCAAGGTAGGAAACATTTTATGTTCAAATAGTATCTTCAAATATTAATAGATTCTTCCACCGGAGATGCCAAAAGATCACTTCTACCCAAAGAAGCAGTAGAGATCTTCAACCAGATCTCTGGGGTTTCATTCTCCAATCTTCCTGGTATCTTCTGATAGAACATATTTTCAGTTACCAAACAAGTCATCACCAATCATGTATATCACACAGAAGTGGTGCTGTGTGCTGCTTGCAAATGTTTGGATATATTAATCAAGTGTTGAAGTGGTGCCTTTTGTTATTTAGACGCAAATGCTATGATATTTTTTCCATGAGAATTTTAAGAAAATGAATTTGTTTCCTGTTTCCTACAGGAACATGTTTGAGTTTGACTCTGTTTATAGAATTGTGTTTGTCAGGTCCATATTTCAAAAGCATACAAGAAATTCTTTCATAAAACTATGCACAAACAAAAACCAGCTGCTGACTTTTGCTATTAGCAGTTTTTTAGATTTGTAGTTTTTCTTTGTAGTTTTTCTTTCGACTTTGATAATTATGTGTATCTGCCTAAATCCCTTGAAGTTCCCTTCTAAAAGAAGCGGACGTAAAATTTAAACTCACCCATCTATTACCTCCCTTCCCATGCACATGGTCAGCCATGATACTTCACTCTCTCCCTATCGTGAGACGAAGGCGGCTGGAGTCACCTGGGGTCCCGTATATGGCGATGAGGTTTTCATTCTCTTGGTTTTTCTAACTGAATTTGTGTTGTATGCTGTTTTTGGCTTGTATATGTTTATTATTATTATATAAATTTGTGATTTTTCTACCACATATTTCATCAACTGAGACTCAGTTGATGAAATCATGTTTTCAGTGCAGGTTACAACTGTCAGTGGCTGACCCGCATGTACTTTTCCCGGCGTGTAAACCTTATCTTCTGCTCATACTCATAAATTTTGTATTAATTTGTCTGAAGCAGAATTCTTATTATATTTATGGTCTGTTCACAGCCGTGCTAGAGATAAGCAATGTTGGCTCACATTAGCCATGTCTGAATCTGGTGAAATAAAGTAGGGTAACCATTTTATTATTGATGCTGAGATTCATTCCAGTGAGATGCCAGCTGTATCTCCGAGGTTGTGTCCAGGGTTGGGTGAGTCTCCTCCCAAGACTCAGAAGAGACCATCTGTTGAGGCAGGGCTGTCACAGGCCAAGAAAACTACGTCATCAAAGTCGAAGTCTTCATCTGTAAGATCATCGCAGAATCATCCCTAGTTGATGAAGGAATCATTCCTTAGAAGAACGTCAATTTTTTTACGAGTCTCCTTTGATGATATGGAGTGAAGACATCAGTCGCATGTCGACTGCAACCTCGGGCATCTTAGACAACTCTTCAACACAGTCATCAATGCATGCGCCGCATGCATTCGACGCAGGCACATTCATGCAACAATTCACAATGCAGATGATGAATCTTATGGAGCGACGTTTGGAAGAGGAAAGACGACTGCACTCGTCCACAATGTTGACTGCGACTCAGCGAGAGCATTCATCTAGACCTGCACTCATATCTGAGGGTGAAGAGGATGTGCACACACGCATGCACGCCAGAAGATCCAGGTCCCGATCATCGGGCCGCTGCACAGTGAAGGATATACCCACGCCGAGTGAGTGCACTCGCACAAGTAGTTATACTCAGGGGAGTGATGTCGCGTGAGTGCACTCGTGGAAGGACTCATCAACGGAGAAGGTCTCCTTCAGTCTCCCCTATTCATAGAAGACGCCATATGCATTCAACCTCCCCTTCGGACTTAGACTCACACACTCGGGATCGTCGGCTATCTGTGAATTCATCTTACTCTAAGAAGAACAAAGTTAGACACCATCGTGAATTGTCACGTAGGAAGCCCTATTTTCGGACTCAGAAGTCACATCGTGGATCATGAATGGTCCGGACTATCTACAGCATTCAAGTAGGCATCTAACTTTCAACAACAACAAGATCATCAGCAGTCCCCGCAACAATCTTACAAGATAGACGACATTTGGACGGGCTCGATTTAGACTCGCATCTCAAGTTCAGACCTGCAAATGAGGGAGAATGAATATTCCTGGCAGCTTTCGTCACTCAGAAGATGGATCAGCAGTTTACGCCCGAACACCTCATCTCAACTGCTGTGGGACTGAATCTACTCCCTTGACAAGATTGAAGAGGTAACAAGGATGATTGCCCAAGACTTTAGAGAAGTCATGATGATCACGCCTATCGACACCTTGCCTTGACAATGGTCCTCAAGCAGATGGGTGCAGGCTAAACCAACATTAGCTCTCAACGGTCCTTTTCAGGATCACCAAACAACCCAAAAGAATGCTTGATAACTTGATGTAAAATGAAATAAAACATGTAATATAATATTAAAACAATAAAGTCAACATAACAATGTTTTATATATGGTGTCGTTTAGCCCATCAATCAATAGGCTTTTTTGCCAATATGATGCCATTTTCATGACTTAGATGCCGTTCTGCTGTGGTGCCGTTTTTAGCTATAACTCAAGCAGACAAGTCCGCGTTACACAAACAAGTCCAAGTTCTCCAGAGTCCAGAGACCGAGAGATAAGTTTAATACCGGAGTGTCCAGGAGGTAAACATTGAAGATCAGAGTCGGAATGACTGGAGTTTTCCACCCTCAGCCATTCCCATATATGGATGAATGTCTTCAACTCGACTGGAAGAAGCGGGGAATTCTCAACGATGAATACATCATGAAGATTCTTCGAGATGACTGCAAGATACCACTGCAAACTACACCTCCAATCACAAGAGATGACGGTATTATCTTTGGTGGAAAAATTTTGACACACCTACCTGGAAGACAATTTGTCTACATCAGTTTCAAGCGGCAGAGGATTTTTTGCGTGCTTTACTCATCTAGACATGTGTTCATCAAACAGTATGGTTACACACTAGATTAGCAGTTGACAGCGTGATTTGATTATTCAGATGGCATAGAGATCTTCTACAGCAAACTCAACGTTGCCTATCAGGAGGCTTGCAGCAATAAATGGCAGTTTCTGATCTTACAGCCAGCCAGCTATAAATAGACTTCCTTGGAATGTCAAAACGTTCATAATGAACAGCGTTGATGTACTGAAGACGAAGAATGACGCATCTTCACAGCATACAAGCTCATCATGAGAGAAGTCAACTCAGTCAACAGTTGGACTTCACTATCAGGCTACTAACTCAGCTGGAATGACTTGAGAATCTAACTCCTCTGGATTTGATTCATCACTACGATGAGATACATCGCTGTCCCAGGATCAGTGGGTCGAAGTTCAAGCCGATGATTAGAAGAAGTTCTACTCTCTCCGTTATCGCTATGTCAGTGATAATATCTACTCGATCTGCTCACGTCACCTTAGGATATAACCAGACAAAAATACCTTCTACTACTTTTATGACAGTGGTTCGTTCCTGTGTCATGGTTTCACGTCTTGACCGGTTTACGATGCTAGACAACTTGAAGCCACACCCACTGTGGGGAACTCACCAGTCAAATGTCTGCACAGGAACCTATATTGTACAGTCGGCATTCAACAACTATCTCTATGTAGACACAGCTCCAATTATGGGGTGCCCATCTAAACAATGACGTTGCAGCAGGAATCTGGAAGCAACCCATCTGTGTTCCGACTTCACATGTGGAACGTATCAAAATCTGTTTAAAACAGAGGATACTTGATGAGAGCAGCGAAAGCAGTTACTTTAGCCTTACAGAAATCCACTCGCTCCCTTTGTGATGACAAGTGGAAGCGGTTTGAGACATACGCCAAGAAGAAAGGCTTCACAGTGATGAAGGCAACACATCTGCAGATAGCAGAATATTTATGTCACCTATGACATTCCAGAGGCCTGAAAGGCTCTACATTATCTACATACTTGACATTTCTCAGCTCAGTTGTCAACGGGGACCAAGCTGACTAAAGAACCCGAGTTACTTGCCTTGCTACACTCCTGCAAGTTGGAGGATCAACAATTTAGAGCTCCAGCATGGACAACGTACTAAACACTGCACTCCATACACCAATATCTCACAAGTGATGCATACGAGCCGCTTGATCGGACCTCATTTGAACTGCTAAGTCAGAAGACGCTGTTTTTACTAGCCTTGGCTACAGCTGCATGAATGTTAGAAATTCATGCTCTAGACATCAACCACACGAGCTTTGATGCTAGTCATCTGCAGACAGCTCATCTGGGTTTACGATGGGATTTTATTGTGGAAAATCAACTGTCAGGTCAACCAGATAGTGCCACATACTGGCACTATCTTCAATCCCTAGACTCCATGATACTCAAGATTTATCATTATGTCCAGTCAGAGCATTGAAGATATGCATCGCAAGTACCAAGTCTTCAAGGCAACATTTCAAGCGCCTGTTTATCCCTATATCTACTGAGACACTTACGGAAGTATCCTGCAACACTATCTCAGATAGGTCAGAGCTGTTATATTGAGAGCCTTTATAGAAGCAGGATTGGAACCTCCGCGAGCCTCCAACCCACATGAAGTCAGAGCCTTGGCCTCTTCACTAGCGCTATGTGGGAATTGCTTTCTACCAACTATAATGGAGGTTTTCTTTTGGAAGTCAAACACAGTGTTTGCCAACCACTACCTACAAGACAAAGCCACGGAGGACGTCTCTGGCATTCATCAGTTTGGACCACTTGTCATTGCTCAGCAACTAGTACTTCCCCGAAGGCGTTGAGTTCACTCACCCGTTTTATCACGAGATTTTTGGAAGCCAGATGCTCTGCGGAGTATTTTGGTGGAAAGTCTATGCGCACGTCTTAAACAGACTAGCATAGGTTATTACGACCTTGTATTTAGTATGCAGATGTTTGAATATGAACAAAATCAAAAAAGGTAGCAACTAGTCTCGATTGTTATATCTTGACATTTAGTTGCATCAGAAACTAACATGACATTAACTATTGTTGGACTAAATTATCACCGTTACAAGTTCCTGTTAGGGGAGAAATTATTCGACGTAATTTGGAACAGACAGCAGAATCCAGTCTGGCCTGACCCACCGCTGTTTCCGTCGGATTCTGTAAGCAATTAAGTATGAACCAGGATAAGGAAAAATATGTAATTTTCTGAATAAAATTGATATTTTATACTTATCCTGACTCATGGCGAAAACCCTCCCAGCTGCCCCTCACAGACACGCTGAATTCTAGTATTCTCATGTTGGGCGATTATAGGAGAGAGTGAAGTATCATGGTAGTCAGCTGACCATGTGCATGGCAAGGGAGGTAATACATGGGTGAGTGTGAAGTTTACATCCACTTCTTATAGAAGGAAACTTCAAGGGATTCCAGGTGTTCCACTACCTTCACCAGGAAGAGGAAAGAAAGTAATTAAGCACTAAGTATGAAATATCAATTTTATTCATAAAATTACGTTATCAGTGGATGATGAAACCATTATCTAAAGTAGAGATGGAAAGGCATTCTTGCATTTTTCTGTATGTCTGTCCTCTGCTTTTCAGTCGTATGCAGGGAAGTACGTCCCTGCCATCTCTTACAAGATCCACACAGAGAACCCAACAGCTAAAGTGAAGATCAACTTTAAGGGGATGGCCATTGGAGATGGCCTCTGTGATCCAATAACGGTACAAAAACGCTACTCTTTTCTTGCATTTGTTTCATAAAACAAGAATTAAATCTGGAATGGTGAATTCCTTTTAGCGTTGACTGTCCTCCACTTACTGAGGAGAACACTTGTTCATCAGTTCTTTGGGTGGTATCTGACACACATTAATGAATTAACACAGGAATGTTGAATCAAATCAGTAAAAGTTGAAAGTAATGACTGATAAAGTAATTCATCTGTAAAATTTACTTGTTCAGTATTCATGTTAATGCTTACTGCGCTTCAAGTATTCACTTGTATTAGGAAACTTTGAAACCCATTTGCTTTTTACAGTGGAAATGTATGTTAAACAACGTTTGATATCATTGACAGATGTTCCCCAAATATGCTGACTTCATGTTTAACATCGGTGTTCTGGACGAGAGTGAGCGAGACTACTTCCAGTCCCAGTCAGACCTGGCTGTAAAGGCAATGCAGGAACAAAGGTTTGGGGATGCTTTCAAGGTGGGTGGAAGGCAGCAGCAGTACTTTCTCCTGGCCATAGCTACATTGCAACGTCACTTTTCTGGGATACATTGGATGTTTGTTAATGTGTATGATGCTCTACAGTCAGAGGCATTTTGTGATAAACATTGGTGAAATGTCTCAGAAATATGTTGAAATTGTATCTGTTCCTAAGCAAGAGACAATGCAGAAAGTAGGAAGGACTACTGTTTGTACTGTACCATGACTAATGACCATGTGATGAGTGGTGAGAGTTTAGATGGAACTGTTCTCTATTGGGAAAAAAAATGAAATAGGTAATATACAGCAAGAGCATCCAGTATGCAGCCCAGATGGTCAGATTAGATAGTTTCATTGTGGGCCCAGGCTGATAGTTCATCATTCCATCATGGCTGAGTTCCTCCTCTACCATCAATCAAAGGTTAGCCAAGAAAATATGTTATATGCTCTTTACAATGTGTTATGATTGATGTTCATGATACAATTTTTCGTTTCAGTATGCAGATGGTTTTGATAAGGTGTAATCCCATCATGACGTCACATTCACTTTCATCTACTTAAATAGATGTAAATTTTCTCTCTCAACAGATATTTTGGGCTCTGATATTAGGAGGCAAATCTTCCTTTACAGCAAATGTCACTGGTTTAATTGATCATTACAACTTCCTCAGAACTGAGGTATATATCTGAGATTGCCTTCATGCATACTGCTTTCCTGCCTTAATCCTTCCTCAGCTCACTGGCAACCATGACAACTGAGAGATGCGTCAAACAGGCATGAATGTGTTAGATCTAGGCTGCAGTTTGAGCTTTAAACACCTCCATTGTGATAATTGATTTTAGGACATGTTTGAAGCCTTATTCATTTCTGAATCACATTCCATATGTGCTTATGACCCAGTCATTGATGTTTCTTGTTTTGAGGGTTTATTCAGTACAAATCTAAATATCTTATTGTTGGCATGGCAGATTTGTTTTTCAAAAGACAGTCCTCAAATAAATTACATAGTAATATCAAAAAACACATTGAAAATGGAAATAATTATTAAAATCCTGCTACAACTGTGCTCAATTTGTTTCTTATATCCAATATTCTCAACACAGTGAAAACAGCTCGAACAAATGTTTGAATCAGTAGACTGGTCAGCAGGCCTTGATATTGCTTCCAGCTGACCATGTTGATCAAATTTTTCTATGTTGTTGCTACAAGGTAATTTATATCCTGTAAACGTTGCTGTTTCGTTTCAGTGTTCTTATCCGTCCAGGTTTCCAACATAGATATGGAACTATATCAGTGTGACTGGCAGTATGCTCACATCGTCTGATGTGTTTCACCAATGCCAGTTGATTTTTTTACCAGTGCCTGTCTTTGCACTCATTGTCACTGATTTTGTGTAACTTGTTCCCTTGGATATATACAATTTAATCTCTGTTTCCCAAGTAGACCAACTGATTCTGTGACACTCCTTTCAACTGATTATGTGGCACCACTGCCACTTGATGCAGTCAGTGCAGCTGTATCTCTCCTGCCTGTTGATGTACTCACACCAACTAATTGTGTCACACCAGTGCCTGTGGATGTATCCCCACCAACTGATTGTGTGATACCAGTTCCTCTTGATGTACTCACACCAACTGATTGTGTCACACCAGTGTCTGTGGATGTATCCCCACCAACTGATTGTGTCACACCAGTGCCTGTGGATGTATCCCCACCAACTGATTGTGTCACACCAGTGCCTGTTGATGTACCCCCACCAACAATTCTGTAATACCAGTACCTGTTGATGTCTCCCACCAACTGATTCTGTGACACCATTGACTGTTGATGTTCTCCCACCAACTGATTGTGTGACATCAGTGCCTGTTGATGTACTACCACCAACTGATTGTGTCACACCAGTGCATGTTAATGTTCTCACACCAACTGATTCTGATACACGATTGCCTGTTGATGTTCTCACACCAACTGATTGTGTGACACCAGTTCCTGTTGATGTACTCACACCAACTGATTCTGATACACCATTGCCTGTTGATGTTCTCACACCAACTGATTCTGATACACCAGTTCCTTTTGATGTTCTCACACCAACTGATTCTGATACAGCAGTTCCTGTTGATGTTCTCACACCAACTGATTGTGTCACACCAGTGTCTGTGGATGTATCCCCACCAACTGATTGTGTCACACCAGTGCCTGTGGATGTTCTCACACCAACTGATTGTGTGACACCAGTGCTTGTTGATGTTCTCACACCAACTGATTGTGTGACATCAATTCCTGTTGATGTTCTCACACCAACTGATTCTGATACACCATTACCTGTTGATGTTCTCACACCAACTGATTCTGATACACCATTGACTGTTGATATTCTCACACCAACTGATTCTGTGACACAAGTTCCTGTTGATGTTCTCACACCAACTGATTCTGTGACACCAGAGCCTGTTGATGTTCTCACACCAACTGATTGTGTGACACCAGTTCCTGTTGATGTTCTCACACCAACTGATTCTGTGACACCATTGCCTGTTGATGTTCCAACTCACCCATCACTTTGGGTAAACTGTCCTGATGAGCTGTGTCTCACTGTTACTGTAATACTTAATTCCTTATCAGTGTCACACATGTGCACCAATCATATCCAATTCACAATAACTGTGAATCATAACATGATACATGCACTTCAGAACAATATTCATCAATTTAGAGAGGTTCCTTTTGAAGGGTAATGGAATTCTAGTTTGTTCAGAATAAGCATCGTCGTGAAAATCTAATTGCCCTTGACAATGGACCTCTTGATGCTCGAGTGTTGAAGTTAGCAGATTATGTGACAGACTTTGAGGGTAAATATCACAGCTTGGAAGATGCCCAACACTGGAAAACCTGCTACCCCATTTGCATTAACAGGACCTACTTTGTTTGTGTTTTGTTCTACATTCCCCATATGTTGGGAGACTGGGAGCTCCCCATTTAAGGCAGTATGTAGTGATGTATTACTGATCCTCCTGGGGTTTAGTCCTGATTTTGACATTCCTAAGTTTGACAGTGATATTCTTCTTACCCTTCTGTCAAGCCCGTTGTAGGCAGTAGTCCCAACTTCTACAGTGAGCTTACCGTCATCCCAGTTTTAACAGTTCTGGGTTCACACATGTTGATTAATCCCTGATTAGCCAGTGACTATGGGAGCTACTGTTACAGACGACTTAAATCAAAAAGACTATAACTAAAACAGTTTAGTTTTCAATGTCAGTCACTATTAACCAATAGTGAATCAAGTCACCAGTACCTGAGCAGCAGTGTCAGACAGCCCACTGCCACAGTCATCAGCAAGGTATGACGCCATAATTCTGTCATATGTCAAGTATTCAAGTATTAGTTGGTACAAATAGTTGGTTAAAGCATTATCAATGTGATGTCTCTTCATATGTTTCTGCCCATTTTAATTTAACTATCAATCCCAACAGGATTAACATGATTTGACAGTGGTCATTCTGCTCCATTGTGTTAGTTCCACTTATGTCAGCGAATCGTCACCACTACACAAATCAATGACCTAGACACTGTCAAATATGGAACACTATGACTCTCCAGGCCTTGCCTTATATAGTACTGACATTGTTTCTTTGACAGAGACCGAGCTTTTTCACTCTGTGTTAAGGATATTGGTGATAAGATGCATATTTCACTTAGTCATAACAGTTTATCTTATATTCTATGCTTTAGTTGTACTTTAGTTTACTGGTACTTGTTGGCAAGCTGAGCCAGAGTCCAGAGCTACAAGTTTTCTCAATTCTGTTTCTTACAGATTATGGGTAAAGTCTTAAATAACGGCCAAGATGCTTACTTTTATAATGTCACAGGCTTGGATGATCTTTACAACTTTATTCTCAGCAAGGTAGAATTTTTGCAAGTGTTTTTCTTCCACAGACATTCTCTTTCTTTCTGACACTAGAAGAAACTGATTTTGATAACTGCTATTCAATTACTCCAGGTCTTTGATGAGCTGTTAAATGGGGATCTCACACCAGGGCCTCCATACTTCCAAAACGTCACAGGGACTTCCAATTACTACAATTTCCTGCTTACAACGGTAAATTGTGTTACTGGTAAACAAACTGTACATAACAGGATATCAGGTTGACTGGGATGAAAGGGCAGTGGGTGAAGTTATAGGTGATACGCAAGTCTTTTAAAAGAATTATTTCCTTTTACTGATGCATACATTTTGACTTTTTCTCTCAATATTTGCTAGTTCTTTGTAAATATTGATATATATGTTTGTGTTGTATAACTGTGAAAATATATATCTGCAGAGATAAAGATTATAGAATTTTCTAAGATCACATCCTCTCATGTAAAGACAAGACAGTGTCTGCTAGCATGATCTCCGCACAAATTAGTGTTTCATATAGTGTTAGTCATTGAAATATTGATGCTCAGAATCCAGGCTACTCTGAAACCCTGTGCTTGGTACAATTGATTGAAGTGTATCCTTTGTATGGTTAGTCTACCAGTACACATTCTATCACTTACCCTATGGCCTGGTCACATACAGTCAGTTTCTTCAGTGAGCCAGCTTCACTTGCGCTCTCAGTGCCATGTTGCCATGTTTGTTTCAAGCATTATTAACACAACTTGTTGCATGCACTGCACTGAAATATTCTATTTTGCTTTAAGCATAATGAAACCCAGCTAATTTCATTGATATAGTGCACTAAAGTACTGTCAGAAAAAGAACAAAAACTGTTTTTTGGCTGTTCTTCTGTGGCCCTAAAATTTACTTAACTGCAAAAAGGAAATAACTCGCTTCGGGCTATCTGGGCATTCAGTGGGATGCATAAGAGGATATCCAGAAAACCATGTTTACTCGTAAAAGCAGGCAAAACTTCAAAAAAATATGACCAGCTGCTGAAAACAATAGTTCAGATGATAGATGGCAATGAGGTTGGTCAGCCAGGTATGACTTACCTTGCATGAAATGCATGCACTACCTACTGCAAAGGGTCATCTCAAATGTATTTTGTGCTGTTTCGTGTATGTTGAATATGTTTCATCTATTGAGTAACATCTTACATGTCTTTCTAGAATGAAGTTTATGTTAAGATATGTAAAAGATTATGATACCTGATACCCATAGTAAAGCATCATATTAAATGTCTCAAAATATATAGGTGGCATGACCATCTGATGATCAACAGGACTGTATATGTTACATATGTTAGGACATACCGTGTACTTCCCTACTTCAATTCTTCAATGGGATTATCATATCTTAGCTGTTATCTCTATCCGTCTGCCTGACGCCAACCATCATCTGCTTCACTCATCCTGGTTTTGCTTTTGAGACATCCCCTCTTACCAGTTTCTTTTCATAGTGATAGTGAGACTTCATTGAAGCTACATCCTTAATAATTTCAATATGAAAGTTATTATTTTTCTTACGGCAGCTATCGTTTATAATAAGGCTAAATCTAAATTCAAAATGGGTGTTTAAAAAGTGTCCTTTGTAATACAACATCATTGCACACTAATTTGCATAAAGCTTTGGTCTGTTTCCCCCCCCCAAATAAGTTGCTTTGGACTTTTTCACGTTTCGTATCTCCCTACAACTAGAACCGTAGTTGGGTCGAATGTATTTTAACACATATTTCACACTTTCACATATCAACTGCATAAAATGTAGAGATATAAGTGAAAAAACAACAACATTTTTTTCCTATTTCCAACAGTACTATAATTCCAGTATCATGTAATAACATTAATTCACTTGCTAACAGACTGTTCTCTGTTCACCCACATTAAACAGTAATATATACATGACTTATACATAGTTTTACTGTGTTTATCATTATCACAGTAACAAAATCTGTTGTGAAGCTTTCATGAAAAAATAAGATAATCAACTTGATGGAATACCAATCACCTCTATTTTCATTTTGGGTAAATAAATTTGATATAAATGTGCAATATAAATGTCTTTACTTACAACTTTTTACTTTCCTCCTATGAAAGTGTAATTCTTACTTTGAAACTATCCCGTAATGTTGAATTTTCTCCAGGAGCCCGCCGCTTTCAACTATTACGGCCCGTTCCTGGCACGACCTGATGTCCGTAGAGCAATACATGTGGGTAACCTCACATACAATGATGGCAATGCTGTGGAGAAGCATCTCATGAATGATGTCATGCAGTCAGTCAAGCCATGGATAGCCACACTGATGGATAATTATAAGGTTGGTGCTTTGTTCCCTTACAGTCTAGGTTCTGCTTGGGATTAGGCTAAGAGTATATATTCTTCAAAGTCTGGAATCAGTTTGAATACCATTGCTTTTCCATCATTTTGTTACTGCAGTATGAAGAAGTTGTGCCATGGGTATTTTGGGCCTTTCAAATTCTAGAAGCAGTCCTTCAATAAGTAAACCAGGCAACTTTGTGGTCAGCTAATGCAAATGTCAACATGCAGTAAACTTGGACAAAGTACTGTGACAATGTGTCGCAGTCCACCCAGCAGTTAATGGGTATCCAGTAAGGATGGGAAAGCCACATGAAGTCGGTATGTCTAGTAGCTGCAAGAGTTGTATTTTCCTCAGAGAGTTGAGATTGACATCCAGTGAAGGAGACAGAAAGAACTTGTGAAGCACCTTAAAGTGATCTAGAAGTAGGTCATATGGGGTGCTATAGAAGTGTGGCATATAATATAATAATTATGCCTGAATTAAAATTTGTCATACTGCAGAGTCCATTTTTTGTGATGTAAGTCTGATGCTATTACAAAAAAACTAAAACCAAGAAAGAAAAGAAGTAGGAATTTTTCAGTGGAGGATCGCAGCCTTGGAAAAAAACTTTAGAGAGTACTAGTCATATTAAGGATGTTTCAGTAGTTCCACAATTTATACAAAAAGATGACAATATACTACGATTTGTAATATAATAGTGATTTGGATGACCCTATGTAAGTTAGTTCTTAGATTTCCATATTCTCCTGTTTGTGTAGATGTATTTTGACTAATTTAATGTAATAGAATTACTGAAAATAATACCACATTTTAGTTGATGATATTGTTTTGAGTTCTGAAAATCCAAAATTGCTTTGCTTTTAAGTATGTATCTCACCCAGTTTCAATTAATTGTATAAACTGTCTCGGCTTCTGTGTCAGCTTCTAACACTATTAACACTATTTAGATAAAACATAAACTGACTGATTTTACCATTTTATTATGTCCAGAATATATGATCAGTTAACGATGCGATACATCATAATACTGAAAATGAAAACAGAATGATTGGGAGCTTGTGTTCACTCTTGTCCAGCTGACCTTCACCTCAAAGAAATTACTTAATGTATGCAACAATGTTGATGGATGACATCACTACAGTGCCAATGACAGATTTCTTACAAAATGGCGCCTTTGGTGACAAGGGTGCGCAGGGTTTTGTGTGGATTCTTCCTTGATTCAGGGATTGTTTGTACATAAATATGACATGTAAGTAATCAGAATCATTCTGCCTACCTGGGTATTGTTATATGTTTTTATCATTTTCATTGTAAGAGAAGAAGGCCAAATTGCTGATAATTACTGTTGTCGTTCTGTGTGATTTTGCATCAGTCAAACTATGACAATTTCATATGAATTATCAAATCATTGCATTGTATCTATTTTTAATTTCCTGCTACTACAATATCGCCATACATATTCAAAGGGTATTCAGCCATTACAAGCAATGAAAAGACAGGTGGACGTTGGAAAATTTCAGAAAATGGAACGACCTGTAATATCTGAATTTTTCTTTGTTTGCATTTGAAACAGGCGCACTCTTTCGAGCATAGTGTTCGTTTTCACACTCAGTATCTTTCATTTCACTTTATCTAGACAGTTGTATCGGTGACAAGCTGATTTGTAATTAGATTCTAAAATATAGGGGGAATTCTGTTATCTATTTGTCACAGCTGAATATGATAGATCTATATATGTGATGTAATTTGCGTCTCAAGATATCCAACATGGCTGAAAGCGCACTTCGGCATTCATTTATGTGTATTTTCGAAAACATCCCAACTGATTCTGGGTTTATTGGCAAAGTTGTAGAGTTATCATGAAAATCTGACATCAGTGATCATTCATATGCTATTTTTGAAAATGAATACTCCCAGTAATATTCTGATTTTCACATTTCAAAACACACAGCAAATAAGCTGTGAATAACGATTTTGTATTGTGTCAAAAATGGGGACAATGAAGCCCATTGATAGGTTATTTTAAGCACTCTAACTTTGTTTGAGTATCAAGAAAAAGGGGAATTCCCGCAGAATTCAAAGCCATGAAGCATATTTGTGTGCATAATATATTTAGAATTTCATTGGACTGCAGAATGAGGGTTGAAGGGGAAGGATGTGTGTGCTTGTGGACGTGTGTGCGTGTGTCATAACTAAATGTTAATGGATGATTAAGCTCATCTCTGTCCACTAAATACTCGATATACCTCCTTCCAAACCTGTAACGCATATGCAGTTCACTATCCGTATAGCCGAAAATGTTTAAATCGTTAACTCTATAAACTTTCTCTTGTCCTTGGTTCTTAACGCACCATGAACAAGGCCTTAGGTGTTTGGTTGAATGACCAATGCCATCTTGCTGATGTAAAGAACCAGGTTAACTATTTAGCGGCAATCCGTTGGTGTGTTAACTTGAATGCCAAGATAATGTTTGGTTAAAGATTACTGGGTTTTGAGAAACGCTTTCAACACTTGTTAACTTTAATGGGTGCTTAAGAGGATTTAACCAGTGGTTAAAAGATAACCGAGTTTTGAACAACTAGGCCCTGGATGTCAGCATGATATCGTGGAGACAGGAGTTGCCTCCCATTTCATAAATGTACATAGGCCACCACTCACATCTTCATAGATGATCATGTTTGCCCTCAAAGATCAAGTGATTTTCTCTAATGCTCTTCTCAGAATCAATTCTTTGCGTAGCAAAAAGTTCAGAATACACTTGTGGATAACTATAGGCTGTTATCTGCTATGGAGAATTGTCAGAATGGGCTAGAATAACTCAACATCTCTACTTCATCAGAACAGCGTCTGATTCTGGGACTGAGGGGTCATCTTCCTGTGCAGGATGGATACACCAAGTAATGATGACAATAGTGTTCGTGACACATACTCACTTTGGGTTAAAATCATATTGACTGATTACAAATACTTCAGTATATATATTTGGTGATAATTGCTTTGTTTTTGGTAAATATAACATCATGCTACATACTGGCAGCAATCATGAGTAAATGTCGTTGATTCTGATGATATCATTGCTGATTACACGATGCCATTTAGAAAGTGGTCAAATGCAACATATGTCATATTTGGGATTTCACTTTCTTAGTAAAGTACAAATTCTAGTACTTTTTTCGGTTGAGTCCCATCCGCGATTCGAACCCGCACCCTCAGAGTCAGGCACCTAATCGCCAGCACACAAAGTCAGCCGTCTAGCCCGCTCAGCCACCGTGACTTCCAAAAATGAAAGTCGGACAACTGGTAGTCTAGACTGCGTACTTTGTGTACCCCTCTGATGAGTGTAAATTGGCACGGCTCCCACGGCCGAAAGCTATGATTACACGATGCCATTTAGAAAGTGGAAGTCGCGGTGGCTGAGCGGGCTAGGCGGCTGACTTTGTGTGCTGGCGATTAGGTGCCTGACTCTGAGGGTGCGGGTTCGAATCCCGGATGGGACTCAACCGAAAAAAGTACTAGAATTTGTACTTTATTAAGAAAGTGAAATCCCAAATATGACATATGTTGCATTTGACCACTTTCTAAATGGCATCGTGTAATCATAGCTTTCGGCCGTGGGAGCCGTGCCAATTTACACTCATCAGAGGGGTACACAAAGTACGCAGTCTAGACTACCAGTTGTCCGACTTTCATTTTTGGAAGTCGCGGTGGCTGAGCGGGCTAGGTGCCTGACTCTGAGGGTGCGGGTTCGAATCCCGGATGGGACTCAACCGAAAAAAGTACTAGAATTTGTACTTTACTAAGAAAGTGAAATCCCAAATATGACATATGTTGCATCATTGATTCTGCATGATGGAAACAGGTAAACGAATATCATTGCTTACTACAGTGTATGAAATAAGGCCCAAGCAACTGCCTGAGATGGGCTAGACTTCTGATGTACTGTCGAAATTTACAGTTAGCCAGCCCGATGGTCTTGTAATACATTTAGATGAAACATGTTTCATTAAACTCAACATTTCTTAAAATCTGTTTATTAACATTGAACATTACCCTCACTACAACTAGGAGTTGTATTTCCCTGAAAGTGATTGTTGTGAACAGTTAGACAGTAAGTGCATGTCTCAGGTTCATTAAAATATTCACTGCACCTAAAAATTGTGTTAGTTTCTTATGAACGTCTGGTCTGGTTAAATCCATTTTGGGTCGGTAACATTTTGAAGTTGCCATCCCAGATGTCTTGCTGGGTTTTTGGCATATTTCATGCACTGGTTACTATCTCAAATGCATTTTGCAATTGACATCAGGTTGATTGACTAATTCCTAGAAATGTGGATGGTCCTCACTATATTTCCAGGTGTATATGGTATACCTTGCTCATGTAGTTATCAGTATCACATCAATACACCCAGGTTCTCATCTACAACGGACAACTGGACATCATTATTGCAGTTCCGCTGACAGAGGCTTGGCTCCAGACTGTCCCATGGAAGGGTCTTGAAGAATACAAGAAGGCACCAAAACTCATCTGGAAAGTTAACCCCAATGATACAGAAGTGGCAGGATACGTGCGGCAAGTCGGGAACTTTTATCAGGTACAACACTTCACAGTTATCACTTGTTATTATCAGGTGAAGTGATGTATGAGTCTGCCTCTCATGTAACGGGTCTGTGGTTCATTTCCCCACCCCCCCACCCAATCCAGTCCATCTGTGGTTCATCCTCCCTCCCAATCTGCTAGTGGTTCATCACCCATCCAATCTGACAGTGGTTTATCCTCACGTCCAGTCTACCAGTGGTTCATTCATCCATCCAGTCTGCCAGTGGTTCATCGTCCTGTCCAATCTGACAGTGGTTCATATCCACCCCACCCCACCCAATCTGTCCTTGCATCCTTGCATCCAGTCTGTCTGTGGTTCCATCGCCAATTCAGTCTACCAGTGGTTCACTGTCCCATCCAGTCTGTTAGTGGTTCATCATCCTGTTCAATCTGACAGTGGTTCATCTCCACCCCCCACCCCCCCACCCATCTGTCTGTGGTTCATCCTCCCATTCAACATGTCTGTGCTTCATCCACCCATCCAGTCTGTTTGTTGTTCATCCCCAATTCAGTCTGCCAGTGGTTCATCCTCTCCACCAGACTGAAAGTGATTTATCCTCCCATCCAACCTTTTTAAGTAGTTCATTCTTCCATCCAGTCTATCAGTGGTTCATCATCCTGTCCAATCTGACAGTGGTTCATCTTCCCAACCCAATCTGTCTGTGGTTCATCCTCTCATCCAATATGTGTGTGGTTCTTCCTCCCATCCAGTCTGTCTGTGGTTCATCCCCCAATTGAGTCTGACAGTGGTTCATCCTCCCATCCAGTCTGACAGTGGTTCATAATCTTTTAAACTTTTCTGTGGTTCATCACCTAATTCATCCCCATCCAATTCATTCTGACAGTGGTTCATCCCCCGTCCTATCTGACAGTAATTCATCCTCCTATCCAGTCAGGCAGTGGTTCATCCTCTTATCCAGTTGGACATTGATGTGCTACTGGTGATAGTGAGTGAGACATAGGTGCTTCAAGTGTTAGTGAGTGAGAGGCATGTGCAACTGGTGTTAGTGAGTGAGACATATTTGCTACTGGAGTTAGTGAGAGGCATGTGCTACTGGTGATAGTGAGTGAGACATATGTGCTACTGGTGTTATTGAGTGAGAGACATGTGCTACTGGTGATAGTGAGTGAGAGGCATGTGCTACTTGTGATAGTGAGTGAGACATATGCGCTACTAGTGTTAATGAGTGAGAGGCATGTGCTACTGGTGATAGTGAATAAAAGACATGCTAGTGGTGACAGTGAGTGAGACATATGTGGTACTTATGATAGTGAATGAAAGGCATGTGCTACTGGTGTTAGTGAGTGAGAGACATGTGCTACTGGTGATAGTGAGTGAGAGACATATGTGCTACTAGTGTTAGTGAGTGAGAGGCATGTGCTACTGGTGACAATGAGTGAGACATGTGCTACTGGTGATAATGAGTGAGACATGTGCTACTGGTGATAGTGAGTGAGAAATAGGTGCTACTGGTGACAATGAGTGAGAAATAGGTGCTACTGGTGATAGTGAGTCAGACATGTGCTACTAGTGTTAGTGAGTGAGAGACATGTGCTACTAGTGTTAGTGAGTGAGAGACATGTGCTACTGGTGATAGTGAGTGAGTGAGAGACATGTGCTACTAGTGACAATGAGTGAGACATGTGCTACTGGTGATAATAAGTGAGACATGTGCTACTGGTGTTAGTGAGTGAGAGGCATGTGCTACTGGTGACAGTGAGTGAGACGTGCTACTGGTGATAATGAGTGACACATATGTGCTACTGGTGATAGAGAGTGAGAGACATGTACTACTATTTCAGGTCATAGTGAGGGGAGCTGGCCATATCCTGCCCTATGACCAGCCTGTCCGTGGCTTTGATATGATCCAGAGGTTTATTGAAGGACGCTAGACAGCAAATCCCCTAAGGTCTTCTCGCTGCTGCTGATGTTTTTTTATTAATTATGTGTCATAATTTGTGTCCATACTTTCAGAGCACATATTTTTCTAGAAATATATGTACATATGATAGTCTAGTTTGTATATTTTGATGAAATGATTAACTTTGAAAATAAAGTATATTAGTCCATTTTACAATTGTTTAGTGTGTATTTCACAGAGCACACAGATGAAACATACAAATGACAATGAGTGCAGTCAGTTTATGGCCTAAACGTAAACTACTCACCAGACAACTTCTTCAAGATTGCGGCTAATTTGAAGATGTTTGAACTAGTACACCATTAACTAGTTTGCTGATTCCTCTGATGTACCGAAGACTGGAGGAAAATAGTATCTCCATCTCCATCAATATTTCACTAATTTTGTGGAAACCGTCATAGATTTGTAAATGTCAGTAACTAACCAATATTGTGTGGTAATGCTGTACACAGTAATGTTTGGAGTTGTTTCATAGTGTGCTGTTTTAGAAGAACGCTCCAACAAGTACTGACATGGACATGATGTAGCAGGAATGTTGTTGAAAATAGTCGGGAACAAGAAACACTATACAAAGATGATGAGATTTCACCATACCAGTACTGTGTTCATGAAGGTGGCACTATGTGAGATTTGTTACGGATTGCCCAAGTAAAGAATCATTTGAATAATGAATTCTTGACAAGGCAGCATAGATGTAGGTATACTATGTCAACAGATACACTTCATAACAGAGTTTGGGCAAGCTGTGACGTCAGTCTGTAGCCACTTACTCAGAGGTGATGGTGCTTATGTACACAAGGAACTTTATAAAGCACTCCCTGTAGTTGTGCAATGATAGATTTTCAACACATTATGGAAAAACGTGAGTTTTTCTGAACCAAGCCACATCCAGACAGGAGGATCCTATTGTTGCACATGACAACAATCATGTCTTAGATATGCTCCAAAGGGTTAAGTTCAGGCTCATTCAGTCATGAGATATGTCAGTGACTGCTTAATTCAGTTCTTTATGTATAATTATCAGGGGTGGATCCAAGAATTAGGAGAAGAATGGGCGCACATCAATGATGAAGTACAATAGTTATTTGGAAGTGTCCTATCCCATCCCCTCTTGTTTGCCCCTATATATATTTCATTATTTATATTTAGTAACAACAAGCTCTTGGACTTAGCTGCAGTGGCTAGGAATCTACTGCCTTGAGAGGTTTAGAAACATGTTTTGTCCTGGAATGATGAAGCATGAAAGTGAAATAGCTTTATTCCCTTTGATGACCAGAAGGAAGGTAGTCATCACTGTTTTGTTTTAATATGTTGATATACATATATCTAATTTACACATTTTCCACTGGAAAAGAAAACTAAATCAAAAATATGTTTGAAGTGTAACAAAATGAAAACCGAACAATTGTTTATCTGCAGTTCTTTCACACAATTCTTTCACTCTCATTCGAAGATCTTAATCTTTCATTACTCCATTGTCCAAGTCCACTTTTGATTTGATTGTCCCGTGCAGTTGGATAGCGTTAATCCATGATGCATTATGAAAGAAAAGCAGGTATTTGTTGCCACATGGAGGAGCGACCGGTCCTACAACAGAAAAATGACAGGAGTGAGTGAATTATGTTTAACAAGTGGTCCTCAGTATGCCAACCACATCCAGGGCTGCTGTAACAGCATTACAGGCTTATGGTCACAGGAATACAGTGTAGTGGTTGTCTCCTTACATCAAGTCACGATCTTCATAGATTATTAGCATTAGTGAAATGTGAAGATCGGGGTTAGAAGTGGGCACGAATACATGCTTGTGCTAAAAGGCGTCTGACGGGATGGGTGGTCAGACTTGCTAACATGTTTGTCTCGTGTCATCGTATCCCCATTGCGTAAAATCGATGCTCATGCTGTTGCTGACTGGATTATCTGGCCCAGACTCTATTATCGACCGCAGCCATAGCTAGATATTGCAACATAACACCCGACCAATCACAAGTCTACAAGACTGTTCTTTGAGCTGAGTGCCCCACAAAACATAATTAATAACATACGACACCTGTATGTTTCAAGCTACAAAGATATTCTGATGTTGAACTTAGTGTAATTTAAAATACAGCAAAATGAATCAGCCATGTACAACACTATGTACAACAAAAGAGATACATGTAGGTATTTGTTGCTACATGAAGGTATGTCCACATTTTACCTCTCTATATCGGAATATCTGGGTTGTACTGTTGCTGCAGGGAGGTAAAATGAACTTTCCCTTTGAAAAGTCAACACAGTTTAGTCCCTGCCTGATCTGCCCCGACTTCATGAAGTACCACATCTGGAAATAGAAGTCAACTTCCAGCATATTTGCTGTCAATGACATTATCTATTGGCCATGTTTGTGGAGAAGTTTCGTAAACTAGATACGTAATGTGATTATAGCACGAAGGCTGTAATCCATTTCCACGTAGTATCCAGTGATGTAATCCTCCAAAGTTCTTTATGACTAAAGCATCTTACATGTCATAAATATATACTTCTTCAAATAAAGTAAAGCAAAAGTAGTTTTCAGATGTATACTTTTTGCATAATCTAAAAATTCAACAGCTCTTAACACAGGTTAACAGATTGGGCACACATGGTGTACTCAACGACGGTCAGTGCCGTCCCACAGGCGCTAACAGTCCACACTAGCAAAACTGGAATTGCCACACTGAAAGCGAAGCTGGACTCTAGATTGTCACACGAAAGACACAGGTTCATTTCTCAACAATTTGCTAAGCCATTTCTGGACTTCCCTAACTGTGTAACTGCGTCAAGACACAGATGTATCTGTAACAATCCTTGAAGAACGTACCCAATTTTGCAGTATACCAGCATTTAGTCAGGCCCTTGAAGTACTTACCCGATTTTCTTTCTTTCAGCATTTCGTCAGATCTTTGAAGAACTTACCCGATTTACTTTGTTTCAGCATTTCGTCAGACCCTTGAAGTACTTACCCGACTTGCTCTATACCAGCATTTCGTCAGATCCTTGAAGTACTTACCCGATTTACTTTCTTTCAGCATTTCGTCAGACCCTTGAAGAACTTTCCCGATTTACTTTCTTTCAGCATTTCGTCAGACCCTTGAAGTACTTACCCGATTTACTTTCTTTCAGCATTTCGTCAGACCCTTGAAGAACTTACCCGATTTACTTTCTTTCAGCATTTCGTCAGATCCTTGAAGTACTTACCCGATTTACTTTCTTTCAGCATTTCGTCAGATCCTTGAAGTACTTACCCGATTTGCTCTATACCAGCATTTCGTCAAGAACCAACCCTCTAGACAACGGTTCTTTAGGAGCAGATCTATTTTTAGCTGAAACATAATATATACGGAGAAACGAAATAAACAATTTTATTGATGCATAAGACACCATCAAGTAATTGTAGAGGTCAAGTTAACAAATAGTCATAACTGCTGTGAAGTAAAGGAAATGCTCCTGTGCTCTTTGGCAAAATATACAAGATCCAGGATCTAGGCATGGGTCAACGTAAAAGTGAAAACGTCAATTGGAAACAAATTCGTTTTGAGTATTTTCAAATTCTGATATTTTCGTTTTGTTTGTTTTGTTTGTTGTTTTAACTGGTGGCGGTCTGGTGGCGGTCTGTAAATGATCGAGCTTGATGTACGCAACTGGGAAACGAAGACACATGCCAACCAAGTCAGCGAGCCTGACCACCTGATACTGTTAGTCGCCTCTTACAACAAGCAGAGGTTGCTGAAGATCTCTCGCATATATCCAACTGACGAGAAGGAGGAGGGGGGTTTGGATTCATAGCCATTCCCATGAGATCCGACTCCACATGTTATACTTCCTGTTTACAAAACTGTCTTACCATTCCTTTATTAGTGGCATACTTTGGATTCAAACCACGTGAATAGATGTTCTTCATAAACCAGTCAAAACTCTTACAATTAAGTTTCTTCTTAAGTTGCAACCTTTGTCGTATATCTCCTACATCAGTTTTCTGCAATAGAAGGATTGAGTAAGTCATGCATTCGACGAATAAGACCCTACGACCAGTAGATACTTGTACCCTTAAGGGGGATCACCCTACGACCCGTAGATACTTGTACGCTTAAGGGGGAAATCAAACGACCAGTAGATATTTGTACCCTTAAGGGGGAACACCCACAACCATTAGATATCTATACGCTTAAGGGGAACAACTACGACCAGTAGATACTTGTACGCTTAAGGTGGAACACTCACGACCAGTACATACTTGTACCCTTAAGGGGGAATTCTCACGACCAGTAGATACTTGTATGTTTAAGGGGGAACACCCACGACCAGTAGATACGTGTACACTTAAGGGAGAACATCCACGACCAGTGAAACTTGTACCCTTAAGGGAAACACCTACGACCAGTAGACACTTGCACGTTTAAGGGGAACTCGTACTAGTAGCAGATATTTGTACGTTTAAGGGGGAACGCAAACGTCCAGTAGATACTTGTACCCTTAAGGGGAACTCGTATGACCAGTAGATACTTGTACGCTTAAGGGGGAACATCCACGAACAGTAGATAGTTGTACCCTTAAGGGGAACACCCACGACAAGTAGACACTTGCAAGCTTAAGGGCGAACACTCACGACCAGTAGATACTTGTATGTTTAACGGGGAACCCCCACTACCAGTAGATACTTGTACCCTTAAGGGACAACACCCACGACCAGTAGATGTTTGTACTCTAAAGGGAAACACCTACGACCAGTAGACACTTGCACACTTAAGGGGGTACAACCTCCGAAGATTATATACTTGTACGCTTAAGGGTTAACACCCTACGAAGAGTACATACTTGTACCCTTGAGGGGGAACATCCACGACCAGTAGATGCTTGTACGCTTAAAGGGTCAGTTTGACGCAGGACATCACTGGGCCACTAAACTATTAACAAACATCTAAAAGCGTGAGTTCATGCTGATATATGAAAATAAGAAGGGGTATGGATTGTTCCATGGAAGTTGCCTATGACAGTGCGTGACGCTTTATACACCACAAGACTGTGTGTCACGCACTATTCATGAGAGGAATGGAGTGAGCATCAGACATGACATCCATCGAGCCCAGGAGCGGAATGAGTTGATCAAAACAATCACACATAGAAATATGACTGTTATATTATTGATCGTTCTAATAGGCGATCACCGTGACATTTAAAATAGGTTCATGTTGGGTCACGTAGGATATTTTAAACAATGTTGTCCCAGAAGTTACAATGACAGATTATAATGGAAAGAGCATCAGAAAAAGGGAATAAAAATACTCTTACAAATGACCTTTGTAAGAGATATAATTAAGGAACTGTTCTTTGGTATTGTAAGGTCTTAACGGCAGTTTCCTAAGAGGAATATCCTCACCATGGCATCTGCCTCAAACTGCGTTAATATGAGAAAATGGAGGACATCGTGTGGCAGGTCTGCTTCAAGAATAGGGTCAGAATCTGTTGTTTCGAGGGCTGATTCATCCTCTCGAATCCAAGGAGTTCAGAGGATTTGTCTTAAACTATGCTATGGAGTGTGGTTTCTCCATTTTCCAACAATGGTTGATAGTCAGGAGTGTTTGAAGTGATCCTAGGAATATCAAATGAACTACTGGCCTAAAATCAAATGCAAGAATGGCCGCGTTCACAATTAAAGGGTTAACGATTATGGTGCTGTTTGTTCGGGCATTCTAGTCCTCCGTCATGGCAGTAGGGTGAAGGATCTCACCACGTCTTCAAGACTAAACATTACAGCCTTAGAAAATAAAGTCGTAACGCTTCTAAGACCAGAACAGCTGAGTAGATTTCTCACGGAGATCGTAGTTAACATACCATGACGCACTTCAATTAGTGCTAGCAGAGCCGAGACCTGAAATTGGACTTCAGAATATTGATGCAACTTCCTAACACTATCGAATTCCCACTTCACTCATGAAACGAAAGCTACGTGATGCACAGTCATCTGGACTGACTTTGACTGTCATGCAGACAAAATACGTACATCTGTTAGCAAAAATACATACAGTGATTGACACAAACAGTCCATGTCTATGTAGATGTATTGCCTGATCAATACACACCACTTGCATGAGACTTGTTTCAGTCCCTGTCTTAGCCACGGGGCGTTGTGGAATCAGCCGGTATGATGGTGCAAGATATCCTTTCGTACAACCCTACTTTTGTGCACTCGGATTATCAACAGAAACTGTATTTGGCTGGTTTTAACATTTTGAAACACATGATGCTATATCAACATTATAACAGCTGATAGCAAAATCTTACCGTTTTTTGTCTCTCCAGATAATAGACAGCATATTCATCAAGCCACACTTTGGCCAATCTTTCCCTGTTTTTCGCACTACTTTTACCAGTATTGCTGTAAGGCATGCTCAACCTAAACAGATGAGCTACCATCGAGCACGGCGCCTGTTCCAGACGACCCCCGCATAGCCAGATCTGAAATAGACACACCCCAGCTGTTACCTGGCCCATACAACACCACACACACACACACACGCACACACACACACACACACACACACACACACACACACACACACACACACACACACACACACACACACACACACACACACACACACGATACATACATGTATTACAATGCAACATAAACGTGATACACACACGTGCCACCATACAACTTGATACACACACGTACCAATACAAACACGTACCACCATACAACATGAAACCGTCAGATTATACAGTGTATGAAAACTTCATAACATATCTATAGGACGAGTCCTCAAAGTAGATACCGGTGCACTGACTGGCAATGGATTAAAGGATTAAAGGCACGGCATTTTACCGACTCAGGAGCCACTGGATGTCAATACAAATATCAAAATGTGTGTCTGCACACACCCATGCCGCATCACAAATGAAATACCTTTGATACTCACTAGCTCGCCCCTCGTACTTACCCTAAATGAAAGATCTAGGTTTTCTCCGCCCCATAAGTCCATTCCTTTGTCATAGGAGCCAATGTCGTAGAAGAAGTTCCGATCTATGGAAAAAAGTCCTCCGATCATCGTTGGAGAACTGTACATCAAACAATAGCTAGTTATTGAAACGCATTACCTGATAAAAATTAAAAACAGTCTGGAAGTTCTGAATACCACCAAAACACCGCTGATATATTGTTTGGCTAATTCAAACATTTTGCAGTTTCTGAACACCATGACATCTACAACAGTAATGATCGAGGGTTCACTGTTCCGTTCTCGTCAAAAGTTCACAATTCCGATTCGAACTGGTAAAGAGAACAACATAACTTTGGGATTGGGACCCTCATATCCTTGAATTCCCTTTCGAGGCCTTTTGTGGAGATGTTTTACGATCTCTGCGTGCAATGATAACATAGGGTAGTGATGATTGGTTGAAGGGATTTTGGTTCCTAATGTTACATTCCAATTACCTTACTGTTGGTGCAGCAAAATCTCCAACTGATATTATATGACACACATTCACTTTGATAAAGATGTTTTCATATGCACTGCTGTTCAAACAATGGATTCCACTCACATCAATCAACAAATTAATGAATATATGTGTACGTATTGATATTTCATTTGATTCCTTGCGACCAGTTTGTATATTAGCTGACTTGTGTTACACCCAAGTTTGTCAACAATAGAACACCGCAATTCATTCAAGGATATATATACTTCTAAATATGTCATTTTGGTGTTTCATGAGCATGGTAAATTTGCTTGATCGACAGTGGGACAGAGAAATACATTTCACGAAACATTAATTGTGTGACTGTGTCAAAAGTCTACACAGTTGAGTAGGTCGATGCTATTTCCGTGGATCACTGGATTGTCCAGGCTGGAGCATTTACAGACCGCCCCACACAGCTGGAGTATTGCTGAGTGTGGCGTTAAACAACTAACCAACCAAACAAACAACCACACGCCTTCAACTCGCAAGATAATTATACTTCATTCTTACGGTATAGGGTCGACCACAGATGTTCTCCTGTTCACATCATCTTTAAGTGGAGTGTCCCACCTGAAAGTGAGATCCCAGCTAAAGCCACCAATGCGAATGTCGCTAATATTTTGTGGAATAACCGAAAAGGACGCCCAGTGGATTATGCCAATTGTCGGGATGACAACGTTGTTGGTGTCATCTTTGATTCTGGCCAACAAGGGGGGCAACCATCCTGTAGGATGAAAGATGAAAGTTATATGACAATATACAAGCAAAAGAGAGGGTGATGGGCAGAGGTAAATGAACGGAAGTTAGAAGAAGAATTGATGGCGTGAGGAAATAATAGAGGGTTGTGGTGGACAAGGGAGATAAATGTTGGGACATTGAAAAAAGGAAACTAGTTTATAATTGGTCTTCAGCAAAAAGTCGTAAAAAGGCGACAGGCGTGATCGGGCGGTCAGGCTCGTTGGCTTCATGGACACATGTCATTGCATCCCAAGTCCGTGCATCGATGTTCATGCTGTTGATCACTGGATTGTGTGGTTCAGACTCGATCATTTATAGAACGCCGCCATATAGCTGGAATATTGCTGAGTGCGGTGTTCAGCAACAACAGAAAGAAAGAAACAAACGAACGTGGAACAGTTAAAAATACATGGTTTCAAACTGGTCCGACATGTCTTCATTATTAAAAGACATGTTCTCATTCTAATTCAATACTTTGGATAAACAAACGAAATCGGTATATCAGTATACAAGAACAAAACAAGTCAACTTCATCTTGTTACCTTTTGTGCATTCTATATGAGAATCTAAGAAGGTGACCGTTTGTCCTCTGGCAATGGCCACTCCGGCGAGACGAGACCTGATCAAACCCTCTCTCTTTATGTTTCTAATGATCTTCACTTTCGGAAAGCGTCTCATATACACGTCGAGAGGTTTCTTCAAATCATCTGCAAAATCAGCAATGTGTAAACTAAAGCCTAACACTGCTACACACAGTACTGAGAAGCATATTGAACAGGGTGTTTCTTGAACACTGTATTTCTCTTCTTTCGCTGTAAACCCCAAAGCAGTTTCTGGATGACAGGTTAGACACCAACAAACACCAGCCATCAGACACTGCTTAGTGACACACACCAACATACGCAGCTACTTGGCACTGCTTAGTGACAGGTTAGACACCAACAAACACCGGTACCAGCCATTAGGTACTGCTTGGTGACAGGTTAGACACCACTAAACATCAGCCATCAGGCACTGCTTAAGCTTGTGGACAGGTTAGACACCACTAAACATCGGGCTCTGCTTATTGACAGGTTAGACATCAACAAACACCAGTCATCAGGCACTGCTTGGTGATGATGTGAACACCTTCAACGAGGGGTGTTCTATGGATATACAAAGTATTTATTACTAATATGAGCGGCGTTAGTAAATACACCGAATCGTCACTCATGTTAATCATAAAGATACTGCATATTCATAGACCTTCCCTCGTCGTTGATGTGAACAGCAACACATGCAGCTATCAGGTACTGCTTGAAAGAACCTCACAGAACATCTTCAAGGAGTAAACACCTCGTGACGATATGAAGTCCGGCCAACATTAATTTGAAGTAACCCCATGGTAACCAGATGTACCCCAACAAACAACACCTGACAGTAAACCCACAGATGTTAATGGGAACCAGTTAACGTCATGTGACGCCGTAGGCCCGTGCTCCACGTGGCTATAATGCGTGAAATCAGCTTCTGGTGTCCCCCGCCTGATATTGCTGGAAAGTTGCTAAAAGCGACGTAAAACCATGATGCTTACTAATATTTAGCACAGCCCTTCTACATTATGTACTTTTTGTTACTCACTACACACAGAATATGTTATCCATTTACAGTAAATACATACAAAGCCACAGCTAGCTGAAAATCAACGTCTAAGCGCTGTGTGTATGGAGTTTGAAACAGTCGTAAATACTATTGCAGTCACAGTACATGCATATCATTGTATCGTACATTCATGTCATTGCATCATGTCTCATCATTATCGTATCATCTATTCATGTTATCGTATCGTGCAATCATGCAACCGTCTCAGCCATATGGTGACTTGGCCTCAAAGTGCATGCCGCTGTTTAGCTTATCCTGGATCACAGCTCATATGGTAAATAAGGCCATGACTGTACGAGTCCTCATGGACAAGGTATGAGCATACGTGTAAATGCAGCAATGCGAATGTTAGATACACAAAGCACACGGCACAAACATTACCCATCATTTTGATTTAGTACTGGTACTATGAGCACATGTACATCGTACCAATGAGATGGACAATTATACGTATTGCTTCAGGGCTGAAGGAAATTGACATATCACTGTAAATTTGTAAACTTATAACAATCAAAAGCAACAGACAGCCACGAATTATTTTCGAAGCTGCTGTTGATGGTTTGAAGGGGAGATGGAGATGAGAAGCACATCAAAACGCACCTAAATCAGAAAAATCATCGACCAGAATGATCTCCCTCAGAAGTTTTGGCGGCGATGTATTGTTGACTGAATGCACACTTCGCAGGAGCGTTGACCACGCCTCGTTGTAGAAGCAGATGATTACACTAGTGTCTGGCAGCTGGTCACCGTAGTCCTTGTCCCGGCACCTGAAGATTGGGCCAAGGCTCACCATTAGTGCACATATAGTCATCGCCCAATTAACGAGGGACATACTCCATTTCAGTCTGGGTCTACCAAATCGTCGTACTACATGTGAAATGAAGACACTGTCTGTGTGTGACTGTGGTGAACACAAACCTGTGTGCGGCATATATTATCTTTGTTAGCAGTAAACATAATATCATAAAATGCAACACTGGCTCATGATACAACCAACCATGGATGTTCTTAATTTTGTTCTTGGAAAAGCCTTGAATGAGTCAGTTGTTCAGGGATGTGTCTTCGATATAACAGCCTGGGAACGTTAAATGGGTGAAATCTGCATAATAATGTTCTGACTATCAATACTATAATTGTTGTACTTTAAATACAGTCAACATAAGATATATATATATATATATTTGTTTAAAAAGATATTTAGAAATACCTGCCTAAAGTTTCAAGTGCTTATCACACTTGAAATATATTTCTGTATTTGGTGGACATTACGTTTAATAAGACATTCTAATGTTCACAAAAGTCTCCTAATACCTGTGATTATTGTCATAGGCACTACAAACAATGTTTCACAACTCTACCTTAGTTCGATAATGAGGCTTGAGTCAGCCATACGATATGAGGACAAGATGATATTATTTATGTGTTACCTACTGTATGTGTCTGTAATCAGGAAGCTTCCTGTCTACAGAGATTAGGTCACTGACGTATTCGTTAAATCGGTGCCTGCGCTTTCCAAGGCGATACCGCTCAAGCTGAGCCTTAGACATCCTCCCTTCACGAGCTGCTGCTCCTCCTTGACCTGTGGAATGGAACACAAGTTATTTTCAAGCAGTCATATCTGTTAATTCTTTCGATTGTTCCTTTCCTTCTCCATCTTTGGATAGAGTTTCCCAAAATAACCTTCGAACATTATTTCAAGACAGTGTGTAATTGATTAGGCCTGGTCAGACAAAGCAGGTGACCAGGGTACGCTGGTGACCAGGGTACGCTGGTGACCAGGGTACGCTGTTTCTACCTGATCCCGGTACGCTGTTTCTACCTGATCCCCTATACACCGGTGACCAGGGTGCGCTGTTTCTACCTGATCCCCTATACACCGGTGACCAGGGTACGTTGTTTCTACCTGATCCCCTATACACTGGTGACCAGAGCACTCTGTTTCTACCTGATCCCCTATACACTGGTGATCAGGGTACGCTGTTTCTACCTGATCCCCTATACACCGGTGACTAGGGTACGCTGTTTCTACCTGATCCCCTATACACTGGGTTTTTCACAAACATGAGGCACCAGAAGCATAACCTCGGGATCAAAGGAAACCACAGCAGTTTTGTTGTATCTGTTAACAACGGCTTAAAGTATTGTTCAGACTCATTATGTCTATTATAATTATATCCATCACTCTTTTCTGCAACAGTTTGTACAGAGTGGCCTGGGGTCCTTTCTCGGTGTAAAAAGAACTGCCTCAAAGGAGATTGGGGTTGCACCCATACAGACCCAACCATATTGAAATGTTATACAATTGTGCGGTAAATATGTTAATGTGATCTTATGTAGAGATCAGACGTCAAGGATAATGCAAGGTTTTGCATATTGTTAAATAAGTGCAAGTAAAACACTGACAAAACATATTTCCTGTAAAATTATACAAATTATACATATCAGTAGCTATACTAAGAGCAACAGCTTCCTTTGCGTCTATCTGTATGTCATGACTCAGCATTTATTACATGATTTATACATGTATTTCGGATTCAAAACTTGGTTAGGGTCACCGGGACATGTTGGCATGGCAATCATTATTTATTATAATTTCCATATGCTGGTAACACAGATGTAAGGATTTCAGCCACCAACCTTGGCCATCATCGCCATGGAACACGTGTCGGAGTACAACATCCCTGCCTTCTGTACGCAAAATACTGACATTCCTATTATGGCCTTCGTCGACTTTGTCCTCTCTTTTCACTGTCTTCGGAACCTGTTTATGCCCTTCACCACCTGTGGTCTCTTTAGTCAGACTGTCGTCACCAGTGACCTTTCTTACTGGACTGTCATCCACCTTATCATCTTCTGCAACACCACCATTACTATCCTTCCTCTCAGTAATTCCAGTATAACTTCTATTCTCTGGCAACATAGCATTCGCAAGAGTGGCACTAACATTACCATACAGTATGTTAGATAAAAAGTTTCCTGTGACAACTGTTTTCATCAAAGGAGCATGGCCAACAGACTGAAAATAGACACACAACAGTGAAATAGTAAGTATAACGAGGAATATCCGTGGAAACTTCATGGCGTCTGTACCATTATATACAGGGTCATACAGACTACTACCGAAAGCAACAGCTGTCTTTGTCAAGGAGTGTGCAAACTGAACAATGAAAACTATTGACTGTTTAACGTTTAACTTGAGAGGAAATAAATATTGATGAAAGACCATCCACATCTGCTTCATGTAGTGTCAGTGCAGACAAACCTAGGATGGGTTTCCTACTACTTTAAACTGTACCGCGATTATACTCGTCGTCATTAATGAAGGGTGAAATTATTGGAAACACTATTTCTTAAAGGTTGTACATCTTCGTTTTTGTTTGAAATAATATGATATACAACTGAATATTTTACAAAGTATCTTAACGTATGGAAAACACATTAGCCCGCTGAAATGTCATTATTATATTCTGTTACAAATGGCACAGTTTCTTTTCCAACTGCTCATAATGAAATCAGCCTGCCAGTTAATTTCAAGGATTTGCACGTGTAAGTCACTCTGTCTGTGGAAAGCGATGGAAAATACTCACGTACTGATGTTTTTTCACTGTCGTTCACTGTTCAGGTGTTTGTTTGAAATCGCATTATAAAAATTAGACGCTGTTGGCACTTGCTGAAAGGTGTCATACTACAGACCTTCTGGAATCATACTCAGCGGCGGGTTGCTATCCGCTTTGATGTGAGTGCTGTGGGTAGACTGCGGCAGATTTCAAACCAATGGGTCCGTGGAATATGCACGTCGACCAGGTCGCCCCAGAGTCAGAGTCCAACAGTCCGAGATGATAGGCATGATTACCACTGGGTTATGCAACAGATCCCTTAAAGCAGCAGATCTTCAGACAGAACAATTCAATGTCAACATGACAGAGGAGCAAGCGCACTTAACCGTAAGCGGCGTCCAGTTCGTCCACCTCTAACACAACATCACAGGCAGGCGCGTTTGGAATGGAATAGAAATCACGGCCGCTGGAATCAACGAGAATGATCTCGTGTGCTCTTCCCAGATGAAAGCAGATTGAATTTGTCCTTTCATGAGGGTCGGCAGAGGATTTATTGCTGCAATGGTGAGCGAATCACTGATGGAACAGTGGCCACCCATTTGTTTTTCGGGTAGGGATAACAGGGCGTACTGCACTGCACGCGGTCGACGGTTGTCATACCGGACAGTGTTATTCTGGCTCCTATATAGCGGTGCCATTCCTGCAAGTCATGCGTGTCTTTCATAATTCGACCCTCTTAACTGCAACCCGACAATGCCAGGATTGACTCTTACTGAATTCTTAGGCAGCAAGGTGTAGAGCCTTCTGTACGCAAAATACTGACATTCCTATTATGGCCTTCGTCGACTTTGTCCTCTCTTTTCACTGTCTTCGGAACCTGTTTATGCCCTTCACCACCTGTGGTCTCTTTAGTCAGACTGTCGTCACCAGTGACCTTTCTTACTGGACTGTCATCCACCTTATCATCTTCTGCAACACCACCATTACTATCCTTCCTCTCAGTAATTCCAGTATAACTTCTATTCTCTGGCAACATAGCATTCGCAAGAGTGGCACTAACATTACCATACAGTATGTTAGATAAAAAGTTTCCTGTGACAACTGTTTTCATCAAAGGAGCATGGCCAACAGACTGAAAATAGACACACAACAGTGAAATAGTAAGTATAACGAGGAATATCCGTGGAAACTTCATGGCGTCTGTACCATTATATACAGGGTCATACAGACTACTACCGAAAGCAACAGCTGTCTTTGTCAAGGAGTGTGCAAACTGAACAATGAAAACTATTGACTGTTTAACGTTTAACTTGAGAGGAAATAAATATTGATGAAAGACCATTCACATCTGCTTCATGTAGTGTCAGTGCAGACAAACCTAGGATGGGTTTCCTACTACTTTAAACTGTACCGCGATTATACTCGTCATCATTAATGAAGGGTGAAATTATTGGAAACACTATTTCTTAAAGGTTGTACATCTTCGTTTTTGTTTGAAATAATATGATATACAACTGAATATTTTACAAAGTATCTTAACGTATGGAAAACACATTAGCCCGCTGAAATGTCATTATTATATTCTGTTACAAATGGCACAGTTTCTTTTCCAACTGCTCATAATGAAATCAGCCTGCCAGTTAATTTCAAGGATTTGCACGTGTAAGTCACTCTGTCTGTGGAAAGCGATGGAAAATACTCACGTACTGATGTTTTTTCACTGTCGTTCACTGTTCAGGTGTTTGTTTGAAATCGCATTATAAAAATTAGACGCTGTTGGCACTTGCTGAAAGGTGTCATACTACAGACCTTCTGGAATCATACTCAGCGGCGGGTTGCTATCCGCTTTGATGTGAGTGCTGTGGGTAGACTGCGGCAGATTTCAAACCAATGGGTCCGTGGAATATGCACGTCGACCAGGTCGCCCCAGAGTCAGAGTCCAACAGTCCGAGATGATAGGCATGATTACCACTGGGTTATGCAACAGATCCCTTAAAGCAGCAGATCTTCAGACAGAACAATTCAATGTCAACATGACAGAGGAGCAAGCGCACTTAACCGTAAGCGGCGTCCAGTTCGTCCACCTCTAACACAACATCACAGGCAGGCGCGTTTGGAATGGAATAGAAATCACGGCCGCTGGAATCAACGAGAATGATCTCGTGTGCTCTTCCCAGATGAAAGCAGATTGAATTTGTCCTTTCATGAGGGTCGGCAGAGGATTTATTGCTGCAATGGTGAGCGAATCACTGATGGAACAGTGGCCACCCATTTGTTTTTCGGGTAGGGATAACAGGGCGTACTGCACTGCACGCGGTCGACGGTTGTCATACCGGACAGTGTTATTCTGGCTCCTATATAGCGGTGCCATTCCTGCAAGTCATGCGTGTCTTTCATAATTCGACCCTCTTAACTGCAACCCGACAATGCCAGGATTGACTCTTACTGAATTCTTAGGCAGCAAGGTGTAGAGCGGATGGGCCGACCAGCATGCTGGCCAGACCTCAACACAAGTTAGCATGCCTGGGATGAGCTCGGGCGACAGACTCCTCGTACAGGGCTGTAGTAGAGAACTGTACTTGTTCAGCTGCTTGAGAACGACGTTCACCTGTGTCTTGGGCTTGAAAGGAGGACCGAGTGCTTCATGTTTGTCATTTTCATTTTGGTCTATATTTGCTAGTGCTCTCGGAACATTGTGAACACATTAAACATTATGATGACATTCGTAGTATATATTTAGTATATATATATATTTAACAGTTTCTTTTAATGTGCAATATATCATTTGACCCTTTTGTTAATGACGCATAGTATATGTATATATTATTATTATTTATTACAGATTAAAAATTGAAATGCAGCAGAGAGGGTTCGGGTGATCCTGGCACAGTCAGGCTGGTCAAGCTCATCATCAGCTCAGGGCCCTCGCCCCCTCTACACGCAGCCCAGACAGCGAATGGGACTTCTCCCAGGAAACACTGCCTAGTCGAACCCACCAAGAACTTTTCGGAGAATATGAAGGCTCCCCAACACTGCAGCCTTCTGCATTACCCAGATTGTCAGAAGGGCTGTGCTCCCGGTGGAGAACCCGGGCACTCTCCTGATCTGCGCCAAGAGATCAGGAGGTACCAAACCAAGGGCACCGAGAACAATGGGGAGCCTGACGACAGTGTACTTGGGATGCAAGCGAGACATTTCAAAGGCGAGGTCCGCATATTTATCATGCTTTTCCTGAATCTTGCCAATCACATTGCTGTCAAAAGGGACAGAAAATTCAATGATATAAATAATTTCATTGGCTTTATCAAAAAGGACAAGATCAGGTTTGTTGGCTGGAATTCGTCTCAGGCTGTATATTGGCCTATTCCAGAGAAGTTTGTAGCTGTCATTTTCCAGGACGCCCTGGACATGCTCAGGGTCGTACCATGGATGGACCTCGGAGTCAAAGCCACAGGCATGGCGGAGACGATAATAAAAGCAGCGAGCCATGCCATCATGTCTTTTAAGATATGCTGTTTGTGCCAAGGAAGGGCATCCACTAACAAGGTGTTGGACAGTCTCTGTAAATTGATTGCAAAGACGACATTTCATATTGATATTTTCTTTAAGAATCACATTCTGGCGATTGCGAGTGGGAAGTGACTGGTCCTGAGCAGCAAAAAGGAAGCCCTCAGTTTCACATTTGAGACCAGCCGACTTCATCCAGGCGAAGGAGTCGCTTGGATTGCTGTTCTGTTCCACACACTGCATATACACACGATGCAGTGGCTTCTGAGACAGCTTCTCCACAAAGGACCGACTCTGGGCAGACTTGGTGAAAGACTTCACCTGGTTTACTCCCATCACTGTACCGTCCAGCAGTACATCGCCATCGACAAAATCAACTTCAAATTTCAAATTGTGTCCAACAACCTTGGCACGCTTAAAGTAGCTGTGGAATTCCTTGCTTTCATCATGAATCTTGACGTGCATCACCAGAGAATCATCTGACAAATAAATATGTGCAAAAGTACACAATAAAATTCTGTCATGAAGAGCTTCCACGTTAATCAAACCACGACCTCCCGAATTGATTGGCATATATAAACGATTAAGAGAGGAGCGAGGGTGGTGTGCTCTGTTATCAGACATGATCCTTCTGGTCAGGCGGTCAAGACTCTGGATGTCTTGTTTTGTCCAATCAACTACTCCAAAGGAGTAGGAGAGGACTGGCACAGCAAAGGTATTGGTGGCTTTGACTTTGTTTCGAGCATTTAGCTCTGAACTCCAGATTTTCTTTAAACGAGATTTATACTCGGTCCGAAGTTTATCTTGAATCAGGGCATTCTGGAGCTTGTCTCGAACTTGCATTCCAAGATAGGTGTAGGCCTGATCTTCCACAAGATGCTCAATAACTCCTCCTCCTCCTCCATCCATCATTAGTTTATTATTTTTTTTACAGATTGAGATAGAAATGCAGCAGAGAGGGTTTGGGTGATCCTGGCACAGTCAGGCTGGTCAAGCTCATCATCAGCTCAGGGCCCTCACCCCCTCTACACGCAGCCCAGACAGCGAATGGGACTTCTCCCAGGAAACACTGCCTAGTCGAACCCACCAAGAACTTTCCGGAGAATATGGAGGCTCCCCAACACTGCAGCCTTCTGCATTACCCAGATTGTCAGAAGGGCTGTGCTCCCGGTGGAGAACCCGGGCACTCTCCTGATCTGCGCCAAGAGATCAGGAGGTACCAAACCAAGGGCACCGAGAACAATGGGGAGCCTGACGACAGTGTACTTGGGATGCAAGCGAGACATTTCAAAGGCGAGGTCCGCATATTTATCATGCTTTTCCTGAATCTTGCCAATCACCTTGCTGTCAAAAGGGACAGAAAATTCTATGATATAAATAATTTCACTGGCTTTATCAAAAAGGACAAGATCAGGTTTGTTGGCTGGAATTCGTCTCAGGCTGTATATTGGCCTATTCCAGAGAAGTTTAAAAGCATCATTTTCCAGGACGCCCTGAACATGTTCAGGGTCGTACCATGGATGGACCTCAGAGTCAAAGCCACAGGCATGGCGGAGACGATAATAAAAGCAGCGAGCCATGCCATCATGTCTTTTAAGATATGCTGTTTGTGCCAAGGAAGGGCATCCACTGACAAGGTGTTGGACAGTCTCTGTAAATTCATTGCAAAGACGACATTTCATATTGATATTTTCTTTAAGAATCACATTCTGGCGATTGCGAGTGGGAAGTGACTGGTCCTGAGCAGCAAAAAGGAAGCCCTCAGTTTCACATTTGAGACCAGCCGACTTCATCCAGGCGAAGGAGTCGGTTGGATTGCTGTTCTGTTCCACACACTGCATATACACACGATGCAATGGCTTCTCAGACAGCTTCTCCACAAAGGACCGACTCTGGGCAGACTTGGTGAAAGACTTCACCTGGTTTACTCCCATCACTGTACCGTCCAGCAGTACATCGCCATCAACAAAATCAACGTCAAATTTCAAATTGTGTCCAACAACCTTGGCACGCTTAAAGTAGCTGTGGAATTCCTTGCTTTCATCATGAATCTTGACGTGCATCACCAGAGGATCATCTGACAAATAAATATGTGCAAAAGTACACAATAAAATTCTGTCATGAAGAGCTTCCACATTAATCAAACCCCGACCTCCCGAATTGATTGGCATATATAAACGATTAAGAGAGGAACGAGGGTGGTGTGCTCTGTTATCAGACATGATCCTTCTGGTCAGGCGGTCAAGATTCTGGATGTCTTGTTTTGTCCAATCAACTACTCCAAAGAAATAGGAGAGGACTGGCACAGCAAAGGTATTGGTGGCTTTGACTTTGTTTCGAGCATTTAGCTCTGAACTCCAGATTTTCTTTAAACGAGATTTATACTCGGCCCGAAGTTTATCTTGAATCAGGGCATTCTGGAGCTTGTCTCGAACTTGCATTCCAAGAAAGGTGTAGGCCTGATCTTCCACAAGATGCTCAATAACTCCTCCCCCTTGTAACATGACCGATCCATCATTAGTTACCTTGCCACGTTTCAGATGAAGAGTATTACATTTCTCGAGTCCAAATGTCATGCCAATATCATTAGAGAAGGACTCGACAAGGAGAACCTGTTCTTTCAAATTGGTCTCTCCTTTGGCAAGGAGCTCGATGTCATCCATGTAGAGGAGATGAGTAAGAGGTGTTGGGGATCTGTGCTGAGGAGGTCCGGGATGGTACCCTTCCTCCCCGTTGAGCAGGAAACTCAAAGGATTTAGAGACAGACAAAAAAGCAATGGACTGAAGGAGTCCCCCTGAAATATTCCCCTTCTGATTGGAATAGATTCCGAAGTCTGCACCTCTCCTTGCGAGTACATCTCAAGTTGAGTCGACCAGCAACTCATTAAAGACTTGAGTAAATCAAGTAGTCGCTCAGGGAGGTCAATACACTGAAGAGACTTCAGAATCCATTCGTGAGGGACAGAGTCGTATGCCTTTTTGTAGTCTATCCAGCACATGGAGAGGTTGCGGTGGTATGTCTTAGCCTCTTCCAAAATCATTTTCTGTACAAGAAGTTGATCCTTGCACCCCCAACATCCCTTTCTCGCCCCCTTCTGCTCTCTGTAAATTATCTCATTGGACGAGCAGTAAGATGACACGAGGTTTGTCAAACACCCTGTGAATAATTTATATTGAGTATTCAAACACGTGATAGGGCGGAAGTTTTTGGGATCAGTCAAGTCTCCCTTTTTGGGGAGGAGTATTGTGCGACCTTTGCAGAACCATGGAGGAACATCACCTGTGTCCACAAGAGAGTTAAAACAGTGAAGTAATGGTGTTTGGACACAAGGGAACAGTTTCCAGTACCGGTTTCGAATGCCATCAGGCCCTGGAGCTGTATTAGATTTGGACTTTGTAATGACACTTTTCAGGCAATCTGGTGAGATGTAACAGACAAACGACCTAGTTACTTTCTCATGCATTGCATGGTCATAATCACTAACCCATGGTGCCTCCAGGTTACAGTCGCCGGGTACAGACCACAACTGTTTCCAGAACCTTTCATTGGCAGCCATGGGAGGCCGTTTATCATGCTCACCATCACCACCTGTTTTAAGTTGCCTATAGAATTGCTTTTCATTATTTTTGAAAAGTTTATTTTGTTTGATAAATTTGTTTTTCTTTTCCCATTTTTTCTTTCTTTCAGTCCAAACTTTTATTTTTGCCTTAAGGGAATCGACAATTTGGAGCAGTACCTTTTCTTTTGTTGTTTTGTACTGTAATTTTAATTTTCTCCAAATTGCCTTTTGTCGTTTAGACATGGGATTCCCTAATGATCTTAATTTCAGGCACAGCTCTATCCAGGAAATATGTTTTCTTGTTTCTGTTAGTTTAACTTGAAACCGGTTTTTCTTTCGTTTATTGTTCTTAGTATTGGGAGATTGTTCTTTGAAAACTGTGTGAAGTTCCTCCAAAGTTCGAGCGGCAGCATAGACAGAACAATTTACTTCATGTAACGAACAGTCCGCAGGAAGTTTTAAAGAGATAATTTCATTAAGTAAATCAATTTCCTTTTTGGGAAAAGACACGTTTAGTTGGTTAATTGGGCTCCGTTTCTCTAAAGGTAAATTACAAATTTCCTCATAAATAGATGTAAACAAAATATAAACAGGATTTTCGGTAAGGTCTGCAACTGAAGAAGAGGAAGAGTGAGGGTCCAAAATTTCGGGGCCAATTGGCTCTTTCTCGGAAGAGTTTCCACCAGGAAGAGGGAAGAGGTTGACGCGGACGTCCATCAGAAGTTTTGGGTCCGTTTATTATTTTTTACAGATTAGAATGAAAATGCAGCAGAGAGGGTTCGGGTGATCCTGGCACAGTCAGGCTGGTCAAGCTCATCATCAGCTCAGGGCCCTCGCCCCCTCTACACGCAGCCCAGACAGCGAATGGGACTTCTCCCAGGAAACACTGCCTAGTCGAACCCACCAAGAACTTTTCGGAGAATATGAAGGCTCCCCAACACTGCAGCCTTCTGCATTACCCAGATTGTCAGAAGGGCTGTGCTCCCGGTGGAGAACCCGGGCACTCTCCTGATCTGCGCCAAGAGATCAGGAGGTACCAAACCAAGGGCACCGAGAACAATGGGGAGCCTGACGACAGTGTACTTGGGATGCAAGCGAGACATTTCAAAGGCAAGGTCCGCATATTTATCATGCTTTTCCTGAATCTTGCCAATCACATTGCTGTCAAAAGGGACAGAAAATTCAATGATATAAATAATTTCATTGGCTTTATGAAAAAGGACAAGATCAGGTTTGTTGGCTGGAATTCGTCTCAGGCTGTATATTGGCCTATTCCAGAGAAGTTTAAAAGCATCATTTTCCAGGACGCCCTGGACATGTTCAGGGTCATACCATGGATGGACCTCGGAGTCAAAGCCACAGGCATGGCGGAGACGATAATAAAAACAGCGAGCCATGCCATCATGTCTTTTGAGATATGCAGTTTGTGCCAAGGAAGGGCATCCACTGACAAGGTGTTGGACAGTCTCTGTAAATTCATTGCAAAGACGACATTTCATATTGATATTTTCTTTAAGAATCACATTCTGGCGATTGCGAGTGGGAAGTGACTGGTCCTGAGCAGCAAAAAGGAAGCCCTCAGTTTCACATTTGAGACCAGCCGACTTCATCCAGGCGAAGGAGTCGGTTGGATTGCTGTTCTGTTCCACACACTGCATGTAAACACGATGCAATGGCTTCTCAGACAGCTTCTCCACAAAGGACCGACTCTGGGCAGACTTGGTGAAAGACTTCACCTGGTTTACTCCCATCACTGTACCGTCCAGCAGTACATCGCCATCAACAAAATCAACGTCAAATTTCAAATTGTGTCCAACAACCTTGGCACGCTTAAAGTAGCTGTGGAATTCCTTGCTTTCATCATGAATCTTGACATGCATCACCAGAGGATCATCTGACAAATAAATATGTGCAAAAGTACACAATAAAATTCTGTCATGAAGAGCTTCCACATTAATCAAACCCCGTCCTCCTGAATTGATTGGCATATATAAACGATTAAGAGAGGAACGAGGGTGGTGTGCTCTGTTATCAGACATGATCCTTCTGGTCAGGCGGTCAAGACTCTGGATGTCTTGTTTTGTCCAATCAACTACTCCAAAGGAATAGGAGAGGACTGGCACAGCAAAAGTATTGGTGGCTTTGACTTTGTTTCGAGCATTTAGTTCTGAACTCCAGATTTTCTTTAAACGAGATTTATACTCGGCCCGAAGTTTATCTTGAATCAGGGCATTCTGGAGCTTGTCTCGAACTTGCATTCCAAGATAGGTGTAGGCCTGATCTTCCACAAGATGCTCAATAACTCCTCCCCCTTGTAACTTGACCGATCCATCATTAGTTACCTTGCCACGTTTCAAATGAAGAGTATTACATTTGTCGAGTCCAAACGTCATGCCTATGTCATTAGAGACGGACTCGACAAGGAGAACCTGTTCTTTCAAATTGGTCTCTCCCTTGGCAAGGAGCTCGATGTCATCCATGTAGAGGAGATGAGTAAGAGGTGTTGGGGATCTGTGCTGAGGAGGTCCGGGATGATAGCCCTCCTCCCTATTGAGCAGAAAACTCAAAGGATTCAGAGACAGACAAAAAAGCAAAGGACTAAAGGAGTCCCCCTGGAAAATTCCCCTTCTAATTGGAATAGATTCCGAAGTTTGCACCTGCCCTTGTGAGTACATCTCAAGTTGAGTCGACCAGCAACTCATTAAAGACTTGAGTAAATCAAGTAGTCGCTCAGGGAGGTCAATACACTGAAGAGACTTCAGAATCCATTCGTGAGGGACAGAGTCGTATGCCTTTTTGTAGTCTATCCAGCACATGGAGAGGTTGCGGTGATAGGTTTTAGCCTCTTCCAAAATCATTTTCTGTACAAGATCCTTGCACCCCCAACATCCCTTTCTCGCCCCCTTCTGCTCCCTGTAAATTATCTCATTGGAAGAGCAGTAACATGACACGAGGTTTGTCAAACACCCTGTGAATAATTTATATTGAGTATTTAGACATGTGATAGGGCGGAAGTTTTTGGGATCAGTCAAGTCTCCTTTTTTGGGAAGGAGTATTGTGCGACCTTTGCAGAACCATGGAGGAACATCACCTGTATCCACAAGAGAATTGAAACAGTGAAGGAGTGGTGCTTGGACACAGGGAAACAGTTTCCAGTACCGGTTTCGAATGCCATCAGGCCCTGGAGCTGTATTAGATTTGGACTTTTTAATGACACTTTTAAGGCAATCTGGTGAGATGTAACACACAAACGACTTAGTTACTTTCTCATGCATTGCATGGTCATAATCACTTACCCATGGTGCCTCCAGGTTACAGCTGCCGGGTACAGACCACAACTGTTTCCAGAACCTTTCATTGGCAGCCATGGGAGGCCGTTTATCATGCCCACCATCACCACTTGTTTTAAGTTGCCTATAGAATTGTTTTTCATTATTCTTAAACATTTTATTTTGCTTGATAAATTTGTTTCTCTTTTCCCATTTTTTCTTTCTTTCTGTCCAAACTTTTATTTTTGCCTGAAGGGAATCGACAATTTGGAGAAGTACCTTTTCTTTTGTTGTCTTGTATTGTAATTTTAATTTTCTCCAAATTGCCTTTTGTCGTTTAGACATGGGATTCCCTGATGATCGTAATTTCAGGCACAGCTCTATCCAGGAAATATATTTTCTAGTTTCTGTTAATTTCACTTGAAACCGGTTTTTCCTTGGTTTGTTGTTCTTAGTAGTAGAAGATTTTTCTTTGGAAACTGTGTGAAGTTCCTCCAAAGTTCGCGCGGCAGCATAGACGAAGGAATTTATTTCATGTAATGAACAGTCCGCAGAAAGTTTTACAGAGATAATTTCATTTAGTAAATCAATTTCATTTTTGGATAAAGACACGTTTAGTTCTTTAATTGGCCCCCGTTTCTCTAAAGGTAAATCACAAATTTCCTCATAAATAGATGTAAACAAAATATAAACAGGATTTTCGGTAAGGTCTGCAACTGAAGAAGAGGAAGAGTGAGGGTCCAAAATTTCGGGGCCAATTGGCTCTTTCTCGGAAGAGTTTCCACCAGGAAGAGGAAATTATTATTATTATTATTATTCAAGAATGGAAGAAATAAGCCATTTTAGAGGGATGTATTGCGTTAGTTTAAAAGCAATTATTTCAAGTAATTTCATTGGTAAAAATGTGAAAATTCACGGGTCTATTTGCAAAACGTTCGACACCACAATAGCAGTCTTGTTGTTGTGTTTCTGTTTACGTGAGTCCACAGGATGGCGTCAAACCTAAAACTTAGTATGGCAGGGAGCCTATATAGAGAGTTATAGAGTATCCCTGGTATGGTCACCATTGGCACCGTCTCGGCACAGACTGGATAATCACTCTTACGGAATTTTCCCCGCTCTTTTTGCAATGCGATGTGAAGTTGTGGAAATGTCCGAGGCTTGTTTTGATGTCCATCGAGTTCATCTCATAAGTGTTCTATCGGGATTAGATCGGGTGACGGGGAAGGTGATGGCAATAGATTGAATTGGAAAGGTAGTGGGCCGTGACGTGTGCTGTATGTGAAGTAGCATTGTCATGCTGGAACAACTCCCTCTTTCGGTCCATAATCTCAGTATTTGACGTGCAAGCACGTCGTAAATGTACCAATTTGCTGTCGCGTTCCCCTGAACCTCCACTAAATCAGCTCTTTCTGTGATTGATTTTCAACCCACACCACGACAGTAACCACTGAATCTGTTGATCATTTCATTTTTCCGACGGTACACATGCTGGCTTCCATCTCGCTGTTGAACAAATCGTGATTCATCACTGAACCAGACACTCCTTTAGTTTCTTATGTTCCAGTTCCGCACATTTCCGCGATTGCGCCGACGAAAGTATCTCAAAACATCCCCACGTCACGCAATCAGTTCTAAGCAGTTTGGTCGGAAATTATTTTCTAATCAGGGATGTGTTCTGCAGCGTCCATGGATGTAGCGGCCCTAGGTTTGCAGTTTGGACGACTGCAACTGACTGAAAGTCGGGCAACTGTAGCCAGTGACTCCCAAACTTCAATGTGACCTCAGTCGTGGGATGACGATTTCCTCTATTTTAGGCAAACCCAAATGACAGACCTTAACACAACGTTTGCCCATTTATTGTGAAGGATGCCGCCTTTTTCCCGCTTATTTGCTAGTGGACTCTGCTTTGCACGTGTTCTTGGTGACGTTTAGGCGAATATTTCTCCTGTGCAGCCGTGTGCATTTGGGCATTTCATTTCACTGTAAGTTCAGCCACCATTACAACCTTCAAACATTCTCTAACCAACTCTTGAGAGTTATCTCCCGCTAGAGAAACTTATCTCCCTTACTAATGCTTTACTACACATACATGCTGTACTGTCCTATTACCATATGTTACACTTTAAACGCATCTGAAACATGGGGAAACGTTAAAATTGTTGGGTGTTGGCGCTAAAGTTGTTAACAATCACGCAAAGATGGTGTTTTGGAAAGAAACAGCACATTTGTATTTCTTTATTGTTTCTTGGCTGTAGTTTCATGAATCCAATATGAGTTTCTCATTTTGAAGAGTGCATGTAGGACTAACAGCCACTCAGGTGGATACAGACAACCTTGACAGTATTCAAAATAAATGTTCCAAGACAAAAATAACGTATTATCAGGTGTAATCACTTCCTATCAAAGAATGATGTAGAGCAATGAGACCTTCTTTGGCCTCCATAATTATCTGATATATTCCAAGGTTTGTTATTTCTCTTTTGGTTTCTCTGAAGTCTTAACTTCAGGAATAGTGAAATTCAAGGGCATGACTCATTAATGTCTACCACTAAGAACTAGAAGTGAGACTGAAGTTATAATTTTATTCCACAGTTTAGCATAGCATCTATACATATGGAAATTAATTAAGCAACACCAAATTCAAAGACACATAAAAACTTAACAAAGTTTAACGAAGTAATTTTGATGATTGATTATTCAATTTTGATGTATTGACATACAGCATGAGCTTTTCATGGGTTGATATGACGCGCGTGAAGCTTGCACAGCGCACGTGCATTGCTTTAACCTCAACTTTCGAAAAATGCACTTTTTCCCTGGGGTGTTTACAAGCGCAGGTTGTCGATTGCATTCGGTTTTTCATTCATTTCAATGTCATGGCACGTAGGAAATTATCAGAGGCCACTCGTTGGCAAATAATCGGCATGAGGAATGCTGGTATGTCTCTAAGACAAATCGGGACTCAAATCGGACGACATCATTCCATAATTTCAAAACTTTTGAAAAAATACCGGGCCACTAATGAAGTTAAAGACCTGCCTAGACCAGGAAGACCCAGGAAGACCACAGTCCGGGAGGACAGAGCTTTACTGAGACTTGTACGGCGCAGGTCCTTCGACTCGAGCTCTCGGTTGAGACAGGAGTGGCTTCCAGGGAGACCCATCTCGAACAGGACTGTTCGGAATCGTCTGAAAGCTGCAGGATACCGGGCAAGGAGGCCAATCAAGCGACCCAGACTGTCTCCAGCCCATAAGGCAGCCCGACTGGCCTGGTGTAATGACCGTTTGCACTGGAACATTGCCACTTGGAGGAAGGTCCATTTCTCAGATGAGAGCCGGTTCTTGCTGCACATGGTGGACGGTCGTACTCGGGTCTGGAGGCAGAGGAACACAGCAATGGCTCCACGGAACATCCAGGAGACTGTGGCCTTTGGGGGAGGTTCCGTTATGGTATGGGGGTGCATTTCCATGAACTGCAAGTTGGATATCATTACCATCCGTGGCAACCTTAACGGTGTTCGTTACCAACAGGAGGTTCTTGACAGGGCTGTGGTACCTCATTTTGAGAACCATCCTCTGGCAACGAGACCCATATTTATGGACGACAATGCTAGACCTTACAGGGCGCATGCTGTAAATGATTTTTTGCGGCAAAATGCAATTGACAGAATTCCATGGCCTGCCATGAGCCCTGACCTCAACCCCATTGAACATTTGTGGGACTTTATTGGCCGTCGTGTGAGGCAGAGAGACCCACCAGTCCATAATCTCAACGAATTGACGGCTGCCCTGCATGAGGAGTGGAACAGGATCCCCCAGAATCAGATCCGGAGACTCATCCAAGGAATGAGGAGGCGTCTGGAATCGGTGGTGCGTGCGCAGGGAGGACACACTAGATATTGATGAAAGTCGGTGTGCAGACTCTCAGATGACTGTTCTTTCTTTCCATGTGACATTTGTGTTAATACACCTGACAACAACGTCTGTGGATGAATAGTAAATTGTGTCCATTTTTTCATGAATTTAAGACAGTTTTAAGAATTTGGATTTCGTTGCAATAAAGCAAAGTCTTGATACTTTTTCCCTTTAAGTTGTTTGTCAGAGATCGTCTGTTGAATAAAAAAGTGTCAAACTATATCAACCCGGCATATTTTGATTGTCAGAACACTTCAAAGTTGCTCCAATAGAAAAAATTGGGGTGTTGCTTGATTAATTTCCAGGTGTATATTTCTCCACACAGCAGACTATCTTAAGCTGTATATAGGTCCTTATGCAGGGCAAAGCCAGCCCCTAGTGTCCCATACTCCCGGTTAGACCTAAATAAGGACATACAGGGCAGTCACTAACATGGCTTATGCTATGAAAAGCAATGACATGGATGATTACCACACTGGCTTATCTGCTCCAGGTGTGACTATCTATAGTCTGGCAGAAAATGTTTCAGGACGGTGTTTGGTAACTTTACTTTAAAACTATGAGTGCTATCCGTTTCCAGCTCATATAGACAACTTTCTTATTATCGAGTGATAAATTAGGACAATTAAAATCCTCAATGGTAGAAGAATTATAAAGCCTCATACCAAATTGGAAACTTATATATTTAAAGTAAAGTTTACCAAATGCCGTCCTGAAACATGTTCAATTGAAGCAGCTAAAACACTGCTGACACCAAGGCACTGCTTTCATTCCTCACTTGGTAATAAATAGAATTCTTTCACATATGTGCTGGTACGTAATACTACTGCTGTCATGAAAAACAAATCTAGAACAGTGAGAATTCAGTGAGATTTATGGCTTTATTCACAGTGTCAACACACAAACAATAATCAAAATAAACACAATATATACAGTCATTATCTTAATACAACCAAGGCTATCATCATCACACCATGTGGCACCAGTGAGTCTTGACATGGACAGACATCAGTGATGCATATCAAATACTGCAGACAAATATCACATTGGTCAAAATACCTGGGCCTTGATGTTAGAAACTCTCTCGTAAAATAGTCGTAAGTGCCATGCATTAACATTACCTAACGACTATCTTAGCGCTAAGAGAGCTTCAAAAATCTTGACCCAGGAGTTTTAAAACACTAACGAAAATTGTCGGTCACATCTCCCTAACATTGTCACTTGATTTTGAATAATCACTTAATTATACATGTAAAAATACATTGTAAACATTATTGTTTACATGGCAAGGCATTGTAAACGTTATTGTTTACATTGCCTTGCCAACTTGCAATTCCATATATAATGTAAAGTGTAAAATAATCTTACTGAACAATAAAATATATTGTCTCTGGTTCAACGAGGTCAATATGGAAGAATAGCAAAAATATTATGAGAACATTTAACACATTTAAAGTTAAAAAAGAACCTGATAAAATATCTCTACCATAAAAGGCAAGTGAGTGGAATGTTACTGCATATCAAAATGTATCAGTGTGATACATGATGGAAAACATCACATGGTTGAGGCCAAACTGTCTCTCTCTCTGGCTCCTGCCACATTGTAACACCAGCTGACACTGCTGCACTAATGAAATTTGTGCCAGTCAAAATGTTCCCGAACCACTTGTGATGACATTGTGGATGTCTTTGGAGTCTCATTGATTAACGGGCTGTCTACAAACTTGACAGTGCAGCTGCTGTTTGCCTGACACCCAGTACTTTCCAGTTCAAGCATAACAAGGGAGTTAGTTCCTGGGGGTGCCACCAGTTCAGGTTTTGGGACATACAGTGTAACCTGTGGCCCTGCAACTGGCCAGTAGCGTCCCAGATTGAAGCCATTTACCAAGGCCTGGCCCTGTGAACCAAAACAATTTGTGAAATGAATGCAGTAAACATCCAGTGAGGTAACAAAACAACTGAAGATGACATTCAACTGTTTTGAACCTATTCTTGACCCACAGAACAGCTGCAGAGATCCTGAATGAAGTTAACATAGTAAAGAAACATATCTTACATGCATACTTAAATGGTGTCAAACAAATGAGTATAAATAGGTTACCATTATGACTCTAGTGGTAGCCATATTGAAAGAACATTTGAAGTCTTAACATCATTGTCCAAGGGGTTCAGAAACAGACTTGGACATGAGCTCAGACATGAGCTCACTCAGTTATTCTAATCTCATTCTTGTATAATCCTCGCATAAAACATTGGACTGACCCAAAATGTAATTTTCCAAATAAAATTGATATTTTATACTTATCCTGACTCATGCTTAATTGCTTATCTCCTCTTCCTGGTGAAAGTAATGGAACACCTGAAATCCCTTGAAGTTCCCTTCTAAAAGAAGCGGAAGTAAAAATTCAGACTGACCCATGTATTACCTCGAGCTGCCTTCCTATGCACATGGTCAGCTGATTGGCCATGATATTTCACTCTCTCCTATAATCGCCCGACACGCTGAATTCTCAGGTAGGGGGGTGGGGTGGGGTGTATATTGATTGAGAATCAGAACATGACCTTGGAAAAAAAATGGGAGGGTTGCAACCCCCACAACCTCTCCCCTGCATCCGCCACTGAATATTCTCATGCATGATTGCTATCAGAATCTGACGGAAACAGTGGTGGGTCAGACTATGCTGGATTTTGTTGTCTGTTCCAAATTACGTCCAATAATTCAGTCCTATCTTCTCATATTCATTGTAGATTTTGTGCTGAATCACATCCAGTCGAACTTGTCTTCCATAGACGGCTTTGTTGACTGGCATGTGATGACACCAAAAGCAGTTAGCGTCCTGCTAGTTTCTGATGCAACTAAATGTCAAGATATGGGGATCGAGACTAGATGAGACCTTTCTTCAGGTTCAAATATCTTCACAAGTCAGCATCGTTGAGGAACTGTTAGTTGCTGAGCAACGACAAGTGGCCCAAACTGATGAATGCCAGTGACGTCCTCCGTGGCTATGTCTCATAGATAACGGTTGGCAAACAACCTGTTTGACTTCCAAAAGCAGCCCTCCATATAGTTGATAGCGAGCAATTCCCATTTAGTGCTAGTGTAGAGGCCAAGGCTCTGACTTTGAGTGGGTTGGAGGCTCATTGAGGAACCAATCCTGCTGCTTTATAGGCTCTCAATATAACAGCTCTGATCTACACTGAGAAAGTGATGCGGGATACTTCTGCAGGTGTCTCAGTGGATATTGAGATATACAGGCGCTTGAAACGTTGCCTTCTAGACTTGGAACAAACAATGTGTATCTTTAATGCTCTAACTGGACATAATCTTGAGTATCATGAGGTTTCAGGATTGAAGATAATGCTGGTATGTGGAATTGTCTATCCAGTTGACCTGGCACTTGATTTTCCGCAATAAAATTACATTGTAGACCCAGATGAGCTGTCTCCGATTGATTTGCATCAAAGCTCGTGCAGTTGAAGTCTAGAGCATGAATTTGTGACATGCTTGCAGCTGTAGCTAAGGCAAGTTAAAAACAGACCTCTGGAATGTCGTAAGTGACATAAATATTCTGCTTTCTGCAGATATGTTGTCTTCAGCTGTCTCAGTAGTCATAAGGTCCAAGTATTGAAGACAAGGCCAGTATGCGGAACTGTTTGTCCGGTTGACCTGGCAGCTGTCTGATTTTCTCGATGACCCATGGTAGCAGCACTGGAGGGGGAAACGCGAATGTGTTTAGTCCTTCCCACGAGATGCCAGGAGCATCTGATCTGGTACTGGTGACACAAAGGTTCCTGTCTATTATTTGAACCTTGTTGCAAATAGTCTATTTGCAGTGATCCAAACCTCCAGCTGATTAGCTGAAACGTCTCTCGATGCAGCATATACTCTGTTGGTGATAGACGAAGCGAGGAAAATAAGGCGTCTGCCATATGCATGATGTTGCAGGCTCCTGGTACGCGAGATACTTTTATTTCCAGATTCAGACTGTCGACCATGTCGAAGAGTAGAAACATCAGGTGTAGCAGATATGGAGGTCTCGTTGACCCTTGTTTACACAGAAAGCTACTGTTGAGTTGTCCGTCTGGATCATCAGTACCTCGTCTCACAGTGTTGTCGACCAATGATGGACAACATGCATAACCACTTTCACATCCAACTAGTTGATGTGAAGAGCTCGATCTTCCTTCTTCCAGATCCTGCTGCAATCTCGTTGTTTAGATGGACACTCACTCCATCCTTGGAGAGACATGTCTACCTAAAGATGGTTGTTGAATGCAGGCTCTAATATGTAAATTTCAGTGCAAACATTGACTGGCAAGTCTACCATGGCAGGTATGGTCTCAAGATGTCCAGCGTCGCAAACTGGTCAGGACATGAAACCATGACTCAGGAACTGCTGTCATAAACGTAGTAGTAGGTGTCGTCGTCTGGTCATATCCTGAGGGTGAGGTGAGCAGATCGAGGAGACATTATTACTGACGTAGCGATAACGGAGAGAGTAGAACTTGTTCTAATCATCAGCTTGAACTTCGGCCCACTGATCCCGGGACGGCGATGTATCTCAACGTAGGGATGAATCAAATCCTGAGGAGTTAGATTCTCAAGTCATCTGAACTGAGTTAGTGAAGACAGTGAAGTCCAACTGTAGACTGATTCCACTGATCGTGTTGACATTCCAAGGAAGTCTATTTATAGCTGACTGGCTGTAAGATCAGATACTGCCATTCATTGCTGCATGCCTTCTGATAGGCAACATTGAGTCTGCTGTAGAAGATCTCTATGCCGTCTGAACAATCAAATGACTAGTCGACCGCTAATCTAATGTGTAAACGACATCTTTCCATTGTTGAATGGCTGTAGGTAAAATGTAGACGACTTCTTAAAACTGGAAAAATAACATCACATTCTGTGCAGGGTGTTGTCTCTCAAGGACCAATCAGATTGTAGATGTAACGTCATTGGCTTTCTTTACAAGGCGTTGTCTCTCGGGGACCAATCAGACTGTAGACGTGACATCACTGGTGAAGCAGATAACTGATCATCGTGAAATCTTGTTCAAACGGTGATAAGTCTTGGTTGATGACATGTTAGAACAAGGCACAATAATCACAAATGTGTATAAAAATAATAAATATATACGTGCCAAAAACTGCATGCAACACAAATTTAGTTAGAAAAAAGCAAAAGAATGAGAGACTTATCACCGTATACGGGACCCCAGGTGCCTCCAGCCGTCCTTGTCAGACGACAGGGAGAGAGTGAAGTATCATGGCCGATCAGCTGACCATGTGCATGGGAAGGGAGGTAATACATGGGTGAGTGTGAATTTTACGTCCGCTTCTTTTAGAAGGGAACTTCAAGGGATTTCAGGTGTTCCACTACCTTCACCAGGAAGAGGAGATAAGCAATTAAGCATGAGTCAGGATAAGGAAAAATAATATTGTATGCATCAACACTGACTCACATCACCACAGACCATACACCATACCATATATCGTAATATGGTCTCTGACATCACATACAATTGTTTTCACATAATTTAATTATATCAGTACTTCAGCTGGACGTATTATTTAAGTAAGATTGAATACATATATCGCTGATGTGCTTGTAGTTAAGATTTGATACATAGAAAATACATTGACAGTGACATGAAGGGTAAGGTCTGACTAAGATATGGCCACTGATCTGCCATGTACATCCTGGGTTCTGGAACAGGTAGTCCTTGAAATTGCTGGAGAGATGATGGGACTGCCCTCAGCACACTCTATACTGGACATTCTCAGCCACATGTGATTTGTTACAAATCTAATGTATGCTGGGTAAGCCATGAGGTTCCTCTACACTATATCAGAATCACATGCTCTCCAAGAGAGGACCGTATAGAAAAAACTCAAATGGACAGACGCCTGTGACAGCTGTGATTGAATGAAATAGTGTAAGATGTTATGTGTATCAAAAGCACATCCATCCAGTAAACAAAACTGACCACAACTTTACGTATTTAGTGCTGTCATTTGTATCACCATGACTTATGCTTATGTGTGCACAGATCTTTTCATGTAGATGACATTTGGTGCGGAATCAGGGGTTGAGTTTTGCCAGTTCCTGTGCTTGGAAAAATGGCCAGACAAGTTGGACAGAATTTGTGCTTTTATGTAGTTTAAAGGCCAGACTGTACCCTTATGTACATGGAATGACTGCAGATAGCCTGGTTATGTATTTTTTAAAATATAGGTTTGCTAGAGAAGTCTATGGGAAAACATTTGGTGTGGTGTAACCATGAGTGAATGTTGACTGAGGTTAGTTTTACACAGGTTTTAGCAATATTCCTGCAATATCATGGCAGGGGACATCGGAAATGGGCTTCACACTTATACCCATGTGGGGAATCAAACCCAGTCTTCAGTGTGACAAGCAAATGCTATAACCATGAAGCTACCTACCGCTTGTTGAATTGTTGACTACTTTTAACTCTTTTTAACTAAGATAATAATTTTCTGTTAATAGACCCTAATGATTGTATACATTGTCTGCATAAACACTGTATGTTGATCTTTCTCCAAAATACGATTCATAGTAATGCACCAACCTAGATAATAACCATATATATATATATATATATATATATATACATACAAACAAGTGGTACAGCACAACCTCTGTTGTCCCTGCAGTAACCACTAAATGTAGTAGATCTACACAGAGAGAACCTTTTGCTTTCTGTTTGTTTCCATTATCAGTGTGGAAACTTCAGCACTATAGTGTATCTGAGCAGCATGTTCCCGTGAGACAATCCAGGACTAACTCACCTTATGCCAAGGCCTCATGTCCAGGTAGGTGTCTTGTGGCATACCTGCTATGTTGGGCACTGGTATTTTACCTATGTAGATGGAGGGAGTCTCCAGGTGACCTGATGCTGATTTCTTGGGACCAGCCCTAGAATATTACAATGAAGGAAGTTAATATGGTTACTCTACTCATTAATGAAAACCTCACAGTTTCAGAAAGAAGTGTCCTGATCTCAAGCGACTTGGAGCTAACGCCTGTACTGAGCACTTAATGGCTGCAGTGGAATGTGTCCACTTTACCCACAGTGAAAATGTTAACTGAATCCTCTCTAATATAAAGTGCACAGGACACCTACTACGACTAATAAAATAACAAGTCTGATCTGGCTTTTCTTGATCTTGATACTGAAATACATCTTTGATCACTAAGGTTTAACACTCCCTCACCTGTGCTGTCTGGTAAAGTTTGCAGGAGAATGAATATTCTCAAGTCTTATTGGGTAAATCTCCCAGTCTTCCAAAACCTTTCCATTCAATGTTACATTGGTTGTCAGGCCCTGTAAATTGTGCATTTCATTATTAAATGGAACACTGAAATTTTCAACACACACAATACATCAAGCACTATAGTTCCAAACAACTCAGGTTCCATGGATACTAATAAATCAAGCACTATAGTTCCCAAAAAATGAAGTTCCATTTGTACCAATAAATCAAGCACCATGGTTCCCAATAAATCAAAAATTATGGCTCCCAATAAATCAGGTTCCATGTTTCTCAATAAATCAGGCACCATAGTTCCCAATAAATGAAACACTATGGTTGAGCCACCTACCTTCAGGTTGTAGTTCATGAGTGTGGCAAATCCAATGCGGGCTTGGTTCTCCACCAGAATGTCTAGATACTGGCCAGCAACCCCAGTAATGTTCACCTGCCATGCCAGGTCCCGGTTAAAGATACCCATGGGTACCTGGAGATTCACCCAGAAAATTCTGATACAATTATATTGTATGCTTATAATGTCTCATATTATTTGCTTCTCTCCCCTTTCCGTCGGAAGTATAGTTATGTTCCCAATAACGGTGAAAACATCAAACCCGGACATGCTCACTAGCATCCCCATGATCATGTAGTAACTCATCACTCAACAAGAGAATGTCGCAATGGAATCCCATCTATTGACTTGCATTGTAAGGGGAAGTAATTTGTCAATTTGTTATTGCAAGAGGAGTTTAGAACTTAAACTGCAGTTGGAAATAAATCAAGAAAAACAAGTAGGGTGGATATTAGATATTCTGAATTACAGACAGAACATATTTTCATGTGACCCACAAAACTTTCAAAACGTTCTAATAAAATGCAAATTATGAAAAATAATCCATGGTTATGCTGTACAAAGGATATATGAAGAAGATCCAAGCATCAATTCTCATCATAACTGAGGTTGAACAGAGGAATTTTTGTCCCAGCCATAACATTGATATGGGATCTGCGTGTTTGGGGTTTGTGTTTTTGCCGTTCTTGGGAACATAGACACAGAGGTTTCCACTATACTTTCAGCAGAAAGGGGAGAGAAGCAGTTGGAGGGTAGTTTAGGATCTCTGTATCTTTTGTATGAATGTACAAATATGTCCAGTGTTTAAAGGGTGAATGAATAGTTTGTATACTGATGGTAGTGTTATTATTGCTTCAACCAACCTCCAGTACGGGGACCTGATAAACCCCACAGTCAGGGCCTCATAAACCTGTGGTCAAGTTTATTGAAAACAATGATGGTATGGCAGCAGGCATGTCACAGCCAAGCGTTAGTGTTTCAAGGTGCTTATGGTACTGAGGACCTATTCCAGTCATCCAAGAAGGAGCAAGAATGACTTGTGACAACATCGTGTCTACATACAGTTATCTTCTCACCAACCTCATTGACCATGACATAACCTCGATCCCTTGTTCCGTTAGTCACCAGTGGAGTTGGCAGTGTCCAGCTGCTCTTCAACACATGGCGATATAGGACGAAGCCATAATACTGGAAACAGACACAGCAGTACGTTCAGCAGACAAAAGCACAGTATTAAATTTGTCAAAATCTAAATATTTTAGATATTTAAATACTTACCTTACCATAGGTCTATAGCATATTACCTCCAGCTTTGCTTAATAGGAGATCTTATGGAGTTGAATTGCATTCAATCTTGAATGGCTACCTCTCAATCTACGACTGTCAGGATATGGAAGTATCTGGATCTCCCCACTTTTACTACTCGGTCCGAAGAGTCAGTGGCTTTGGGGCAGCTGGACCACTACTGATTCTCTAGTAAGCTGGTCTGCCGCATCAAACTCTTGTAAAGGACACTGGAACCAGAATCAGAGTAGCAGGTCATGCACTAACCACCGAAGGGGTACAGTATCTTAATTCATAAGTACAAGACCCCTATAGACCATGGTATGTAACATCATACCTTAAAGGGCGGCAGGACGAGTAAGTTGCTGCGCAACTACTAATGGTCCGAAAGACTGCAGCCCCTCGACATCTTCCACTGCTAAGTCCCACAGATAATGACTAGCAAAAACTGTTGAAGATTGCCAGAAGCTCCCAGGCCATCGTTGAAGCTAACGCCCGAATCTCATGTGGGTTGTTAGCCGATGGATGAGGAAGATTCTGTGCATCATAAGCCGTCAAGATGGTCTGCCTCAGCCATAAAGCTATGGTGTTCCTGATGACTTCATCTTTCGCTGTCGTAGAAAAAGGCAGGAACAATCTCTTCCTGGTTCCACGACGAGGCGTGGACTTTTTCATGTACAATCTACTGCCAGACACATATTAGATGACCCTGCGCACTAAACGCATTTGCGACAAGAGAAGCGATACAACGAATTGGGTGAGTACACTTGGCTGCTACAGGTAGCTTGACGATTATGCACGTGCAATACATGCTAACCGTGACATGTCTCGCTACTGATTTAGCCACCACCATTCAGTAACAGAAAACTTTTAACATATTAAAAAGTTAAATGAAACACAATTATCTATATGTAGTTATTATCTATTTAATATTTAGCAGACGAAAAGTCAACTTTACCCATTAAAACAACACTGCATATTCCTTTGAATGATAAGACTGCAATTTCAGGCAGAAGATACTGATATGCCACGCTAACCTTTAGTTAAGAAGAAGACAAATTGGTGATTGGGGCATTGACAAGCATTTTGGATATTCAACAATTTTGTTAAAAAAACCCAGGAAAATGTCATTTGCTTCGTGAATGGTTCGGTGGTCCTAAACATATTTGCTCAGTATATTGCGTTGATTCAATTCGTTGGGATTGTACCTGTTCCCACATCGAGTGTGCTATAACAATTCATGCGTGAAACGCACAGGGAAAATGAACTTCTCGATATTTATCAGACAACTCCCTCTTGTTTCAAGTGGATTGTTCTGTGGGGCGTTCCAAAGTATGCAAATTGGGGTCATTTGTCAGGTCGAGGATCATCTTATATGTGTTTACCAGTAGGAGCCCGAACCGGACACAATAACTGCTCCTCTCTATCCTCTGGTCCGATGATGATCGAAAGATGGTGAATAATCTGTGTAGTTGACCTGGCAGCTGGTTCTTTACCAGGAAATCCCAAAGGAGGCCAAGGTGTGCTGTCTGGTCGGTTCAAAATGGACCCTGGTCACGTTCAGTGCGTGAATCTTGCTCACTCTTGCTGCTATCGCCAACGCCAGCAAAAACAGTTTTCCTGGTTAGATGATCAAATGACGTCCTGTCCAGTGGCTCATAAGGGCGACCCCTCAAGTGTTGAAATACAACATTCAGATCCAACGCTGGTGGCCAGAACGTCGCCTTCTGGTCCTCCAGCTTAAACGCCTGCAACATAGCGATCAATTTGGGAATCTTAGAGACCTTCCTATCACTTCTAACAGCCAACAACGTATTCAGCCAACATTCGTATTCGAAAAATAGGTCCCAATAGTACTCCCTCAGAGTTTCCTTGAGCAACGTAAGTAACGCAATTGGGGCAATGCTGATAGCAGGCTTGCGAGAATTTTTCGAAAGTAGCCCACTTGTCATTGTAGAGTGAACAAGTGGAAGCTCTGTGTGCCCTGGCAATGATCTTTGCCACTTGAGACGAGTAACCTTTTGCCCTCAAAGTCCTTTGTAGACGGTCCTGGTGCATAGATGCAGTTGTGCCGGGTCCGGGTGTAATGTCCGACTGTGGGGATGGTGCAGCAACTGATCTCACTGTGGAAGCTGGAATGGACTTCTTCCTGCGAGACGGCATAGCTCTTCGAACCATGTTCTCACATGCCACCAGGGCACAACCAAAAGCAGACGGATCCTCACTGTGAGCTTGAGTTTTGCCACTACCGCTGGTACTAGCACTAGTGATGGGAAGGCGTACGCGTCTAGTCCTTCCCAACAGATCGATAGAGTGTTGGTCGCTCAAGCTGCTGGGTCTGGTATTGGGGACACATATACTGGAAGTTGAGTGTTGAACTGCGTGGCGAACAGATCTATCAGTAGACGTACGTGATCTTGGCATATGAGTCGAAATATCTCTGGGTGATGCACCCACTCAGTCGGCTTCCCTGGTCGCGAGAGCGTATCGGTTAATACATTTCTGCACCCTGGAATGTGGCAAGCTCTTGCCTTGATGTTTGCGTCTAAAATGCTGCGTAGGTGAAACATATGATCCAGTTAGGACTTGGATCTGGTTGTCCCTTGTCTCAAGATCAACCACACCACTGTCGCGTTGTCTGAAACAATCAGTAGGTTGGAGTGGCATAGTAGCGACGCCCAATGACTTACAGCTCAAATCACAGCTTCAAGCTACCGAAAACAGGCCCATCCTGACATTGTCTGTCTGTACGTGCGGGAGAGGGTACCTCTTCAACGGCCGTAACCTTAGTGCGTGTTAAATCTTGTGCTGATGTCAGAAGGCGAAACAACGACTGCCACTCTCTGAGGAGTAATGGTTCCGACAATCCCCTTGCCACACAACGGGAGATCTTCCCTCACCGGTCGAGAGGATATCGCACTCAATCTTACTGTGTCTGGAACAGGCCACCGATGAACACCAATTCCTGTGTGGGCTCTTAGTGTGACTTCTCTCAGTTGATCAACCATCCTCGCTACTCCAGGAGACGGATGGCGAAGTCTAGCTGTCTGCGTAGCAACTGAGACTCGAACTAGTTGAGTAGACAAACATCTATGTAAGGGTTGAGTTCTATCTGCCTGAGGTGAAGAAAACAAGTGATGGGTGTCGTAATTCTGGTGAATAGCCATGGGGCCGTGGAAATGCCAAATGGCAGGACACTGGTAATGCCGACCCTCGAATAAAAACCTCAGGAATTTCCTGTAAGCCGGGTAGATTGGGACGTGTAGATAAAATCTTGTATGTCGAGACTGCACAGCCATGTACCCGGAGGCAACTTGAGGCGTAACTGCTCTAAGGACACCATCTTGAAATGAGGAGGCTCCATCAGGTACCACTCGTTGAACGCTGCCATGTTGTGGATCATCCGTAGTTTGTTGGAATCATTCTTAGGAATGAGGAAGACCGGGGAGTACAACCCTGGTGAGAGGAGTGGGTCCGGTACTTCCTCGATTTCACATTTTAACAACAGCAATGTGATGTTGTCCCTTAACAGCTGGCATTGTGGCTCTGAGTATGTCCGTGTCTCCAGATGCAACATTAACGGTGGAGGTTGAATAATCGGTAGTCTGTAGACCCTTTTCAGTATTCCGGTAACATAAGGATCTTCGAGCTGGGCTGGGGGCAGGAGGTTCCAGTCGTGACAAGTGACGCCCTTAACGCCATGAGTAGGGGTGCTTCCCCCTCCCTCTTCCCCAGTTGTATCTGCTGGCTTAAGGCACTCAGTTGATGCGAAACTCTGGCCTCGACCTCTGGTCAAAGCCGACCTGATGGAGTCTCTTCTTGGAATGTAACGTTTCTTGCCTCTATCTTGTGTGCCTGATCTGCCACGAAAGAGTGCTTCAAACGTCGACAAAGACACCTCTGTATTCTAATTAGGGCATTCTAATCAACTTCCGTTTAAATTCCTCCTGCCAAGAGCATGCATCTAGAAAACCCATTCTGCATACAACCGTCGTCATTGCCAATGTCCTAACAAGTCATGCAACACCTTGCCTTGCCACATGAAAAGCGACAACAAATGCTCCAGCCTTGATTCATTATTTTCTGTTAAATCCACCGCTGCTACTGACTTAGCTGACGCTAACACTGATACCGTTTCAAGATGCACACCAATTCAGTAACCATTGCCTGTAGTCTAGAATCCTGAACCTTGTAACAAAGTGAAGAGGAAGCCCAGACTGTATGTTCAAGGATAATTTAGCAAAGTCCTCGTTCAATGACGAAATGGCATCTGCTACCATAGGGTGAGGTGGTATCATCAGCTCTGGTTCGACTCTTATAGCTCTGTCACTGTCTACTCCCAGCACTGAGGAGGGGCAATCCGGAAGCCTATCCGCTATCCAATCATACTCCCTTGATAATGGCAGGTATGACCCCTCACCTTCCTCCAACTGCGTAGGGTCGTCCTCATAATCTGGAGAAAAGCATTGTTCCTCATCAGCAATCCATGAAATGGAGGACTTGCGCTCCAGCGTCCGGATTCTACGTGTCCACTGTCTGGCTCCTGGGGACACAGATCGTGACCTAGACCGCCCATCCCTGCATGTGCGGTGGAGGGATCTGCCCCTGCGATTCGGCGATCCACGGGCTCCTCGAGTTGAGTTGAGGTAATATGCTATAGACGTATGGTAAGGTAAGTAAAAAAATATCTGATACATATTTAGTCTCACACAGTGCTCATCAGCTTTAAGTTAAAAAAACAGGGAGAATATATTAGTTTTACTGAACTTTTTCACAACACTTAAAAATTGTCTACAATCAATTTGAACATTTTGTTCATTTTTTTAATGTCTTCATTATTTTGCCATGATATAGAAAATAATTTTAAAGTTTACTAACTGGTTCAATGGAATAACTCCATCACAACCTAAATCAAATTATTGTGAACTTTAACAGAAAATATAGTGTTATGTTGAAGAGGTACATCTACTAAAATGTCACTCACAAACTTAATCTGTTCCATAGTGAGAGGGAAACGGGATTTGATCGGTCCACCAGGGCTTGTTGTTTCAAGAGATCCTTGAATTGTTGTCATCTGAAGACATGTCAAACATACAAGGTGTCACTTGAAATAAGGGAACAGAGTCTCGTTTCTTCTGTCAATCATAAAACACTGAGAACATTTAACAAACAACTGTTAAACACTAACTTTTATTCACAGCATGTAATAGTTAAGGCAAATGAGGTGAGTTCTCAAACAGATGTTTTACTCTGAAGATGCTAATGGAAATCGATCTATTTCTTGACCATAGTGCTACTGATAGCAGGTTGAGTTTTGGCTTGCTTCATTTTATGCCTTGGTCTCACACAAAGCCAAGATACAATCAATACAATGACACACACTGTAACCACAATTCATAGCTCATACAAGACACATTGTAACCGCATTTCAGAGTTTACAAAAGACACACATTGCATCCACATTTCAGAGCTCATACAAGACACACATTGTAACCACATTTCGGAGCTCATACAAGACACACAGTGTAACCACATCTGGAACATGTATGACAAAGCACACATTGTTACCACATTCGAAGCTTGTACAGAAAGTCACACATTGTAAAAGATATGACACATGAAAAACCCTGAATCACAATCCCTGCAGAATACCACCAAACACATCAATCTTCAATCAATTCATAAGGACTGATCAAATGTGTATATTTCATGACATATATTTATGATTTTGAGCATCCTTCAAACATTATGTCCTAAATAATGTCACACTCCACTTACAAAATCCATCTGCACATTTCCATAGGGACACTTGGGAGTGTTTGGGGGGATCGGCTCAGCTGGTAGGGGGTTATACTGAAACAAGATATTGCAGTATGTCGTATATGAGTGCATTAGGTATCAAGTCTCTGCATTTCTTATAAGGCTTCGAGAAAAACATACTGAATTCCACATTTTAACACCTGTTTCACACAAAACCAAACACACATCTTCTCAGGTGATTTGTTCTCCTCTACATGTGTGTTGCATGTGTCAAAGTGTGTACACCATACATCACAAAGATGTCCCTGTAACCACTAAGTGTGTACACCATGTGTCACATAGATGTCTCTGTAACCACTAAGTGTGTACACCATGTGTCACATAGATGTCTCTGTAACCACTAAGTGTGTACACCATGCATCACAAAGATGTCCCTGTAACCATTAAGTGTGTACAACATGTGTCACATAGATGTCTCTGTAACCACTAAGTGTGTACAACATGTGTCACATAGATGTCTCTGTAACCACTAAGTGTGTACACCATACATCACAAAGATGTCCCTGTAACCATTAAGTGTGTACAACATGTGTCACATAGATGTCTCTGTAACCACTAAGTGTGTACACCATGCATCACACAGATGTCTCGGTAGCCATTAAGTGTGTACACCATGTGTCACTATGATATCCCTGTGACCATTAAGTGTGTACACTATGTGTCACACAGATGTCTGTGTAGCCATTAAGTGTGTACACCATGCATCACACAGATGTCTCTGTAGCCACTAGGTGTATACACCATGTGGCCCACAGATGTCCATGCAGCCATTAAGTGTGTACAACATGTGGCACACAGATGGCTGTGTAACCACTAAGTGTGTACACCATGAGGCACACAGATGTCTGTGTAACCACTAAGTGTGTACACCATGAGGCACACAGATGTCTGGGTAGCCATTAAGTGTGTACACCATGTGGCAAAAAGGTGTCTGTGTAGCCATTTAGTGTGTACACCATGTGTCACTATGATATCCCTGTGACCATTAAGTGTGTACACTATGTGTCACACAGGTGTCTGTGTAACCATTAAGTGTGTACACCATGTGGCAAAAAGGTGTCTGTGTAGCCATTAAGTGTGTACACCATGTGTCACTATGATATCCCTGTGACCATTAAGTGTGTACACTATGTGTCACACAGGTGTCTGTGTAACCATTAAGTGTGTACACCATGCATCACACAGATGTCTCTGTAACCACTAAGTGTGTACACCATGCATCACACAGATGTCTCGGTAGCCATTAAGTGTGTACACCATGTGTCACTATGATATCCCTGTGACCATTAAGTGTGTACACTATGTGTCACACAGATGTCTGTGTAGCCATTAAGTGTGTACACCATGCATCACACAGATGTCTCTGTAGCCACTAGGTGTATACACCATGTGGCCCACAGATGTCCATGCAGCCATTAAGTGTGTACAACATGTGGCACACAGATGGCTGTGTAACCACTAAGTGTGTACACCATGAGGCACACAGATGTCTGTGTAACCACTAAGTGTGTACACCATGAGGCACACAGATGTCTGGGTAGCCATTAAGTGTGTACACCATGTGGCAAAAAGGTGTCTGTGTAGCCATTTAGTGTGTACACAATGCATCACACAGATGTCTGTGTAGCCACTAAGTGTGTACATCATGTGGCACACAGATGTCTGTGTAACCACTAAGTGTGTACACCATGAGGCACACAGATGTCTGGGTAGCCATTAAGTGTGTACACCATGTGGCAAAAAGGTGTCTGTGTAGCCATTAAATGTGTACACAATGCATCACACAGATGTCTGTGTAGCCACTAGGTGTGTACACCATGTGGCACACAGATGTCCATGCAGCCATTAAGTGTGTACACTATCTGGCACACAGATGGCTGTGTAGCCAGTAAGTGTGTACACCATGTGGCACACAGGTGTCTGTGTAGCCATTAAGTGTGTACACCATGTGGCACACAGGTGTCTGTGTAGCCATTAAGTGTGTACAACATGTGGCACACAGATGTCTGTGTAGCCACTAGGTGTGTACACCATGTGGCACACAGATGTCTGTGTAGCCATTAAGTGTGTACACCATGTGGCACACAGGTGTCTGTGTAGCCATTAAGTGTGTACACCATGTGGCAAAAAGGTGTCTGTGTAGCCACTAGGTGTGTACACCATGTGGCACACAGATGTCTGTGTAGCCATTAAGTGTGTACACCATGTGGCTCACAGATGTCTGTGTAGCCATTAAGTGTGTACACCATGAGGCACACAGATGTCTGTGTAGCCATTAAGTCTGTACACCATATGGCACACAGATGTCTGTGTAGCCACTAAGTGTGTACACCATGTGGCACATAGATGCTTGTGTAGCTATTAAGTGTGTACACCATGTGGCACACAGATGTCTGTGTAGTCATTAAGTGTGTACATCTTGTGGCACACAGATGTCTGTGTAGCCATTAAGTGTGTACATCTTGTGGCACACAGATGTCTGTGCAGCCACTAAGCGTGCACACCGTGTGGCACACAGATGTCTGTGTAGCTATTAAGTGTGTACACCATGTGGCACACCATCTCTTCCTGTACAGCATGTGTATTATGAGTTCAACGAAAGGACAACAAAAACCTAACATCTCAATTTTTCTAAGATAAAATTTGTCTGGAGAAAGTCCCTTTGCTGCCTTTGTATTCTGATATATGCAGCATCTCTTCAGTGAAGGCTTCCAGTTAACTATTATAGTTTGATCTGCCAATGACTCCAACCTAGCCGATAGCAGTTTGAGGTGAAACAAACTTAATTCATCTTACCTACAAGAGAATATTTACCTTTGATATGACCTGCCTGATGGCAATGTATTTATCTGTGATGTCACCAGTCTCATTAAGAGGGGAGTCATAGTCATAGCTGGTTGGTACAGGTTGGTAAGGAGGGGCATTGGCACCTACAAGCAACCCACATCTCCTATAGTCCATCAACCTCAGTTTTGGAATATGGTGTTTAGCAAGTTTAATTAAAACTAATTTAAATTTAGTTCAATTTGAACATCAAACGCTAGCCAACTACAATTCACTCAGTTAATAATGATATCTGATGACCTAATTGGGTGCTGAATTTCAGAAAAATTTGAGTCAACTTTGAAAACTTTTCCTTAAGAAACTATCATATAAAGTTTCTGACAACAACATCTTCACAAGGGAGTACTGGGAGGTACTGGAATAGCTATAAACAATGTCGCAGTGTTTGTCAACATGCTATGTACATAGCTTGCATGAAAACGTGTTCCAAAAGTTAGATTGACAGACTACATGCAATACTCATGATTTACTTCAAGAATCAACAGGGGGCTATTTATGCCACATCAGAAGCAAAAGCTGTCACTGCTGATATCATATGAAGTCTAGTCACTTAGCCCTGGAAAGAATTTACTATAGTATTTAGTTATTTCTCATTTCTGATGTATGTGTCTGAACATGCATCAAGCAGTAAACAAGGAAATATACATCACCATTCCAGTAACCAAAGTTGGTGCCTCCTTCAAACATGTACCTGAGAAAACAAGGAATGCTTCCATTAATTGGTCCAATGTTCTTGCCTCAATGCTACGATTAGTAAAATACAATTTCCATTCAAAACGTTACCTGGTGTCCAAGACTGTTATGCTATGTACAAACAGATCTGGTGACATTTCCATTAATCAGCAGTAATGACAAAGTTATCATCACTAAAAACAACTTGACGGTTCAAGTATATAATATTTGTGTCAGAGGTAAAAGCAGTGGTTGACAATCATATCCACTGACAATCTTAAGTACTTGCTAACAATCTAAATACACCCAGCAAGATGATTCCAGTGACATCTTATTCAAACTCACATGTTGATGTTGGCGCCATAGTCCAGGAGCAGGTCTAGACTCTTGGCCACTGATCTTATATCTGTTATTGAGTGAGGGGAACCCCAGTGATCCAGCCATCCAGTGTAGAACTCAGAGTTCACCTGAACAGGAACATCACACTAATTATAAGCTACTACAGTGACGCCTTCAAAGAATAAAATTGAGATTGCATAAACCTCAAGAAGAGTGAAAGTGTGGACCAAGAATAATTACAATTTACAGTTAAGTGGTAATGGTTACAACACGGAAACCTTCACTTCACCTGTAGTTAAGTACTCACAATTGTGCTGAATGTCTGATTTAAGAAATTACCACAAGCCAACCTTGTCTCCCAACTTCAGCTGTACACCAAATAATAATGATTATTCTTCACAAATATAAAAAAGATTTGCATAAAAAACAATAAAGCCATTTCCCAAATCGGAAAACAATTCATTAAATGATTGTAATGTTATTGGTTGGAACAAATTTGATGTGGGGCTTTTCACTAGTTCAAAAGATGTAATTTGTGATAATTCTTGATACATACAAGATATCATAATATAATTATGCACTACACCTCCCCTACAGATATGGAGGGTGATCACAGACATTAAAAAACAATCATATGTATTAAAGATATTAGTTGAACTAAAATTCCCTTGGGTTTTGTAAGTTCAAAATATGAAAACAGATGGAACTCTTTAAAAGATGAAAACCAGAACCAACCTTTTAAAACATATAAAACATCCATAGCTTAAAACATTTAAACAAACTATTCTAAGTTTCAGTTTTGAAATTGAAATAAACATAAAACCAAAATGAAAATTTGCACGGCATTTCTCCATTTGATAAAACAGGTTGTCACCAAATTGGAAAAGCTGTAATTTTAAAAAATACTAAATACCAAAAACAAAATGTTCACTGCACCCCTGAGACAATGAAGGAGGTCACCATTTTGGGTTAGGTTTATAAAAATGAAAAGATGAGTTTCTGTAATGCTGCACAGATGTGATCAGTGGTTGCAACTAGGAGTTCAATAATAAAAGCAGCAAGCACACTATATTTTATCATTTAAACAATGATTACCGCTGGTCCATTTGGCTCATAATCTCTCTGTGCAGCAAAGTTCTTGGCAGGTGTATCTGAAGGAACACGGGAAATGATTTCAATATTTGTTTATTATAAGGTCAAACAATGTTGTATCCAAGGGACTAATGGAAAAATGTCAAGTTATCGAAGGTGGGGCATAAGAGCAACATGATGAGTAAATAAAAAATATGCACAGATGAAGGTTTTACTTTGGGATAATTGTCAGTTTCACGCATCCAAGTGAAACCTTGTTTGGTTGTACTTTCAAATTACTTCTAACAAATAAGCCCATATAAAATGATATACTTATATATTCCACAGGTATTTCTTAACTATTACAGCATGTCATATTTATGTAGGATTTATGTGAGATTAAAGTGCAGTTAATGTCACTTGGAAACGACTTTCCCAAAAGTCATTATAAATCTGCTGACAAGCCATTTATAACACTAATAATCACAAGGAAATGTGATGTATATAGAGATTATTGTATGAGCAAGTGTGCCATATTAGTTATACGAAGCAAGTGTGAAATCTTGTAATGCACAAGCATTTTATTCATGAGCAGTAAAACACAGTTAGCAAGCGTGGTGGTCCTCTTCATTGAGATCACATTCCATTCCAATTCATTTACTGATGTCACAGACGTCGAATATAATGATATGTGCACATGTGTGTATATGATATATACAACTGGATGTAAACACACACAAAGTCCAGTCAACCATTTTTGTTATTTGTAATTATTTACAAATCCTAGATTGGCATCAATCTAATTAGAATAGGAAGAATAACTTAAAAGTTCATAAATACATTCTTAATACCAAACTAACAAGCAAAAGAAAACACACACGTTGTGTTTCTTCCAGTAAGATAAAAATAGCAAAACCTTTAGACGAAACAGAAAATGTATGTTGACACACCGCAACATATAAGTTGATCAACAAAATGACATTGTAACAATAAACAGTGATGTTGTGATGACCACTGTGGATGGTTCCTTTGATTACTAGAAGGTCAAGACCATTCCATGCAGCAGTCAGTCAACATGTATGACAGCTACGCGAAGTCGTTTTGTCATTGAGAATCGGCTCACATGATAGACCCAATGATGATGTCACCATTAACATCGTAGGTGTTGGCATTACATGGGTGAATAACCCACCTTTAGTGACCCGCTTGGGGTGTTGTGATTCTGGGATGTTCACTTTCTGGGTCAATTGCATGTCTGGCCTGTCAAATTGAAATGGTTTATGGTTTGCTTTATGGCTCTTGGAAACCCCTTTTGTGACATTCCTGTGGCCCATTCAGTCTTGGTAGTTTCTTGTGAGAATTTTGTCAAGTGATTGTTCATTCTTCAGGACAAACAGGTTTTATACACTCCACACAAAAAGTGTTTGTGCATGGGACAATAATCACAATTTTGCAAGAATTTATGCAAAACACGTACAAATGTTTCTGCTGGCATTTTGGCAAATGGAACATGTCAGTTGTATTTTGTGTAATCAGTGTTCTTCAATAATTTTAATAAACAGAACACAAATTTGGGACTGCTGCAACAATTACATCTGAGTACTTTCTTTTGCTTGTCAGATTATTTTACAAATATTTCTATGTCAAAACAAAATCCTTACATGATACACCAAAGTCAACAGTGGCGTAGGCGCCAGAGATGGCACCACACTTGAGGTAGCTGTCTCCATCACCATCAGTGGTATAGATAACAACTGTGCTGCCCAGTACCGATCGCACTTTGTTGTACAGAAAACGGACGTAGTCATAATCACAGGCAAAGTAACTGCCATACTCATTCTCAATCTGAAAAACAAAAACATAAATGACTTTTCTCTTTTTGTCATTTGCACAGGATTTCATGCAAATGAACCCTACAAAACTAGATCTCATGCCTCCCCACCCCTGTCAGTATGGGGTGACCACTCTGATCACACTAAACATACCAGCTTCTCCCTCAACTCACATGTTGGTATATTTTAGTAATATCAGTGTATGAAATACACCCAAAACCCAGCCAGACATCAGGGCTGAGAACTTAAAAATGTTACCAGCCCCAAAAGGATTTAAACTAAATTTACCCAGATTAATGGAACATCTAAACTTTTTACCAGATCACTGGGATGACTAGCTGTAACTTTACACCATAGTCAGAAATCTATCTATTCTCGGGCTGTTGGACAGGCCTTATTTCTTACACTGGTAATATGTCAATACGTCTAATACTTAAGGTAACTTGAAAGCAAGTGGCGTGACAAGCTCTACTGGCATTTTCACCATAAAGGACAGTTACTATAGCTGGACAACGTGCAAATATGTCATGCAAAGTAAGGCTGAGTCATACCCAATATAGAAAGACAAAATGGAAAGTGGTCACACATTCTATGTGTTATATTTCAGATTGGACTTTCTGAATAAACAGGAGGAGATTCTAGTATTTTGGGAGGTTATTTATAGCTTTTGGCCATGGAAGCCATGTCAGTTTATACAAGTTTGCACAAAGTAGGTGATTTGGATTATATGTTATGTGTAACATGGTCAAAGACAAAACAAAAACTATTTTTTAAACCCACAGTTTTCTGGTCAATACAAACACAAAACAGCAGCTGTTCTCAAAAGTTTACAATAATTAAAATAGCATCAAGACAGAGATTTATATAAATTGCTATTTTCTGAATAAAATTGATATTTATACTAATCCTGACTCATGCTTATTATGCATATTTCATCCCTCATTGCAAAGATAGTGGAACACTTGAAATTCCTTGAAGTGCCCTTCTAACTGAAGCAGATGTATTCAAGGCCAATATGGTCAAATGACCAGTCATGCTTGTCACTCTCTCTGAAATCTCATAAGCCTGACACGAGAGTTACTGCGAATTTAGCGTCTAATGCAACTGTATGTCAAGATTGCTATCAAGACCAGTCGCGACTCTTCTTCATGTGCAAGTATCTTCATTACAAGTACAGGGTCATAATCACTCACATGTCAAACCATGTGCAATAAGTCCAGAGCATGTATTTCTGAAATTTGTGCCGCTGTTGCCAAGGAGAGTAGAAACAGTGTTTTCTGTGCCAATAATTCAAGCAATGTCCAGTCTGGTAGCTCATAGACATCACTTGTGACGTGTTGTAGTACAACATTCAAATCGCAAGCTGGAGCTTTAAACTTGAGTTGTTGGTCTTCCAGCTTGAACAAACTTAGTGAGGTGAGTAGTTTCGGTACTTTTGTCAGCTTGATCCCAGTTTTCATGGTGATAACAGAGCCTAGTGCTGCCAAGTATGTCTGGAGTGTAGAACCTTTCAGTCTTCTGGTATGTCATAGATGACATAAGTAGTCCGCTACTTGAGGATGTGTGGCCTTTGTTGCAGTGAAGTCTTTCCTTCAAACCCCATCTATTTATTGTCGTATAAGATGCAGTGACTGCCTACGCTGCTCTAGTAGAATATCCTCAATGTTTTAAGCAGGCTTTGATACGATCCAGCCGTGAAGTTCGAACAATGTCAGATTGCTGTGTACTTGTATGGGGTGCGGATGGACTGGCAGTTGTAGTGTCGGTTGTCCTAGACCTTCGATGAGTACTGGGAACTAATCTCTTGGCGTTCTCTGTTTTATCTTTCTGATGACTTTCAGTACTGGAGGGGAAATGTGGAAGCGTTCTGCCCTTCCTACAAGATGCTGACAGCATCTGTTGCGCACGGCCAAGCTAACTGATCTGGCACTGGAGATACGAATATTGGTGTCTGCTTGATGAACCTTATGGCAAATATGTCTATTTGCGGAAATACGAAGGTTTGTTTCATGAGTCAAAACGCCTCTTGATGTAGCATTCACTCCATTGGAGATAATTGTAGTGACAGTGTGTCGGTCATGACATTGCATGCACCAGGAATATAACATGCCTTTACGTGGAGGCTCACATCATTGACAGTGTCAGGACAGCGACAGGATGTCCTGTGCAATGGGAGCACTTGCTGAGTCCAGATGAGTGACAAAAAGAGCTCTTGCTGTTGCGAGCGTTGTACTTCTTATCTCTCACTCTCTAGAACCCGAAAAACTTTGACTTGTTGGAGTAATGCTGACATGTCTGTTTGAGGACAGTAGTCAAAGTGTCAATCAGCTTTATGAACATTACTTCCCAGGAGTCCTGAGTGATGGATTTAGTGATGTCCCTGATTATGCCGTTGATGCTGACCGGGGTATGCAAGGTTTTAGTAAAGCTGTTGCCCCAAGGTGACGCAGATAATAATTGTTGCTGGCGTAGTAGATTCAATCCTGCGGAGGTAGAACCTAGATTCTCCAAGATGAATTGTTCATCCTTCTCCTGAGTGGTGAGCACAGAGAGGATCATCCTATCTTCTTCAGTGTCCAGGTTGCTGAACTTGGAGATGAGAGCCTTGTTGATAGCCTGGAACAGGTGAATCTGAAGAGGGTGTGTCGAGTGGTTGTATTCAGTTCAGCCAGTCACTTATCCTCTAGTTTGCATGACCTGTTGTGTGTCTCATTGATAAGCTTGTAGTCCTCATCTATGTTGGGTGCTTTCATGAAGGACTCCATGTGACGTATTGGGAATCGACGAATGCTGAATCTGGAATGTGTGGCTGCTGATACTTAGTCTCCATCTGCTGATACTTGGTCACCGTCTGGAGTTTCGAGGATTGTAGATATTGGCACAATCCTAGGAAACGTCAACATGTTGATGTCCTCGTTATTCATCTTATTGGTGAGAGCTTCATTGCAGTCTTTCAGTATGGTGAGATGAGGTCCAACTCATTAGTAATCCAGGATGTGATCTCTGAGTTGGAGAAGAGGGCTTCCTTCAGTGATAGAGATTGGCAATGTCTATCCCTGTCCATCGAAGCATCTGCGTTTGCAAAGTGGGGAATGACGTACACGCAGTCTCCTGTCTGTGTGTATCCCTGAAACGACTGTCATTTCGTGAATGCCTTCGCATATGCCAACGAACCGTCACGTAGGGTGACTGTAGTTGTAGCTGATGACTGACGTATCCATTCCTCGACAAAACGGTAATCCATCAGATTCATCATGTGCGTGGTGAACTGCTGCATGAAGGTCGATGTCAAGTGACTGTGGTGCATTCAGCGGTGGATGATTCGCAAAAGCATCTGATGCATTGTGTACAGACGTTGTAGATGTCTGCATAGAAAGTAACACTCTCTGAAAACTGTAACACTGTTGTCAATGTATCTGATGAAGGTCTAGCAGACTCTGAATGTTGATCAGGAGTGCTGATGATTTGTACGTCAGGAAGTAGCAGTGAAGGTTCATCGTAGATGTGACATTCGTCTGGGGGGACAATCTCATCGCTGAAGGACTTCGCAAAAGATATTGAGTGTAGTTTCAGTGTTGATCGCGGGGACTGCTGATGATCATGTATGCTTTGTCTACATCTGGTGCTCTGATGGAGGGTTCCACATAGTGAAGACTAAAGCGACGAGCGTTGAAAGGTGGCATATATTGTTGTTGAAACTTGGATGCTTACTTGAATGCTGTAGATAACTTCTCAGAAATCGTAGATATCGAAGCTATCACCGGAAACATCAACACATGTCTTCCTTCTTCATCCTATAAGTGTTGGGTTAGTTGGAGTCCTTGGATGGTGAGACTAAGTCCAGACCATTCATGATCCACGATGTGACTTCCGAGTCCGAAAATAGGGCTTCTCCCGGAGATGATGATCGGTAGTATCTGTCTTCATCCTTCCATGAGTTGTCCATCCTTCCATGACGCATTTGATGGATGCTGATGATCCTTCTCATGTGAGCCCAGGTCTGAAGGGGACGACGTGTGATGAGTGTTGTCTCAAGACTGAGACTGATGAAGATCTTCTTCATTGACAAGTAGACCTGTGACTGCACTCACCCACGTGATTGTGCTCATCCGTGTGGGCGCATTCACATGAGTGCACTCACCCATGCCGGTGCACTCACTGGCCGTAGGTGGATCTCTCACCGAACTGCAACGGGATGATAAGGACGACGGTGACGATTCTCCTGAGCAGGTGCATGCATAAGCCTCCTCTTCATCCTCTGGAGTCAGTGCAGACCTAGTTGAGTGCTCACACGGCCCAGCAGTCGATGTAGTTGAAGATTGTAGTGCTCATTTTTCAACATGACCTCCAAGCTCATGCTGCAAGAAGGTGTGTGCGTCGAACGGCTGCACTGAGTGCAGTAACAGCTCGTAGAGATGTCTGCTGTGGTGATCGAGGCTGCTGACGAAGTCTCTGTTGTCTGACGACCCAGAGCGGTGATGATGTAGTCATGGCCGATCTAGGAGCAGCTGTCAACGTAGCTGAAGACTGTAGTCTTAGTTCTTCTTCAACATGACCTTTCCAGGCTCATGTTGCATGAAGGCGTCTGCGTCAAACAGGTGCGTTGAGTCCAGTGACGGCTGACTCGCAGAGATGTCTACTGCCATGACCAAAGCTGCTGACGAAGTCTATGTTGCTTGAAGTGTAGTAGCATGTACGGCGGATCATCATAGATATGTCGTTCCTGTAGAGGGACGATCTCGTCACCACAGGACTTCTTCGTCAAAGAATGTTGATTGTGAAAAGACTTTGTTTCAGACGACTTCGTCTTTGACAACAATGGTGACCTAGACTTCTTAGGCTGCGATAGCCCCATTCCCGATGAAGTACTCTTCTGTGGTCTTGGGGTCTTGGGGTCTCAGCTGACGAAATATGTGCTGTATCAACACACAATAATCACAAATAAACAAATTGTGATACATATACATAAACCAAATTCCGCATACGACATAAGTATAGTTAAAGGACCGAAATAGTTAAAAAATTTATCGCCATAGTGGAGACTCCAGGTAACTACAGCCGCCCTCGTCAAGTGATAAGGAGAAAGCGAAAATCATGGTTGGTCAGCTGACCGCGGGAGAAGGGGAGGCTGCACGTGGGTTAGTGTATTTTACATCTGCTTCTTTTAGAAGGGAACTTCAAGGGATTTCAGGTGTTCCACTACCTTCTCCAGGGAAGAGGAGATAAACAATAAGCATGAGTCAGGATAAGGAAAAATTATGCAGATCAACCACAAACAGCCGTAACCTACATTGGGAGAACGATTTCATCAAATGAGACCAATTTATATTTCAACAATTTTACATCATGATGATAACAAATACTATCCAAAAACCAAATATGACACAATTTAGTTTAAAGGATCGATACATAAGCAAAAGTTTATTGATGTATCGAACCCAAAGTGCCTCCGGTCGTCCTCATTGGCAGATGAAGGAGACAGTGACAAGCATACCTGGTCATGTGACCATATTCCCGAGAAAGGGAGACTTCCAGTGGGTGAGTGTATTGTACATCCACTTCAGTTAGAAGGAAACTTCAAGGGATTTCTAGTGTTCCACTATCATGAGTCAGGATAAGGGAAAAAATAAGCTTTATTGTACCGATCCATGGATGAAAATTTCCAACTGTAGAAAATGTGCATGCAAATTGGGCATTTTAACAAATGGACCAATGATCACTGTTACGCCTACTGACACAGCCTGCTGCCTTTCTCCTGACTGTGGTTTAAAGCTCAAGTTTGATGACTTGTTAGCCAGAGGTACACTGTTAGACACATTAGTATGCAGTTGCAGTTGATGGAATTTAGTTGGTGGTAGTAGCAATGCAAGCATAATCTGGTGTTATATCAGACATATTTTGATAAATGAGCTCCATCCTCACCTGCACCATTATAATAGGACCACCATTTTCATACAGGAATGGTTTGATCTTGGGCAGCAGCACACTATACCATTTATCCACCTCGGCAATGTAGGCTGCAACATATTGAAACAGTATAAGCTATACCAAAGATGTGTCAGAAAAAACATACATGACCTACTACCATCAGACTAATGGCTGCAGGTAATTATGTTTCCTTTGATCTACTGATGACGGTAGCAGTTCTCAAGCTCACAACTAGATATAAGTTCAGCATTTTTCAAATAGATCACTGTCCCATCATCCCCTCCCCCTGATAAATGTTCTTAATGAAACACAATGGTTAGTCAAGCAGATCACTTGCCATTCTCTCACCCTTGCTCTCTAACTTTTTGCCTTGCACCTTGACAGTGACACAAACAAACTAACCACATCCAAAATGTTACATATCCACAAATTTGAACAAGGTGGTCACTACTTTCATTCTCCATGATGTCAAAGATGCTTATATACAATTTGTTGACCTCCTTTTATTAGTTTCCACTTACAGGGATCACTGGTTCGCAGCACCATGTCTGGGTTCTTGGTCAACAGCCAGGCCGGGAAACCTCCCTACAATCACATCTCATGTAGTTTTAATGACACTTCTTTGTGGTTCAGCAAGAATCTAAAATCTTGTCTCAAAGATGCAGTTACCTTAAGATGGTAAGAACAATATTTTTATTTTCTAATTACATCCTTTAGGCCAAACCAATGTAATTTCCTCTTTCTATCGGATATTTTCAGATAAATTTGCAAAAGTGAAACATAAATCTCCACCAGAAAACTGAGCATAAGAATTGAAATTGGTATGACCATACACTATGACCCCTTGTTCAGTGATCAATGAAAAGATTAAAAGTGTCCTATACAAACTTACTGCACAGGCATAGGTACTAGGTCCTGCATGGAATATTTAAACATGCCTATACTGCCCAGTGTCTGACTGATGGCAATACCTTTGGGTCATTTGACTAATGACCTCTGAGAACAAGGTGTTTTGTTGAAATACCGTATATTACCGTGTATAAGCTGACCCCGTAGATAAGCCGACCCCCTAACTTGACCACCAAAATCAGTGTCAAAAATGGTATGTTTCGTGCATAAACCGACCCCCCGCATCAGACATCTGCTAGCTACAGTCCTGGATGTAAAACGTAACTATGGTCACAGTCAATCTACATGCTATCTTTATTATTATCGAGTTAATGGTTCTCACACACTCAAGAACATTTGTTGTCCTGATTATTGCATGAATAATTGTAAAACATGTCCCTAACTTAATTAAATTTCCCTCAGATAACGTTATCTTGAACACAAGCCATCATTCAGTAGTTGATAATGTCTGTGTGTTGCAAATGTTTTCATTACTGGCCGAATGAGCACTGTTGTCCTATATCCTTATCTGACGACACTGCCAAACTGAGGCTAGAACAAGTACATATGTACAGTTTAACACCACTAATCCATACAGTTCAAGTGAACCTTAGCACATTAATATATTTCCAGAATACTGAACTTGTTTAAGTAGGACTGTTCCTGTACAGAAATCACCTAGGAAGGAAGGGACTCCAGATTAACAGGGTTCATTGTTCATCTTCCTGGGACATGGACACACACACATTAGCTGTCTCAAAATGAAGTGTCAGCCAGTCAAACAGACAATTAATCAGTTCAGTCTGTTCAAGATGTCAGGTTGTGAAGAATGAGTTTAGACCCCCCCACCCAAGAGCAGTAAGATATTAAACTAGCTGCTTACAAACTACACCACATACTGGGTGCCAACTAAGGCTAAACTGGGTGTCTCTGAGTACTGGATACTCCCTGATGTCCAAGCACTGAAGGAGACTTACAAACTCCCATTCTCCACAGATGTAGGGCCCAGAGCGGAGGAGGACATTTAGCCCCACTTCATGTGCCGTCTTCAGGAAGGTTTCAAGGTCAGCAAGACCAGTCCACTGGTAGTCCCCGGGGATCGGTTCGTGAATATTCCAGGGGACATAACTGAAAGGAAGAAAGGTGGTTGATTTGGATAACTTTGTTTTCATTCCATGTATCAGATGCATGACTTGCCATTTTCATGCTATATTTTGGCTGTCTTGGTATAGCATTAGTTAACATGTTCCATTCTTTTTAGAAATGTTACTTGTTACTTGTTCCCAAAAGTTACTTGTTATTAGAACTGTAATTCCTATCAGTTATCACTTGGGGTGTAACAGAAATTTAGGTATTGATATATTCACACTCTATATGAACTTGATTACAACATATTAATCAACATAACATTTTTCTGTTCATTAGCACAGCCTGGTTCCTGGGGTCTACTGCACTGTGCTTCAACTCTCACCCTGGCAATGATTACCAAATGGTGGCCTTCACTAATAGGCAACATATCATATATTTATTGTGGAAAAATCCAAGCATTTTCATATACATCACCAGAACAACACCCATCTGGTGCATGAAACCATTAATTAAGCAGTTGTGAGATGTAAAAGTCCTCATTACATGGGGGAAATTTAAACAGTGACACACACCATTTTAAGCACTGTTGATATTTCGTGTCAGCTTGCTATTACCATGAAATCGTACATATAAAACATGGCTGTGAATTACCACACTGATCGAATATAGTTACATGGTAGCTTTAGTGGATACATTTTTCAAATGCCCAGTGAAATATCGAAAAGTGTCTGAATCGGTTTGTAAAACAACATGAAAAGGTTATCATGCCAATATCAATCAGAAATATTCATGACTGTAACAATCAGGATGTTATCAATACACAAAATATACACAAATACATTGCCCTATACAATGATTTTGACACATTGTTTGACTAATCTGAATATATGAAATACACAGTATGATTAGTATGTTAATACATCACAAAAAGTATGCATACATTACCATAAAAAATACACAAAAAATAACTGTTTAGACAGATGTATATTCCATTATCTGTGAACTGTTGAATTAAGGGTGATGTTACAATGAAAACTGTCCTGAGTACTGAAATTCATATTGCATGGAGCCATTATGAGGGTATACGTTTGTTATATATACAGATATTTTGAGTTGCTTTGGCCATTAGAATAGATTGGCTACATGTATATAATCACAATTTACATAATTTGTCAGAAATTATTTAGCCAGACAACTAGTTGGGTAAAATGTTGCTTTGCCTTACGTTACTACACTTTACAGCAATGCATAAATAAATGGCCAAACACACAATGATTCTGCCTTGAATTTTGTAGAATTTGCTCTTAAATTGTTGATCAGTTCACTATTGTGATTTAAATAGTAGCTGGTTTCAAAACTACATGTACCCCACTCCTCACAGTATGCTACCCCAGATAGAGCTACAGTTATTTAGGTATGTTGACAGTGTGTCAGTACTACTTGTGCCCTACTCCCCACCCTATGCTACCCCCAGATAGAGCTACAGTTATTTGGGTATGTTGACAGTGTGTCAGTACTACATATTCTGTACAGACCTAAGATACTAGAGGTATGTTCTGTTAAATATTACAGACCTACGATACTACTGGTATGTTCTGTTAACTATTACAGACCTACGATACTACTGGTATGTTCTGTTAACTATTACAGACCTACGATACTACTGGTATGTTCTGTTAACTATTACAGACCTACGATACTACTGGTATGTTCTGTTAACTATTACAGACCAAGATACTACTGGTATGTTCTGTTAACTATTAAAGACCTAAGATACTACTGGTATGTTCTGTTAACTATTACAGACCTAAGATACTACTGGTATGTTCTGTTAACTATTACAGACCTAAGATACTACTGGTATGTTCTGTTAACTATTACAGACCTAAGATACTACTGGTATGTTCTGTTAACTATTACAGTGGGTTCAGTTTATTTGAAAAACAAGAAAAATGGAGAAAATGAGCCCAGGTCATCAAAATATATGTGACAAAACTTGCTAAAATAAAGATGCTAACTATATTTAATCAATGAGGTCATCCTAATGCACATTTCATGTGTATGATTTCGGGACAGTAAAGAGAAATTGACACAAAGGATCAACACGCCTGTTGGTATTGAAAATGGGTTGTGTGATACTGTTTACAATTTGCCCATGTGACAATGACTTGGTGTCTCAAAACTGCTCAATTAATGTTTTCACGCACTAGAAGTAATGATGGCCATTGTTCTGGTGAAGTAAACTTTGCCAGAGTATCAATGAAAATGTTAAGAAAAAGTTATAACAATATGTTCTTGGATTTTTCTATACCAAGTAAATGGTGTGTTGCCCAGTAGTGAAGGCTACCACTGGCTGCCATTGCTGGGGTCAGTATTGAAGCATTTGCATTGATGCAAGTACCCACCATACCCACCACCATACCCACCACCATACCCAGAACCATAGTTATAATGATTATTCACCATCACATTACAAATCCTAATCAAGGTATTAAAGTTAAATGTACACATTTCTTTAGCAGAAAATTAGTAATTTAGTATCAGTATGTAAAATTTGCATCAATCCAACATCAACAACTTGACCATATTCACTGATACCTGAACATTACCGAACAACTTATATCTCTATTTAACACAGCATCCTCAGTATGGGCCCTGAGGAAATCAAGGTGCTTTGCCTGTAATGCTATACTTAAAAGACCACTGTTGATTGACAGAGCGGGCTACTACATCCACCATTCCTTACGTCTGAACAGTATTTAGTCCTGCAACCCTCATCTTTGTCAATCTGTCCTTCCAGTAATATGGATGTACTCGGGAATAGTGCAGACTGCCGGAGATGTAGCGAAACGGCTTGCCATCTTGAAGAAATGTAGCGTTGTTGTAATCAACCGTAAAACTGTGGTTAAAACTCTGTAAACATACATATCATACAAACAGTTGAACATTTGGTAAGTTAATTTGTTTTAACATGTTTTTCACATTAATTGGATGGTATCTGTCTTCAGAGGTAAGCTGTAAAATACATGTACGTGGACATTGGACAGGGAGCATATTACACATGGTCCTGATGGGTGATGTGAATGATACATCATTGACACCTGGATACATAAATGTGTCAATTAAGTAATCATAAACAGTTTGACAATCTCTGTATTGTTATTTGTTTTTATGTTTTACACTGACTTACAGGTGAAGGAACAAGTTTTACTGACTTACAGACCATTCCCATTTTTATGTCAGTCATTGCGTTATGTGTGTGGTAAACTTTTGGCTGTCTTTGTAGACATTACCAAATTAGTGTGATATATCTACTTTCAATTACATAATTCTAAAGAAAGGTATCATACTTTATGGATCAAACAAGGCCTACATAGTGCGAAGTCGTTGAGTTATATGCTGGACTACATCAATATATATCAGTGTTAGGGGTTTTAGACGATATAAGACAAAAACTTAATTTTTATCTTTAATATCATTTTAAGTTTTGATTTTGATAATCTTGAGTGATAATGGTATATTCATCTATTTCACACAAAAGTATCATGTGTTTCCAGCAAAAATAGCGTTGATGACATCGCATCAGCCAAACTGTAGCTGCTTGCCACATCCGTGTATTTTGTATGTGTTTTCGACGATGAGCCATACTTTTCCCTCCGCACTGTGGGAGAGTGTTTTGATCACGTGGCTTCCTATTTAATATATAACCTGTCACTAGCAGACAACTGATCTTACTGAATTTTGCTCGCTATTTTTTGTTATACAGGAAATTGATTTTGCATCTGAAGTGATATGAACGATCGAGGGTAAAAAATATTGATGTTCATTTGCTCCTTTCATAACTTATATTGCTTTATTTCAATTGTCAATAAAGCGTCTCACGACAGGAATTGGGCATCTGCCCTACCGATGAAACTGTTTGTGCACTCCGATCGCACACGTACTTCCTCGATATAGCGCCAGCAATTCTATCGTCGAAATAACCAGAACGTCGAATTCAGCTCGCTTTGGGATATGCCTGAGTATAGAAAACTCGCCTGTCGTCGATAACTTTGCCTCGGTTGCATAAAAGCTCAGTAAATCATCAGAGGGCGGGTTCAAGATTTTGGAGCAGGTAGGGTGCACATAAATCATCAAGTCTAAAGGTTGAGGGGAAAGCTCGTCAGCGAAAATTTCCATAGGGGAGGCAGTGGGGTGGGTGTACAGGTACCCCCACCCAACCCCAACCCACCCGAGCCCTTGATCGGCCGTAAGCAGATCAGTGTTACATCCGCTCCAGTCACTAAGCGATTGACACTGTCAAAATCAACATGCATTGTCACACATCAGTATTTCAAGTGGGTTGTTGATTACATATGATATGGCGCCCTAACAATCAACCTTTTAACCTGTTCAACGGGTTAAAACTCACCAAAGTACAAGCGATAAGGCACGTTAGGACAAGTGCAACAAGTTGCATTCCCCAGTCTTGTGTCCCTGCCGCCATTTTGATCTAATCACGTGGGATACGTCATGTGACAGCTTTCACGTGATTCAAACACACAAGAGACTTGTTTGATGTGATTTCGGTAACACGGCAACACCAGAGACCATTATATATGGTCTCTGGTAACACACATACGAAGCATTTGTGCATGTGTGACTAAGGGGCATTATCCGGGGTCATGTGTAGAAAACGGTGGTGATAATTTCTGGACTATGAGACTCGAATAACCGATCCAAGATCCTCGTACCCTACATCAAACCATGCCGCATGTCTATGCATGACATTTACGTTCGCTTCATACACTCTGCTGAGGCGCGAGTGGGTGAGTTAATACTAGAGTTATATGGCGACGGTCTGTAAATACCACATAGTCCAGTGATCAACAGCATGAACACTGATCTACGCATTTAGGATATGATGACAACACGATCCGGCTGAAGTTGCCTCTTACGACAATCATTCTAACCCGGATCTCCACCTGCTGAGGAAGAAGGGGCGTTTAAATCCGAGGAAGGTGTTGTTTTGGGCCTTTTGCACAGTCGCATGAAATCGACAGATCAACTCTGATGATTTGTAGTAGTTAAGTTATCTAAAATTTAGAGAGGTTTGTCCAGATATTATAAGCTGTCAGTCAACACCGCCTCGCCTGCACCCTCGACATATTCAGATGTCAGTCAACAGTGTCGTACCGGGAAGGCTGAAATCTATTTTTCAGAAAGAAGTCCCGGAAAGGGTAAAATGTATATTTCAGTTATCCCAGGAGAGCTAATTAGGGAAGTACCGGGAAAGATGCGGTGCCGGGAAGCATAAACCATGTCGGGAGTAGAGAGATTTTCATTGAAAACATTGTTAAAATCTTCTTCGCTTGTTTTGAACTTTATATCAGTGGCGTTTTTATTACAGATGTATTTAATTAGAATAAAATGGAGAAAGCGCAATCTGTGCTATAATATTGAAGTTGGAAACTGAAAGTGAACTGTCATACGACATCTTCCTCCTCTAGCAGTTGGTATGACCGTGTGATCTAGCTGTACCGCTTCCACGATGGCAATGATACTTTGCCAAATTATCTATCTCGAAACAAGCTCATTCAGATAAATATAATTGACAAGTGAACACTTTTATTTTGAACAAAGTTCAGAGTTAATCTTGATAACTATTCCTGATTGAACACTATTCAGAGAAATGATTACCTAATTAGGGCTTGTAATAGTTAAGTCCCTAAAGAAACACCAAGCAGTTGAAAAACAGATTAGTGAACATAAAAGGAAAAATAAGGTCTGCTTCATATGCACAGTTTGAAACCCAAAGGTCTGCTTCGTGTGCATTATCAGTTGTGACACCTGTGACATTTGCAGTTGTTTGAACATTTTGGGTCAGTATACTTGCTGAGACAAGCTCTACGAGCCCTAATGATGGCATTCGGAAAGCCGTTCTGACATTAAAACATTTGGTGACTATGCCAGAACCTTTGCAAACAAAGTGTTCAAGATGGGAGCACATTATCACAGAACATACTATCTGACAGATATCAAACACTGTGTTCAAGATGGGAGCACATTAACACAGAACATGCTATCTGACAGATATCAAACACCGTGTTCAAGATGGGAACACATTATCACTGAACATGCTATCTGACAGATAGCAAACACCGTGTTCAAGATGGGAGCACATTATCACAGAACATCCTATCTGACAGATATCAAACGCCGTGTTCAAGGTGGGAGCACATTATCACTGAACATGCTATCTGACAGATATCAAACGCCGTGTTCAAGATGGGAGCACATTATCACTGAACATACTATCTGACAGATATCAAACACCGTGTTCAAGATGGGAGCACATTATCACTGAACATGCTATCTGACAGATATCAAACACCGTGTTCAAGATGGGAGCACATTATCACTGAACATGCTGTCTGACAGATATCAAACGCCGTGTTCAAGATGGGAGCACATTATCACAGAACATACTATCTGACAGGTATCATGTTGATTTCATAAACGAGGGGGCAAGGACAAAACGCTAGTGGCGCCCACGACCGATACGTCGTTCAACAGCGCGTGGGTCAGTTTCTCTCCCACCATTCTGGTCTAGATTTATTGCACAGGAGGAAAATATAGTAGATCTTGTTGTACCGCTGTCACAAACTGCCTTAAATTTACACCTTTTTCCCTAAAGCTGCCGAGACTATAAGGAAAGGAGAGCCACATTAACTTAACTTAGTGCGCTTCTGCAGAAGTTGTATATATGGTGCTCTAGGGAATTTGTATTTGAAATACAACGTGCCGTTTGTACTGACATCCAATGATCGTCGTGAACAGGTAAGCTCAATATTGGCTGGATGTTGGCACAAAACAAACATTAGTATGCATGTATCATTTGTACCTGATCCGAGTTATGTTACATCGTAGCCTATCGCATCAGACATATTGGCGAGTCATACTGCATCGTGTCATCTGTAGCTCATCACATCAGAGATATTGACGAGTCATACTGCATCATGTCATCTGTAGCTCATCACATCAGAAATATTGACGAGTCATACTGCATCGTGTCTCCTGTAGATCATCACATAATGACGAGTCATACTGCATCGTGTCATCTCTAACTAATCTCACGATACACATGGGGCATATTCGAATTCTAGATCACCTCGGGGACACCGAAGAGTCATACTATATATGCTGAACCATAAACGAAATGTCGCACTGATAGCGGTGTTCTGAAGCACAGACTTTGATTAACTCTCAGTAACAATCAAAACGGAGGATTTATTTCAACCTTTAGCCGGCTGATGAGAGCCACTGGCTCTTGGGTCTATATGTGACGTTCATTTTGCCTCCTGATCTCAGTGCTGTAGAGCATCATAAGGATGAACCTTGACGCTCTGTACACGTATAGAAAATGACAGGGAGGAACCTTGAAGTTATATACACGTGCACTTTGCCTCCTGATCTCAATGCAGTAGAACATCACAGGGATGAACCTTGACGTTGTGTTCAGGTGCACGTTGCCTCCTGACCTCATTGCTATAGAACATCACAGGGATGAGCCTTGACGCTATGCACCCATGCATGCTGCTTCCTGATCTACATGCTATAGAAAATCACAGGGATGAACCTTGAAGTTATATACACGTACATGTTGTCCCCTGATCTCAGTGCAATAGACCATTACAGGGATGAACCTTGACGTTATGTTCACGTGAATGTTGACTCCTAACCTCAATGCAATAGAACATCAGAGGGATGAACCTTGACGCTATGTTCACGTGAATGTTGACTCCTAACCTCAATGCAATTGAACATCAGAGGGATGAACCTTGACGTTATGTTCACGTGAATGTTGACTCCTAACCTCAATGCAATAGAACATCAGAGGGATGAACCTTGACGTTATGTTCACGTGAATGTTGACTCCTAACCTCAATGCAATAGAACATCAGAGGGATGAACCTTGACGCTATGTTCACGTGAATGTTGACTCCTAACCTCAATGCAATAGAACATCAGAGGGATGAACCTTGACGTTATGTTCACGTGAATGTTGACTCCTAACCTCAATGCAATAGAACATCAGAGGAATGAACCTTGACGTTATGTCCACGTGAATGTTGACTCCTAACCTCAGTGCAATAGAACATCAGAGGGATGAACCTTGACGTTATGTTCACGTGAATGTTGACTCCTAACCTCAATGCAATAGAACATCAGAGGAATGAACCTTGACGTTATGTTCACGTGAATGTTGACTCCTAACCTCAGTGCAATAGAACATCAGAGGGATGAACCTTGACGCTATGTTCACGTGAATGTTGACTCCTAACCTCAATGCAATAGAACATCAGAGGGATGAACCTTGACGTTATGTTCACGTGAATGTTGACTCCTAACCTCAATGTAATAGAACATCAGAGGGATGAACCTTGACGTTATGTTCACGTGAATGTTGACTCCTAACCTCAATGCAATAGAACATCAGAGGGATGAACCTTGACGCTATGTTCACGTGAATGTTGACTCCTAACCTCAATGCAATAGAACATCAGAGGGGTGAACCTTGACGTTATGTTCACGTGAATGTTGACTCCTAACCTCAATGCAATTGAACATCAGAGGGATGAACCTTGACGCTATGTTCACGTGAATGTTGACTCCTAACCTCAATGCAATAGAACATCAGAGGGATGAACCTTGACGTTATGTTCACGTGAATGTTGACTCCTAACCTCAATGCAATAGAACATCAGAGGGATGAACCTTGACGTTATGTTCACGTGAATGTTGACTCCTACCCTCAATGTAATAGAACATCAGAGGGATGAACCTTGACGTTATGTTCACGTGAATGTTGACTCCTAACCTCAATGCAATAGACCATTACAGGGATGAACCTTGACGCTATGTTCACGTGAATGTTGACTCCTAACCTCAATGCAATAGAACATCAGAGGGATGAACCTTGACGCTGTGTTCAAGTGAATGTTGACTCCTAACCTCAATGCAATAGACCATTACAGGGATGAACCTTGACGCTATGCAACTGTGCGTGTTGCTTCCTGATCTAAATGCTATAATACATCACAGGAATTAACACTGAAGTTATATATACACGTGCATGTTGCCTCCTGATCTTAATGCAGTATAACATCAGAAGAATGACCCTCGACCTTATGTTCACATGAATGTTGCCTCCTGATCTTAATGCAATATAACATCTGCGAGATGAACCTAGACGTTTTGTACACGTGCATGTTGCCACCTGATCTTAATGCTGTGGAACATCGGCGTTATTAATCTTGACGTCTCTGTTATTTAACTCAAGGAATCGGGATTCATCTGAAACTACTTGACTATCTTCTTCAGGAAAACTCACATGGAAATATGTCAACGGTGTGCAAGGTTTGGTTTTCACAATACCCCACCTTTCTCACGGTCAGTGATCCAAGATATGGATTCACATTTCAATATGGAGATGCTAACCCATGGCTAAGAAGGGTTAGTGGAGCAGGTCGATCTCGGATACCAGCAACCTGTCACTCTTATCAGTTGTGGGTCACAGTGTATACCAGTAGTAAATCTGTACAGATTCTTCTCTCGCCACTGTTCTCAATAAGGGACGTTTCATGAGAGATTAACTTATCACACACTTTATCATTAACAAGGCACATGTCAGATGACTTGGAAAAGGTGAGTCAGTGATCAGTCTGTTGTTAAAGGTTAGTTTCACTGTGTCCTGTCCTATTTCTACTCAGGATAAAAACACAACAGTAAGACAACCAGATGTTCCGGTCTGTATAAAACTATTCTTTGGTCTTAACCTCATAATGTTACTGTCCAAGTGGTGTCAACAGTGTTTTATGTAACTCATGTAACACTCTCGATTGTAGCATACATTGAATAACGTAGTGTAGTACTACAATGATACAAGCGAAGATTACTATCTCAGTTCCGAATTACTATCGGCTACTTTCCCTCGAAGCGGTCAATTAATAACTGGTTCCCAAATGAAACAACAGTCACACAAGATAGAGAAAGAAACTCATAACATATTTGTGTATCCCCTGGGAACATGTCTAGAATTTATATTTTTCTGACTTTTAAGAGAACTTGAACCACATTATCTGCATTTACAGACATTTGTATTAGTCAGAACAGCTACCGGTCATGAAGTCGACAGTGTTGGAAGTGTTGGTCATTATGGCATCAGTGGCACGGGCCACACAGACTGACCCCTTCCGGAGCATGTTTCCGAAATACTACCCCCATGCCCTCAACAACGGCGTGGACCCTGGGCAGCCCCTCATGCTGACGCCGTATATAGAGAGAGGTGAAACAGAGAAAGGTAAATTGTAAACATTAAAGCTTGATAATGTATGTTGTCACCTGTTGTCATTGGTGCTGTTTCAAAGCAACTTCGTCGGGAGATTCCTTTGTTCCAAACTATATAAAAGTGGCGCTTCGTAGTTCACAAACAACCCACTGCCCCCATTAGTGTTGGTGTGAGATCTTACTATGGGGCGATATTTTGTATCAGTCATGAACAAAATATTTTTTTCTGGAAACTCAGTAGCATTGTGTTCATGTGTGTTTGAGAGAGTGAGAAGGAAAGAGAGACAGAGCATGCAAATAGAAATTTGTGCAATACTCTCTAGATGGTCGAGTCATTAAACGTCTCCATTGTTTCCCAGCGCGGCTGGCGAGTGCCACAGGGTCCTATATCCCCCAACCAGGTCACTCCGGCTTCCTGACCGTCAACAAGACCACCAACAGCAACATGTTCTTCTGGTTCTTCCCGGCTCAGGTACATCATTCCATGTTTCACTCAGATACCTTACACATAGAGACGTCATGTCATCATTAAACACCTCAATGTCATATTACACACAGGCATGTCATGCCATGCTACACACAAGTACCGCAATGTCATGTTACTCACATGCACCACAATGTCATGTTACTCACTTACTCACATGCACTACAATGTCATGCTACTCACATGCACCACAACGTCAAGCAACACACACATACCTCAGTATCATGTTTAAAGTCATATCATAAAAGTTCGCATATTCAGAAGCACAGCAACACACATAGCAAAGGTTTATTCCCATCAAAGATATGACATGTCACGTGACACTCAGCTATATCCCTGTACAACTACAACATGTGTAAACTCCAATTTCGGGTATATCTCACAAAGAAACTCTCCGTTTAAAAAAATCACACTAGGTAACATATAGGATCTTCCACACCTGAAATATGTCATGTTATGTCAAACACAGGATCTTCAAAGCACTGGCACATTCACGCCATCTCAAACACGGGATCTTTACAGCTCCGCGATGTCAAACGCAGGATCTTCACAGCTGTGGTACACCAAGCCGTCAAACACAGAATTTGCTACATCCTCGTTGCCATTAATTCATATGCTTGAAATTAAAGACATTTCCTACCATTTAGAGCATCTGTTTTCTGTTTCGTAAGCTCAGCGTATTTCTTTACCTTACGGCAGGTTAACCCCGAAACTGCTCCCGTGCTCGTGTGGCTCCAAGGTGGACCCGGCGGATCCTCCCTCTTTGGTCTGTTTGTGGAACATGGACCCTTCTCGGTGGATCAACACGGAAATTGTAAGCTGCCCTCGGTCTTTTCTGGAAGACATACGTTTATTGCTTCTCCGCCAATCTTAGTCACGCAGACGACAGAGGTAACGCTCCTTTGGACAAAATTACTGATCAAAAGCGACAGTCAAGCAACCAGTCAGGTAACAGAAGTGTACGACGGGCATACTTATGGTGCTAATATACTGAGACAGTGTTTCCTAGTGGGAAGCTGGAATATTCTATTAACAACCCAACGATATTACTGGTGCTATCAAATAATCGCCATTATTCTTGTACATATACATTAAAGGTGGCATACACGTGGTAGCGTCACCCATTCATCGATTCCTTGCTGGGAAGCTCACAGTTATTCAATACCAATCTAAACGAGTACAAAAGTGAGTACTAAACTAAAGTACAAAGGAACCATCATTGCTGTGTTATAACTCATCGGAGCTGCCCCGCCCAAGGCAAGTAAAATGTACTGTGATGCCTAACCCTGAATTTCTGTTCACAGTGGTGAGGCGCAACATCACCTGGAACTCCCGATACTCCATGTTGTACATTGACAACCCTGTAAGTTGGTTCGAATATCAGGAATGCCGGTTACTGCGGTCTGAAAGTACACTCGCCTGTCATCATTTGTCGGGAAAATTGTCGGGAAAAATTGTTCCACATATTAAGCGTAACAGATTACTCAGAGATTGGAAATGTTCAACAAGAGGCTATTGCAGATAGTTCTTGATCAAGATGAAAAGACGATGTTTATACAATATGACTGACTGCCTGATTTGAGCTGAAACCTTTTGGTTGGACTTCGAGACAATACAGTGAATCCCACTGCAAAATCGTCTTTGGTGTCTTGAACAATATTAACAGTGGAGCCTTATTCTTTCGTACTACTAATATATTTTAGATTATCACACATAGACGGATTATATATGACACAAAGGTCATAAGTATGAAACCGTGTATCCTACTCTATATATTCAATATGCAGCATCCAGTGCTACTATTGCAGGTGGGGACAGGTTTCAGCTTCACCGGGGAAGAGTCCGGCTATGCCAACAACGAAGAAGATGTCGCCAGGGATTTGTACAGGTGAAGCACAAGATTAGTCTCAAGCCTTGAAATTACATCTACTATTCTTCAAAATTAACAAAATGAGCTATTGATAGTCTTGTAGTTGACAAAGATGTCTTACATGAGATGCGATCGCGATAGCAGAGGTTTATATGACTGCTGTTTTCTTCTTTTTTCTTGCGGATGACAGTTCTAAAAAATTATACAAAAATCGAATCAAAGGTCACCAGCAGGCTGACTGCAAACTAACAATTTAAATGTGTACAGGAGAATAGTTTCACTTCCTTCATTTCATATAGTTGCAATACTGCTTACGTGCAACGTAAAACTAAACTCACTCACTCACTGATATACACTCGATTAGATTACATAAAGACACCATTTTCGATGCTCATTTGGGAAAATTCCTCATACTGTTTTGTTCGTACTGTATTAGCAATATGTGACCATTATCATGATTATGGTGCATTTGTGAGCATTATTTCTTAATGTCTTTTTACGAATGGAAGATCATTCTCTTGGTCAATATCCATTTATTTCTTACAGCTGTCTGACGCAGTTCTTTCAGATATTTTCATCGTATCAAAGCAATGACTTCTACATTACTGGAGAGGTAAGCGTAACATCAATACGTAAATAACGGATGACGGGTTTTATCTGTAGCTGTTTTCCTGAAGTATGTTGGCAACCTAACAGTATGTCTGGATGTGTGTACTGTATACAATGCAGATGTGGCACCACTGTTGGTGATATTACATTAATACAAACATCAGAATAAACGCAGAATGAATTTTCAAAGTCAATAATCATTAATATCACGAAAAGGTTGGTGTATCATGGATATTTACAGGCTGGTACTGGGTTTTCTCATACGGTCAACCATTATCTTTAACCTGTGATTCCAGTCGTATGCAGGGAAGTATGTCCCCGCCATCTCCTACAAAATCCACACAGAGAACCCAACAGCTAAAGTGAAGATCAACTTTAAGGGGATGGCTATTGGAGATGGCCTCAGTGATCCAGAGACTGTGAGTGTTTTTTGATGACATACCCAGCTGGACTGGACATCTGTGTGACAACTTGTAAGACAAATTACTTCTGTACAACACTCACGGTTTTAGAAGCAAACCTCAACAACTAACCTCCTGAATTCTAAGATGTTTCATGAAAAGATCAAAAGATCCGATTGTACTTTACCAGCCCAATCTTGTTAGAGTACGCCGTATGCCTCGGCTTTACACACGATTGAACAACGTCCTCGTACTTTAATTATGTACTTCATGTGTGGAGTGTCTTCTGGCTAATGTCAGAAATCTGGCAGGTGTCAGCTCAAGCAGCAAAACGAATCGAATCGACATGCCTTGTGCTACCTTTAACGTGCGTTCTCACTGTGTGACCTGTAGTAACAACTTGTAGCATACGACTTAGTTGCAACGTGAGCACACTCAAATCCATTCTCTTCCCACAGAGGTTACTTGTGATATCTTCCTACGAACGTAGGAAGATGTGACTAGTAACCACTGTGGGAAGAGAATGACTTAAATCCTAACAACTTAAAATTGCATACAACTAGGTGAAACCGAGTTGCACGACGGTCTGTGATTACCTGACTATGACACACATCGCCAACTGAAGCCTACCGTGTACACATCGTCCAATGTTCGGTAATCATCATTGGCCATGTGTCGTGCTTTTACTTCTTTTATACGGCGTGGTTGTGTCCAGCGACTTCGAAATGAACATCAAGCCAATGCCAGCCTTAGATCCCGTTACAAATTTGGCGTTTGGAGTTTCCGTTATAATGAGGCAGGGGTACTCTACAACCTCTATATAGGCTCCCTGGATAAGGGTAGAACCATTTGGTTCTCCCACTTGGAAGCCATGGCGTTCACGTGACTACATCGTCCATACTCACCGTGTACGAGTCGTTAGTGCTCCCCACAAGCAGCACAACGTTCATGGATTGTCATGGATAGCAAAGACCCCAAATGTACCCCAGCTGAACAGCTGGGATGTTTGTGTGCGTTGCGGTCGTAGGCCATCTGCCATAACGATGGAACTTGGCCAGGCGCTGACAGAGGATCGGAAAAGATACCTTCAAATGGGAGATTCATTTCCAGTATGCCTCGTCAGCTGCAGGAGGTTATATATAACAACTACTGCAATGATTCACTACCACTTGTAAAGTGTCATGTGCTTATTTTTATCACGTATTACTAGAAACATATAATTATCTCTTACAGTTTTGAACATTTACTGAAAATCTTCTATTTTTTGTTAAAAGACAGTGTTCTATTTAAACTTCACATTCATTCGTCCATTTACATTATGGGAATATGTGAAACACTAGTTTGAGGTGCATCTGAATCTGCTGACCAGCTGCTCCATATCCTTAAAAGCTCAATATAATCATAATGTGTACTTCTTATGTAAAAGTGGTCTCTTAACTGAAATATGGACATAATGAAACAGAATATGGTGAGGATATCTTTTATGAATCATGAGATAACATTGACTCATGCCAGACTAAACCATGGAGTTCAAGCAAAACACAAGCACAGTGTGTCTGGGAAGTTTATATATAATTTATATATATTAAAGTCATTAGGCATTTGCCAGTTGGGGAAATTGATGGAACACGAAAGGCCAGACCAACTTGCCCAACAATATGAACTTGTTGAGGCCTAGAGTGTCTATATCCCTTTTGTGATGCAGAACATTGTCCTTTTCCACTAGATGATGCCTGTATATGGCAAGTACCTGTTTTATCTGGGACTGATTGATGAGAACCAGGAAGAATACATGACTGCACGAGGGGAGGACATTGCTGCCTACATTAGAGAGGGCAGGTATCAAGAAGCTCACCAGGTATGGTCAGAAGTCACAATGATAATGCACACATATCGAATTCATGATCATTTTGTTTATCTGCAAATCATTAAAAGGAGAATGGTGATTATACTACAGTTAACTTTTCATTTCTTTATGTTTTTTATTGAAGGCATTTGGCACAGCGCTTGCTTTCGCTGGAAAAGAAAGTGGACTTCATCAATTCTACAATTATCTTATTACGAAAGTAAGTGACCTGTATTTCCCATACCTGTATAAGTAGTTATTAGTGGCATAAACACGTATGAGAAAGAACTTTCCTATTGTCACTGTAGACGCGATTAGTGAATGTTGGGGGAGGGGGTACATTTGGGCTTGGTGGGAGGCACGATAGGCCAACACAATTCTGGTTGAATAATAGACTGAACATTCATCTTAAGGCAGGAAGATCGATTTTCCGCTAGTGGAGACTGTGCTGGTGACACAGAATAGTTACCAGCACTAATAGTCCTTATCCTGTACATCTGTACTAGTCCTTATCCTGTAGATCTTTACTAGTCCTTATTTTGTACATCTGTAAAAGTTCTTAAACTAAGATCCATACTAGTCTTTCACTTGTAAATATATTTCTTACACTGTAGATCTATATTAATTTTAATACTGTAGATCTGAACTATTTCTTATACTGTAGATCTATATTAGTATTTGGAATTGTTGGATTCCTCAAATGTGTATAGGATGAGGATTATGGATTATGGACTGTCAAAAATATAAAGATTTGATGTTTTAATGACGAAAACTAACAGGATTTCTGGCAACGATGTGTCAGACATTTTAGATAAACAATATCACACAGATGTAATCAGTACACAACAACTGTTCCAAATATCACAAAATGTCGTACATTAATCCTTTTTTAATCATTTACTAAGATACACTGTGTAGATGCAAGAACAAAATATTCGATACTGGCATCAGAGTTTATTATATTCATATACGGTTACAATTTATCCTTGAAAACATTCTTGAGACATTGACTGACAGATAGATGAATGCTTGAATAATAAATCAAGATAGGTGAAAACCTTTCACGAATCAGGGGCATAAAGAAATCTGTTCAGCTCTGATGAGGTTTACAAAACAACAATGTAAGCAAAAAACAATTCCATAATCTTTGCTCAGTGCAACTTATATACTTTAGGCATTAACAAACTTTACAATGTGTATTGAAATTGTATAAAGACATTTTGTTGAATGCATATTTGAACAACATTTCATTAATCAAAAAGTGTTTACCAGTAATTATATACAATTCATTATTACTACAACTAATAAAGGAATAAAGGTAGAAGAGTTCAAAATAACTTACATTTGTTCCTTAACATGCTGTAATTAGCAGACAGTGAGGTGAGCAACTTTCCCGCTTGGTGTCAGGCACAGACTGAAGTGCATGCTTTTTTAGACCATGTGCTACCTTAGGGATGTCGTGTGATAAACAAGTGCTGGAAACGAGGCTAATTTAAATAAATTATGAATGTTAGCTAAATTAGTTACAAACGTTTTGGCTGGTGCAAGTGGGGCTTGAACCTGTAAGTTTAGGATTACAAATACACAGCCATATCCATTAGACCAATGAATTAAGATATTTGAATTTGAAGTTTTAGTAAACTTGAGTTTAAGATTAAGTTTAAACTTGAAACAATAGTTACCACATAAAATTTAATGGACTTTTGAAACACACAATCTTGCGTTTAAACACTGTAACATCTTAGACAAGATGGTTGTCATTTCGAAACTAATGCTTTGTAAAAGAAATATAGTCTTACAGATATTTAAGTGTATTTAAATGCTGTTTCAGGCAACTTGTGAAAAAATGTTTGTGGAAATCATAATCACATAACAAGAGAAAGAATGAATGAACCCTTTTAATAACTGGGATGAATTTTAACCTAATGCTCTTTCAGACCAAAATGAGAATAGGATATGCAGAGAACGTAAAATGGTATAGTCTTAGGGTATTGTCGTGGATTAAACTTAGTGATTTATCAATATTATTCTGGCTTAGTTAGGCTTCAGCTAATTCACACTTCAAGCAGATTTGCATGTGCTGAAACTACACAAGCCATGATAACATGTACATTTACAAGCAGTAGCTATGAGTGGTACATTGACTGGTATTTACAGGATCCTATAGACTTCAGCTATTACCCACTGTTCCTAGCGCGTCCAGAGACGAGAAATGCTGTTCATGTTGGTAACCTTACCTTTCATGATGGATCGGAGGTGTCAAAGCATCTCGCTGATGATTTCATGATGTCTGTTAAACCCTGGCTGGCAACAATCATGGATAACTACAAGGTACGTATACGCTGAGTGAATGAGAAATATAAACTGCCCAAGAGACAGGTGACAATGTTACATATACTACCCATGAAAAGTTTAGACTCACTGGTATAAATGCAGTCAACTGTTCTAAACTAGATTTTGCAAAACATTCCATACTGTTTAAGGGTACTGTTTAAACATGAACTTATGTATTATAAAACAAATTCTTAATGTTGAAAAGATTTTGTCACAAGTTCAGTAAACGATGAAACTAAGTGAAAATTTCGAATTCTTATCAAAATTTTACATCAAAACACAGATATTCACATGCACAATATTTTCACATGCTTTTCATCAATTTAAAGCATGATTCTTGTGCAATCCATCTGCACAAGGCTTGCAATTGGTTCCCCCAACTAAGTTTTAAGTGAGTCTAAACTTTTGATGGGCAGTATATATATATATATCACATTTGTTGTAAAGTTTATAGGACCGGGATTTACCAGCATATCAACACACTTTGTAAATCCTTGAATGTCAGAAACTCTTTTTCACATTACTTTAAAGTCAGGCTTTCCAGTTTATGGTAGAAAAGGACAAAAAACAGTTGGCACTCTAACAACACATACACATGGGTAACCTTGTCTGATTCTCATGCTGTGTCAGGTGGTTTTATGGCCTATGACATATTAATGACATCAAAGTGTGCCAACTTATCATGGATTTGATCTTTGCTACAAGTCAAGGAAGTCTACATCTCCTGGTTATTTCAATCCTTTATGTACAAGGTGATGCTGTATAATGGACAGCTGGACATTATTGTGGCAAATCCTCTGACTGAAGCCATGCTGCAGACTGTGGAGTGGCGGGGACTGCAGGCGTACAAAGCTGCCAACAGGACAGTGTGGAAGGTTAATGCTTCTGATGATGAGGTAGCTGGCTATGTCAGACAGGTTGGCAACTTCTATCAGGTAGGTTCAAGCACTGACAAGTCCACTAGCAGTACCAGATTATGAAGGTGGTGACATGTGGTCAAACAGATTCTAGGATTTTCAACAATAAAGCTCATGTAATATATGAAGTAAGTGACTTTGTTCAGATTTGCCTCTGTCCACCCAGCAGTGAGTGGCTACCTATTGGGGATGAGATGGCCAAATGACTGTTCATCCAGCAGTGAGGGTCTGTATTGTGAGATGAGATGGCCAAATGACTGTTCACCCAGCAGTGAGGGTCTGTATTGTGAGATGAGATGGCCAAATGACTGTTCACCCAGCAGTGAGCGTCTGTATTGTGAGATGAGATGGCCAAATGACTGTTCATCCAGCAGTGAGGGTCTGTATTGTGAGATGAGATGGCCAAATGACTGTTCATCCAGCAGTGAGTGTCTGTATTGTGAGATGAGATGGCCAAATGACTGTTCACCCAGCAGTGAGCGTCTGTATTGTGAGATGAGATGGCCAAATGACTGTTCACCCAGCAGTGAGCGTCTGTATTGTGAGATGAGATGGCCAAATGACTGTTCATCCAGCAGTGAGGGTCTGTATTGTGAGATGAGATGGCCAAATGACTGTTCATCCAGCAGTGAGGGTCTGTATTGTGAGATGAGATGGCCAAATGACTGTTCACCCAGCAGTGAGTGTCTGTATTGTGAGATGAGATGGCCAAGTGACTGTTAGTCCAGCAGTGAGTGTCTGTATTGTGAGATGAGATGGCCAAATGACTGTTCATCCAGCAGTGAGCGTCTGTATTGTGAGATGAGATGGCCAAATGACTGTTCATCCAGCAGTGAGTGTCTGTATTGTGAGATGAGATGGCCAAATGACTGTTCATCCAGCAGTGAGTGTCTGTATTGTGAGATGAGATGGCCAAATGACTGTTCATCCAGCAGTGAGTGTCTGTATTGTGAGATGAGATGGCCAAATGACTGTTCATCCAGCAGTGAGTGTCTGTATTGTAAGATGAGATGGCCAAATGACTGTTCATCCAGCAGTGAGCATCAGTATTGTGAAATGAGATGGCCAAATGACTGTTCACCCAGCTGTGAGTGTCTGTATTGTGAGATGAGATGGCCAAATGACTGTTCTACCAGCAGTGATGGCTACATAACAGTAACTGAAATAGGACAATAGAAACTGAACAGGGGCAAAAGCAACTGAATAGGGGCAATAGTAACTGACAGGGGCAATGTTAACTGACCACGGGAAATGGTAACTGACCAGGAGCAATGGTAACTGACCAGGGGCAATACAAACTGACCAAGGGCAATGGTAACTAACCAGGGGCAATGGTAATGGACCTGCAGAAATGGTAACTGACCAAGGACAATAGTAACTGATTAGGACCAATGGTAACTGACCAAGGGCTGTAGTAACTGAACAGACACAATAGTAATTGACTTGGAGCAATGAGATGACCAGATGACTGTTGCCCAGCAATAATGGCTACATACCGGTAGGGGTAGTAGGGGTAATAGTAACTGAGCAGGGGCAATGTTAACTGACCACTTGAATTGGTAACTGACCAGTGGCAATAGTTACTGACCAAGGGCAATGGTAACTGACCATGAGTAACAGCAAATGGGGCAATGGTAAAGGACCACGAGCAGTGGTAACTGACAAAGGGCAATGGTAACTGACCAGGGACTATAGTAACTGACCTTGGCAATGGTAACTGATCAGAACCAATGGTAACTGACCAGGGACTATAGTCTCTGATCAGGACCAATGGTAAGAGACCACATACTATAGTAACTGACCAGGTTCTTTGGTAATGAACCAGGGGAAATAGTAACTGACCAGGAGCAATGGTATCTGATCAGGGCCAGTGATAACTGACCATGGGCAATAGCAACTGACCAGGGGCAATGGTAACTGACCATGTGCTATAGCAACTGACCAGGGGCAATGATAACTGACCATGGGTTATAGCAACTGACAAGGAGCAATATATTAATGGTACTGGACTAAGGGCAATGGTAACTGAACAGAAGCAATAGGAACTGAACAAGGGGCAATTGTGACTGACCAGTGGAAGTGGTAACTGTCCAAAGGCAATAATAACTGCCCAAGGGTAATGGGAACTGACCTTGAGAAATGGTAAGTGACCAGGGGCAATAACTGACCAGAGGAAATGGTAACTGACCAGGGGCAATAACTGACCAGAGGAAATGGTAACTGACCATGGGCAATAATGACTGACCAAAGGCAATGGTAAGTGACCAGGGGCAATAATAACTGACCAGGAGAAATGGTAACTGACCAGGGGCAATAATTGACCTTGGGCAGCGGTAACTGACCAGAGGCAATGGTAACTGACCAGGGGCCATAATATAAGGGTAACGCTATTTTTCAGAGCAATATCATTTGCAGAAGCCTGAGGTCTTTCATTAACTGCCTGATGAAGGAGCTAAAATACATAGAATTTTTAATAAAATAAGAATAAAAACGTCATCGGTTCAGAAGCATTTGCTGAGGTCACTGACACATTTTACGTCGCAGAACAACACAGATGACGTCACCATTGAGAGTCCAGTCAATATTTTCATTGCTGTATGTTATAATTTAGGGTACAATTGTTATGGTTGGCCCAGGCAAGAAAGTGCATAATGACACAGGTATATGTGACGAATGTGAGCCAGATATATTGTCAATAATGACTTAAGACGTCACCTTACAACGGCCTTGATAATGGCCCGTCATCACGCATTTTACAGGCATTATCACGTTACAGTGGTCCGCTCGTTTCTGATAGTTCTATCCATTTTGAAATTGTAAGTGGCAATAACTGACCAGGGTAAATGGTAATTGACCAAGGACAATAGTAACTAAACAGGGCCAATAGACACTGAACAGGGGCAAAAGTAACTGACCAGGAGCAGTGGTAGCATACCAGGGGAAATAGAAACTGAACAGGGGCAATCGAAACTGGCCAGTGGTATTAGTAACTGACCAGGTTCAAGAAGCTGTCTCAACATACATGTGTTGTGGTGTTCTCATACTGACCAATGATGTGTTATTTCGGGATGTCTGTCTCATATTTCTAACAGTATTTCCAGTATTGTAAATGATCAACAGGGATGGTTTGGAATGGATAAACAGTTTGTATGTACATTCAAAGTGTTTCCAATTTCAGGTTGTAGTGCGTGACGGAGGCCATATTTTGCCACATGACCAACCAAGGAGATCACTTGACATGATTCAGAGATTTGTGGAAAATATACCATTCAGTAAACTCTAGTACAACCAGATTTGTGTCAATAAACTGTTTCAAATACAGTTTCTTTCTCTTGTACTGTTTTTTTTTATGTTTCATGACATTATGCTGCTGTATGTATTCTAGGACAGCTTGCTGGGTGTTGCCATATGAGGTCATGACAAATGGGCAACACAGAATCCATCAACAAACATCTATGGTAGTCTTACTTCAGTATTTAGGAAACAAGACACAAAACAAGGTACAATTTCATATATTTATGTAGGTTTTGCTCATATATACAATATATTGTTAATTACATGATATGTTCAATAGAAAACACAAGACAGGTGCAGTAATATACACAGAATCTACAAGTCTCTGAGGGATGCTGATATCAACATAGACATTATGCCATGAGTTAGATGAAAGACATGAACTATGGACTGCAAGCCGAGGAGCTCCATTTATCTGCCCTGAAAATGAACAAAGTGAATTCCTCATTCACTGGTGTTGTCGCAGACTTCTGACCAAACAACTTTACTTATGACAGAGAAAACAGTATTAAATCTTTCTGTGTTTTACTAATTATTTTTTTTCTCAAAATGTTTATTTCACCTCTTATGATGCTGCAATTTATGCTAGAACCGGTACATGTGTTTCTCAGTTGTGATGGGTCAGTAATTAAGTCTGCCTTTAAGTTAAAAATATATAAAATTACATATGAACAGTATAAAACAGTCTCCAAATCTGTGTCAAAATGAAACATAACAAACAATTACCCTTGGTAGGCATGGAATCCTTTCCTCCAGTTAAGTAAAAGGTATTATTTCACAATGAAGGTCTCTGCAGCCTTCTTGACACTATATAAAACACCAGTTTCTGTTCCACAATGTTGTTTTCATGATTCTTTCACAGTGTGACTTCTAAAGCTATTTATTACATATGTCTATATCAGTACCTATATACATATTGGTTCTGCCTGAAGAGTAACTGGAAGACTACTGCTGTCTAATATATCAACTGACTATACATAAGATTAGTGATAAATGGAGCATTTTAATGCATAACTGGAAAATATATTCAGCCTATTCTGTTAAGTCGTCTCACATGATAAATTATAGCAATACATTTCCATCATGTAGATTCAGTATTTGGTCATGCAAATGGCCATATTTCATGATGTGATTTAATAATAAAAATTGTGATGAAAGTTTCGAAGAGGGGTAGAATAAAAGATAACAAATATCAAATTTCTAGATTATACACACCACTGACCTTATCAAACAACATTCCTGTTATTGTGAAATATATAATATGAATGTATTAAATCAACTCAATGATAATCTTGGCATCAGACTGCGAAGCCTTTAATGCTGAAGTAGAAACATCTTATTTTCATGATCATCTGTAAATTTCATGAAGATCAACAACTTTCATGAGTAATCATGAAATACCTGATAATTTTAGCAACATCTGGGCAATCTAATTCCAGTAAGAAAGTTATAGGTGTCAAACTTAAGTATACATTTTTTTCAGTACTATTGCACTGGATAAACAAATAATATCATGCGTCTTAGCTGTTCATATATATCATAACCATCAGGCTATATGCTCCAACTAACTGTTGGACACTGCCCCATACACCCACCTTGATGTCTGGACCCTGCCCCATACACCCACCTTGATGTCTGGACCCTGCCCCATACACCCACCTTGATGTCTGGACCCTGCCCCATACACCCACCTTGATGTCTGGACCCTGCCCCATGCAACCACCTTGATGTCTGGACCCTGCCCCATGCAACCACCTTGGTGTTTCATAAGTTACATAGCTATTTTCACTGCCATATTATTGACAAACTAAATAATGGAACATAAAGCATCTGTCAAATTAGTAGAAACATCAGCAAACCTGTTTCAGATAGAATTGAAATGGAATTTACCGAAAAGAAATTATATTCTTAAAAATACTAAAGGTCAAGTCAATTTTACAGTATATATGTATATGTAGAAAGATGCTGTTTGTCTGCTACCCTGAAGATCTTGTGTCTCAATCTCATCAGAAGCTTGATGCCAGGATATAAATATTGAGCAGAGGCACAAAGGATCACATTTAGGATAATTGCACAAAATAAATAGTCAACACAAAAATTTGTAAGCAAGAGAATAATAACCTGTTTTTGTCGGAGTACCAATGTGGACTATAAAGCCAGCCCTGTTTATTACCTTTATAGTGACAGATGGGCCTCTGTAAGGAAGAGATTAAGAAACAAGTGCATTGGCACAACTGAAATGACATATTATTCTATTTATGCGACACTTACAGTTAGTGAATGTTACATAGTCATGGCCAATACAAAAGTAATATTCCTTACTTGAGCAGCCACAAAAGACACTAACTCTTTTCCACAAAATTAGAGAAGAGATGCCAACAGGCTGGCTTTCATCTATCAAAGCTGAATATAACACAAAATCAGAAGGGCTTTGTCAGCATGTACGGATTCAACCCCTGATGGAAATATAGTTAACTAGAAATTAAAAGTAGTCAAGGACAATCTGAAACAGTCCTGCAAACAGACACACACAGAGAGATGCTGATGTAAGCACATATATTGCTGTAGTCGTGTAAATATACAAGTTAATGTGGCACATGGTCCCAACAAGTCCTGTTTCACTGTAAATGAGAACTGTTGCTTTTTGACATAATGTCTACTATCTCTACAATGGGTTAATGCACACTTTTCCATTGGTATCTTAATTCAATAGATATGCCCTATATGAAGTTACTACAGGAAAGGAGTATAGCTTGATGATACTGAAATAATGATATCCTTTAAGCAAATAAAATTTAGACATAAATCAACACAATATCATTTGTAAACACAGTAAATACAGCCTAGTAAAGAATACATAATAGATACATTATCGGGATGCAACAGTAGAAACAGTGAAGTGGATACCAAGTATTGCAGTCGTTGTTGAGGCAACCCTGCCTTGTATGTTACACAATATCTGTTTTGTTTCTACATGTTACAGTCAGATTGCAAAATCAGTCATTTTGTGAAATGACTAAGAGGGTCACCTATGTCAGCTATTGTATAACAACAATCAACATACTTCTGTCATTTCATGAAATTTCACTTAATAACTTAATCTACAAATGTGGATCACAATTTCAACATCACTTGTTGCAACTAACAGTTAAAACTATTGTGGCAACTACTGTTGTTTGACATTTGCTGTGTCCAGAGCAGCCACACCTCACCATATGTCCACCACATTTCATGAAATAACTGAAGTATAATGATTGTTGCCAATGATAGTGTAACACTTCATGTGACAAATCAGTTGGAACTGAAAGAATGCAGCCATCCCTAGCATAAGCCTCTTATAAATCCTTAGTTAACAAGCTTATATCATACATACGAGTCAGTAAATGCAACACTCATGCTTGCAGCTTTTCGTGAAGATGGCAGGCATTAGGACACTTCATCATGTCTGAGAGAGCCCAAACGTCAAAGGCCTGTAACAAGCTGGAGCAGTTTCAGTCAGCCATGTTACATCATCTTGTAGCCCCAGTCAGTAGTCAGTCAGTGTTAAAATGTATACAGTCCAGAAGATGTAGAAAGTCTCCCAAGTCTTGATCTACAAATTGTGTCATTTCTACAAGCAACACCGGGAAGGTGGCATCAGAACAGAGGTCCTACCAAAACACACATGACCCCCTTCATACGCAAGTAGGATGAGTTATCTGCTCCACTAAACTGTTTGGTATCACACCGTCTCCTCACTTTGTCTGACTAAGATGGTATAAAGATAAATAGCAATCTGCTTCATATATAATTAATACAATGTTCAAAAATTAACCTTATATAATTGTCCATGGGAATTACCTGAACAATTCATCTCATCCGAATAAGAACAATAAGAACAATACTGGTCCATGTTTTGTACTTGTCCGCAGGGTGTTCTTTTAAGTTGTTTGACAATGAGTGTGTATAAAGTCGACTTTGTCAGAACAGAATGAATTGTATAGTTATGGTAAAATATACTGGCATGATGTGACCTTGACCTTTTGATCATAGCACTGGTTGGCATTTGATTCTCTACCAAAGCACCCTCATGAAGACCCCTCTTGCCAGCGTGTGTTTTGGACTGATACCTGAAAAATATTACATAAATCAGTACATAATACAGTATGCAGCATAAAAGAATCAAACTAATCCTTTTCATATAATGCTTCTCCAAACTTATTTCTCCTTGAACTATCAACTTATAACAAATGACTTCTTCAGTACTGATATGACGATGATGAATGGTCTATTTCTCAAGCATGTTTTCGGTGGTCAGAGTAACATTTAAATGATCAACTTACAGTTGCTAGTTTACTTCTTCCTCCGAAGCTTCTGATTGCTATCATGAGTTCCTCACGAGGATCTAACTTTCTCTGAAACCTTGGGTCCTCCTCCTTGTTCACTCTCTTAGAAGCTTTCTTCACAACTGTCTCTGGTGGTGGTGGAGGTGGGGTAGGTATTGACAACTCACCAGTAACCTCTCCAGAATTTTCAGATGTTGCTTCTACAACAGACGCTGAGGCTGATGCAGCAGTTGAGGGCAGGCCTGACTTGGGCTTCTTCTGCAAGGCCAGGGCTTCCATGCTCCTCTCTAGCTGTGACATCATCTGCTGCTGCATCTGCATCTGCTGCTGCATCTGTTGGATCTGAAGCTCCTGCATACTCTGGACTTCTGGGTCAATATGCTGACTGGCTAGGAGGTCCTGGTTCTGCTTAAGTTGTTGTTGCCACATGGAAAACTGTTGCTGTAGAATTTCATACTGAGTCTGGAGTGCTGCTTGTTGCTTTGTAATCTCTTCATTTTCTTCCTCTGCACTCACCTTATCTTCACCTCCCTCTGAAATAAACACCTTTCTTGATTGCACTATATTGTCAGTCTCGTCATCATCATCATCATCAAAGAACTTTCTTCTCATTTCACGATCACCTGCAGACATTGGTTCTGGAACTGATGATTGGTAGGAGTCCTGTTTTAATGTTGTCAAATATTCCTCATCTGACTTTTTCAAGACACTTGTTCTCATGGCTGGCAAGGCAATTAAAGAAATTGATTTCTCTTCGAGGACATTATCAATCTCCCCCTCAGAATTAGGTCTGAAGCTCAGTTCAGAACATCTTGTTTTAACACTATCCTCTTCTGAAGTAGCCCCTTGAATACTTTCAGATTTAGAATAACTTGGTTCAAATGATGCATAGGACACTGTAGGTTCTGGCGTATTGTGATGCACCTTGTTCAAGCTACTCAGTGATGTTGGCCTTCTTGCTGTCTCAACATATGGCTCAGATCTCCATTTGTTATCTTCAACATATTTTATCTTAGCCAAATCTTCACGAGTCAGAACAAATTCTTCTTTCTCTCTTGCAGGTTTCACCATATTTTGAGGCTTAGGGTCAGAGAATTTTGGAGAATTCTGAGCATTTTCAGATGTAGTGTAAGATAATGAAGGCTCAGCAACACAAAATCTAGGAGAGTCTGGTAAACTTGAATGTTCTTTAGGTGTTTCCAAGTCAGGAATTTTGTAAGCACCAGCAAAAGTAAAACTACTTGAAGGTGCCATAGTTACAATTATTTCTTCTGTAGATTCTCTGTATTCTTCTTCTTCTTCTTCTTCTTCTTCTTCTTCTTCTTCCTCCTCTTTTTCAGGATCATTTCTGAACTCAGCTGGCGGAGGAACCATTTCAATGGGAATATCAATTTCTGACACTTCATTATCTGCAACAATGTTTTCACGATGAAGTTCAAGAGAATCACGCCTTGCACGTGATTGTTGTACTTCTGTTACCGGAACATCATCATAGCTACTGGCATCTGTAGACCCTCCATGAGATCGGTCTTCACTGTCATACTTTTGTACTGACCCAGAGTCTGAAGAATAGGAATCCATTTTGGTATGGTATGGCTTCCCTTCTTGTTCATGTCGAATGACAGAGCCTGTCTCTGAGTTACTCTCTGTATCTGGGAGTGAGATGCTGGTAGTGTCGGACATGTTGGTCTCTGAGTCAGCCTTCTCTGTCAGCCTGCTCATTTGCTCCACGAAAATCGCCATCTCTGACCTGTAGCCTGTTTCTGCTGAAATGCACAAGTTATCATCAGTAAGCATTATTCCTTTTGATTCACAGCAGTTATCTTTATATGAAGCACTAGTTAAACATATGCTTTAAAATTAAATATATAAAAAGGAAACAAATCCTTTACAAACCATTAACTGTAATACTGATTAAGAAATACACTCAAATAAATGAACAATTTCATGATTTATGGGACATGTCATCATTCAAAACCATTTAAAAATTAACCATCTACATAAAAAAAGTCTCAAGATATCTCTAAGAGAAAAGTTAGGGAACCTGAACTTTCAGTTAGGATAAACATACACAAACTTTTCAGAGATAGATATCTTAAGAATGCACCATTATTTCTCTTTATCACCACACCTAGACACATGTATGCACGTGCACAACTCAGTAGTCCCATACACATGCAGTGGGTGTGATTCTTGATGTTGATGGTTTTCAAGATAATAAATCAGTGAAGCCCATCATCGTACCACACACAAGCATTATCAGTGTTTCTTGCTTGCTGATTTTACTGTTTGGAAATGAAAATCATCAATTAAACATGAAGTTCCCCCACTTTTTTTAAGAGTATATAATCCAGAATGTGTGGCATAAAACAAATTTACCAAAACTATATCAAAGTACAAACTTAGAAAGCAAAATCTAAAAAATCTAAACCAGGAATTCTACAATATCTAATCCGAAGCCCATCTAGACTGTGTCCACATCTCTCAGTAAGAAGCAGGTTTATCTACTAAAGCTACAGTAACAAACAATGCAAGATAGGGCATTTACAACATAACAGAAACAAGCAATATAAACATAAACCTGCCAATATGTAACTTAGTAACTGAAAATGACACATAACTACTGACATAACATAACCATTATAAATATCTTAATAACTTGTACATTCAATATGAAAACATATAGTGATTAGTTGATATAATGTGCATCTTAAAAAACTAGTGTTTTATGTATAACTTCAGATGTGTTGTATTACATCAATAAAGAGAGGAAACTAGTTAATGTTAGACACATCTATATACAAAATAAAAGCAACGCTACTTTAATGTTGATATCACTTAGACCACTGAACATGCCTCAAACCGGTTGCTTTAAAATCTTGTTATTCTGGGAATAACAAACAAGAAACAATGGCAACAATGTGTGCATTTACTTTCACATATTCAAGTTTGTCTCATCATAGTGTTAAGTAATTATATCAATGGCTATGAGTTTGTGCACATATACACATGTTCAATGGTTTCAAGGGATTAATTGAAAAGATAGATCACCATTCACATACTGGTTTGTAAACTGATAATTCAATAGAAAACAACCAGATGAAAACTTCCTCAAGACAAACATAAATAGATGTTCAGGGGCTCCTTTCACAAAGCAACTTACACTAAGGTTAACATTAACTCTCATTCTTTAACATTGCACTAGGGTTATCTCAATGACTTACGATCACCTTAGTGCTTTGTGAAAGGAGGCTCTGGTCACTAATAACAAAATAATAGGCTGAAACAGAATCTGATTATTACAAGAAGAGATGTGAAGATAGGCAACTGAAGCAGAAGAAGCACATTCAAGGGAGGTAATTCTAGCCACAACACACAAGTGCAAATCTAATAGGGCCAAAAGCTTGCCCCCCTAGTGGTGGACTCATTAACTACCTGGGACCTCTGCCTCGAGTACTTCCTCTGCCAAGGCGATTGTTTGCTCAAACGCCATGTTAACATCTTCGATAGTATTTATGGAACTTATACTGCTGTGACTGTCTTTCCGAGAATGGGTGTGGACTGTATTGGGGAAGGAAGGAAGAAAGATTGAAGGAGTGGAAGAGAGAGAGAGAAATATATCATTGCATATACAAACATAAAAACATCTTCTTAATATGGTAGGTCAAGTTGTGTTGAACTGTCCTCCAACTGTGTTGTTGTGACCACCTTTACATTTACCATGCAGGAAAACTCCCATAACACAAGATAACTATCTGCTAACTGTGTATAACACTTAAAGATGTCTCTAAAATATATTCTGTAACAGTTGTCATCTTTTTCTGTGTCACTCAATCGTGCCAAATATGTGATAATTCTGAACACTTGACCAAATACTGACTCCAAGTGTTCAAGAATATGGTGGGGATGTCTTACTGGGTGATTGTGACAACCCACAGATTTTGTAGAAGTTGGCATAAATTATTGTTGGAGAATAACTTTCTTTAACTGACCTTGAGGCACAAATTCAGATCTCAGATAGTGACTATTCTATAGGACAACCATGGTCAGCTAACAGTGTTACTGCTGGTGGGACTATTCAAACATCAAGTGATGCAACACAAATTAGGTACATAAAAACTTAAAAAACAAAATTGAATATGAAACACACAAAAACATTTGTAATACAAGGTATCATGTTGTGACAAGGTAGAAGTTACATTAGCTACTATTCTTTGTTTTATAATTATCTCACTGTATCAAAATCTAGAAGAGCATGAACATTCATTTACAACAGTTTACAATGTGACACATTTTCAACAATGTCTTGGGATTACTAAATTATTATAATGCTTCTCTTATCTTAAAATTTGAAGAAAAAATGGAAAGGAGTTCTTGTAAAAGCCTTTTGTGTTTTAAATCACCTGGTTACCCTATACAATAATACAGAGGGTTGTTCAGCAGTACTGATTGTAGTGACAAGTACTGTTGAGTACTGTTGGGAATATTCGTTAAAATCTCATAACTGCTGACTGATTCAATACAATCAACGAAAATTGGTTGGCGGCATTTATGAAATTTTCCCGGTTATTTTTGTTAGTACACAAAAACATAAAGTGAAAATTTTGTTCATATTGCACATCTTTAGAGGATGATTAGTATACCATTAATTCAAAAGGTGTTCTAGAATTGTTTATTTCAATTATGACTAAAAATGATTGATTGCTAGGTCATCTAGTCACTGCGACTGGTCTACAATTATTTCAAATCATCAGGCCACCACTCATGCTGAGTACTGAGGGCTGTTATTGGAAGTATTATTGAGAATTGATGGCTGTTCAGCTGTACTGACTGTAGTAACAAGTATTATTGAGCATTGATGCCTGTTCAGCTGTACTGACTATAGTAACAAGTATTATTGAGCATTGATGCCTGTCCAGCTGTACTGACTGTAGTAACAAGTATAATTGAGAATTGATGCCTGTTCAGCTGTACTGACTGAAGTAACAAGTATTATTGAGAATTGATGCCTGTTCAACTGTACTGACTGTAGTAACAAGTATAATTGAGCATTGAAGGCTGTTCAGCTGTACTGACTGTAGTAACAAGTATTATTGAGAATTGATGCCTGTTCAGCTGTACTGACTGTAGTAACAAGTATAATTGAGCATTGATGCCTGTTCAGCTGTACTGACTATAGTAACAAGTATTATTGAGCATTGATGCCTGTCCAGCTGTACTGACTGTAGTAACAAGTATTATTGAGAATTGATGCCTGTTCAGCTGTACTGACTGTAGTAACAAGTATTATTGAGCATTGAAGGCTGTTCAGCTGTACTGACTGTAGTAACAAGTATTATTGAGCATTGAAGGCTGTTCAGCAGAATTCATAGTTCTAGCATGTATTACTGACAATTCTAAACAACAGAAATAATAGCAGACATTAGGAAGGGCACTCACCGGCTACTGGAGAACTCTTGGCACTGGATGGGCCGAGAGATGCATTATCATGAACCTCTACACCAACATCAACTGTCTCGGCCGTTGGAGTTTTAGGGGGTGGGGGTTCACTAGGAGGGGGAGGGGCAACAAAGGAACAAGGGCGTGCTGCTTTTGGCTGCTCGATATTTTCAATATCCTCACTGCATATAGAATCATCCTCCACCATCATCAACAAGCCATCCAATGTCTCATTAATATCCTCGCTGTCATCATCAGTATCCATTTGGCCATCAGGTTTGTCTTCATTAGCAGATGCTGTAGAAAGAATCACATCTGATATGTTCATAAAGGATAGTACTGCTCAACTCTGGACTTGTATATACAACAGTTTCTATTATCATAATAAATCTTCCATTCTACACTCCATTCCATTCTACACCATAATTCTGACTACATCAACAGCACACACAAAGAATGCACAAAGTAATAAGAACCATATTTAGGGTTTTCTTAAAACAAATAAATGTCACTTCCTTATCTAGAAATTCATCAAGGTGTCATAAATGTGAATCATGTCTAAAAACAGTAACATTAAAACTAACTAATAACATTCTGCCATATATGTGTAAGTACATGCACTTACTAGACAACAGTATTTGGATTAGGAATACAACAGCATCAGAATGATGCAATGTTGGTGCCCATTTTGTAATGTTTTTCAGGTGATGAGATATCTAGGCCAGGATTCAAGTACACAGTTAATTGGGTGGGCTGTACATATGACACAGACTTCACATTTACAATGGACAGATGATGGACAACATGACTCTGACCCAAATGATGCATTGGTTAAAAGAAACTACCAATGCTCTAAAACAACTGAGTGAGTGTGTGAGTTTAGGTTTACGCTGCACTCTCCAATATTCCAGCTATATGGTGGTGGTCTGTAAATAATCGAATCTTGGCCAGACAATCCAGTGGTCAACAGCATGAGCATCAATCTGCGCAGTTGATAACCTATCACATGTGTCAACCAATACAGTGAGTCTGACCACCCGATCACATTAGTCGCCTCTCACGACAAGCAAAATTGGGTTACTGAGAGCCAGAAATCTAACCTGAACCTTTATGGGTATCTAAAACAATTGACTGAATTAATACCTATAGAGCCAACACTGGTGTGCAAGCATATCCTCACAGAAAACAGGAAAATATCAATAAATGACCTGTTATGAAGCCACAGCAAAGATTTGATTAGAGAAATTCATAGATATACCAATACCATAAATATCCCCATTCCTGTTCACACATTGTGCAGACAATATATATGCTAGATGAGGACTTACATGTTTCCTTTGTCATCTGTTTAGCTTCAGAGGGTGAGGTACTTAGGGTGTGGTCCTGAGAAGCTTCAGGGGTGTGACTAGGAGGGGTAGATAGGGTGGGGGGAGGAGGTTCAGCAGCTGGGGAAAGAGGTACATATGTTTGTTGTATATGTCTTTCATTGTGTTGAAGGCATACATAATATGTATTGTCAATAAAATCAGTAATATTCATCTGTTGGAGACATCAGTGTGATATGCTCATATGCTTCATGACATACCAGGTGCATCAAGCATGGACACATATGGACACTGAGATCACTTGACACCTGTGCAAGGATAATGAACAGAGATTACTGACCCTGTGCAAAACTATAGTTTGGGATAAAAACTGTATTGTGTGAGTAATGCTTCTCTTCTATTTCTAATAACAACACAAATGGTTAACATTGTCTAAACATTCTTACAATATTACATATGATATATAACACATGTTATAAATGCCTTCAACATTTTGGGAGTATGTTTATATCAATAACAAACCCATACATTACAATAACCATAAATCACAATATTGGTGTGATTAGTGCGTCTATTTACCTGCAGCTTTTTTTGTAATCTAAACTCAAATAGTAGTCCAAAATATATTAAAATACCAAACCAAGCCAGCAGTGACTGCAACAGTTGAATAACTTTAGTGCTTAAGGTCTGACTTAATCAAAACTGGCAGACCAAGATTAAGTGAAAGCGTCAACAACTCTGTAACAGGGCTTGAAACAGATTCCGATTGTACGACAAAATTTTCACTATCATTTTGGTGCCAAGTCAAACTTCATTTGGTGTCTGCACACGAAGCAGACCTTTGGGTTTCGAACTATGCACATGAAGCAGACCTTATGTTTCCTTTGATGTTCACTAATCTGTTTTTTTAACTGATTGGTGTTTGTTTAAGGGCTTAATTATGAGATGCCCTAAATAGCTAAACATTTCCCTGAATAGTGTTTAGTTAGTTTTCAGGATTAATTCTGGACTTTATTCAAAATAAAAGTGCCAACAAGCCCGATGATGCCTGATGCACCAGCCCTGCAGACTATGTGACCAGCCAGTGGATAGAGGGGGATCTCCATACCCACCAGTGGAACCACGACACCACAGGACCACGAACCAACAATCATTTTGACGCTTATCATAGTCGTCTTAACAAGATTGTGAAGAAGGCCGATCCCAACATCTTTGAGGCAATCACCTTCATAAAGTCAATTCAGAAGAAGAAGTATGTGAAGATGGAGGAGACACTCTAGAACCTGAAGCAACGCCTCCGTAACAACGAAATTACACAAATGGACTATGCAGATTCTGCATTTTTGCAACTTGAAATTGTGCTGAATTGTGTAAAAATGTATGATGAATGATGAACTAATGCAAATGTAATGTAAATAAACACATTTATCAGATTTGAATTCCTTATATTGAGGCAGACCTAAGGCTTAATGACCTGATTATCTGGATTAGCAGGCAGGAAACACATACTTAAAATTGGCTTAACACTTCTGGTGAAATTCACACGAAGCAGACCTTTTTTTCACTACTTCTACCCAGAAGGTCTGCTTCATGTGCATGAACCCTTCATTTACCTCAGATTTAACTTTACAAGGCTTATAATGTCAGCTTGGCTATTTGATTACTGTGTCTACACCTTAGTTCAATGGAAGATAAAGCCTTCAGATGCAAACAAGTTCATATATCCTTGAGAACATTTCTCAGACACCACACAACTTATTGCTGCCTGAATGACATGTTCCCGAACAGCCCTGTTTTGGATTCTCATCATGTAGCATGTGATTTCAGCTCTTTCATGCAGACAAATCATTTACATACTTTCCATGACTGTTTTGAATTTCCTTCTCATGTGAATTGACATAATGTATCTCTATGATGAAATAATTTTCAAACAAAAAAATAATCAGCATCAGTTTTTTACATGTTAACATGTTAAATCTTGAATACAGCCAAGCAAACACCAACTTCACAAAAAAAACAGCACTAAGAAAAGCAATGATGCAGAAAAGATCTGATCTCAAGAAAATTCAGAAAAAAGCGATAATCACTCAACTAACACTATAAAATATTAAAACAGTATTGCTGATTGTAAGGTCAAGTGAAGAATATCAAAGATATATCCACTGGTCTCAAGTGCTAACAATGACTCTTTCAGCAGCCTATTAAGTGAGAAGGACAGAGGATTAATAGGACCTACCTTGGGGTGGTGCCGGAGCTCTCTTCTTCTTTGTAGATGGTGGTGGTGGCCTGTTAGACTTTTCCTTTCTTTCTAGAGAATGTGATCTCTGAACTTGCTTTTTAGCCATCCTGTTAAGCGGCAATGTCTGACTATCGCCGATGGCCCTGTCAGGGTATTTTGGGGAACTGTGGATAGGGGAATGTTCATTTATACCACTGTCACCATTCGTGTTATCAGCACTTTCAATGGATGTAGTGTCTATGCTTGTTTTGAAATTTGTTGAAACCCGATTTGCCTCAGGGGACTCTGCTCCGCTCAGTGTCAGTTCATGATATCCACTTGAATCAGAGCTGTTGCGGGAATGAAGTCTCTGTGTCACATGGTCAGGGGTAACCCTGGAAACTGCTTCTCTCTTCTCATGCACAACAACAGAGGTTTTGTCCTTCACAGAAATCTCAACTGTTTCTGGCACAGCTTGTTTCTGTTGCTGAGGGGGTGGAGGTGCTGGACGTTTCTTTTTTGTGGCTGTTTTGAGAGGAAGAGTGTTTTCTTTGCCCTGTGAAGATGATGCTCCATCATTAACCTTCAACTCTTTGGCTGTAACAAACATCGACTTAGGCCGCACCTGCAAGTTGGCTGCATCTGATTCTCGACGTTCTGGAGGTGGGGTCATGTTCTGTCGTGCTCTGGCCACTGACATTTGATTGCTTGTTGTCGAGCTAGTTTCCATGTCCTGGTATCTTGTCTCATGCTGCAAAACACCAATTATCCTATTGAAGATTACATTTCTAATACCATTTGAAGCACACTAATGCATACCATTTTAAAAGAAGTGTCTCTCTCAAAACTAATGATCCCGGTCCAGGGAATGATGATCTCAACCCCCCTGTTTCCAAGTCTTTAAGACAAGTATGAGGTACTGGAAACCTGTAATTCCTCATCATAAACCTACTTAGCATAATGTCAGTGGAGACCATTTTCATTTGAAACAGGTTCTACAGTTGAATTGTATATAGAGAGTCCTTTAATACATATCCGCTGTTGATGTTTGACTGGACAAAGTCACAGTTTGTTTTATTGTAAATGAACCTGAAACCCTGCATATTAATGTTTCCTTCTGAGTCAGGAAAGTTGACAGAAAGTGTTCAGTTTAACAAGTTATGACTTCAGTTGTCAGCATGCAGCATGTGGTTTTTCTCACAGAAAAAATGTCAGCAATGATACAGAACAGAAACACACGTGAAAACACAAGTTATCTCCCTTTCCACATAAAATACATTTCAGAAAATGCATTGGAGTCACAAGATTTCATGTCTATGTTTATTATATGTATGAAGAAGATTTATACAAACCAGTTTAAATTTGTTATCCTTTCTCTTGAGGAATGAAAGGAAACCCTTTTTCTTCTTTGGCTCTGATGCCCCCGGCATGTAGGAAGGAACTGAGTCTTTAGGTAGAGTTAAAGACTCACTACGAGAGAGATCTGGCATCGATCGTGCTGAGTCAGCAACTAAACCTAAAAATAAGATCATTGAACCGATGAATAGATTTGTTAACTCAAAATAGATACATTACGTCGCAGAAGGAATTCTTATTGCCTTTATATGTTTTAAGTTAATGAGCATGCTCTGAAACTAAATTTACTAACTATACTATAAAACTACCTTAAATTTATTTTCAGTTACAATTAATTAATTAATTGTGAAAAGGTACAGATGCATAAACACCATTTAAAAAGGTGACAATACATTGAAATTATTCAAACATGACAGTGGTTCACATCATTTAACAAAGTGTCAATGCATTAACATCTTTCATCAAAGTCATAAGGTCTGTGGGCATAAACGTCATTTATCAATGTCAGAATGTAATTGTGCTACACAACTCATTTGCAAGTTATCATTGCATTAACATCACATGACAAATTTACATTGCATCAATACAAAATACAAGGTTAAAATATCGTAAAAAAATTAAGAATCTTAGTTTAGAAACCATTGCGCCTTTTTCTCATTCATTATGCAATATGTAAACTGACTCAAAGTCATTCCTAATTTCCATTTGGGTTACTTCATGCTAATAACAATGAGTTAAGTTTGACTGTGGAGACATGCCGAGTCAATACAAAACCAGCACACATCTTTAAACTAATTTCAGAAGCATACCAAACATTCTTATTTGTTGTCATATTCAGAGATAATATCTGCTGCCCTGGCACATTCCTCAGGATTTATTGCTGAGAACTAGGACACTACCTGCCCCCTGGGTATGTGGCAGCAGTTACTGAGCTCTTACCATTGGTGGATTGTTTAAAGGCAGCTAATGTAACTACATATGGCAGAACACTTATACGATCATTTCAGGGCTTCACAATTTAGAATGTACCCATCAGTTACCTCAAGACATATGACTGGAAACGCCCTTCACATATTTAACAGGCCATTTTATCAAGACAACTTTTAAATTAAGTCCTCGTAAAAACTGAAAGCACATTTTTATGCACTATCTAATAAATAATTTAGGTGCTGAAGGTAATGGTGATTTGTCAAAGCACTGAAACCTGATTGTTCATTCTACACGCATCCACAATGGAACAGTCCATACAAAAATGTTCACCTGAAGTTCTGTGTTTAATGTCAACGTGGTTTCTGCTGTATTGTCAATGATGTATTGCAAATACAATGTTTGACAAGGTTTACACATCAGTCAGCAATGTTCCAACTATGAAACATGGCCAGAAGCAAGCACTGCCATGAAAGTGTGGATAACCAATGTCACTTGAGGTCTTTTTTTTTAACCTTGACAACTCCCAAGAAATCCAATGCTTCTTTAAATACCAGAGAAACAGTCTCAGTCTTGTCTTAAGATGTCCAATGTAATAAAAAACATGACAGGAGATATTCATTTAGCATTTCAATCCAGTCTATGTATGCTTAGTTTCAGTATTATTTGTTTCCTTCCTCTACTGAGTCTAACAAACCCCACTAGCAGGTGGTGTCAGTTAACCTTTGAGTGACCTGTCAAATGTCCAATCAAACGTGAAATGGCAGAACGGATTTACCCAATTGGACAACGACTACTGTTTAGGGTTTGGTGGGACTTACAAAATTCCCCAGTCACTGACAATGATCCCACAACAAACAAAAATCTGCATAAAACACAGGTACAGTGGAAGCTGTCTAATTTGGACACGACTGGGGCCGACTTTTGTGTCGGAATTATGATTAGTCTGAATTGGACTGGTGTGAGTCAAGAGTTAGCTCCCTTGACCAGTAGACACGCATGCACAGTACTGTTATGATGAAAGACACAATTAAATGAATAAATGAACAAATGAACAAGTAAACATGTACTGTATAGAGTAATTTATTAATTCAGTGGTTTGATTGACAGCATGGCTATGCTTTACCTGCGGAAATAGTCCCTCAGGTCACTTTGTTTGCGTTGTGCAAACCGCCGATTCAGTACAAAGTTTTGCGTCACAGTTACTAATGACATAACACTTCTGCTTCACTGCCAGTGTTGTTTTTTGTCTCCGTTGTCTCCGTTGACATTCGTCTTGAGCTGCTTGCTGTAAAACTCCCGTCTTGTTAGAATGTCCGAGACAGTCTGTTTGCTTATTTTATACTTTTTTGCAAGGTCCTTCTGCTTCACCACTGGTAGCCTCTCAGCATTGTCGATCAACTTGATCTTGTCAGTCAAGGTAAGGGCTGCATTTGGACATCTCCGCTTTGGTGATGGTTCAGCAATTTTGTCACTGATGAGAAATTACTGGAGTATCGTCTTTTTATAGCAAAATTGCATACGATTCAAATAACACTGAGTGAGTCGTGTCAGCTTGCTGAACTGCTTTGTTAATTCCTTTTGTTAATTGGTTATCATCACACCTGATAATCCGTTTGAAGTCGGTAATCGGCTAACTACAAAGCACTTCTGCCTCAGGCAGTCCTGCTAGACCGAGTTAATTAGCGATGTTTTCATAGTAAATTACCTTGAAGGGCGGAGATTTCAGTGTGAAACCTGAGTTACATGAAGTCCAAATTAGTTACCCTATATGTAATGATAACTTAGCTAACTTCTGCCAGGACGAACAATTCGGTCCAAATTATATAGAAAACCGAGTTACTTAGGGTCTGAGTAAGACAGCTTCCACTATATTTGACTTGCAGTATATATGCTTTGGGCTTTCCAATGATATGGTTACCATTAGCCACGCTCCATGTGCATCACCCAAAAGCAGTTGTATGAAAGTAGCATTTGGAATCGTTTGGGTACAAACCTTTTCAAGGTAAAAGTTCAAAAGGTAGGCATGAAAATCTACTTTTACCATTTGGTAAGCTGTGTTCTGATTGGTCAGTCTCTGTTACCTGATACGGCCTCCTACAAGGGTTTGTTAGACTCATTACAGGAGTGTAACGAATAATAATGAAACTAAGTTTAATTAGACTGCATTTCATAAACAGCTCCAGGATTGACATAGTTTCCTTCATCTTTCAGTATATGTCTACTCCTTTGGTGTCAGTATATTTTGAGTGTCATTATACTATTTGATTTGTATTTGGAACTCTACATAAATCAGATTAAGATGATTCATTGCTGATATTTTACAAAGATATGCAGCTTATCTGTACCTCTGCTTATTATTCCTGCCACTTTAGGTGTTATGGCCACACCTGCAATCAGGACCATTACTCAATACTGACAAGTTCCAAGATAAGGGTAAAACTTGAAGTACAAACAATACAGACAGGGAATTATGACTAGATTCACTCACCCAAAGGAATGAGATTGATTTCATTGCTCTTGAGGTCACCCACAGTTATGACTCTTAGGTCAAGGCTGACATGAGGATTCGTGGGGTGTTGGAAAGTGAAGCGTTTTGGATCAAGATGTTTCTCTTTGCAGACATGAGCATACAGCTGTCCCAAGTTTGTTTCAGGGCTAATCCGAGTCACCATTTTCTGGTTGCGAGGAAGGTTGATGGTGAACCGATGGGTGGTCTACAAAAAAGACAGACAAATGGTAAGTATCTTTCATGGACTCTCACCAGCTGTATTGAGTGTCTGCTTGAATCTTACCAAACTGTGTTGTGTGTCTGCATGAATCTCACACAGCTGTATTGTACACTTGCATGAATCTCACAAAGCTGTATTGTACATCTGGATGAATCTCACAAAGTGGTATTGTACATTTGCATGAATCTCACAAGCTGTATTGTACATCTGGATGAATCTCACAAAGCCGTATTGTATATTTGCATGATTCTCACAAAGCTGTATTGTATGTCTACATGAATCTCGTGAAAGTGTACTGTGTCTATGTGTGCATCCCATGAAACTTTGATCTCAATAATTGATCTCACAAGGCCATTGTATGCAAGCATTAATGTAAACAGGTCATATTGTTTGCAGGCATAAATTTAATCAGGCCATATTAGTATGCAAACATGCATGTCACCAAGCTATGTTGTGTGCAAGCATGAATGTCATCAAGCCATGTTGTGTGCAAGCATTAACCTCACGAAACCATGTTATGTGTCTGCATCAATATGACCAGGCCATGTTCAGCAGCAAGGATGCAGCGTGTACTGAGACAAAGAAACATGTCAAAGATTGTCATGACAGCAGAATAATTTATCGACATTAATTAGCATTCTGGGAGTTCAGAAAATAGGGAAAGACTTACACAATCAGCTATCTGTTGATCATGCTCGCTCCAGTGGCAGTGAATGTCAAACAAACATTGATCACACTTTCATTCAAAACACTTCAGTATGCAATATAATGGATATAAATCACCAAGTCCTGCTACAAGATACAGCCAGTATAACATCCCCAGTTACATACAAAGCAGTTCAAATGAGAATATCTGCTTGTCCTCTTTGGTATGTTCACCATGCCTCCCGTCTCACTGTTGACCAAGCATGCAAGTTATTCAATGAATATAGGTCACCAAGTCTCCCTAAGTAACACAAGTACACAAATGGAGTCTGTGTATCATTCAACTTGTGTCTGCCAGCTGTTGATTACCAATGAAACAATAGGCAGGTAATGTGTCACTGGTTTGTCATTGCCATTTACATACAATGACAAAGAAAGTCAGGATATGTGGAATTAATGGGGCCTGTCCTTGCAATGGCAGCATAAACTGACATGAGTGTATAATCAGCTCTTGCAGATACACATGCTTAATGGCTAAGTGGTGTTCTTAAAGGGGTGTTAACATTTTTACTTTTTATATGATAATCATCTGGGATTTATGCAGTTCTATGGAACAGTATAATGTTAATCAATGGGTCTGAATGCAGATGGTAAGTTTTAATAGTACTGGCAAACTTTGAATTGTGTGGTCAAATATCATAGTCAAGGAAACAATTGAGATATGAGTGAGGGCATGGTTGTCCCAGGTACAGTAACAGCAACATACTGTGTGAGTAAGTGACTTATTTTAACTTATGCCACTTTTAGCAATATTCCAGCAACATCATGGTGGGGGATACAGGAAATGGGATTCACACACTGTAGCAATGTTGGGAATCAAACCCAGGTATTCAGCATGACAAGTGAATGCTTTAACCACTAGGCTACATCACCTCATTCAGAAATAGCAAGTGGAGAAATAGTCGCGGTGGCTGAGTGGGCTAAACGGCTGACTTTGTGTGCTGGCGATTAGGTGCCTGACTCTGAGGGTGCATGTTCGAATCCCGGATGGAACTCAACCAAAAAAGTACTAGAATTGTACTTTACCAAGGAAGTGAAATCCCAAATATGTCATATGTTTCACATACTGTACCCATGGGAGCAATCAAAATGGTTTGTTGGCATGACAAGCGAACAATTTAACCATCAGGCTAATTAACCATTAGGCAAAGGACCACACGTCACCTCTGGTCGTGTGTGGTCCTGTGAATACAGCTCAGGTCACAATCAGATGAAATTAGGCAATGATGGGTGCAGACAGTGCTTGGATGGGTGAGTGGAAGCTTGACTCCGTAGAGTTTCTATGATTCAGTCTTGCCCCACAACGAAGCCCATGACACATGTGGTCTCACCTTGAGCAAGTGAGTGTGTTCAATACTGCCTCTGTTTATCCAGCAGAAAATGGGTACCCAGTGGGCTAAGTCATGTGACTATAACCTTCTAGCATCTAATAGGCAGCTTCGGTTATCCGGGGTAATAACATGCCTACTTTGATTGTTAGAGCAAAGAGCATTCTCCTCGTGAATGGAGTTTGGTGCAATATAAATGCACTTAATATTACCATAACACCCCCATATTGATGAACGAATATGTCTATTGCTCATTTACTTAAAACACTTATGACTGAGAGCCTAAGGGTGTGGCAAACAATTTTATCAACTGCTCCTGAGATATATGATAGTTGGGTTAGGGTTCCTTCTCTCAGCAGAAGACAGAAGTAATATTATATGCTCTGTACGGCTCTTGGGAATTACAGTTTCCTCTAATAACTCAAAGTTACATCGGTTGCCAGTGATAGTTTTCATTTGTACATACTTTCAGTCTTTCATTTACATGCTGGCATAAGATCTTGAGAGTTGTGGGTTCTGATTCTGAATTACTACCTGCAAATTGCAGGTAAATATTAACATCCATGCATCATTCAGAACTGGTAATGCTGTCTGGCGGTTCTTAATATTTGCACTTGACTGTGGAGTTGCTGTGACAATGTGGCCAACTTCAGCTAACATTCCTACACTCTCCAGTATACTGAATATATTCATGGTAAATGTGAGCGGCTTTAAACAATCTGTCTTGTAAAAAGGTCTCTTGTTCACCGCTGGGCAGAGACACATTTCTGAGGGTAACATTATGATACAGATATTCCAAATTTCAAAATTTATGCTGAACGTAGTCTTGAGGCATTGTCACAAAATCTATAGATGGCCATGGAAAATAAATTCGAACTATTGTTTTTACCATTTCCTTTATGGACTGAATATTATCATTACACTCTCTATGGACTGATGACATATTTTTCTTTGGGAAAGATACACCGTAAATCCTCATCATTGATTGCTTAATTTCATAGTGTCAATCATGAAGTGCTAACCTGCAAGGAACAAGTTGAATACAAATACAAATTGTAAGCATCACTAACCATTTGCAGACATAGTAAGTTTCATGAAGTCAAAATTCTTAATATAAAAACTTTGAGAAGAAGCTCTTCACATTATCAGGTTTTCATTAAGTTTTAGTACCAGAAACTACAGAGAAAATATATAAAGAATTTTATTGGTAGAGATGTAATCACCAGATAAAATGAATCAACATACATCTTCTGTGTTGATAAGAACTAGGTCAAAAGTAGATTAGTTTGATGTCAAAGTCTGCACCGAACAAACCCAAATCTCTCAGCCACAGATTCCAGTCTTTGTGTTGTACAATGGGCTTTCCATACACATGGGCTTTCTTTTCAGGGCCATATCTGTCACACAATGTGAGGAATGCCAACAGCTATAAACTGCTGCACTGTATATATACTTGAGCTTGATTAATTGCATTGCCGCTCCAGATGAATGTAAAGGAAAGAATGATAGACAATGACGAGGAGGACAGTATTTTGACAGGAGTTTGTGAAACATGTTTTGTATAAACAAAGTGAGTAAGTGAGTGAGTGAGTTAGTGAGTGGGGTTTTATGCTACTTTCAGCAACATTCCAGCAATATCATGGCAGGGCAGGGCAGACCAGAAATGGGCTTCACAAATTGTATCCATGTGAGGAGTTGAGTCTTCGGTGGAGAGAGGGTCTGCAACATATTTCCAGAAATAGCTGATGTCAATCTGATTGTTCTGGGACTTGTGCTGTGTCCAATAACCAAGGATGCTGCCTGCGAAGATGGCCTGAAGCAGTCCAGCCCACCACATAGTCTGTTAAAATCTCTCTGTGAGACCTTATGAATGTGACTACACACACAGAACACTGCAGGACTACATGTAATCCACACCACAGATTGTAGTTGTGGTACTCAGGATAGCAACCCAGATCATATACATGGGCTGGATGTGCAACCCAACAACACCCACATCTACATCACACAAGCAAACACTGGGTGAACTTGCTGCAGTAAACCTGGGCTGCTACAATCACAATTTCCTCAATATAACCTCTAACACACATTGTATTGACACACATCACACAATGCCTCTGAAAGTATGTGTGGACAAGTCAAACTTGCATAACAAGGGTAGGTAGAACAAGAGATTTCTACCTGCTTGCAGAGGCTTGACCTAATGACCTTGTCTTGACCTTTGTGCTCAAATAAGACTGGAGAACCTGTGTCATAGGCCTGGACATAGGTCTCCACATAAGACTCAACATAGGACTGAACATAGGACTGGACATACTCAACATAGGCCTGGACATAGGACTGGACATAGGTCTCCACATAGGACTGGACATAGGACTGAACACAGGCCTGGACATAGGTCTCCACATAGGACTGAACATAGGACTGGACATAGGTCTCCACATAGGACTGGACATAGGACTGAACATAGGACTGGACATACTCAACATAGGCCTGGACATAGGTCTCCACATAGGACTGAACATAGGACTGGACATAGGTCTCCACATAGGACTGAACATAGGACTGGACATAGGACTGAACATACTCAACATAGGCCTGGACATAGGTCTCCATGCAGGACTGAACATAGGACTGAACATATTCAACACAGGTATGGACATAGGTCTCCACATAGGACTGAACATAGGACTGAACATACTCAACATAGGCCTGGACATAGGTCTCCATGCAGGACTGAACATAGGACTGAACATAGGACTGAACATATTCAACACAGGTATGGACATAGGTCTCCACATAGGACTGAACATAGGACTGAACATACTCAACATAGGCCTGGACATAGGTCTCCATGCAGGACTGAACATGGGACTGAACACAGGACTGAACATATTCAACACAGGTGTGGACATAGGTCTCCACACAGGACTGAACATAGGACCGAACAAAGGACTGAACATACTCAACATAGGCCTGGACATAGGTCTCTACATAGGACTGAACATAGGACTTAGCATACTCAACATAGGCCTGGAGATACGTCTCCACATAGGACTGAACTGAACTTAGGACTGAACATAGGACTGAACATACTCAACATAGGTCTGGACATAGGTCTCCAAATAGGACTGAACATAGGACTGAACATATTCAACATTGGTCTGGACATAGGTCTCCACATAGGACTGAACAATGGACTGATCATAGGACTGGACATAGGTCTCCAAATAGGACTGAATATACTCAACACAGGCCTGGACAGGTCTCCACACAGGACTGAACATGGGACTGAACATAGCACTGAACAAACTCACCACAGGCATGGACATGGGTCTCCACATAGGACTGAACATAGGACTGAACATAGGACTGGGCATAGGACTGAACATAGCACTGAACATAGCACTGAACATAAGACTGAACATAGGACTGGACATAGGACTGAACATACTCAACACAGGCCTGGACATAGGACTGTTCATAGGACTGAACATAGCACTGGAGATAGGACTGAACATACTCAACATAAGTCTGGACATAGGTCTGAACATAGGTCTTGACATAGGTCTGGACACAGGTCTGGGTACACTTCTTGACACAGGACTGGACATAGGTCTGCACAGGTCCGGACATAGATCAGGGCACAGGTCTTGACATAGGACTGGTTGTAGGTCTGGACATAGGACTGGACACAGGTCTGAAGATAGGTCTGGACATAGGTCTGAACATAAGTCTGGATATTGGTCTGAAATTAGGTCTAGACATAGGTCTGGGCACAGGTTCAGATATAGGCGTGGGTATAGGTCTGGACTACTGATGCACGTTGTGTCAAGTGGTATAAACCCCAGGCAATGAATCACATCATATCGGTGTGTAGTGTTTCACAGGTGTCGAGGGAACAGCACTGGAGATATGAACATGTAGGAAAACCATGATTATGTATGCTCATATGTGGAGTGCCACTTACATGATTATATGCACTAATACATTTATTATTCAAAGCACAATGCAATGATATTGATTTTCGACTGATCAATGCACACAAATTATGAAGTGAATGATGTGTGATGGAACCAGACCCGAGACACATCTTCAGGACTTTGTTGTCACCAGTTGATGTAAAACAGCATTCATAGACACATCTTCAGGACTTTGTTGTCATCAGTTGATGTAAAACAACATTCATAGACAGGGGTAGTGTCAAAAGCCATTCTGAGAACACAATGCTTATTATACAGGTCATACAGTCCAGACTGGAGACCAACACTGCCGTCCATGGTGGGATCAACATATATGACATTCTCTCCCCTCTCAATAGCTCTCCATTAAATGCAGGTCTCCTCAGAGCAAGCCTGCATAATCCTGAGGAGATAGACAGATATGTGGAATGTTTGTATACTCTGTTGATAACAGTGATAGATTGTGTGCTAGCTGTGTCTCATGTAGGAGACACTACAGACACTACACCTAGATACGGAAACACTTTATGCAACCAACATCAACACGTATACCATCACATTTGTAACAGTAAAATCTGAAGCTGTTGGAGGTGATTTCTGATATATTACATAAACTAGAACACTACAAATTAAGCAAAGCTTTCTGACGTTCTAGTTAGGTCATGTGGGCAAATGATCAGAAACATTTACAACAAATTGTGAATAACATTGTAAATTATATCTTGTACCAGTATGTCATTACTCTCAATACTCCACTATCAACAGAAATTCAGAAGAAAAAAATAAAATGAAAGTTGCATACAAGGTGTGTGTGTGTGTGTGTGTGTGTGTGTGTGTGTGTGCGTGTGCGTGTGCGTGTGGATGGATGCATGGTAGGACATGTATGTATACAAGGTGAGAAAGGTGATAGATTCATTCATGTCACAGGTAAGAAATATGGTAGGACATGTGAATGTATGTATACAAGATGAGAAAGATGGTAGGATATTTGTATACAGAGAGATGGCAGGATGGATAAAAATAAGTGCTGTTTTTTCAGTGTATCTGTGTGGGTGTATTGTTTATCACTGGTTGGGTGTTTGATGTTGACATGACCACATGCAATGTGATCTCATAACAAAATTGTGTATCTATTGTGCATATAAAAATCATAGTGCATATTTTTTTAAACACTGTCTTATTCCCTTTTGGAATTTGTTCATGAATTTATGTCATGGCATAATTTACAGTAATTTCTTCTCTTATATACTATAAACACACAGTGTGAGCCTAATAAACCAAGTGTCAGGTAGGATCTTGTGGAAGGGAGGGGCATGGGGATGACACTTGACAAATGTGCATACAGACATGTCAGTGGAAGTTTTGCCATTCCTGTTTTGTGAACTTAATATATACAATTTTGCACAATTTACAGAATAAAAATGGAATGAAAAGCCCCTGATTACTGTCTAGATGGAGATGACAACATTCCAGGTATGCTGTCTGCTTCTATTGTAATCTATGGCTAGTGAGTAATACCTGGACAACAGACAACAGACAATGTAAACACTCACCATAACCATGTAAATTTCACCTGTCAGGTGACAACAATGGCAGCTGAAATGTAATCAAATAACTTTATCATGAATCACACATTACCTCAAATGGCTGTAAATTCTTTGATGAGTCTTTCTTCATCATTCGTTTTTCAGCCTCTTTTTCTTTATGTTTAGACTGGAGTTGAACAGTCCGTCCTTCTAATGAGCCAATAGTTTGATTGGCTTTATAATCCAAAGGTTTGCCTGTCTCATCTGAATACACACATAGTATATACCCAGTGGGGGAAACCTTGCTTTTGGCAGCCAGGAGAACTCTAAGGTCCTGCATGGGAACGCTGAAAATGGATAAAATTGTTGGTTACAAAACAAACTACACTTACCATATCACCTGTCTCCACCTTCAAAACCTGTTTCTTCTTTCGTCCAAACATTGCTAAGCCTTGTGTACTACCACAGGTAAATCCAAATTAGAATTCCCACCAGGTGAAAATGACCACTATACACAATTTCTGCACACATCCAGGTAAAATATCCCTCATACAAACTGTGTATTTGCTGTCGTGCTATGTCAAACAAGCACGCCACTCATGTCCATTTCATTCTCAGGTAACACTGACGAGTTGTTCAGCAGGTCATGTGACCTGCTATCCAGGTAAGCCTGACAAAAGCTGACAGGCAGCCAAGTCTTGGTGTTCCAGCTGAGTAACTGGCCCTGTTGTACTATAGTATTCTCCCCTCCCAGCTTCTGCCCAGACAATAACTCCAGCTAATCAAGGTCAATAAAGGAAAACTGGAAGCATTCCTATTGTACTTGCTGGTGTATTTTCATGAACTGCTGATGCCTGTGTTTTTTTCATTAATGCAATCTCCACATAGCAGTCATAGTTCAGGTAAGCAAATTTCTCAGGTAAGTGTCCAGAGTATTAGATTCCTGTCTTCTAAAAAGAGGGCTGTTATGGAACCCAGGTATTTCCATACATTTGCTAGGTCAGCAAGACCGACACACATCCCTATGTCATACATACGTACTCTACTGCTGTCTAGTTCACATTGTTTTTCCACCTAATGTCTCACTTGAACTAAAACGTTTTATTAGGTACATTAGGTATACAAAGAATTTCGGACAACAGCAGTATACAGTATCATCATACTTTGACATAACATAAACAAAATTTACAAAATGTCACAACAAACAAAAACATGACTTGAAAGAACCTTTCATGGTCAGTGCACTTGGAATTTACATGGCCCTACCTCACATGACAAGCTCTTGTTGCATGGATATGTGGGCTTTAAAAACATCCTATAATAATAATACTGCCATCAATGAGTTCATTTCTAAATGGGGAACAGGTAGCCTGGAATCAGAAGGTAGAACCACAAAGAATCCATTTGTAATCCAATAACTACACTGACTACGTCAGAATTGTTTCCATGGAAACTGGGAAAGACAGAAATGCTAAAACTTTGTAAATAGCAAAAGGCACCACTTTGTGGTCTGCCTCACATATCTGCCAAGTTTTGCTGAAAGACACTAAGAAACTTTAGAGTTGTGCTCTGGAAATGAAGCCCATCCCTTCATTCTAAGACTAAGTCAGAATTGCTGCCATGGAAAATGGGAAAATGATAAATCAGAAAAATCTGCAAATACCAAATGGCACCACTTTCAGGTCTGCCTCACATATCTGGCAAGTTTTGCTGAAAGATATTAAGAAGTTTTCCAGTCATGCTCTATAAACGAAGCTCATTCATCCCTTTCGAGACTTCCGAATCAGTTCCATGGAAAATGGAAAAATGATACATCGCCAAAATCTGTAAATAGCAAAAGGCACCACTTAAGGGTCTCTCCTACATATCTGCCAAGTTTTGTTGAGAGATATTAAGAAGTTTTTGAGTTCTGCTCTGGAAACGAAGCCCATCCCTCCATTTTTAGACATAAGTCTGAATCATTTCCATGGAAACCCAGAAAATGATAAATAAATAAACCCTGTAAATAGCAAAAGGCACCACTTTAGGTTCTGATTGGTATATTTACCAACTGTTACAGAAACATATTGAACGGTCTTTGAGTTTCTGCTCTGGAAAGAAAGCCCACCCCACCATTAGACTAATACCAAAATGTTTCATGGAAAAACAAAAACAATAAAAATGCCAAAAAATCTGTAAATAGCAAAAGGCACAACCATAGGCTGAGATTATTATATCTATCAATTTTGGTCTAAGAATATTGGATGGTTTTTGAGTTTTGCTCCGGAAACAAAATGATTACAGATGGATGGATGGACAGATGAGGAGTCCACTATATCCCTGGCATGTAATGCGGGAAATTCTGAGAAATAGAATATATTTTATAGAAGGCAATCATTTAAAAAAAATTATGGAGACAAATCATCTAAAATTAAGTTTCTTAATGAAATATGAAAGAAACATTCATATCATTTTGTCATCTCACAACACAATTCTTCAATTTAAAAGTCTTCCTATTGTCAAGGACTGTACAATGATTCCAGATCACATTTCAAACATTACATTTCAGAAAATTGTGATTTATAATACGTGGTGAGCTGTTGTAGCTATTCACTACTTCTTCCTGAGTACATGATGCAGGCACACATCTGCTGTGTCATACGGGAACCATCGACCAATTACATACAGCTCCTTATAAGTACTTATTTTATTTCAATGATATCAATATGATATATCAATGAAACATTGTAAACTTTAATTTTAATTACGACAGAGGCCATATCGGCACATGGCTTCTGATGATAGCGACAGGCTGATAAACGTCTAATTGCTGCAACAACCAGGGGCCTTATTCTCTAAACGTTCGTACCCTAAGAATTCTTAACTTTGATCGTTTCCAATGTGCTACGAATGGGCTTAAGAAGTTCATTGGGCTACGAACGTTTCGAGAATATCTAGTCTGCAGACTGTTACATGACTGAAAGGATGAAGACATTACGGCTGTCTGTAGACACAGCTGACTGTATCAGTACATGCTGAGTGATGTCAACCACTACACCCCCAGCATCTTACTGGGTGATAATGAATCATAATGTGCAAACTTAGTTTCATCATCTCTCAGTGGACGCGATAAGACATCTAAGCACGTTGAAACAAATGAAGCAAGGTCACAGGGAGTTATATTTACTCCAAGATCAGATATCTGGCTAAGTAGCTTTCCTCCGTCATTACTCCAATCAATGAATGCCGAGTTTGCTGTGAGTGACAACTGTTGTGTCAAGTGGCCTGACTGTTTTTCCCAAATATCAGTCATTGTGTTGTACTGGTGAAAAAAACATTTATTCTTGATGGCATTGTTCTGAGTGTATGGAAGCAGTAAAAGTTATTTTTTCTTCTGTAGGAGATGCCAGTGGCTGTGTTAGCATACACCACCGATTGTATGCTTGTCAACATCCACAAACACACAGCCTGCAGGCCTAGGACTGTTGGGGAGTTGATTGAGCTGCATCACTTATGAAATAATGGTTTATTCAGTAACTTCAGTGCTCCAATGAATGAAGACCTGACATTTGAAATCACAGACAGAGATACCAAGTGAATGTCAGTTACATTACATCAGCATTGTTCCAGCAATATAGCCATCTCAAATACAAAGTTAAAAGGAATTTATTATATACACCATTTCACCATTCCAATGTTAGCTACCAGTGCAATATTAAACACCATCACAGCAAATTCAGAAAGCAGTAAATATTTTATATACATCTCTGGTTACAATTTCTGACACAGACCAGTTTCTTTAAAGAAGATGCTCACACATGCAAACATGTGTAACAGGTGTTCTACCCATTTGGGCATTAAGTCACGTCTTTAGCTACCTGTCCACATAATTCAAATTTTCAATTTTATTTCTTAAAAGCCTAAGTTGATTTTACCACCTCTATGTGATTATTTTAGACCAACTCAAAAACAAAACAAAATATCATTGACATTGAAGGAGGAAAAAACCCTGAGAAATCTGCCAAAAATTCCAAAACAATTTGTCACAAGGCAAATTTCAAAGGAAAAAGATGTTGGCAATCAAACAACAAGTTCAAACATGATTGCCAAAGCACAAATCAGGTGAGGATCCTCTCCAGGATAAGTATAAAACTTCAGTATGACAAATCCAGTACATGGAGAGCACTGCAGTAAATGCCTAAAGGTCACATGCAACCAAAAAATCAAACATAATTAAAACACATTTATCACTTATTCATGACATATAATATACATTGCTGCTTTAAAAAAAACAAATAAACAAAATTATAAGCGTACAATCGCGATTCAAAAGTGCAATATTTTTTACTTGGGCTTACTTCCCCCAAAACGAAGCCCTCGGGAGACCGAACCCAGTCATAGCGGGTGGATCTGCACTCAAGTGTAACAACGGCTTCCAATTGGCTGTTTCATTCGCTGATATGCTGAGGGTTCATTGTGTGTACAGAAAGATGATCTGTTTGATGGGCTTTTTGGAAGTATAGCCAGTCACAAGAAAGTAAGATTCTTTATGGATAACAACTTCTTTTTGTGTACTTGATGCTTCGTTTTAGTATGGATTTATATACTGTTGTCAAACAAAATCATATACACTAAACGAAGTCGTTATCCATGAAGAATGTATATAGAGATGCTGGGTTTGGAAAATACTTGTTCTCTGAATTTGCGCTCGATCCAATAAAAAATCATGTCAGTAGAGATGGTAAACTACAGCGTGGCTGGAATCTGTCATTCGTCCAAGTACAAAGCAGGACTTGAAACTGACAAGAGTTTGCACCAGTTTCCATCAGATCCAGTCATCCAAAAAAAATGAATGTAGTTTGTTTGCAACCCACAGACATAAAAGCATGTCATGTGTATCACACATGCCTTATTAAATAATGTGGCAGACACTGGACTCGGGTGCACGAGTCATAAATCAACTTATTATAGTCTGATAGGTGTTAAGTTCAAATTGCACGTGGTCAATGATTGAAGCTGTGTATTGCATGTTGTCTTCAGCAGACAGGCAGAGAGACATATAGGTGTGAATAAACCAGACACTGAGCTTTCTCTGTCACAGCGACTGCTTACCACAATCAACAAGTTGTTTTACGTAACGAGTAGATTATTTACTTGTTTGTGTACACAACCAAGATTAGACTACTGCTCACAACCTGGGCATACATACTGTTTCAAGCTCTGTGAACCTATTCACTGCGCATGCGTTATGGACGCAGCACAGCACAGCTGTTGAAACCAGTTTTCCCCCCAGCGCTGGGGGGAATTTAGTGAAACATTTGAACTCTGATTTCGCGGGCTTTTTTTTCATTGCGTTTTCTTCAACTTGAATTGGCATTTTTTATGATTTGTTTTGGTAAGTGCATACCGAAAGGTACCAGAATCTGCAAAGTTGTGTTTTACGTTGCATGTGACCTCTAACCTTCGGAATATTACAACAACTTCTAACAAGAGTCATCAGAAGATGACATATCCCCCCGGCCCCCACATGTTTGAAAGGACAAATCATCTGAGAGTTACTCATTGTTTTTTTAGACTAAGTTTGAATTGTTTCCATAGAATTCATGAAAATTATAAATGCCATATATCTGTAACCAGCAAAGTCACAATTTCAAGATCTGTCTCATATATCTGCCAGGATCTGTTGAAAGATATGAAATGGTTTACGAGTTGTGCTCTGGGAACGAAGCCCACCCTCCATTTTGAGACTAAGTCCGAAAGGTTTCCATGGAAACCAAGAAAATAACACATCCCAAAAACCTTTAAAAAGCAAAAGGCACCACTTTGGGGTCTGCCACACATACCTAGAAAGTTTTACTAACAGATATTAAGAAGTTTTTGAGCTCTGCTCTGGAAATAGAACACACCTCTCACTTTTGAGACTAGGTCCAAAACGTTTCCATGGAAAAGGTACCACTTCAGCTTCTGACTAATATATCTACCAAGTTTTGCAGAAAAATATTGAACGGCTTTTGAGTTCTGCTCCGGAAACGAAGCCCACCCCACCATTAGACTAACACCAAAATGTTCCATGGAAAAACAAAAAAAAATATGAATCTGTAAATAGCAAAATGCACAACCATAGGCTGAGATTACTATATCTATCAAGTTTGGTCTAAAAATATTGAACGGTTTCTGAGTTATGCTCCGGAAACAAAATGAATACAGACGGATGGACGGATGGACGGACGGACAGACAGGGGATGGACGGACAGACAAGGTGTCGACTATATCCCCCCGAAATGCCGCCTTTCACAAATAAAAGAAGTTGTATGTTCATATAAATTGTCATCATTCTTCAAATGCTGAGGTTCTGTATGGATCCACGATAGATCAAAAACACAGATTAATTTTTGTTATTTTCTTAAATGCTGGGAATATTTCTCAACTTGTAATGTATGCCTATTCATAACAAAAAATTGTTATTATTCATATTCATTCAAACACAGTTTCAGATGACTGAGTATTCTGGCTGGAGACAACAAGTTTGTATTTGAGTTTGAGGTGAAGAAACAGGTTGCAGGTGAAGACTGAATACATGGCACATGACTAGAAACTTTGGCTTGGTAACGATGTAAGAACCTACACTGAAAGATCCCTCCATGCATTAAACAAAAGTTGTTATCCATAAAGTCATAACTTGTCCTTGTAAGATAGCTGGCTCCCTATACAATTTTTGCAGTGCTGATGTTTGAATATCTGGCACATAGTAACTTTACATGTGATTATTAGTTGAGATTATCAGAGATAAAGAACACAGTTGCTAGTACACACTTTGTCTTTGTTTGCCCACTGCTACATATATAAGACTGGCAGAATTGTAAAGCATGTAATAGAAGGTGTATTCTCTATACACGTCACACAAAATGTAAGTATTAGGCTGACACTATAGCATGCTAAAAGATGTCATCCCATCCATCCACATTCAGACTGGTATCCAATATAACCACAAAAATGTCCCCACTCCTTTCAACCTACAGTATCAAGACAGGAGTGTTGTCCTATTACAAGGTAAACCAGGGAATTTGATACAAGACACTGAACATGGATATACATAACGAACTGGAAATTGAAGAGAGCAGACCGAGTCATACATTGAGGTGTGGCATTACACCCTCAGTCAGAATAAGTCCATGCAAACACATGGCCAAGGTTCAGTGTGATAGTTGTCCCATATATATTACAAAGCAATATCAACTATCAACATATCATTGTATTTGACTGTGTAGGATCTAGGAAATAAAATGACAGGAAGTTGCTGCACATGCAACACCACTATAATGTACTGCTGCCGAGACTGTGGAGACTTTAAGACCCCCAGATATTTAATTCCTGGGCTTAATAACAACAAAAACTAACTATTTAAAGCATATGGATGTAAATTAGTTTTTGAAAATGGTGTGATCTCCCGTACTGGATGATTGATGAAACTTGACTTGACATTTGTCATTTCCTTTTATTCATGAAAATGTATCTGTTCATTACACTTTGAAATATTCATTATACTTTAATCATTCCGAAAGTATTTTTTTTTGTTTTTTGAGTCAAACGTTACCTTGCTAAAACAGGCAAATTCCTTAACCAACATTTTGACTGCCACCATGAGTTTACTTGTAGTATCATGTGTGGCAGAAATTGCCACTACATGTTATCCTGTAGCAACATCAAGGATATTTAAAAGCAAGTTTTGCATGTTGGCAAACAGGCATAAGAAGCCGCCTATTGGTGGTAACAAAGAATGCCAGGATACTTTTGTTTATTGTGCCCATTTTGCCACCATGTGAATTTTGTTCTAAAAAAATGCCAACTGATGTAGCTAGTAGATAACACACAGAGGCAATTTCTGCCAGAACAGATACTGCAAGTCTACTCGTGATAGGCAGCCAACATCTTAAGCTCAGGGCTTATCTATGTGCAGTCTTGTCACAACTTGACATGAAGTACTTGATAGAAGGCAGCTATGAGTGCATATGATATTGGTTTTAGTCTATAAATTATTCTATTTTCTAAACTTTTTAATAATGTAACTATGTGATGGTTATCAGAATTAGCTAAAATTTTACAAATTTAATTTCAACCACAACATACCATGCTTTGAGTTTGTGCAAATTAGAGTGTGCCAGTTGCAGAGTCCAACCTTTGGGCTACATATCTGTAATAAATTGTTTCGAACCAACTTCTGCACATGACTGTTAGTCTGACAGCATGTGTAAAGATAACAGGTGTGACATTAACAAGCTTTTGATTGAATGTGACAAGTAATCACTGCTGAGATAAGAGCTGATGTTCAAGAGCAGGTACCTGTGAAGACATGATTCAAGTTTAATTTTGATAGAATTAGTTGACCTTTACTTGCTGTATAATTATGATATTATCTATGGAGAAACATGCATAGTTGAGTTTGTATAGTTTCTCACCATTGTAGGACCAACTATAAATCTTAAACAATTTTAACCACCATTTATACAAACAGCATGTTTTAAACCGATGCCAAAGGAAACTTAGCATAATGTTTACCCGTATCTTGTCTGTACTGGCTATACACATGGAAACATGCATACACATATCCTGATGACTGGCCATTATTGATCAAGCTAAGTGTCCATGATTTTGTTATATCACTAACTACAAGCAGCAATCTGAGTGAGTGAGTATGGTTTTACGCCACTTTTAGCAATATTCCAGCAATATCAGGGCAGGGGACTCTATAAATGGGCTTCACACAAAACAACAACTGGAAAGGTTTTGGGCTAACCATTTCTATATTCCCACAAACAAATGAAGACACATTTCAACTGGCTTCATATGTTTCTGTATGATGTGAGAACCCTAACCAACCAATGTGAGAAAATCTCAAAGCGGACAAATACCGTCGCAAACGTAATATTTTAATCACTTATTACACACTATACAAACATAAGGCAGTTCACAACACCAGCATTTTGAATCATCACTCTTATCTTTCATATACACATATCAATATTCTCAAGGGAGACAGTCTTTAACCTGCCATTAATGTGATTGCTTTCAAAGGTTTGAGAACAGGATTTGAATAATTTACTCTTAACTCAAGCATGGAATCAGGTAACTGTTAATGCAATAAAACTGTTTGAATCTGTTGTTCAAGAAACATAATATACATGTACTCACTTTGAGTCTACTGTGAGTTTCGTTGTCTTCCCACCAGGTAAGATCACCTCCAATTCAATATTTCCATCAATAACTTCATTCATATTTACATCATCAACTGGTTCTGAGCTGTATTTGAGGGGTGGTGGAACACTCCCATTATTTGTGTGAGGGGGAGGTTTCTTACTCTCCATCCCCGCAGGGACAGATGGGGAGAACCCCCGCTTGGTGCTGCTCATGCCGTTCCTGCAAACACAGAAATCATCATCATCATCATGATCATCATCATCATCATCATCATCTAATTCGGTGACAGTATCTTCTACAATGTCTATCAACTGTTGAAGTATGTCGCCATCAAGCCACCATGGCTGCAACGTCCATCTGTGACCATCCATGGGATCAGGTAAAACCAGATCTGGAATATGCACTTGTCTCGATATCATCATCATGATCATTATCTCTGACATATTTTACCACTTCAATGTATACTTCATTTGCTAACATATTGTCAACCTGTAACTATTTCAGACTGCAACTATGGAATATTAAAGGACTTAACTTCATAACTGAGTATGGCAACTGTTAATATCAGTAGCCTACTAATGGAAAATGTGCAACATTCCAACTAATCACTCAACAAAAGTAGATATATAGATTACATGACCCCCTAACATCAACATGTCCAAACTTCCGTTAACAGCTCAAGCCTTTCAAAAATCAGGCTATATTCACATGTGCATGTCTCTGTACAGTTGTCTCCATCTAATAGTTTGGTCCCTCTTCAGTCATATAATTAATATTGTGTTGAATCTACTTAAACTGGAAGTATTTATGTATGTCTTTGTGTTTGAGAGAGATTGTATATTTAAATATGCCCTGTCATAGCTTATAACTTCCATGATTAAATCAAGACACAAATATATTCTTAAACATGGCACACCTTCTGCACAAGACACGGATGTCAATAGAAATGAGGATGATTTGCAGAAATTCTGCAGGAACTAAATGTTATGTATGTATGAACGTGGATGTGTGTACAAGTGTAGATGGATTGATGTGTGCATGAGTGTGGATGGATTGATGTCTGTATGGATTGTAGATGGATTGATGTGTGTACGAATGTAGATGGATTGATTTGTGTATAAGCGTGGATGGACTGATGTGTGTATGAGCATGGATGGATTGAAGTGTGTATGAGTGTGGATGGATTGATGTGTGTATGAGTGTGGATGGATTGATGTGTGTATGAGTGTGGATGGATTGATGTGTGTATGAGTGTGGATGGATTGATGTGTGTATGAGTGTGGATGGATTGATGTGTGTATGAGTGTGGATGGATTGATGTGTGTGTAAGTGTGGATGGATTGAAGTGTGCGTGAGTGTGGATGGATTGATGTGTGCGTGAGTGTGGATGGATTGAAGTGTGCATGAGTGTGGTTGGATTGATGTGTGTATGAGTGTGGATGGATTGATGTGTGTATGAGTGTGGATGGATTGAAGTGTGTATGAGTGTGGATGGATTGATGTGTGTATGAGTGTGGATGGATTGAAGTGTGTATGAGTGTGGATGGATTGATGTGTGCATGAGTGTGGATGGATTGAAGTGTGCGTGAGTGTGGATGGATTGCTGTGTGTATGAGTGTGGATGGATTGATGTATGTATGAGTGTGGATGGATTGATGTGTGTATGAGTGTGGATGGATTGAAGTGTGTATGAGCGTGGATGGATTGATGTGTGTATGAGTGTGGATGGATTGAAGTGTGTATGAGTGTGGATGGATTGATGTGTGTATGAGTGTGGATGTCTGTATGAGCGTGGCTGGATTGATGTGCGTACGAATGTAGATGGATTGATTTGTGTATGAGTGTGGATGGATTGATGTGTGTGTAAGTGTGGATGGATTGATGTGTATATGAGCGTGGATGGATTGATGTGTGTATGAGCGTGGATGGATTGATGTGTGTATGAGTGTGGATGGATTGAAGTGTGTATGAGTGTGGATGGATTGAAGTGTGTATGAGTGTGGATGGATTGATGTCTGAGTGTGGATGGATTGATGTGTGTATGAGTGGATGGATTGATGTGTGTGTGAGTGTGGATGGATTGATGTGTGTATGAGTGTGGATGGATTGATGTATGTATGAGTGTGGATGGATTGATGTGTGTATGAGTGTGGATGGATTGAAGTGTGTATGAGCGTGGATGGATTGATGTCTGTATGAGTGTGAATGGATTGATGTCTGTATGAGCATGGATGGATTGATGTCTGTATGCGTGGATGGATTGATGTATGTATGAGTGTGGATGGATTGAAGTGTGTATGAGTGTGGATGGATTGATGTGTGTATGAGCATGGATGTCTGTATGAGTGTGGATGGATTTCTGCCCTTCAACGCTAGTGGGTAACACTCTTGTAAGTTCTAAGACTATGTTAACTTTAGACATCATAGAGAGGTTACACTTGATATTTTTCAGTAATAATGAAACATTTGTAGTGATAATATCAGACAAGGAACATCCCCTCACTATTACATGACCAGTGGTACACAGAAAGTGAGACACAACAATGAGAGGCCCCACTTTCAAGCCTACAGTGAAGTAAAAGAAGCAAAGGTTCTGCCAGCCCTCCTGCTTGGAGGATAGGACTAGATATCTCAAGCTAAATGTCTCCTTCAGTCCACAACAAAGGCCAGGTCAGGGTAGGTAGCTCACTTGACAGGATATCTCTGGAATGTGTTTAGAAGGCCATTTGAGGAATCTCAGCGAAAAACACAATAGGTACTGAGTTCCTTCTCCAGTGTGTGCTATTAGACATAAGTGATGTGTCCTTTGATGAAGCCTCCTACATTTATAGTTATGGTATGCACCAGTGAACCCATCAATGTCAAACATCACACATTTTTCATTTCAAAATTGAAATATGCCGAATAAAAAAATTGCAATATTTGGGTCTTTTGAAGACTGAAAATTTATCACAAAATAGCTTCTTTCGCATTTCATTTAGTGTTTTGTTTTAAGATCCATTTATACCAATGTTGGGTGTTTGTGATCCTTCACTTACAAACATAAACAAGGCAAACCTCACTGGACTGGAACCAATGATCACAGGTAGCCAGTGTGCCCAAGGGACACACATGTTGCATCCAAAGACTGATCAGAATATCATACGTTTTACATCTATCTGTAGATGTCACTGTCACATTGTGAAATCAGTCATTTCATGAAATGACTAAGAATGTCAGTCATTTTGTGAAACGACAACAAGGGCCAGCCACTTAGTGTCATTTTGTGTGAAAACAATTAATATTCTTCAGTCATTTCATGAAATTTCATTTCATCTGTATATGGTAGACAGGGGTTTTTGAGGTTTGGCTGCTCTGGACATGGCAAGTATCAAACAAACAGGTGTAAATGCTTCAAAACCAAGCTGAATTGCAACAATTGCTCCCTTCATAGTGCTTACTGTTAGTGGTAATAAGTGATCTTGAAACTGTTATCTACTTTGCTAAATTAAGTTATTAAATGACTGATGCATCATGTGATACAGAGACTGATGATGTACAGAAATTACTGACACTTTGCGAATACACACTGATAGAAGGGAGATCACTCTAAATTTGTTTTTGTCGTGTCGTCTGCAAAATCTAGCTATGGCTACAAATAGATTTGCTTTGCATTCCAATAAAAAAAAAATTGACAAAATGTTCAAATGTAGTCCCTATGAATATTAAGAAGGGGAAATTCTGTGGAGACATTACTAAAACAATACTTGTGGAAAAAACAGCAAGATGCAAGATTTGAATCACTGATTTGCACAGGCTGGCTGAAGTGAAGATCTGATACCCATGCTTCAGTTCAAAATTAACACAATTAAGATAAATACATTGTTCACTGGTCCCTTGAGGTCCATGGGTTGTTGTACCATCCTTGTTTGTATATGGTCCCCTCATCCATCAACTCATGCCATCCTTGTGACCAGTGAACACCTCATATTACCTTACCTCACACATAAATGTCATTTTCTGATTGGCTAAGTGCTCTTCTGTTATGATCAATGTACCCTACATCAGGCAAGGTACATTGCAATGTGCCCTGCTACTAATGGCAACTCATTCGGTACTTCATGGAAGCACCTCTTTATCTTCAATAACATTGAAGTACACATGATGCAAAGAAATTAATGGTGTTTTGCGAATGCAAATCGATGGCAGGGAGATCACTCTAACTTTGTTTTTCTTGTGTTGTCTGAAAAATCTAACAATGGCTGCAAAAACGATTTGCCTTCATTCCAGTGGATAAATTCTGACAAAACATTCAAATGTAGTCCTTGCAAATATTAAAAAGGGGAATACACAGATGAACCCCTCATGACCCGTGAGTGAACAACTTATAATGTCATCCTTGGTGACATTACATTTATATTGCAGATGCCTAGAGTGAGTGAGTGAATCATATTTCATACTCATTATACAAAAGGATTTACATGTAAATGCAGATGGACCACTCAATACTGTGAGTGTATTTATTCAACGTTAAACAGTATTTAAGTGAGTGAAAGACTGTTTAACACCTGCCATGGAGGTCACAGTATTAAGATGAAGCCCTCTCCAAGTGATGATCTGCTGGGTCCCTGTACACCTGCCTGCTTCATGACCAAGCACATTAACCACTAGGCTACAGCACTACCCCCTGTTTATGTTCTACAGTTAACCTGCAGATTTGCATATAAAGTGGTTACTACCACTCTTCACCTTTCACTGATCCAAATATCATGGTAATATATAGCACTAGGCTTGGTACTGACTCCTGACACACTTCAGTGTGTAAGACATAACTGCTATACAGGTGGGTGTTGGTATATAAGGTCAAGCTAGGGTCTCATGACAGGTACAATGTGAGCAGGTCAGGGGAGGCTACTCTGTCAGACACTACAACACTACACCTCAGGCAATACGAAGCATGGGATGATACATACACTGGGACAATATGGGACTCTGGGCACACAATAGTCGAAGTTAATGCTCATATATTAAATATCAGATATTGAAACTGAGATCATTTTTGGTCAGGTAATATCTTTTCTCTTTGGTCTGTACTGTAGACATTATTTTAACATGACATGAAGTGCTGTTCACAGTACTCATTATAGATCCCATTTCAAGCATTATTACATGGAAGATCTTTAAGGAATTCTGACATCCATAGAAACATATTCACATTAAAGTAATTCCATTTTAATGATTTATTTCTAGACTTACACTTCAAACAGTACGTAACTGTCATTGTTAGAACATACCACAAAGAGTTATCCCCCTTCCACAGCAGACAGCATCAATGTAGGTGGCAATACAGTTTGAATTCCATTTGTAGGGTTACTGAGAGTATTTGAGTATACTGACAAACAGTGGTAACAATGTTTTACTGAAATTAAAGTAACCAAAATGTAAATAAATGATGAAACCAATGCTCTTACATATGTCATGATTTTGTCATGTAATCTTTGTTTTTCTTTGGAGAATGTGAAACTGATTAAATCCTCACACATACATAACAGCCCCACTTTTCAACCAGCCAACACAGTATTTCTGCTGATGAAGGGCATGATTTACAACAATAGGAATTGCATTAACCCTTTAAAACCAGAAACAAGCTACTGCACCAGATGGACAGCTATAATTCACCACATATTTATAGGTACAACTTAACACTATTCACATGTGAAGAAACACATCAAAAACCTAAATCCTACAACACATTCCCACACCTGTGATTCTGATAACCTACTGACACTGCTTCCACCTCTGAACAACCATCACACACCTATAAACAAGGCCCATTAGACAGACATTGACAGGTTCTTATGTTATAAAAGATAGATTTCTAAAATTCTTGCTTTGCAGTAAGACTTTGGTGTTCATGCTACCTCCTCCAAGCTACCTTCTCTTATCCTGAACTTGGCCTTGGGCTATGATTGTGGACCTGTATGGCCATGAATCAAAATATTGTCTCACCATGTCAAGCAGTGAAGTGATGGCTTGTCCATCCATCATAACTGCCTACACTGTGTTGAGCTACAAACCTGTTTGTGTACTCTGGACCCACCAGCATGGTCCTGGCTTTCCACACTCACATCCTCCATTGACTATGACCCAGGCCATGGCATTATCATGAAATAATAATTCATGTTACCAAAATTCATTATTAACCGTAACCAGTACAAGCAATACATTAGCACTTAAATGTTAGGAAAATATAAATACAGAATATTAGTTTCATCATGTATCAGTAATTGAAAAAGGTATAAGTTATGACCACACAATTTCACAGATGTTCTAGTTAAAATCCTAGCCTGAGGTAATCAGAACTCCATTGTAAGACAAACCATTCACTAAGACACGGGTTATGCCTACCTTCATTAGTGTAATTATAATGTTTCAAAACTTGAATAAAGGTTCTAATCCTCCTGGACTTTTGAACTGTAACTGTCTAAATGTATTTAACTTCTAGTGGCTACTTGATACTACAGATACAAGGAAACAGAAGTTCAAAACATCTGATTAAAGACATGCACTGCACTGAGCACCTTATTATCTAAGCACACATACAGCAGAACCATGATCCCTCCACACTGACTAACGTGACTGTGACTCATAGTTCCTCTGTTAGCATACATGATCGTTACATTAGCTAACTCAATAATCTTATTTATAAATCTGTAGTTTAATTTCATATTTTGAGAGTGTTAAGTTCATTCAACACTAAATCCTTCAGCATGAATAATCATATTTACAAGATTGATATTAGTGGGGCAAATAAAGGTCAATCCTCGACAAACTTTGAATAAATCACTTCTGATTAAGGGCACTCATGTTGTACAAATTCACAAGGAAAACAGGATCAAATCAGACTGGATATTTGTGGTTTGTTTAGTCTGTGTACAATGCTATTGCCTGCTTGTCTTGATACTTAATCTCTAGTTTGTTTTCAGGATAAGGTTTTCATACACAAATGGTTTATTTTAAATTAGTCCACTTTTAGACCTTGGAGATTAACCTGCAAAACTTAATATTAACTACTCTGGTTTCCAGGAGACTGACTCTGTGTGTGTAATATATACACCAAGCCAGTGTGTAAGTGAAGTTTACGCCATTTTCGCAATATTCCAACAATATCATGGTAGGGGACACTAGAAATGGGCTTCACACACTATACCAATATGGGGAATCAAACCCAGATCACAATAAAGCTATCCCACCCACCTGTATTCCATCAGACTGTCAGACTGGTTGTCACTCATTGTGTCCATGAGGAGAATCTAGTAGGGCAAGGGTGACATCTATATTCCATCAGACTGTCAGCCTGGGAGTCATACATTGTGTCCATGAGGAGAATCTAGCAGGGCAAGGGTGACATCTATATTCCATCAGACACACAGACTGGGTGTCATACATTGTGTTCATGAGGGGAATCTAGCATGGCAAGGGTGACAGTCTATATTCCATCAGACACACAGACTGGGTGTCATACATTGTGTTCATGAGGGAAATAATTAATAAGCAATGGTGACAGTCTATATTCCATCAGACTCACAGACTGGGCATCATACATTGTGTTCATGAGGAGAATCCAGCTGGACAAGGGTGACAGTCTATATTCCATCAGACTCACAGACTGGGTGTCACACATTGTGTTCATGAGGGAAATCCAGCTGAACAAAGTATGTATAACCTGATTACTTCTTAACATCCTTACTGGGAAGCATGAATGAGATTTACTATAAAAAAAATGTTTGAAAGTAGGTTTGTCTATTTTGACCATTGGAAACACTGATTTGTAAGGCAGAAATATATAATGGAAACTTTCAGTGTTGTGATCCTGCTCCTGCCTCAGACACTAGACGATAGCTCATTGAAGCAGATAGTGCTAAATCTGGCATGAGCATAAAGATGTATTGCTGTATTCAGTGATTCAGAACTTGAGGTGCCTGGAGTGGCAGTTCTCTACAGGATCGGGGAGTATGCATGCATGCAGTATATAATTACATTGAAATAGACTGACACTATGGCAATGTAACACCAAATAATTTCACAATATATTCTTGGTTTTATTTGGTTTTGTTGATTTTGGACAGATATTCGGATAAGTAGAAGAAAGAAATCATTGTGATAACTGTAACCCCCAAACCAAAACATATGGTGCAAAACCCATAAATAAATGTCTCTGATACTATCAATCTTCAGTTATTGATCATCAACTATGGACCTATGTGTGTGAGAAGTATTAAGGGGTAATGCAACAGTTGTGTCAGTGTTGGACATTAGTCTACATGTGCCATGGATTTGTGGACATGAAATATAATGGGCTTCCATCTCAACACATATCTCTGCTGCTGACGACTAGCACCTTTGTCTTCCCTTATAGTACAACAGAAGTATGTTGTAGGGTTTGGTCCAGAATATCCTTACCTCTTGGGAGATATAGACACTATTGAAACTAACACACAAAATATGAGCAAAAAGTACTTGACATCCATGCCTTATATCAGAACCAATCCACTTTGTTTCTACATGGAGATGACATTACTGCACAATGTATTCATACTCCAACTGTCCTCAAAAAGTTTTCTACTTTCCACTAATGTCAACAATTCAAAACATAGCGGATGCAGGTGCCAGCTGCACAGGTTATCGTACAGCTTGAGGAGTGTATAAAGCATGTAGTTTGTTGTACAGATGAGACAGTACTTTGGACATCACTTTCCCCCACAACCACTCATGCTATATGAAGAGTCTAGCAAAAAGTGTGACTACCATTACCACAAATCAGCAACTCACCTTTCAGGTGAATGTGATCAAGTAGAGCATTGTTCCTGTCACTCACAAAGGAGACAAATCTACAGCAGTTCTACTCTAAGGGGGCTGTGTTCCTGTCAGGGAAAATCCTATCGTCTCCTTCAGTGGCTGTGATGACCATGGCTGGTGGATGTTGTAATACAACCTTATCTTTGTGCCCAGCAGACATATGGGGATATACTGTTACTGTAGTATGTCCTAAATATATCTCTCAGTTTTCTCTACAGTGTATGTATGGGTTTCGGATGGTAAACAGCTTTGAGACTTGATAGTATTTGGATTTAAGGAAGATGTGTAAAATATCTTTCTTGGCATAGAAGTTGAGAACATGGTGAAGCATGAACATGACCCAGTGAGCGCTGTTTTAAATGAATTGCAACAAGTACACTTATTCATGACATACATCACATTAACCAAAAGGATTACCATACATATAGAAACAATGAATTATCTACAGTCTTCCATTCATACATATCCATATTAACCTTGACAAAACTTTAACATGGACTAGCATATATTTTGACTGGAATTACTTCTTTAGAAAACTAACTGTGACGTACCACACCGAACTCTTAGATATCATATCTTATTTTGCAGTTTTCCTAATTAAAACATCCACAAGCCTGTATCTGTAATCCAACCAGACCACGTGAAGGGTCTGCCCTGAGGGAGATGTTGGTCTGTGAACACTGAGGTAACTCTGTGCCTACCATTGATGTCACATGGTACACACAGTTCCTGGCCTCAAGCAGTTGAAGAATGAATACTCTGACACACTGTATAGTGATTATCACGGTCCATTTCACATCACAAGCTGATATTAGATGAAACGACTCACTGGGTTATCTAATAGGGTAACTGGCATTCTTCAAAATCAAACATAATTGCTGAGGGAGACAGTCTTACCTGAGTACAGAAAGACTATGGATGAATGTTCTCTTGGAGAGTATCTTTTGATCAATCTTTAAACCTAAGTACATACGAAAATATACATGACGATCCACACAAATCATCAACATTACTAAAAGATACATTTTGTCTCACTGGCATAAAGTTCTCTTAACATTTCTAGGCAAATGTGGAATGTGCATAAGTCTGTCTTAGGAAAAGTTATTTGAGCCATTTGATGTTCATAATACATACAGATTTCTAGATGTCTTGTGCCTCAGTGAGGCTGCTGTATTCACACATCTCACAGTCAATACCATGGGGCAAATTGGGTGAGATTACAGTAGCAACTGTCAGGATAATTATCAAACCATACAGACAAGATGGTTGTAGTACTGGCAGCCTCAGGGGCAAAGTAGCTCCCAACATCCAAAGTTATTATTAGACCTAATTATGCAACAATTTTACTGCCTGATCGTAGGAAGCTGTTATAGAATATATCTGTCTCTAACCCTCTGGCAAGAGCATCTAAGTGAGGGTGGAGGATTTTAAGCTGTTCTGTCATATAATGCAATAGTAGAAGGGAAGGTTAAATTTCATGTGTGAGGATATCCCAAAGTGAGGCAGGAAAACAATTAAACACATTAAGCAAGGATCACATGCATGGGTGAGGTGCAGGCACATCATGTTAAGATCACATGTAGGGGAGGGTGTAGGCAGATCATGTGCAAGGAGATCATATCATGATCAGCATATGTGAGGTGCAGGCTGATCACCTCATGATCACATGCATAGGTAAGGTGCAGTCAGATCATGTCTCGATCATAAATAGGGTTGAGATGCAGACAGATCATGTCAAGATCACATGTATGAGCAAAGTGCAGACAGATCATGTTATGGTCACATGCATGGGTGAGGTGCAGTCAGATCATGCCATGGTCACATGCATGGGTGAGGTGCAGTCAGATCATGCTATGGTCACATGCATGGGTGAGGTGCAGTCAGATCATGCTATGGTCACATGCATGGGTGAGGTGCAGTCAGATCATGTCTTGGTCACATGCATGGGTGAGGTGCAGTCAGATCATGCCATGGTCACATGCATGGGTGAGGTGCAGTCAGATCATGCCATGGTCACATGCATGGGTGAGGTGCAGTCAGATCATGCCATGGTCACATGCATGGGTGAGGTGCAGTCAGATCATGCCATGGTCACATGCATGGGTGAGGTGCAGTCAGATCATGCCATGGTCACATGCATGGGTGAGGTGCAGACAGATCATGTCTTGGTCACATGCATGTATGAGGTGCAGGCAGATCATGCCATGGTCACATGCATGGATGAGGTGCAGACAGATCATGTCAAGATCACATGTGTGGGTGGGTTGCAGGCAGATCATATCATGATCACATGTAGGGATGAGGTGCAGGCAAGTCCATTTGTCTTTGTGACCTGTAATGGCATTCATATGTACTTCAATCTGAAATTACATGTCAAATAATAATGTCCTTTTAAACACTCCACATACAAGTGACGAGAATGTCAGCAACAAAAAGAACTGTTCACATAGTCATGCTGAAATCCTTAAACAGCACATGGTATGTGATTTAAAGATCCTTTGATATTTTGACTCATTGTGATTGTGAAATTTTATTACGTGCAACTACAATAAGACATGTTTTACCACAAAAATGTACATGCAGGCTAAAAGGGTGACTGAATGGGACATGGATGGTTACTATGAATTCAGATCTTGAGTGTGTGAACAACTTTAATGCATTTACAACTATCAGATGGTGGCCTTGAGGCAATGGTCTTGAACACTCAAGAGGTCAGCATATCATGTCCCCTTCACAGCATCCATGATGTCCACCTCAAGTCAGCTTGAAGATGAGTGATGAGTGACGGATGGTGAGAGATCTCTGTGTACTCATTGTTCCTAGAAAGTCAGCTGTGATACAACAATCACAATGAAACATTGTGGCACCTTAATGGTATCGAGAAGCCAAAAATATTGCAGTTTGTAGAGCCATTTTGAGTGACCGAATAGCTGCTTATGACTTTCAAACCAGTCATCTCAATGTAGATGATTACTGTAGCTTTTTGCCACCAGAAATGGACTTCACACACTGTACCCATGTGGAGAATTAAAACCAGATCTTGGGTGTGACAAGAGACGTACCACTAGGGTACCCTACTGCTCCTATTGAGTGTTGGCCTTGGCAGAGTAAACCAAATCACAGTAGAATAATGTGGTATCCACAAACCACTGCTGTCACTGGAATATGAAATCTGACAGTGAACATCAGCTTACATAGAGAGTCATTGAGGCAGCATATAAATTAAGAACACATCCTTCAAACTATTTATTAGCATATGTTTCCAGTCAGTGTGACTAAAGTTTTCTTTCACTGGAATGAAGTGATTCAATCACAAAGATGCAATGACTAAAGGCAGAGCTATTCAGGAATCCTATTGACTAACAATAACTAAATTCACCAAATGAATACCACACCTCTCACAATACAGGACTTGAGTCTTGACAAACTGAATGATTTCTTCTCATCGGTTAACCAACATGGTATCTGAACTGGAAATAACACTTAGTCAAAGTCCATTACACTCTTATTGACACCAGGAGGCAAGCTCACAGGAGCAGCATACAATAGACACGGTGAGAAAGTCCATCCCATCGCCAGTATCATGTCTACTAGGGAAGGGCATAACAGTGGCTAGGGTGGAATGTGTGGCATTATCAACAGGAGGACACTGAAACTGTCTTTATGACAAAAGATGCAGTGTTGTTTTTTGTTTGTCTATTTTGCACTTGAATGGCTTTGATGCATATGTGTCTAAACACGACAAAATCATATCTGCTTTGGTTCTTAAAGTACTTTTAAAAATTGTTTTATCAAATGTCACATACACTGATTTTGTACAACTTTCTGTATGCTTTCTAGTCTAAAATTGTTGTTGCTATTGGTTGGGAACCTTTTTACAGACTTGATACATATATGTGCAGCTTCAGATACCTTCAACAGCAAACTTCCTAAAAGAATCTTACTCTGAGATTGCACCAGCTCAATCCAGCTCTAGTGGGGAAATGTGTGCACCCTTAATTTGAAAATGATCCTTCAAACATTCAATGTATCTTGTCAAAGTTCTACACCAGAAAACATCGCTGAAATATCCTTCCACCCACCCCACTCCCTAATGCCATTCGCCCATGGGAGCTTGTATATTTTGATCTCTGAAAGAATTTATTATGAAAAGAATCTAGCACTTCATCTACCTGTCAGTTGTGCATAATTTCCTTCAATGAGTCACACAATCCTTCAAAGAGTCAACATATTCTCCGTGACACAGAAAAACTGTCCAAATATTCCATTACTAAAAAAACTCACCTTTCAACTGCTACCTGCCCCAAACAAAAACACTCTATCCAGCATTTTGGTGGACATTCCTAAGAGGATTGTGCAGGAGCTTGTTGCTGAGGAATGCTAAGCTGTGCCCTGCCCCCCACAGACACAATGCATGCTAATCCTTGTTCACTCAGATCAATGATTGATGGTTCGCAATGACTCTGATGTCGACGGAACCAATTTACTGCAGGGTGTCATGAACACTGTTGACAGTGGGCAGCAATCCCACCTGAGCATGTTGCCAACATTCAAAGTCACCTATTTCACTTTTTGTATGGGCATTTCAAAACAGGGTGCAACAGTTTGAAATTCTCACTCATGAAAGCCTTCAATGGTTCTTATTGTGTGATCACAGCCATAGCATTCTTAATTTTCAACAGTGGAGATTACATAAATGCTCTGCCATTCCTGCTGAGTGTGTATGCCTTTTGGTCTTCTCACATGGTACCCAATGTTACAGCACCATCCAGATAGATTTCTTTCAAGTCAGCCCTAGAAATGTTCTGAGTCAGTCATTAGTGTATGACAACAACCTGTAGCGTCAAGGCATCCCTAAACACAATCCATGATGAAGCACAAACACCATTCAAGCAAAAATAAACCCAGAAATGGGCTTTGCACATTGCACCCATGTGGAGAATTGGACCCAGGTCCTCAGCATGACGAGTGAACACTTTAACCACTAGGCTTCCCAACGCAAAGGCAATAACTCTGGTTATGTCTTAGTACTTCATCATCTATATAGCCGTAACAACTGAACAGGTCAATCATCTCACACCTAGTGGCATTATATTTCTGATTTCATTCAAATTAAACCAGACTATCTTCACATCAGTTGCTGTGTTGATATGAACAGACAGAACAAGCATAGTCCATAACCAGCTTGAAACCGACACAAGCGAGCTCCATTCTAGCTGCATGTTCATGAGGCAGACACAAACATTTCTACATGTGCTGACAGTCTAGGAATGAATGACTGCAACTGACAATCAAATTCTGGTAATATCATTAACTAGCAACATTGATCTGTGAGTCCATGATGAGCAGGAACAGAGATATGTGACACCACTGTCACCCAAGTCACTGAAACAAGAGGTGTATGCTAGACCATATGTACTATCAGTGTCACAAAACTCATCCTAATGTCCCTCAGGTCGTACCTACAAGCCAAACACTTGGTGATGGTAAATAGCGCAGAAACAGGAATAGAAGTGATCACATTGGATCTTTGAATAGATAAGTCGTTCTGTAAATGTAAATGTAAACAAACGAAAAGACCAGTAACTGAACTACATGAATGAATTTATAGACTGTCTGTTACCATGTAGCATCAACAAATGTGTTTCTTTCCTTGATACCTGCCTCTATACGGTATCCCCCTGATGCCTCTACACAGCATCCCCTGGTTATCCGAATTTAGGCTGCATCACCTGATACCTGCCTCTACACAGCATCCCCTGGTTACCTGCCTTTAGACTGCATCACCTGATACCTGCCTCTACACAGCATCCCCTGGGTACCTGCCTCTTGACAGCATCACCTGATACCTGCCTCTACACAGCATCACCTGATACCTGCCTCTACACAGCATCCCCTTGATACCTGCCTCTTGACAGCATCACCTGATACCTGCCTCTACACAGCATCCCCTGGGTACCTGCCTCTTGACAGCATCCCCTGATACTTGTGGCCTTGACTCATCCCATTGGTTTCATCACACAGCAGTTTTACACATGCGTTAATTAAGAATAAACAAGATTACTCTACATACTTGTATTTCAGGGTTTATTCACGCAGTTTTTCAGCTGCTCTCAAAATGAGCAAGAAGAATTCAACACTGAAACCAAACTGTGAGCTTCTGCTGCATCAGAATCTAAACCATGAGGCATTTGTACTTACTGATGAGGTGATCGCACTCTGAATGTTTTACAGCATGTCACATATTATTTCATCATCACTATGAAGTAATTCAGCTTATGGTATTGCCTTTCACAAACAAATGACCATGTTTGTCCACAATCATCATTCCCTGCAACTCACGTACCTCATCAAAAACAGGAGTTAGAAGAGTGACCACAATTAATCATAAAGCAATGTTCATTCAGCTCGTATAAAATGCTATTTTCCAATAGCTATGAATGTCTAAAGATATCTGTTTACTGTATCATGGAATAACAATTTATACAAAGATTCATCATTATTTATCATTACCACCACAAACGATATATTAGGATTCAGATATTAGGAAAACATAAAAATAAAATATTATTTTCATCATGATAAGTATATCAGTACACCATAATATCTGTATCAAATTAACATCAGCAAGCAAGTGTTAAAGCACTGTTATACTGCAGACATCTCCTCACATAAGCGTACCCAGTGAACTGTGTGCAGTAAACTAAGACCATCATACTTATTTCACCTAATATATACAACAACTGGTCCAGACAAAACAGGGTCCTTATTCTCGTAACATTTGTAGCCCTAAGAATTCTTAACTTTGATTGTAGCCTATGTGTTAAGAATGGGCTTAAGAACTTCGCAGGGCTACGAACGTTTCGAGAATAGCTCTTTATACCTATGTGGTTGTTATAAGCGTGTTATCATAATTGTAGTTTACTGTATTCCATAACAAGCCAGAATATTTATTGTGTTGTATATCAACAATCCTAGTTGTCACTGAAACTTTACATAATATTGGAGTGTGTGATAGATGAAGTAGTTCTGTGCAGCCCCCTATAACACTGGAGCTGAAGAGCAACGTGTAAACAGCTTCACATAATGCCTCAGGTAATAACACAGAAAGTAGGCCATGAATATCGCAGTATGACACCTGAAATGTTCCTGTGTAGATCTCACAGGCAATTCCTGGAAACAGGTACTGGACAAGAGCCCATAATATAGTGAAGATGTAAGTATGGAGGGGCTTACATAGAAACACATCAAAGGTGTATCATTTAAAATGTTTTGCCTTGAGTTTGCTAGAACATTTAAATATATTTTTCAATATATTTTTAACTACTGGTAAAAACTTTCCAAATGAAAACTAAAACAATACTGTAAACATTTTAAAATATCACTTGGAATATATATGCTTCAGCATTTCTATTCAGCTTTAGTAACTCTGCATACATTCTAAGATTATGTAGTGAAATGTCATCAAGTCCTACAGTATTACTCTGATAATCAACATAGGTCTAGATTGACAAATTCTGAATTTATAGTGATGTCCCTCTTAACAGTTACTGACACTACTGACAGTTTATACAGTATCACTGTACTTAAAGTATATCAACAGCAATGCTTCCACACTGACTGTTACCAATTACCTCAAAACACCTGCATATTCCCTCATCAAGAATACATCACAGCAAACATGAATACTGACAACAAATATAGATTTGGTGAATCTGAGATTATCAACTACTGGTAAAACTGGGACATGTATATCAGGGAAATACCTGTGATGGTAACAGCTTCTGAGAAACACCTGTTGCGGGATATTTCAAATACAAAACTTACAGCTGCAACCTCAGGTGAAAAAACTTCACTTTGGCAACATACAAGTTAAATCCTGATCAAAGCTCAACACAGTGGCTCAAATAACAGAGGAAACCAGGTTAAATATAACTCATGACGGGCGACCATTGAAATTCTGGGTGACACCCACAACATGTGAACAAACTGCCAGCCCACCCTCACAAAGTAGTTGTTAAAATGCAACAATGCCCCACCTTGTGACAGTGGACCTTCACAGTATATCCTAAAGCAGATGTCCATGAGATATCCAAGTTTTCCCTGCCATATTCCTTGTATTTAGCCAAGTGTCCAGTAAGAGTGGATGTCAGATACTGCCAACTATGTGCTCCCCACTGTGTGCAAAACCTGAATTGTAAGACTGAACGCTTGACTGACCTGGGATACCTGTCTGTGGCTACTAGACTTGCTTGGGCTCCTACACACATATTGATTGGATTATCCCATTATCATCTTGAGGGAGTTGCTGTTCACCCAACCATACATTGTGTTATTATAAGTGAACTGTTGGGTGTCTAGAAATTGGAAGCTTACTATTTATAGTGACATGGAACTGACACTGTCATCAACAGGACTATTCTTCTGAAAAATATTTTTTTATCACTATCATTTGAAGATTTCCTTCACTACAGACTGCTTTTAGTGTGAGTTCTCTCTTAGTTGTCATTGTTTACACACATTGTCACATGTTCTTCATATGAACCTTCAGGCATCCTGTCACATCCTCTTCACAATGAGTGTAATGTGATCACTATCATTACACACTAGTTACTTCCTTAGTGCCTGACCTGTCATCATGCTCAAATAATGTGGAATTGTGCACATGAAGTTGCACTGCACAACACTGTGAATTAAAAGTTACATCAGCAGTATTTCTGCAGTATTGTGACTGGAACAAAGTAATAACATAAAATCCTATTTATCATGTGCCTACACCTCCTACATCCAGTGAGGATATGTGTGAAGCAGGCAATATATTCATCCATCAACTTCTAAACAAAACAGAAACATCCAAGGAAAAACAACCTAAATGGGTAATCAGTAGCTTGTAACAGAGTATTTCTCATTTGTAGACAAAACAGAAACAACAGCTACTGCTAACATTCAATATTTGCTTATTTGTGATCAAAGCGAGTAAACAGCAGCTTGCCTAGCACTCAAGTCAATGTTTCTACAGCCTGAAGAAAGTCTAGGTGCTGGTGAAAGGTGTCTGCCAACACAATAGTAAACAGTCACCCCTCTTCCCCTGCAACAATAGCCATGGAAAACATTGTCCCTTTTGAAGTCCACAACCCTGTTAAGTTTGTCTACAATCAACATGGGGCCTAAGTGCTTGTTATATGGGAGGTTTCATCGAGGTGAGTTGTCCCTGGGGTCAACTTTCAACACTCCACATCACTCGGTGTCTTCCAGTCAATGAATGCTGGGGAGTGAGTGAGTGGGTTTCAGGCCTTAGGAAGTGGGAGAATTTCATTGGGTACTGCACACATTACTGCAATGATTCTACACAATACATGCACAGTGGATTCAAATCCCAATGTTGGATAGATAACATACAATTTGACAAACATCTACTTTCTGAAATGAATTCATTTCACAGAAAACACAGCTCCTAACTTATGTTCACGAGATATGATAAAAAGGTGCCCAGAGACTTCCTTCATTTCTTGAACATGAGGTAATATAAACTTACCACACATTCTGGACCTTCGTGGGCTGAATCAAGAGTATTTGTTTCAGGTGTAGCTGTAAGGCAGACAAACCCAACCACTGCAGAAAGTTTCTCAATGAGACAAAAACATTTTAGTAAAACTTTGTGATCAACAATCTAAGCATCTGTGAGCTCTTTGTAAGAGAGACAAAAAGATTATATTGACGGAGTTGCATGGGCATGCACTTTTTTTTTAAAAAAAGGGTCACATTACTATGCTCTTCAGGTTCACAATATCTAAAATGAACAGTTTCATCAGTAGCTTATCACAACTCAACAAACACTTACAAGTATGATTCAATCTGGAAATATATCATTTTTAACATATATAATTGTAAATACGCACGTTTCACAACATAGATCCAATTTCAACACATTAGTTCCAAATCCAGGTAAAGAAATATTTAGTGTAGTCGACAATCTGAGACCTTACATTACTGTGCTTGGCTCTATAAAGTGGGATGTGGTTTCCCTGTGATCAGGTGTACAGTCACGATACACCATATACTGCTATCAATGCTTGATGCTGCAGCTTATCAGTTCCTAATTAGGTCCAGCAAGGCCATTTTTTTATTACACTTCAGGTCATCACATCAGAATGTTGTAGAGTAGCACCTGGGGCGGTGGAGTAGGCTAGTGGTTACAGTGTTTATGTGTCACACCAAAGACCCAGGTTCGATTCCCCACATAGGCACAAAGTGAAAGCCCATTCCTGGTGTTTCCAACATGATATTGTTAGAATACAGATAAAAAGCTGCTTAGAACCATTCTCACTACCTCACTGTAGCAGACCCTGTGTTGACAAATGAGGTGTTAACTATCTTGTACGTGTGGTGGATAGATACAATGTGTCACTTGACAGGTGATGGGTCCAGAGACTATGTACATATGATGAGTTAAATGTTCAAATATTAAATTGAAGAACAGTATTGTTTAAAATTTATAAAATCCCAATTATTTTGTTTTAATGAAGAAAGCCACTAAACTATTGAATGAATCAAGAGATCTAGCATCATGAGACAAGACTGAAACATTTCTGAGACTATAAATCCCGTTCAAAATGCACAAGTGAGGAAGTACCCACTTACTGTGTTGAGTGTTTGTATTAGACAATGATATTGTTCCTGTTGCATGAAGTAGGTATTCCTCATCAGGACCTCCCTGTCATTACCATGTGTACACACGTCCCTGCTACACCTGGATACGTGGAAAAACACCAGCTGACATATTCCTGTGACTTTATACAACTGTCTTCGCTCTGCTTATGCATGTTTCTTTTGTCCAACTACCCTTTGCTGACTCTACTGACACAAATTATTGCATATATACACTGACATATTGAATATATGCTTTGGTCTTGAATCATTCCTATTACATGCCCCTCCCAGGTAGTACCAAGCAGGACCAGTGGAGACAATCAGCAAGTACTTTAATCAAGCAGTGATGGTCCACTTGTGTGAAGCAATTGTCATAAAACAAGGGCACAAGTATAATGAGAAACAATATCTGTTTTTAGTAAATCATACTGTGTAAAACAAAAGCGCAATGTGTCAACCTGCAAAAGGAAATTTCATGTAACTTAGAAAACCTACCAAGTATAAAATATCCCTGGAAGCTATCATTGCTACACCAACAAAACAATCAGGTGTTATCTAACATAGCAGAATAATGATTGTCAGAACAGGAACGTTACTTAGTACTTCATATGTAATTTGCACTTAACAAGTAGAAGATACCATAAGATACAGTCAGACTGATAAAGGTTTAAGATAACGACAATCATCATCACACATTCTCAAACATCAAGGGGTACTGCTAAATCTCGGGATAGCTATCTCGACACCATTGGCGTCACAAATCTTTTGGAAGACAGCCAACTGGGGCTATCATTCATAAAACCTTTGAGGGCATTGAAGTCAATATTTAGATAGACACTTACTGGCAAGAGCCTTTGACTGAACTTTAAGGAACTGATAATTTGGATTGCAGCATGTTACCACTGTTCATCTGTAGACTAGGTACCTGGAGGGGAATAGATCACAACATCACAAATATCCCCCTCTTCATCAGTCTAAAGTGTTACTTTCTATTTCCAACCATATTTTTTCTTCAGAAGTCAATATCCTGTTAAAACAACACTCCTATCTTCACAAAAACACAGCTCAGAAGAGTTTCTGCTCAGTCCATTGACTCAATGCAGACAAAAAGATATGGTGGACCACGTTCAAACTGATGCAAATGTTAGGTGTATGAGGCTTTTTGTTCTCTGATTAAAAGGTAAGATTACAGTAAATACAACATATATGTACTTACAATGTTTCTTGTTTTAGTATCCCCAGTACCTGTCACATTGAACATCTTCCAATCCTCCCTATGTTTGTATCACCGAGTTTACCTACACGCTTATCTGTCGTCCATCACAAGAACTATAAACTATATTGCCACCGGCCCACCCTGCTGTTTTATTGTCTACACAGGATAATTCATGAGCTATCCTTACTGTCACATATCTCTATGACCTCTGGGACAAGGTCACATGGCTGCCCCCACAAAGGTCAGTGATGACAACTGAGATCACCCTGAATATGAGTGGTTATGACAATGTTCATATCCTAAGGATGAAAGATATGTAGAATATTTCAAATCTTGATATGCTTTTGTTGATAGGAAGGACAGCAGCAACAATGATGTAGTTTACAATAGTGGGTACATGAAACCATGACAGAAGATCGCTTTCATGACAATTCTTAATTCATATTTATCAATCAGTGTTAAGTAGTATAATGAAACTTAGCTTGTTGACAAATAAAAGCCAGGTTTGTAGAGCTGATGATGAGGTGGAGGAGGAGGTACACTTGCAGCTCATTCAACTGTATTCATACATGGTATGACTGTCCATGGTATCATCCTGACCAAACTGGAAACTGATTCTCAAAAAAGAACAGTTACCTTTTTATGCTACAAACCCATGTACTTCAGATCAGAACAGTATCATGTATTCAGGGTGGAGTGTGACTTTCATTTGATAAAAATGGTTTTAAGATCTCTGTTTGTATGTGAGGCTACACAAGGTGATCAAAGACTGTGTTAATTTAGAAGGTAAAGCTACTCTGTTTCAATTTTACGGCCCATGATCTTTGATTTAAGACCACTAAATGTAATTTAAACTACAAACATGTTAGTGTGACAAATTGTCTGTGATCTGAATTTAATCTTTTGGACATGTTTTGGGATAAACTGTGCTTGTTTCTTAGACAGCACATACATGTTATCTCAAAAGCATAATGAATGTAATATGTTGACGTGTTTAAACTGTAATTATTCAGAGACTCACTGGACGCGAACAATAATCGGACATGCCTCTACTCAGTTTAATCACACAATTGACATTTCACTTTCTCACTTCGAAGTCACCTCGTGAAAGCTTTACACCAGAGCTTAGAAACCATATCAGTCATAATGTAACATTTACAGAACACAGGAGCTATTACACTCAACACTGAAAGAAAAAAAATGATGAATTTGTGCATTTCCTTTCAAACATGGAATCCCTTATGCAAAGAGAACTCCTCTGAATGTTGAATAACAAATAAATCACTCTAGATGTTTGATGTTGTTGTTAGTTTGTTGAAAGCTCAACCTGATGTTTTGGAAGTATCTGGTGTGAACACATAAAGCCATGGTAAATGGAGGCAGGGCATAGCAAGCACCTCCAGCTTGTACAGTAACTAAGTGTGGACTAACAGAGGCATGTGGTTGGCAGACCTGTGGAAGGAGTAAAACTAGGTCTAGCTTAACAATATTTCCATATCAGTGAATACGTCATAGTTTCATCAGCATTTCTGGCAAATTGGTATCTGTGACCAACTTCCTGTATCTATAGCAAATGTCAGCAACATGGCAACAAAAGGTTGTGGATTTTCTTGTTTGTGTCCGCCATATCATACGTGAGTGAACTGATGGCGGAGATGATTAGGCTGATGTCAACTGAAGGACAAGAAAGCAGATTAGGTCTGAGTAATGATACAAGTCTTATTATAATGTCAAACTGGTCTGACAATCTGCTTCCTTCTAAAGATTACTTTTAGATCCTGACTTGATTTGTCCTAGCATTTCACAAATGAATGAACACTGATGAAAAGGAGTAAGTGTGTGAGTTGAAGCTGCTCTGAAATACAGCCAAATGTGGTTAAATAATGTAAAGTGTGCTTATAAGGTTTGAGAAATGTATCACTTGAGTTCAATTCCTCAAAAGGAGCATAAACAAGTAAAGAAGAAGAGAAGAAAGGGTTTGAACCTAAGAGACACAGCTATAGGCTGGTGTGTTCATGGCAAACTGGCCCACCCTTTCATGGTGATGCAAACATTTTGACATTGAAATATGATCCCCTGGAGTCATGTGACCAATTCCTGAGTTGAAGGAAGGTGACTGCGGGTGGACAAGCATCAGCAGACATCACCACACATACTTATCAAACATGTTGCAATCAAACTGTATTCCATCCCGTGACTGCAGACTTTTGTATCCGCTGGCTAGCTGCCTATGAGAGGAAGGTTTTCTTACCATTTTGTCTTATTTACAAATACATGCACACTTATCAGTAGGGTGGCAAAGGGAGCAGAGAACAATAAGTGAACACATCCCCCAAATCAGATTCTTATTCCACCATGAAACACCAAAGTTATTTGAAAGAAACAATCTGCAGGTCATATATTATCAAGTATACAATAAAGAAGTTGACATCCATAACATCTTGTCTTATACTTGAATACTGACTTCTATACTTCCCATCAAAGGTTCAGACACACTTAAAGCGTTCACTATAGGTTATGTTATGTAAACAGTTGCACTTGCTGTAGAGTTTTGTTAAGGATTTGCAAATTTCACTAAGTTTCAGCATTTATTGAAAACATGACAATAATCATTTGACTGTTATGAATTTATTTTACTCAGCTCACGTGTAAACAGTATCTTTAGACAGTATGGATTATTCGGCAAAATCTAGTTTAAACAGTTCACAGATGTAAGTAGCTACATTTACAGTAGTGAGTCTACACTTTTAATGGATAGTATATATGGCTCTCAAGAACCTCATGCACAATGATTAACATATTGAAAGTGCTGTAGTAAAAGTTCTCTTAAACATGTAAAGCAGCAGATGAACCTCTCTGTTTTAGCATATTTGGTATTCTCATGTTTCTTACAGTTTCATATGAATTACATTGATGACCATGCAAGTAGTTGAAGTGGGAACTGTCATCACTAAGATGAACTTACACATTATGAGGAATGCCTTCTACTTGACAACAGCTACGAGATAGATGCATCTGTACACAGTGCAGGTGCAGTCTGTTGTACCATTGCATCGCAAAGTCAATGTACTTATACCACAGCCTCCATAGATACAAATCAAACACGTGTAAAGAGGCATGTTTACAGCCAAGGTCCACTCCAGCACTCTGCTTTGTAGAACAGGACACCCATTCACGCCTATCAACAGATGAGTATGCTCCAACATAGCTGATGACATAGTCTGACAAACTCGGAAATCCCCAAATATTCTGAGTAGCAGGGAGGCTGGAGAAGGCTGTGTGTTTAAACACTGCCCTTACAAGTTTAGGTAAATGACGCATACTTAGGATCTAGGTTTATGTTTACTTGCGACCACTTGCAAATGGTAATTATGTCTCTCACCACACCACATCAAATGTCAAAGGGTGGCAAGCCTACTCACAAATTCTAGATGTAAACAGACAGCGATTGTTGGCCAGTTCCATGGCTTAACCTGAACTTTCTAATGCCATGTCCTGTTCACTATGTTCATGCAGATGTAATTGCTCCTGTACCAGTGCATTAACTTCCACTGCACAGTGTTTGATAATGCCATGGTCGACACGAACTATTTTCTTCACCTTCAGTCCTGAGTGGGAAGGGCTCAAAGCTTCTCAATGCCTTTATTTTAGTCAAGGTCACTGCAAATTAAGTCTGTTACATATCTCAGTACAATAAAGCAACAAAACAATGATAAACAGTGTCTTTTATTGTAAATATATCTATTTCAATCTGCATTAACTCTTGATTCATACTTTTGTTATATGTCTGTATCAAGTTTGAATGAGGGAAAATCACCGAAAATCAACCATCCCAACATTTTTATTGTCTTGCTTTTCAAATATATAATGGCACATTAAATAACAATATGAAGAAAAGTAAAAAGAACATCGGTATTGTCAGAAAACAGACCTAAAACTGCATTACATACGTTGACATTTTATACTTGCAATGATTTCAGTTCTATCATTAACATGTGGCAGTTGTATGAAACACTCATGGACAGGTGTTACTTGTGGTTTACCTTTTTCACAAAACCTATTTTACAGAAGATAATTCAGTTTGAGAATGACTGTAAATATATTAGAATTAGGTCAAAAGTGACTGGAATACGGTTTACTGATTTCAGTCTCTATCAAAACATTGCATGGATGTTTATGGTGACCTTTCAATGGCTTACTGAAGACCTTGGCCTCACAAACAGACCTATCATATTTACATATTGATTATTGACTCCATTTCATCCAGACCACATGTAAACTAGACCTTAATTACAGGAGATGGACTAAGGAAAGTAAAGTGGAAAGGGTGAAATAAGAGTTAATATGGAGTAAAAGTAAAGTATATATGTTAAGTGTAATATAAAATTAAGGTGAAAACAAAATCAGTATGATGTAAATTTGTATGAGATGATCCTTGAATGCCGTGTAGTTTGTTAGTCATGAAACAGAGAACTCTAGATGCCAGTCTGTGATGAGGGGGAAAACCATGACAGACTACATTCAGAAGGTTCAGGAATGCCCATCTGGACATCAGAGGTCACATCTGGGTTACCTGGAGATAATTACAATACAGACAGATGGCAACAGGGAGACTGGTTGTTTTAATTGTGTGTTTTCGAATGGGGGTTCAGACGATTCACATAATTGATCAGTTTGAAATAAAATCTGTGGATCCGCAGAAAACTGCCATCGCTGATCATGTCACACCAAGGCAGAGACATGGTGAGTGAGCTTCAGTTCTTCAGTATCCCTAGCTCTCTCTTCAGGTGCAAGCTGCAGCTTAAACCCCCATCTCCATTCAAAAATGTACAGTCACACTACCAAGAGTAATAAGTGGCCTCAATAAGTCTGTCACCTCCAGTCAGAATATATGTACCAATCAGCATTTATGAGGCTTTGCTAAAAGATCAGAGGTGAAACTTTGTCAGGCAACAAAGTACATGTCACATTGAACTGATATCACCACATCATCCTAGTCTGCTTCCTTGATATCAAATCTACCCTTGGTAAATGATGTCACACTTCAGTTGTCCCCAACAGTGTAACCAACTTTGTTTCAAGCACTGCAGTTGCTTCAGACAGCTAACATCCGGAACATTATATTGAACTTTTACAATGTGACATTCCTATTGCCCCACATTGTTTACGTTCATCACTTATTTCACAGAAATGAAAAGCAAAAGGTGCTGAACCTTAATGAAAACCATCCTGAAAATTGTTATCAGTGTACAGATGGGGGCGTATCTCAATGTAGGAGCGGATATATCAATAGAACAAAACATACCTTACACATCATACAGTCCAACATAATACAGAATATAAAATATCATCAAGAAAATGGTCAAATGTAACGTATGTTATGTTTAGGATTACACTTTCTCAGTAATGTGCAAAGTCTAGAACCTCTTCATTGGGCTGAATCCCATCCAGGATTCAAACCCACACAAAGTCAGAAGCCTAACCAGATCTGTAAGTGTGGCTTATGGAAACCAATGGTCGACATCATGAAAAAACAGTTTGGGTCATGCTGACACACAATGAGACAATGTGTAAGTAACAAATGATGGTTGTCAGCTACCACAACAGGTATGCCCCCGGTTTCAGATCATGGAATTCATTATTCCTCAGTCTCAGCCCTTGCTCCTCTACTGACGGTTAAGATTTTAAAAAAAAGTTTGTAACTAATACACTGACTGTATCTTCATAGTGATCATGCCAGACAAGTCAACCTAGAATGTGAGACACTATGCACACCTATACTGTCTGACCCAACCGAACAATAACTCACACCTTTCTAACTTCACTGTACGCAGATATTTAACAGAGCACGACTCCCAATGAACTATACACATTGAGACATATCAAAGTTGCCTTCTTGAATGTATTTCCATAAATACAAATCCATGGGAGTATTTGTTGATATGTACAGTCCCCAGTGAAATGTTTGTGCAAGTACTTCCATTACACTTCATTGTGAAACATGTACACCTGTGTGAGTGATTCAAGTATTTAGTCTTTGCCTCACATGTGATGTAAATGTAAATGACAGGGTAACACAGAGTCTGTCTCCCAGCCCTACAGAGCAACATTATTTTCCATTCTGTCCAACTATACAAAAACCCTAAGCATAACAAGTCTGGACATATGGTTCAGTCGAAATTACACATTTTGAAGGACTGAAAAACACTAATAACATCTTATCTGCATAAAATAATGCAAGACTCTCTGCCTCAATGACAAAATTACATGTTTTGCTTCATCGCGGTGTATCAGTATGCTTCCTGTTAGGTTACATGGAAAGGGTACAGCTATACATGCTATATTAGGTTACGTGGAAAGGGTACAACTATACATGCCATGTTAGGTTACATGGAAAGGGTACAACTATACATGCTATGTTAGGTTACATGGAAAGGGTACAACTATACATGCCATGTTAGGTTACGTGGAAAGGGTACAACTCTACATGCTATGTTAGGTTGCGTGGAAAGGGTACAACTATACATGCTATGTTAGGTTACGTGGAAAGGGTACAACTATACATGCTATGTTAGGTTACGTGGAAAGGGTACAACTATACATGCCATGTTAGGTTACGTGGAAAGGGTACAACTATACATGCCATGTTAGGTTACGTGGAAAGGGTACAACTATACATGCCATGCCAGGTTACGTGGAAAGGGTACAACTCTACATGCTATGTTAGGTTGCATGTAAAGGGTACAACTGTACATGCTATATTAGGTTGCATGGAAAGGGTACAACTATACATGCCATGTTAGGTTACATGGAAAGGGTACAACTATACATGCCAAGTTAGGTTACGTGGAAAGGGTACAACTCTACATGCTATGTTAGGTTACGTGGAAAGGATACAACTGTACATGAAATATTAGTTTACATGAAAAGGGTACAACTATACATGCCATGTTAGGTTACGTGGAAAGGGTACAACTATACATGCCATGTTAGGTTACATGGAAAGGGTACAACTATACATGCTATGTTAGGTTACGTGGAAAGGGTACAACTATACATGCCATGCCAGGTTACGTGGAAAGGGTACAACTATACATGCCATGCCAGGTTACGTGGAGTGAGTGAGTGAGTTAATGTTTAACGTCACATCGGCAATATCTCAGCCATATCGTGACGAGAACATTTAAATTAAATATATGCATATGGAAAAATCTGTCAACGGAGGACAGTAAAACAACTAGCATATCACAGTTTTAAGTAAAACTAGTATGGAAAGTTAAAACTAATAGCACTATTTAGACAATACATAATAAAAACAGACTATAGATCGCCAACAACTGAAGGTAGATCACCACACTAGGGACCATGGGGACTTACAGTACCTTTGCTACCTGCATGGACCCTAGTTGGATTTACATCATCCCCTCAGCTGCTGGCGATTGTACGAAAGGTTAGCCAAAATTAAAACAACATGAATACTACGATTAAAAACCTGGCAGACTTAAATTTACTGTGAATGTTTGTGGACTTACGTACCCTCTCAGGAGGACAATAATTTTACAATACTTCAACCCCCTTTGAGGGTACAGCCACCAACAATTCAAGTTACTAATTCAAACTACCAATCATTAAAATACATCTATTTACAGAAACATACTATTCAAAATTCACCCAAAAAATCAATTTCTTTTAAAAAACCTATAATAAAATGAGAATTAACGTTGGTAAAAAGATCCTTCATTGTTTTAACTGTAAAATATTTATCCCTTGTGATGGAGAATGTTAGGTTGCGTGGAAAGGGTACAACTATACATGCCATGTTAGGTTACATGGAAAGGGTACAACTATACATGCCAAGTTAGGTTACGTGGAAAGGGTACAACTCTACATGCTATGTTAGGTTACGTGGAAAGGATACAACTGTACATGAAATATTAGTTTACATGAAAAGGGTACAACTATACATGCCATGTTAGGTTACGTGGAAAGGGTACAACTATACATGCCATGTTAGGTTACATGGAAAGGGTACAACTATACATGCTATGTTAGGTTACGTGGAAAGGGTACAACTATACATGCCATGCCAGGTTACGTGGAAAGGGTACAACTATACATGCCATGCCAGGTTACGTGGAGTGAGTGAGTGAGTTAATGTTTAACGTCACATCGGCAATATCTCAGCCATATCGTGACGAGAACATTTAAATTAAATATATGCATATGGAAAAATCTGTCAACGGAGGACAGTAAAACAACTAGCATATCACAGTTTTAAGTAAAACTAGTATGGAAAGTTAAAACTAATAGCACTATTTAGACAATACATAATAAAAACAGACTATAGATCGCCAACAACTGAAGGTAGATCACCACACTAGGGACCATGGGGACTTACAGTACCTTTGCTACCTGCATGGACCCTAGTTGGATTTACATCATCCCCTCAGCTGCTGGCGATTGTACGAAAGGTTAGCCAAAATTAAAACAACATGAATACTACGATTAAAAACCTGGCAGACTTAAATTTACTGTGAATGTTTGTGGACTTACGTACCCTCTCAGGAGGACAATAATTTTACAATACTTCAACCCCCTTTGAGGGTACAGCCACCAACAATTCAAGTTACTAATTCAAACTACCAATCATTAAAATACATCTATTTACAGAAACATACTATTCAAAATTCACCCAAAAAATCAATTTCTTTTAAAAAACCTATAATAAAATGAGAATTAACGTTGGTAAAAAGATCCTTCATTGTTTTAACTGTAAAATATTTATCCCTTGTGATGGAGAATGTTAGGTTGCGTGGAAAGGGTACAACTATACATGCCATGTTAGGTTACATGGAAAGGGTACAACTATACATGCTATGTTAGGTTACGTGGAAAGGGTACAACTATACATGCCATGCCAGGTTACGTGGAAAGGGTACAACTATACATGCCATGCCAGGTTACGTGGAAAGGGTACAACTATACATGCCATGCCAGGTTACGTGGAAAGGGTACAACTGTACATGCTATGTTAGGCTACATGGAAAGAGTACAACTGCACATGCTATGTTAGGTTACATGGAAACAAGAATTAAGCTTCACACATCTGTCAAATGGAAACTGAACTGAGTATTTTAGGTAGGCCAGTTCTCCAACTGCTTGGCTACCCCCAATACCTGTGGTGGAAATGGTTGCCTGTCTAGTATGCTGGAAATTGAGTAATAGCTTCTTGTGTACCTTTCATTCATCTACATGTGATAAAAAGTGGGTAATGTACAGACTGATTGATTTACAAGATCAAAAGAACTTCAGGAGAAAAAACTAAAATAAATATCTAACAAAACACAACATAATCCCAGTAGGGACACAGGGAAGTCAGTGGACTTGTTGTAAGATGATTAAGACACCTGCTTCCTGATAAAGGAACAAGCACTGTGCACAGATTCACATAACCAAAAGAGACTACCATATGTAAAATATTCAAATAAACACCTGTTTCTTTTTCTAAAACTTCTCACAATCTCTTTTCTCAGTAAAAACAATAGAATTCTAAATAGGCAGATACGAATAATATGTTTAAGCTGTACTTTAAGCAAATTTCCAACAATTACAATCAATTATGCTACAGTTTGCTTCAAAACAACACTGCATATTTCAGATGAAAGGAACTGCTTAGCAGGGGGGAATGAAATGTTGACAGTTAAAATAACAAACAACAGTTCTAATGGAGGGTAAAAATGTGTTTAAAATAGCAGCCTTACATACACATAATGACACATTAGCTGAGGTGGAACAAAGCTGGTCAGTGTGTGGAAGCAGTATCTATTGCAGATATGTGCAGATCGGTCTGGGAATGTGTGCCACTAGTTTTATTTCAAGGCTGCTTACTGTTTTAACTGTTCTTGGATTTGGGGAAAGTTGTATTCCATGTGGATATGTAGTCAGCCAAAATGTAAACAACAGCATCATTAACAACGGTTTCATATTTTACATGTGAATATTAAGGACATATGTATATGCTGATGTGAAACAGATAAAACGAAATTTTAGGAATGGTTTAAATTCTGCAAAAATGCATGTACTTTTGTGTAATACATTTCCAATGTACAGTCTTAAATTGCCATTCCCAGTATGTTTTTAAGTTTAAGGTAAACAAAACAAAGCTATTATATCCTTTTCATGGAGGATGTTGTTTCATCTGTCATACAGTATTCCCACTAGTTCTACACACTCAAATGGAATGGCCTCACCAATATACTACATCATGGAAGGTTCACCTTCCTGACTTGGTACACACCACCTCAGAAACTGCCAGAGCCAGACATGCATTACTGAAAATCATTATCTATCTACATTAGAAATGCCATGTAGAGTCCTGTCTTAGCAAACTCGTGATATTTCATGAAAGATTTATCATCATCACAGGAATACATGGACAGATTTCATAACAACATATATCAGTGTCTCTTCCTCATAATCTTTCAATATCGCCACCTGAGTTTGCCTGTTGCATTGGGCATATGTCTATATGTGTACAAGGGTTGACCATTGGCTATTGCAGCCTGCGTGTAATGTCTTATACAATGATAGTACAATGGGACTGTCTCCTCCAAATCTGACGCCAGTTACCCGTCATGATGATGATTCATCCATCAATCCGTCAGCTAATGTGTCAGTTGTCTACCTTAGCATGTTGAAAGGTAAATCTCAAGTAGGAACCATAATATCTATGCTGACCACTGATTCTATTATCTTGGTCTACAACCAGTGACAAACTATGCAGCTTTTGTTGTTTGTCATTCTCAGTATAACCCATTGCCTCAGCAGTCTGCTAGATACAGAAGTGCCAAGTAAAATAAGCTCATCTAAGTACAACCAGCTCCAGATACAACATCATTCCCAAATGATCATTCAAAATTGTATCAATCAAGATGAAAAGCACACCCAACATGTTCTATATATCATCAATATCTTGCTTTTCTTCGACAATGAGGAAATTCTGCTAATTGGTAGAAGGCCTCAACATCATTCACTCATCTGCACTTCAACCAATATTTAAAATCATAAATTGGAGGATTTTATTTTTTCAACATAATTTTTTCTGCAAACTTCCTAACAAGTCTTGCATACACGTATCGGCATGTCAATACCTGTGGAATAGGACTGTTGTTTTGTTTGAACAAAAAACAACAAATATACATTATATGTTAATTACAACAACCACATTGTTGGTTGACAACATTTCATAAAATTGCATGACAGCTACTTCATGTGACAGGCTGTCTCTCCAGCCACAGACATAATGAATGACACACATGTTACACGGGGACAAGCAGGGCCACCTTATTCCAGCGTCCCTGGATTCCTGCAAACAAAGTCGGTCAACTTCTGGATCATGTTTACAACAGGGGAAAAATAAACACTCACTGACAAACAATGACCTTTCCATTGAAAATCATGTCCATCAACCAATATGTTTGGAGTTGCAGCACTGTTAACAAGGAGTTCCTCAATATGTGTGACAGTGAATTATGTTCCCATGCAGAAAAGTTCTGAATTGCACCCTGACAACTGAACTGTTAAGTGCAAAATATTGCCTTTCAAATTAAAACTTTGCCAATCCTGACTTCTGTTCCACGGAGGGCTCAATGGTAAAGACAAAGAACTACACATGTCATTTACCTGTATATGGTACACTCACTAACAAGCTGTACTTCATGTGTTTTATCTTATAATATTTAAATTCACACACACAGCCGACAAGTTGACAGCATTGCACAGTCAGAGCTATCATATGCATATGATCATCCAGACAGTAGACGATCACAGAGACAGTAGATGATCACAGAGACAGTAGATGATCACAGAGACTCTAGATGATCACAGAGACAGTAGATGATCACAGAGACAGTAGATGATCACAAATACTAATTGATCATACTGTTAGGAAATCTAGTGTTAAGCCCAGTATCACTGTGGATACCAAATTTCAGTGTGTAAAACACTAAAAGTCTTACATATCTAAATATATGACTGAACTAGAGCAAACAAATTTAATGCTCTGATTAATGTAATTTAAAAAAGCTTTGGGAAAAAGGTGCAATCCTAACCTTAAACTTACAGTTGTTGTCTATTCAGTAAACGAAACACTATAAAAATCAAATCAGTCCATATTATCTAAACATGCAAGCATGGTTTGGTATGAAGGACATTGACTATGACAGGTGTGTCAGTAGCGATGATGCATGCAGTTATACAAAATGTCCCTGTTTGACAGCTTTATATGGGCAAGGGAAAGCATTCAGGTTGAAACAGTGTTGAAACATGAGCTTGGCAACACTGTAATAATCTTTGCATATGAAAAGTCCTGTATGTAATCAACCTTACCTTTCTGACTAGATTGACCCCCTCCAATGTGTATGTACTCCGAAAATCATTTCTCTCCAGTCAAAAACCTATGGTTTTGTCACTGTCCACTCCTGAAGTTAGTGACCCAGCTATCACGCGAGCTGTTTCTAAATCACCGATGTTACCTGTCCATGTACAGTCAAACCAACACAGCAGGGATGTCATGGGTCTCGGGGACCTGTGCTCAGCCAGCAAGAGAGACGTGACATATTGCAAACAGCTTTTAATGAACATGGAGCTTTCCTGATGATCATGGTTGTGTAAAGTGGTAGTTGTGAATCACTCAGCCTCTTGTGAGGCTAGCCATTAAAGCATCATTACCAACTTGTGAACCAATGAGCAAAGCTATAAACCATGGATCATATCCTGTACTGGGTCATTTGTGTTCCTGTAAATAACTAGAGAAATATCACCTGTTTCCATCAACCCCAACTACGTGGCCAACTCTACCAACGGTTTCCATCAACACCGTGTCAGTACTTGACAACCCCCTCCTGACTAGCCACAATGTGGTCAGCTCTAACAACCGTTTCCATCAACCCCAAGTCAATAATTGACACCCCCCTTCTGATTCACCACAACGTAGTCAACTCTACCAACTGTTTCCATTAACACCGAGTCAGTACTTGACAACCCGCCTCTGATTCACCACAACGTAGTCAACTCTACCAACCGTTTCCATCAACACCAAGTCAATACTTGACAACACCCTCCTGACTAGCCACAATGTGGTCAGCTCTACCCACTGTTTCCATCAACCCCAAGTCAAAAATTGACACCCCACTTCTGAGTCACCACAACGTAGTCAACTCCATGATCCGTTTCCATCAACCCAAGTATTTACTTCTGACTCACCACGACATGATCAGCTCTGCTATGTGTCTCCATTAAGCCCAAGTCAATACAACCCCCTTCTGATCCCAAGTCAACATTTGACAACTGCCTTCTGACCCCATGTCAATGCTTGACAACCCCCTTCTGATCCCAAGTCAACACTTCACAACCCCCTTCTGACCCCATGTCAACACTTCACAACCCCATTCTGACCCCAAGTCAACACTTCACAACCCCCTTCTGACACCATGTCAACACTTCACAACCCCCTTCTGACCCCAAGTCAATGCTTGACAACCCCCTTCTGACCCCTAGTCAATGCTTGAAAAAACCCCTTCTGACCCCAAGTCAATGCTTGACAACCCCCTTCTGACCCCTAGTCAATGCTTGAAAAAACCCCTTCTGACCCCAAGTCAATGCTTGACAACCCCCTTCTGACCCCTAGTCAATGCTTGAAAAAACCCCTTCTGACCCCAAGTCCATGCTTGAAAAAACCCCTTCTGACCCCAAGTCAATGCTTGACAACCCCCTTCTGACCCCTAGTCAATGCTTGAAAAAACCCCTTCTGACCCCAAGTCAATGCTTGACAACCCCTTTCTGACCCCTAGTCAATGCTTGAAAAAACCCCTTCTGACCCCAAGTCAATGTTTGACAACCCCTTTCTGACCCCTAGTCAATGCTTGAAAAAACCCCTTCTGACCCCAAGTCAATGCTTGACAACCCCCAAATAATTCACTGCATGTGCTGTTGATGTCCAAACGAGTGAAAACAACCTGGACTTGCATATAATTTTGATCAAACATTCCATCTGACATGTGTAAACTATGTGGGAAAACAAAATGGTGATCATATGCTACAGTGGGTTGTCACAGTCAGCTGGTGTGGAGAAAATCATACCACTTGTCAATTACAGTCACAATCATGTATTATGTTGTAATGACATACATTGTACAGTCATGGCAGAGACATTTGTGCTAATTACACTGAACATAACATGTTTATAACAGCTATATGTTATCTAAAATCTTCCACATTCAACAGATTTGTTTGTGAAGCAGGTGCAGTGAATAAATATAGCCACATTATGATATTGGAGTAGTTTGTATCAACTTCTTAATGAAGTCCAATATTCTGACCATTACTAATCTTTCTAACGATGAGTGTGGAGATGTACAACTACATCAAAACCATATTTCACATCATATACTGACTTCTTCAATAACTGGTTTGGAAACACAAGGGTCATTCTATGGAGAGGAGGAACTTGTTAAATAATTTGTTTTTCTGTTGATATTATTAATTTGCTTTATAAGGAAATGTTTAATGTGATAGTTTGAAGACATACATTTGAAAGCACAATGGCAAAATTGAAACACACTAAATACTTGTCAATGTGGCCTATGAATATTTCACTTCAAGTATATCAAAAAGCACAAACAATTACACTATGCTGCAACATCGATTCATGTTCAGGAATGAATACAAAAGATTTATTCAGAATTACTTCACCATTTTTTAGTTTTTGATAAACTCATCCATAGTTTAAAGTAAGTTAAACTTATGTAAAACACAAGAGGCCAGTAGCACCACTTTCAAAACATTGGCAAAATGTACACAGAAATTGTGGGGTAAAAATAGTAGGGTATAATTGAATCAGAATGTTAAACATAGGTATAATGACTATCATTTACGACAATGAGCAAGCATAAATAAGAATATTTGAAGTTACATGTTCAACAGATTCAAACGTACTCTGCATAGTATGGAACTGTCAAACCTGAAACTTATCTCTTTGGTTGGACTGTATGGAGTTTTAAGCCAGTGGTCTGTTAAAGACTGTGACAAACACTGGAACTGATAGACAAATATAAACAGGAGAGGTTACACCTTCGTGTGTCCCTGTCTTATACATGGGCAAGGTTAGCCTCTAACCTTCTGGGATAAATTTTGTATCTATTCCACAACCACAAAAATATTTAACTGTTTCAATCTTAAACAATTAAGAGTCACATTTTTTAATGGGAAAAACTTGAAATGTATAAAAGATTAATTTGCAGTGAATTAGATTAAACCTTCATAAATTACAAACTAATCTTTTTATTAGTTTAAGAATTAGATTGCAGTGATCCTAGTACGCTAGTAACTGGATAGTTTCACTGTTCTTGCATTCACCCTGTCATATACAGCTTGTCCCCACTGACAATTGTTTTACAGCTGTTGTTGGAGTCAAGAAATACACAAGTCAGTTACCATCCAGCTGCCTAAACACCTTTTCCAGTACACCTAGAAGGTTAGAATTCAAGTATTTTACACAATATACACATTCTAATGAAAAAAATGAACAAACGCTTGAACAAAATCTGTCTTAAGGAATGCATAAAGATATTCACCACCGTCATGGAGGCTACATGTTAGTGACTTTAACCAGCATGCATCTTACTAGACAACTTTAACTTCTAGAACTGCATCTGAGTGCAGGATAGAAATATATTCACTGATCTTTGACAAAAAGTGGTAATCAAATTTGATGTAGAACTATTTTCAGTGTTGCCTCTAGGTTTCTAAAAACATTAAACAGAAATCATGAAAAGAAATATACACGCTTGCAGTGAAACCGCAAATGTTATTTGGTACATCTGCAAAATGAAGGGGAGCACTCATCCATAAATATTAATTGTGGTCAAACCAAGGCTGGGTATAGATGAATGATGGACTTAGGATACACAGCTGCCCTTGGTCAACCAACTGATAATGTTTCTGTCATGTTTTTCCACTGCCATGTTTCACTAGTCTCCTTACAAGCATCACTTAAACTCTGAATGCATTTAGAGATGGTACATCTACCTGAGCAGTCCAGAGAAAACCTGTGTAAGGTATAATACGTCATTCTTGTTTTTTGAACCTCAGATGCTCAGACAGTGAAGTGGAAGCCGCCACATCCCCGAATGTTGCTCCTTCATCAGGTGGTTCTCCTGGTAATTGGTGTCAACCTTGCAGGTGCTAGAACTGTTAGCATGGCATCTTCCATGCCACAGAGATTATACTGTGCTTCAATGTACATTTGTTATGTGCCTGTCCTGTTGGAGCATACCTACAGATGATGTTCATTTTCAGCAATACCATATCAAGTATTTTAAGATCATTGAGATTGTTGAAGGCTGTTGCTACTGAACTTTATATGAAGCACAATTACAGATATCCGTTAGTTACATGCACACATGCTATGATATGATCTGCATACTACGACAAGATCTGCAAGTAGAACTGGATTTGTATAGGATATAAAGATCTTTGTAGGAATGCCCTCTTTCAGCGCTTGTACTCAGTATCCCAACTGTAGCCAGTTCCTCTCAATGTATCAAACATAGTTGAACAACATCTTGTGAACCTGTCACAAGCTTTAAAGGTTTGGGCCAAGCGAGGTGACAGCTTCATATGTAAACACAGTAAGCGTTTGTCATATTGTCCCACTGCGTAAGCCACTGGTCAGCCTTGTCCAGCTGGGTCAAACTGGGAGTCTGTTTACACACAGCACCAGTGGGTGGATTTTACAATGCTGTCAACATGTTAAAGGTCCATGGAATGTGAAGATACATCCAGTATTTTCAGTAGTTCACTAGGCTAATCTAACATACATGTTTTCAAGTTGCTGTGACAGGGTATGTCATGTGTATGAAGGCATAAGCAGCCAGTGATAATAAAGTTGTATCAAGTTTTTCACCTTAGAGTGTTGCTGGCTTTCCTTGTACAGTAAATCACACTTCCATCTCCTGTACATGGAAGGTATCAGCTGAGCACTGGATTGTACCATTTACTGTTGTAGTTTTGACTGTTTGCTACACCGCTTCTAATCAGGCAGTCAAGAGACTTAGTGTTAGTCATTAAATGATGCTCGGACACATGACAGAGTTGTACAGTGGCCATGTACCTGCACAGTATATGTACCAAGTATTCCATGGCCTCTGGAAATCTCTAATCCCATCCTGGATGCATTTAACAGAGCATGACAGTATTCTGTAGCAGATATTGGATACTTCCCAATGCCCCTTTAACACTGAAGACCATCCATGCTCCCTGTTCTAGCTACAGCAAATATTCCAACTGAAGTTAAAGCCATAAGACACACATCTCTGTATTCTCTTTACAGTAACCTGGCATCAAATTGTACAAGCAAACATAAAACCCTCTCTGTAAATAAGCCCTTGATATTAGTTCAGTTTTCCATGCAAATCTTCTGCAAATACATCTAAATATAGCTCGGTGAAATCTGCCTGCGAAAATCATATACAAATATGGAAAGATGAAACGTAAAATAACAATCTGTATAAAAAAACTATCTGTGAAATTCTTTGTAAAAGTGGTATGTGACATTGCCCCCAATCCAGGAGTAAGGAGATGGCATGGAAGTTTCCTCTCTCTTTGTGGGATATATGTTGAATAATCCCTCCATCACTGCCACTCACACATCCAGGCACTATCTCTGTTACATATGAACAACATAATGCAAAGACATTGCCTATAGTTTTTCAGGCAAACTGAATCACATGTATACATGCTCTTCTTTAATTTAAAAAGGAGGAATTTGTTTGTATGAGTTGTTTTCAGAATGTCAAAGCACTGAAATATGTTAACTCTTTGCATTTACCTGAAAATGACAGTTTTAGTAAGTGTATTTTGTGGAATCTACTTACTGATGGACATGTTGAGATCATGTTTGGGTGTAGTGTGTAGACGGAACCAATGACAAAAGGTATGCATTTACACATACCCTTGCATGGATGTCAGTTTACATGGCACAGAAAGTCATGTAACTTACTGTGCAGTCAGGCTCAGAGCAAAACGTTAAAACCACATTTGGTTAATAGCAATTTATGTAAAGGCTATAACACGACTGCAAGGTTTTGGTTGCAAATGAAATGAACAAAATGAAGAGACAGTTTTCTGACTCCAAGGGTTTGAATTTGCTACCAAAACTGAGGAGAGTGTTTTATCCAACTTGTGAACTGTTATGAATGTAAAATACAAATGTATATTATTTTCAATTTCTGCATATGTTTTGTATACATGTACTATGGAATATTCCATAAATGAAGGAACAACCAGTGTCAACTGTGATGCATGTACTCCAAAACCTGGGTTTAGAAATGATCGGTTGAAAGTAACAGTAGAGATCTACTCGATTCTGGAAAGAACCCACTTTACTGCAGAGAAAATCATAGGTAGGGTATGTAACTAACACCAGTACATCAGTTGACGTCCACATGGAGTTGATAATGTAACATACTGTTCCAACAAGGAAAACTGACCCTGCCTCTGGGAGCTGCTACCACTTTGGGATAGGACACGCCAATCATATAATGAGTGAGTGAGTTTAGTTCTATGCGGCACCCAGACTCTGGAGCAGAAATTCCAGTGATCAACAGCATGAGCTGTGATCTATGCAATTGGGATACATTGACACATGTCAACCAAGTCACCAAGCCTCATCACCCAATCCTGTTAGTCACCTCTTATGACAAGCATTAGTTACTGAACATCCGTTCCAACCAGGATCTTCACGGCTTCCACATAATGTGGTTAAGGAGAAACGAATAATCTACCTTATATTTTGCTGGGAGGAGGTCCTGTGTTATCCATGTATAGCAGGTGGCTAAGCACAAAGGAGTGGACTTTAGCCATCAGGTATCAGGCTAGTAATCTTATCACTAAGATGAAGCAGTTCTATCTCACTTTCTCTGATTGTATAGGAGAGATGATGTCTGGTGTACAACAACATAAAAGTCAGGACATGTAGCTAGGTAAACCAATGGATATCATCAGCCACCACTTGCTGTTATCTCTCTGTCACCTAACTTTCTATGCAAATCATAGAGTGAGGGCCTCATTATCTGTTTCATTACATCTTCTGACACCATGAGAGTGTTCAGAGCAAACCCAGTTTAACATTGAGCTTTAAAAGCTTGCTTCACTGTTTTCAAATAGTATTTCCTTAGACCAAACTAAAGGTATATTTTCATGAGGCATACAAAGTGTAAATGCATTATTCATACACAGTCTTACAGTTTAGTATGGATACTATAAACTGTATGCCTTAATGTATTCTCTCAAATCTGTTTGCACTCTACAGTCAGTACCAAACCATCTTCTAACTCAGAAAGGAATACATATATATTTCTACTTCTCCCCAGACAACATCACAGTGTCAGCCCCTACCCCTCCCCAGACAACACCACAGTGTCAGTCCCTACCTCTCCCCAGACAACACCACAGTGTCAGCCCCTACCCCTCCCCAGACAACACCACAGTGTCAGCCCCTACCCCTCCCCAGACAACACCACAGTGTCAGCCCCTACCTCTCCCCAGACAACACCACAGTGTCAGCCCCTACCCCTCCCCAGACAACACCACAGTGTCAGCCCCTACCTCTCCCCAGACAACACCACAGTGTCAGCCCCTACCCCTCCCCAGACAACACCACAGTGCCAGCCCCTACCCCTTCCCAGACAATACCACAGTGTCAGCCCCTACCTCTCCCCAGACAACACTACAGTGCCAGCCCCTACCCCTCCCCAGACAACACCACAGTGCCAGCCCCTACCCCTTCCCAGACAACACCACAGTGTCAGCCCCTACCCCTCCCCAGACAACACCACAGTGCCAGCCCTACCTCTCCTCAGACAACACCACAGTGTCAGCCCCTACCTCTACCCAGACAACACTACAGTGCCAGCCCCTACCTCTCCCCAGACAACACCACAGTGCCAGCCCTACCTCTCCCCAGACAATACCACAGTGTCAGCCCCTACCCCTCCCCAGACAACACCACAGTGTCAGCCCTACCTCTCCCCAGACAACACCACAGTGTCAGCCCCTACCTCTCCCCAGACAACACCACAGTGTCAGCCCCTACCTCTCCCCAGACAACACCACAGTGTCAGCCCCTACCTCTCCCCAGACAACACCACAGCGTCAGCCCCTACCTCTACCCAGACAACACTACAGTGTAAGCCCCTACCTATCCCCAGACAACACTGGATATCCGACACAGGATCATGAGGATATATCATAAAACAGCTTCATTCACTATGCAGCTTTTCAGCAAACAGGATAAATCTACCAACATATTCCATTCTGGCAATACAACTTTAGCAGCAATATTGGTGTCATATCTAAGCTTCACGTTCTTTAACAATTACTCCCTCCAAAAGGCAATCAGTGTGGCTGTGCAACAACTGTAAAATGTCATATAACATCATCAATATGCAACAAAATATATTACCAAATATTCTCTTCGTTTATGAGGGCTGGTATATACAGAAATCTATCTATTTTCTCAATTCCAATACAACTATATATATGTATGATACCTTCCTCCATGACAGTATTCAGGTCCTTGGCAATTTGTATTTGACTTGACCCAGTGTTTCACATAATTGACAGAATGGTCTACATCAATAACATAGGAAGTCATCACACACTATGACACTGGAATGGCATTCATGTCGGTTGACAGAGTAAATACAGTAACATTGCTGTCACATACTGTCAGTCACAGAGGTCTTCAAGCTTTCTCTAGAATCCTAAACAAACATTGATTCTCAAATTGAAATGTTTTTTTTACCATAACTGTAATTTTCACTGTTACAATGTAAAACTGTGCATAAAGACATATTTCATTATTTTTGAATCACCTCTAAAACCATTATGTAAATCATAACAGACTTAAGATGAATTAGAAAATAATCAATTAGTGACATTTCACTGACATTTACTGCAGATCTGGAGCCAAATAGGCCTCTGAGCAGATCTAGATTAAAACATGAATATCAACAAACATTAACAATCTTGTCATCCACGGCTAGGGAATAAAGGAAAATATGACATCAAAACAATCAATATTGTTTGAAAATGTTGAGAAGGATATGAACATATGATAACATGTATCCTCCACAGTTTGTCTGTACACAGAAACATGCTATATCATTATTGCAGATACCATGAGAAAAAGTCAGTGTATTCATGATATGGCCCCCATGAATTGTGCATCTGTCTAGTAGCCAACAAGATCAAACGATTCAAACAATATTGACACACAGGTAAATCAGCTGGTGAATACCTGTGACATGACTCACATATGATATACATCATCCAGCTGAGATGAAGCCTTCACTTTCATACACCAGTCACAGCATGTATAAATATGGCTGAGCACATGGCAAAACAGCCATGTGTTTCTGCTACCGTTTAATACCTGTACATGACACATGCGACGAATACCTCTTATTCTGTATTTCACTAAGTGTATGTTTTAGGGGAAAGACGTAGACACAGCTGTGTCTGGATGTGGATTTGTTTGTTAACTGCAGTAAGTTCTATCTGGACAGACTATGGACAAGAACAGGCAAATCTGTTGTTAATAGTGTAAGCAAATATCCATGCTATCAGTGAATTCAGACACTTAATCAAGCATGTCAGCCATTGCAGCCAACTGATGCTAATTTTTGGCATACAGGTTCTACCTGATCTTCCTTGGGATACTCACTAGTAACGGAACATATGTATGCTGTTCTTCCCAGAAAACACACATGAATGTGGGTGTTTATGCCCTATTCCTTGTACGATCTAGAGTGACAAGATCACAAAAATATAATTTGGTGAATCCTTACAAATGTTTTTGTTCATAAAATCCTACATAATCCTGAAAAAGACAGGATGTGTAGTAAGACTAAGACTATGGTTTGAGACAGTAAAGTTTGTACAAAATCTCCAACTACATCATCATTGTGGGTGCATGCAGCTGCTCTTCCAATCATTGGTTTCAACGAAAGATGTGAATTTGTCTAAAAGACAGAGTGAAAATGTACTTACCATGAGTGCACCATACTGGAATATCCTGTGAGATAATCATCAATCAACGTATCTCTCCTGCTTGGTGTTAACTCCATATTGGCCACTTTTCATTAAACCTCAGAACCCATGAGTAGAGTCAGAGAAAAGCCCTATATACAAGCTATCTCGCTGAAGCCTTTTTCAGCTGATGTAATTGGTCCCTTCATGAGACACACAAAACAGACTACACTCAAATATTTTCATGAATAAAATATAACTCTCCACAATAATAATTAGTTGCAAAGACAACACTACCCATAGATGTGTTTTAGAGGATTTTGTCCTGTTCTCATACAGTGGCTGTAGATGCTCTCATATTACAACTTCCAAGGAACTGAAACTTCAAGTGATGTCTTCCGAGGTGCTTCAATAATTAATCAGTAATCCAATTAGCACAGCCTGTTGCAAAGGCTCATGGAATAGATTAATCGCAGAGTTTATGGTGACCTTGATTCAAGGTGATTCACTGGAATGTCAGCATTGTGTGCTTCTCGTTCATCTCCCCAATGTTGACTGTGATCACATGTCTTTACTTTCAACTAAAAACATATCATTGCAGGAGGGAGGGAAGTTGTGTGAACTTGTTTGTTTGAAAGGTAAACGTTTTCTTGATCCTTGCCAGTGCATCAAAGGTTTGACAGTGGGAGGCCCAAAAATCAAAGTATGAAAGGAGAACAATTCTAGAAAAGTCTTAAAGCTTGATGACTGTCATGTTTAGTTTTCATTTTTCATGATATATTTGCAAACAATTTTTCATCAAGTATCTTCAGCTCAGTTTTCTAAATGACAACCTTTGTATTCATTTTACGGTTTCAGTTAATATGTGATTTGTAATGAAATGTAATAATGTTTTTTAAAACAAATAGTTAATTTTAATATTTCTGAAAAGACATTGAAAGAAGTTGAATTATTCAATTGTAACCTGATCTTCCATGCAAAAACATTAGCCAGGAATTAACTATTTATACTGACATTTTAGGCAGAGCATCACCTCATTTATAAAGGCCATGTAAATTAGTCCCGTGATAGAGGAAAAGATAAAATTTCTCTCGTAAAGATGAGATTCCATCAGTCTATGGTGTGACCTCATCAAGATGCAGCAGAGCCATATTCATCTCCTTTGTTCACACGGTAGACTGTAACAGTTAAATACTGGAAACTGGGATCATCAAACATAATTGTTTTCAAATTAAGTTTTCATGACTGACGAAATGTCTGTTTACAGCATCATAGCATGATGTAGAGACAAAAGGTCCTCAATGAAGCCAGTAGGTTGATCATAGACTCACAACAATACAAAGAAGCCAATACTCAAATATATAAGAAACAACATGTAATGCTATTCACAGAAAATAGGGATAAAAGAAGACATGATTTAGGATGTACATGTTCAACAGTTCAGCAGTGTATGAGAGACTTTCCATGCTTACATGCTGCACTAGAATCAAACACTCAACGAGGCAAATAGTTTAGTTGGCACCATGTGACCATGTATTATCTGTACCTGACAGAGTTGTCTACTCTGAACTGTGAGAGCAGAAACTCCAGTAGCCCTCCATGTAAATATGATGTTTCTTGCTTTAGTGCTGTGTGGTCAGCCGACGAGTATAGTAAGGACAATTTTTACAGATCAAGGTATAGACAGCATATGCATGTCAGCTGACATAGCATATACTTACTGCTTGACACAAGTTAATAAAGGAAATATGGTTGATATAAGGAAAAACTTACATTTATAAATGCCCACAACTGTTGCCACATTAGACATGAATTCTAGGTGCATTTCTAGGTACACAATTACTTGCCAAACCATATGGTTCAGAGAAGATTGTTATAAAGCTCAGCAGGACAGAAAGATCAAAATCAGCTTGAAAGAGCAAGTGAGCTTGCCATAATAAGGGATCCAAACAGAAAGCTTAAAGTAGACCCCAAACAGCCACAGGCCAAAGTAGAGTTTCAATAAATGTAGACAAGGAAACCATGGTTGAATATGCAATAGTGGTAGGAGAGAGGCAGTCACCTTTCACAGGAACATCATGCTACCTTGCTTCTACAGAACCCTTGTTTATCTCAAAGCTATCACAAGGAAACCTTCAAGTCCCATTTGAGTTGAAAAAGATCTCTCCAGGATGCCACAGGCAAAGCTATGGGTACATCCCAATGTGCACCAGGGAATAACATCTCCCTTCACCATCAATACTCCCATGCAGACTACCTGAGATGACATGCCATCACCTCACCTTTAATACTGCAGAGATTGCTCTCAGTAAATAAATTATTATCAATTGGAAATTCTAAAAACATACTAATATCAATAGTAATGTTGATCATGACAAAGTTTGTTGTGGAGATGACAGAAACAATCCTAATTAATTAGGCCCTTTTGACTTTTTGATGCGGCCCTTCTGAATAGGGGTCTGCGGCCCTTTCGACTTTCTTGCAGCCCTTTTGACTTTTCTGTTTTGTGGCCCTTTTGTCATGCGGCCCTTTTGACCTGTTCCCAATGTTAGGTATGTATAGGTTTCATGAACCCTTCACAAAAATGCCTGTACTTCAAGGAAACTACTAACAGATTGTGGAATGTATAACACATGTATAAAAACTGAATTTGTCATGTGATACTTACAGTTGATTAATCATTTAATCAGTTTAATTGACAATATAACGTGTTCACTGATCATGAGGGGGCCATGGGCTCATGTACCCTAGAGGTCTGTTTATGTTCCACAAGCATGCAGGGCCGAGAGACCAGTGAACAACGTATTTATCTTACTGTACACCTGAATTTTAATTTTGAACTGTTTGAAGCACTACTGTTGAATGGAGGCGAATCACCATTTTGCATGTGACACAAGGTAAACAGATTTAGAGTTATCTCCCTTCCATCGATTTTCAATCGCAAAACATCAGTAATTTCTGTGCTTGATGCGTGATTCAATGTTAATCAAGGCAAAGAAGTACTACCATGACGCACCAGAGGAGTTCGGAATTCCCAGCGATGTACACTGAAAATAATACATCGCCTGTAAGCGGGGTACACTGAAAATAATAGAATAGTGCTTAGCCAATCAGAAAGCGACATTCATGTGTGAGGTAAGATTAAGTTTTTTTGTACATTGAAAATGTATTCCCAACTTGAGAAATTAATATTTTGCTCCATGTCATATCAACAGAAGAATTCCACGCTCAGTTCTACACTATTGTATAGATCCAAGGTCAGCAAGAAGATACAATACAAATTGGTCAGTGTATACAGTGATTGTCACCTTCTACTGTGTCATAAAACAATTGCCATTATTGATAGCTAACTGATGAATTGACTGGTCTGCCTGATTTGAAGGTTTGAGAACTGGCTTTCAGAAGTAATATTTATAACATATATAATATAAAAAGTATCTATAACATGCCTTTCTAAGCTTGATATTCTGCTCAAAGTGTACAAGTTGAGTACAGTCAAGTCTTATCAATCCGACATTGTCTGTTCCACAGTAAATTGTTGGATTAACGAGGATGTCAGACAAAATAATTGTGACCTGAACATATAATTTTCAATTTGTTACCAACAAAAGTGTTGGATAAACCTGACTGTCAGAAAACAGAGGTCAGATTAACAAGATTTCAGTGTAAACAGATGATCTTGTGATCTTGTCACACTAAACTAATGTTAGTCTTGTTTAAAGAAGTGACATTTTTAGGAGAGATTTGAATGTCTGGTCAGAACTGGATCAGATAAACTGAGGGAGGTCATTCCATTCTTTTCAGCAGGATAGAAGTTACGTGATTTCAGGAACATCTTTACAAATTGCAGCCATACATCAATCAAACTGATGAAATTTGCTGCAACTGACACAATGAAATGTTATGCAAATCTGTTATTTTAAATCAGATTTCTAAAGATCCTGCTGCATTTGAAATGCAGTATGAAAGACCTCACACTTTCATCTGTGGAAAAAAGTTTTTGTCATATTGTTTTTATGTCATAAAGAGCATATTGACATGGAAGAATGAGATAAAGGGCTTAGGACTCTTTATATTATTATTTGGAGCAAATATTAAGCTTTGTGGATGAAGTATTAGTTTTGTTTACATATTTGAATCACTGAACTAAATTATTGTGTTAGTTAATGCATACATTCCAGTTGTTTGCATATGTATATTAAGAAGGTTAACACAAAATGACTACACCAGCATGTTGGGTCAGTTGTCATGCTCCCTGTATGTTGATGACTGTGACAGTCTTCAAGTGCCTAACAGTCTTACACTGTGTATATTGAGAAACACCTATAGTGAGTCAGAGACAGGATGTATTGATAAACAGGTAATTAACTGGTCATGTCTTGCATGTCCATCCAAGGACACAACACCTGACAAATTGTTCATTTTGATGGTTTAATGGCTATGGCACCTTTGTACTCATTTCGTTGTATCAAGTTGCTGGTATTTACATGTTGGCAGAACTCTGATCCCTTCTGCGGCTAAGAGTAGCCAATTAGTGCTGATACAGGCAGCCTGTTCTGGTGTAACAGGTGATTTCCTTTCAGCTAAAGAAGTTTCTCCATCATGAACTCCAGAGGTCACATAAATGACAGCTGAAAATCTGGGTTATAATGTTTGGAGATCATCTGTTCATTTACAGAATAACTGATACAGTAAATGTATGAATATTGATTGGATTATCATGTCAAAGCTGTTCATGACTATTGATGGACATAGTGACAGGTGAATGAGACTGAATGAATATGTGGCTTATTCTATGTCAGTGGACTCAGTGGTGTCCAGCCAATCTATTTATCATAACTAGCAGTTCAGTAACATTCTGTACTGATGCTGATGCTGTTCTTCCCACTACTACTACAGCAATTGCTACTGTTACTGCTACTGTTGTTACTGCTACTGCTAGTAACTGCTACTAATAGTAACTGCTACTGCTACTACTACTACTACTACTGCAACTACTGTTGCTGCTGCTGCTACTACTGCTGCTGCTTCTACTGCTACTACTGTTGTTACTGCTACTGCTACTACTACTACTACTACTACTACTACTACTACTACTACTTCTGCTGCTGCTGCTGCTGCTGCTACCCATTCACACTTACTTGTGTTTGTCCCATTCAGTTTAGCAGGTCAATGCAGCAGCATTTGAATACCTTACTCCATGTTCAATGTACACACAAAGGAGGAACTTCATCTTGAGCTCATGTAAGATGTCAGTAAAAGGGAGACTGATCATTTCACATACACTATGATAAAACAGACTTGTAATAAGTGTAAAACATACACAACTTGCTACATTCAGTGTTGAGCTGATGGTGATAATAATGGCAAAGTTCACAAGTATCATCTAAACACTAAGAACAGAAATCTAATAAAGCAACTGAAAAATAGGTTCATAAAATGATCATTTTATCATAACAAAACATTGCATATTGAATTTCAAAACATAAGATTTGAAAATCTGTCTATGCATGTTTACTGTATGCATAAACATTTCAGCTCAATAATTCATGCATTGGCACAGTGACACACCAGGTTAAGGCAATCAGTAGGGCCAAGGAACGGCATCATTGTTGCTGTTTCTTGTATTTTCAACTTATTCATTTTTCTTCAAAGTAAACCAAAATTTTGTATGTTCCTATTTAGACAGTCAATACTGACCTTATGAAGCATCTGCTTGACTTCATAAACTGGTCAAACATAGCCTAATTACAAGTTAATCCTTAGCCACACTTGGAACAAATCTTCAAGCTACTGACTAAATCTCCTGCTTACTCCAGATACTCATATGTTTAGCCCTGTTCCATGGGGACAGGAAGCTGTAATATTAGTGTTGTAAACTACCCAAAACCTTTCTGGTAACTATCAAAAGTTATCAGATGAGTTGGAAAGTTGATTGGAAGTCTTGATTAAGAAAAATAGTAAGAAGGTGAATAAGAGGAGTTTAAACTGCTTAATGTTCTCTGTCCTGTTTCGTTCAAGGCTTCGGCCATTATGCTCAAAGTCAGATTCATCCAAGACCATTGAGCATGCAACATTTTAAACCTGACTGTCCGGTCGCCAAACAGACTGTCCCAGATGGTTGGGCAGGCAAGAGTTTTCAATGCTGGTAATATGTAAACTGTAATAGGTATGTCATTTCATTCACTTGTTTACCTGTTTTGTCAAACTATCAGATCACTGAAGACATTCTTATGGATACTGTGATACTGAAAGCTAACTCCTTTGTATTACTGTATTAAGTCATGTAGTCAAGGATGGATTCATACACCTTTGCCCAGTACTTTTCTTTCATGATTACAATATGTTTATACCAACCATCTAGGCTGAAACAATGACACAGTAGATGTCAAGTATTTTATACTTCTATATTTCCCTATTTTCCAGCTAGCAAACTAACTTACAAATCTGAGCCAACCACAACATGAAGCATCAACTGCATCATGGAGTCTATGGGTTTTTAATCCATCGATCCCCATCTACCCTTGCACTGCTAGTGAACAGATACCACTAAAAGCCTGTACAAGATGACGGAGTGTCCCCAGGCTACATAGATAAATACACATAGGTAAGTTGGCAATAGACTGTTGACTACCTACAGGCTGTATTTACAGTTGGAAGTAGGTCAGGTGGCCTGACATACATCACAGATATGATGGTGAATACAGAAACATCTCATTATATTATTTCAACAGACTCCCACTTACATGCAGGGTGACTGATTTCTTGGTGTCCATGAACCAATGGAAGCTGGATACAAGCTGTGTTTACTGATATTCAGATCAATACAGACATATACAATAGACAATCAAACAAAGATATGAGCCCTCAAATGGATAATGTTATAGTCTATATAGTAGTCTGTCTCACAGTCCCTGAAGCACATTATTTTTCCTACACCCAGCCCTCTCTGCAATACTAGAGCCCTAAATAAAGCAAGTCTAGATCTCTCCAGGTTCTGAAAATGGTTTTCCATATCACATATTCCAAATGTGTCGGTTGCAAATAATTTACAACTGTTCTTTCTGCCCATACTGTTGAGGTAACAACAACCACCTCCAACTGTGGATTGTATTTTCAAGGATCGCCTGAACAATGTAGGAGGAACCTGCTTAACCTGCAGCCAAACCTCTGATCAATATGATGTTATTATTGTCTTTGTGTTGTGGCATCTTTGACTTCAGTACTTTGAACAATAGGCACACTTACCCAACCCTTTTTCAGCAAGATGTTATCAGCGCACAATGGTAGTAATTTGACAGGTCTTACACATGAACTAGTCGTCTCTATGTTCCGTCATAGGATCATCGTGCCACACACTGGCACCTTCAAAATGATGTCAGTATGTCACAGACAAAGCTGTCTATGTGTGGTCTATTTGCCACAATGTTCAGTCACAGAAACAGGGTGCCACACACACTGGCATCTTCAGAATGATGCCAGTATGTCATAGACACAGCTGTCTATGTGTGGACTAGTCATCTCTACGTTAGGTCACAGGATCATCGTGCCACACACTGGCACCTTCAGAATGATGCCAGTATGTCACAGACAAAGCTGTCTATGTGTGGACTAGTTGTCTCTGTGTTCCGTCACAGAAACATGGTGCCACACACTGGCATCTCCAGAATGATGCCAGTATGTCACAGACAAAGCTATCTATGTGTGGACTAGTTGTATCTACATTCGGTCACAAAAACATGGTGCACACACTGGCACCTTCAGAATGATGCCAGTATGTCACAGACACAGCTGTCTGTGTGTGGACTAGTAATCTTTACGTTAGGTCACAGGATCATCGAGCCATACACTGGCATCTTCAGAATGATGCCAGTATGTCACAGACAAAGCTGTCTATGTGTGAACTAGTCGTCTCTGCATTCGGTCACAGAAACATGGTGCCATACACTGGCATCTTCAGAATGATGCCAGGATGTCATAGACACAGCTGTCTATGTGTGGACTAGTTGCCTCTGCGTTCGGTCACAGAAACATGGTGCCACACACTGGCACCTTCAGAATGATGCCAGTATGTCACAGACAAAGCTGTCTGTGTGTGGACTAGTCGTCTCTGCGTTCGGTCACAGAAACATGGTGCCACACACTGGTACCTTCAGAATGGTGCCAGTATGTCACAGACACAGCTGTCTATGTGTGGACTAGTCGTCTCAGCGTTCAGTCACAAAAACATGGTGCCACACGCTGGCACCTTCAGAATGATGCCAGTATGTCACAGACAAAGCTGTCTATGTGTGAACTAGTTGTATCTACATTCAGTCACAAAAACATGGTGCCACACACTGGTACCTTCAGAATGATACCAGTATGTCACAGACACAGCTGTCTATGTGTGGACTAGTCGTCTCTGCGTTCAGTCACAAAAACATGGTGCCACACACTGGTACCTTCAGAATGGTGCCAGTATGTCACAGACACAGCTGTGTATGTGTGGACTAGTCGTCTCAGCGTTCAGTCACAGAAACATGGTGCCACACACTGGCACCTTCAGAATGATGCCAGTATGTCACAGACACAGCTGTCTGTTGGGGTTAGCCCTGGCTGCCATGGAAACACTGTACAGATGAGGACAAGTCAGACTGTGCCCTCACCACATGTGCAACTTACATTTCACTCTGTTCAGTGTCTGTCTTTGTGCCATCAGTCAGTTGAAACAAGTGTCTGAGCTACTTCCAAAAGGATTACAGTCTACAGTATACTGTATCAATCATTCACAAAATGCTGATGTTTGAACTGTTCACAAGATTCCCCTTTTCATCCTCACTTCATCTAAACCTTATTTGTTGAAAATCTAAAACACAGCATCATATGATGTAGGCATCTAAAATCCACTAATAATGAATATAAATTCAACTGGTATAACTTAAAACGTTTTCAAAGTGTTGGATACTTTCAAAACGTCATTAAATTAGTCCTAATCATGAGTCAAGTAAGTTCCCAAGAATCCTTCCGTTCACAACATACCCACTTATTTTTTCATATAAATCTCTGCTTGTCCAGGCATTGTGAAACCAGCTATTGTCACTGTAACGCATTTGACCCCGGCAGATATAGACAAAGAACGTGGCCATCAACTCTCACCACCCCAGGGATCACACTGTACATGCTGCCCTATTCACCACAATAATTCTTGCCAGACAAAGAACATTTGATGTCAGGAATAGTCAATGCTCTGTTTATATATCAAAGCATAATGTGTTCGGTTTTCAGGGTTAACTGTTCTCTCTAGCAAAGACAGGAATCACGTCGTTCATGATGCTTTCTGTTGGACATACCTTAGGAGCATCATGACTAACTAGGTGACAAGGCTAACATTGAATGTATATAATTGACCAATATGTGGTATATGAACATCGACTATATGGTTGCCATTGCAGCAATAGACTGCAGCAGTATGATGACGACAGACTTCACCTTGGACTCTGACATAATATAACCAGGTAGGTCATCAAACAAAACTTCAAAACCAGCTAATGAATTACTAAGTTAGCCACTTGAGCATGGTTATGTTGAGCATCTAGATTTGTTCGCTTGTTTGCTGTTTGATGCTACACTCTGAGCAATGTTCCAGTTATGTGCCATGGTCTGTAAGTCTCAGTCAGTGATCAACAGCATTGATTTACGCAACTGAAACATGATGAGATGTGTCAAGCAAGTCAGTGAGCTTGACCACCTCTTATCTACCTGACTTCTTATAACATCCATGGGTTACTGAAGATCATTTCTAACCCGCATCTGCATAGGTGTTTGAGCCTCTGGAGTGATGACAGACCATGTTGCACCTGAATCCTGCTCGGTACTGTGGCTTAATAATGACTCTCTATCATGCATGTATTTTCTATGTTCATAAGAATCACAGTCCATATTACAGCAATATGATAATACAGATGACAGACTGTACAGCTAACACCTAGAATGTACCTCAGTTTTACATAATGTTTGTAACATTTGGATAATTTGCTGATACTGACCCAACAGGGTCCATGAAATGTGTTGTGTTTTCTCCTGAAACCAACATGCTTTTCATGAATGTACAATGTACTCACAGCGCTGGTTTGGCCCACTTAAGCATTGCTGCCAGAATGGTGATAGTTCCTCTTGATGTTCCTCCAGCAGTCTCCAATCTGTTACCATCAAACCAACATTCCCTACACTGCCACTGATGCCAGTCTTTTCTGTGTAGGGTATATTTACAAGAACATACACTTTAATCCTCACACCATGACTTTAAATTCTTCAGGAAACAGTGCCTTGACTACTGAATGTGTCACCACATAATTCACCTATCATACACATGAATTTCAACTTTTCCATTTCTTGGCGTCCACATCCAGTTATTTAGGAATACTCGTAACCTGAGCCTTGTACATACCAAATGTCTCACATGCATGTCAGTGTATGAGACACACAACAGTGTTGTTATTACACCACATTCCTTTTATGATCCATGTCCTTTAGTCTCAAGTGTCTTCAACTTCTCTTTCAACCTCAAAGCCCTATATCCAACAATTAGACATTAGTACACACCATTATATATAAATATCTGTATATCCCTCCCAGCTGGTGTGCAAGCAGCATGGCATGTATTCCTCAGATAATACATATGTATCGATATTGATCACACTTAGACATACACACACTTGTCAGGCTCTTTTCTTGCTGTATCAACATTTGTATTGATGATCACCCTGGTCTGTGACATGTCAGTACATTCCTGCATCATCTCCCATCTTCACAACTCAGGAGGACTGTTGACACACTGCTTTCCTATTCACTTCAAAACTACTGTCAGGCGTGTTTACTCTTGTACACTACAGTAAATTTTGTTTAAAAATAAATTGTAAATTTCGTAAAAGGTTCATACTGTGTTCTTTGAGTTGGTGTTGACATTGACAATCCCAGATTTGAAAAGTCACTTCAAGTCGGCAATAGGTAATGAACGCCTCCTTGCTCGACATTTGACACAAGAAGTGTGGATCACATGCGTGAGTAGCTCACACATACAAGCACTCAGTTCCCCAAACTTGTTCTAAGTGGGTAGCTCCAGCGTAGGTGCCCCCACAAGCTCCCACAATGCCTGCAATCTATCAAGCAGAACGAAAAGGGCATTAGTGTTTTCTCCCCATCAAGGAAATACTGGGGATTACTGTGCAGGCAAATCTTATTAAACCAATATGTTGTTTATAAACCTGGTATTAGCTGTTAATCCAAGTACATGGGACAAGTACCACTGATTGACCCATTGCTTAGTCTGCTGGTTACAGAGAATAGCTGCAGACAAACACCTCTAACACCTCAGTCAAACTACAAACTCTTTTACTCTTTGAGAACGGCATCAATGTAAGTGCTTTTAAATAGTTCCGTACACATAGCAAGATAACATCATGCTTGTCCATTTGTCCTAATGTGGTGTGATGCTTGGATTGTTTATAAAATGATAACTTGACCACAAAACAAATACACAAAAATTAGCCAACAAAAGTCAACATATTTTATATTACCCAAAAATGACTTTCAAGTTAATATGTACACCCACATGTAACACAACATAAATATTTGGGACAATCTAGATTACATGTATAATGGTTTTGAACATATACAAAATATGTACACCAAATTATTCTTATAATAGATGTCTCTCTATAAGATCTGTGCCTTTTATGAATGTTTAAGCACCTTACATACAGCTTGGAGTCTGGACACTGTCTACTCAGTGGCTACTGAGTCTGAATCTGATGATATAATTATCACCTCAACATGTCTCATTGTAAACATTTTGTGCAAAGAGAAGCAGCAAGCCACATAACTTGTACTGCTATTTGTCAGAAGGAAGCATATTGGAAATATTAAAAGGAAGTAGATAAATATGTCAACATGTTCTGTAAAACCATTTCCAGTCAGGATATTTGAATATTAATGAGTACACATCAATTGCTCTGAAAGAACATGTCCCCATGGTGATGTGTTTTCAACATATGTATGCATGGGCAAATCTGTTTGTATTTAATACAATTAAACATCAAAAGACTTGATGTGAAGCAGACAGATAAATTCATTTGTAAAACATATTATTATCATATTGGCACAGTAAATGTAACTGCCAACAACATGTTTAAAACTAAAACATGAGAAACATAAAGTAATAAAATGTGTAAATTATAAAAACTGATCAATTTTAAAGTCACAAAATTTCTCATTGATGTAGAAGACACAAGACTCAATGTTACTACTAATATTCATACTTCATCGCCTAAATTATCTCATAAAAATTCCTGCAATGGAATGTTTGTTCTTGTACTGTGATACCTATGATTTCATTTACAAAGCTAACAATGACCCCTTAATATAGGACATTTCCAGCTGACCTGGTTGACAACCAGCCATACGAAAGCCTTCCTCCCATTATGATTATGACATCAGCTCACTGAGGGCAGTGTAACATTTATATTTACATGTCAGTAGATTAACAGGTCAGTAAACATAAATATAGCACATTATAAAATATGTCCAACATCTGTACAGCAGCATCACAGGCATGTCTGTGTATCTTGGAACCAGAAAAGCGTAAGAGTCTTCCCAAGTTCAATTCTAATTTAGTTTTAAACTTCTGTACTTAATGCAATCATTTGGAGAGGTGGTTCTTTGTAAGTTTTGTCATTTTACCCCATTGATAAAAGCAGCAACTGAAGCACCTGTGGTTGTCAGAAATAGGAGCCATGCCAACACTTGTCAGAGAGATACACAATGTGGGTGATCTAGACAACCTCTTGTGTGACCAATAGGAGCCATGCCAACACTTGTCAGAGAGATACACAATGTGGGTGATCTAGACAACCTCTTGTGTGACCAAGAGGAGCCATGCCAACACTTGTCAGAGAGATACACAATGTAGGTGATCTACACAACCTCTTGTGTGACCAATAGGAGCCATGCCAACACTTGTCAGAGAGATACACAATGTAGGTGATCTAGACAACCTCTTGTGTGACCAAGAGGAGCCATGCCAACATGGTGTCAGAGGGCTACACAACACAGGTGATCTAGACAACTTCTTGTGTGACCAAAAGGAGCCATGCCAACACTTGTCAGAGGGCTACACAATGTAGGTGATCTAGACAACCTCTTGTGTGACCAAGAGGAGCCATGCCAACACTTGTCAGAGAGATACACAATGTAGGTGATCTACACAACCTCTTGTGTGACCAATAGGAGCCATGCCAACACTTGTCAGAGAGATACACAATGTAGGTGATCTAGACAACCTCTTGTGTGACCAAAAGGAGCCATGCCAACACTTGTCAGAGAGATACACAACACAGGTGATCTAGACAACTTCTTGTGTGACCAAAAGGAGCCATGCCAACACTTGTCAGAGAGATACACAATGTAGGTGATCTAGACAACTTCTTGTGTGACCAATAGGAGCCATGCCAACACTTGTCAGAGAGATACACAATGTAGGTGATCTAGACAACTTCTTGTGTGACCAAGAGGAGCCATGCCAACACGTGTCAGAGGGCTACACAACACAGGTGATCTAGACAACTTCTTGTGTGACCAAAAGGAGCCATGCCAACACTTGTCAGAGAGATACACAATGTAGGTGATCTAGACAACTTCTTGTGTGACCAAAAGGAGCCATGCCAACACTTGTCAGAGAGATACACAATGTAGGTGATCTAGACAACCTCTTGTGTGACCAAGAGGAGCCATGCCAACACTTGTCAGAGAGATACACAATGTAGGTGATCTACACAACCTCTTGTGTGACCAAGAGGAGCCATGCCAACACTTGTCAGAGAGATACACAATGTAGGTGATCTAGACAACTTCTTGTGTGACCAAGAGGAGCCATGCCAACACGTGTCAGAGGGCTACACAACACAGGTGATCTAGACAACTTCTTGTGTGACCAATAGGAGCCATGCCAACACTTGTCAGAGAGATACACAATGTAGGTGATCTAGACAACTTCTTGTGTGACCAAGAGGAGCCATGCCAACACTTGTCAGAGAGATACACAATGTAGGTGATCTACACAACCTCTTGTGTGACCAAGAGGAGCCATGCCAACACTTGTCAGAGAGATACACAACGTAGGTGATCTAGACAACTTCTTGTGTGACCAATAGGAGCCATGCCAACACGTGTCAGAGGGCTACACAATGTGGGTGATCTACACAACCTCTTGTGTGACCAAGAGGAGCCATGCCAACACTTGTCAGAGAGATACACAATGTAGGTGATCTAGACAACTTCTTGTGTGACCAAGAGGAGCCATGCCAACACGTGTCAGAGGGCTACACAACACAGGTGATCTAGACAACTTCTTGTGTGACCAATAGGAGCCATGCCAACACTTGTCAGAGAGATACACAATGTAGGTGATCTAGACAACTTCTTGTGTGACCAAGAGGAGCCATGCCAACACGTGTCAGAGGGCTACACAACACAGGTGATCTAGACAACTTCTTGTGTGACCAAAAGGAGCCATGCCAACACTTGTCAGAGAGATACACAATGTAGGTGATCTAGACAACTTCTTGTGTGACCAAAAGGAGCCATGCCAACACTTGTCAGAGAGATACACAACACAGGTGATCTAGACAACCTCTTGTGTGACCAAGAGGAGCCATGCCAACACTTGTCAGAGAGATACACAATGTAGGTGATCTACACAACCTCTTGTGTGACCAAGAGGAGCCATGCCAACACTTGTCAGAGAGATACACAATGTAGGTGATCTAGACAACTTCTTGTGTGACCAAGAGGAGCCATGCCAACACGTGTCAGAGGGCTACACAACACAGGTGATCTAGACAACTTCTTGTGTGACCAATAGGAGCCATGCCAACACTTGTCAGAGAGATACACAATGTAGGTGATCTAGACAACTTCTTGTGTGACCAAGAGGAGCCATGCCAACACTTGTCAGAGAGATACACAACACAGGTGATCTAGACAACTTCTTGTGTGACCAAAAGGAGCCATGCCAACACTTGTCAGAGAGATACACAATGTAGGTGATCTAGACAACTTCTTGTGTGACCAATAGGAGCCATGCCAACACTTGTCAGAGAGATACACAATGTAGGTGATCTAGACAACTTCTTGTGTGACCAAGAGGAGCCATGCCAACACGTGTCAGAGGGCTACACAACACAGGTGATCTAGACAACTTCTTGTGTGACCAAAAGGAGCCATGCCAACACTTGTCAGAGAGATACACAATGTAGGTGATCTAGACAACTTCTTGTGTGACCAAAAGGAGCCATGCCAACACTTGTCAGAGAGATACACAATGTAGGTGATCTAGACAACCTCTTGTGTGACCAATAGGAGCCATGCCAACACTTGTCAGAGAGATACACAATGTAGGTGATCTACACAACCTCTTGTGTGACCAAGAGGAGCCATGCCAACACTTGTCAGAGAGATACACAATGTAGGTGATCTAGACAACTTCTTGTGTGACCAAGAGGAGCCATGCCAACACGTGTCAGAGGGCTACACAACACAGGTGATCTAGACAACTTCTTGTGTGACCAATAGGAGCCATGCCAACACTTGTCAGAGAGATACACAATGTAGGTGATCTAGACAACTTCTTGTGTGACCAAGAGGAGCCATGCCAACACTTGTCAGAGAGATACACAACGTAGGTGATCTAGACAACTAATTGTGTGACCAATAGGAGCCATGCCAACACGTGTCAGAGGGCTACACAATGTGGGTGATCTACACAACCTCTTGTGTGACCAAGAGGAGCCATGCCAACACTTGTCAGAGAGATACACAATGTAGGTGATCTAGACAACTTCTTGTGTGACCAAGAGGAGCCATGCCAACACGTGTCAGAGGGCTACACAACACAGGTGATCTAGACAACTTCTTGTGTGACCAATAGGAGCCATGCCAACACTTGTCAGAGAGATACACAATGTAGGTGATCTAGACAACTTCTTGTGTGACCAAGAGGAGCCATGCCAACACGTGTCAGAGGGCTACACAACACAGGTGATCTAGACAACTTCTTGTGTGACCAAAAGGAGCCATGCCAACACTTGTCAGAGAGATACACAATGTAGGTGATCTAGACAACTTCTTGTGTGACCAAAAGGAGCCATGCCAACACTTGTCAGAGAGATACACAATGTAGGTGATCTAGACAACCTCTTGTGTGACCAAGAGGAGCCATGCCAACACTTGTCAGAGAGATACACAATGTAGGTGATCTACACAACCTCTTGTGTGACCAAGAGGAGCCATGCCAACACTTGTCAGAGAGATACACAATGTAGGTGATCTAGACAACTTCTTGTGTGACCAAGAGGAGCCATGCCAACACGTGTCAGAGGGCTACACAACACAGGTGATCTAGACAACTTCTTGTGTGACCAATAGGAGCCATGCCAACACTTGTCAGAGAGATACACAATGTAGGTGATCTAGACAACTTCTTGTGTGACCAAGAGGAGCCATGCCAACACTTGTCAGAGAGATACACAATGTAGGTGATCTACACAACCTCTTGTGTGACCAAGAGGAGCCATGCCAACACTTGTCAGAGAGATACACAACGTAGGTGATCTAGACAACTTCTTGTGTGACCAATAGGAGCCATGCCAACACGTGTCAGAGGGCTACACAATGTGGGTGATCTAGACAACCTCTTGTGTGACCAATAGGAGCCATGCCAACACTTGTCAGAGAGATACACAATGTAGGTGATCTAGACAACTTCTTGTGTGACCAAGAGGAGCCATGCCAACATGGTGTCAGAGAGATACACAATGTAGGTGATCTACACAACCTCTTGTGTGACCAATAGGAGCCATGCCAACACTTGTCAGAGAGATACACAATGTAGGTGATCTAGACAACTTCTTGTGTGACCAATAGGAGCCATGCCAACACGTGTCAGAGAGATACACAATGTAGGTGATCTAGACAACTTCTTCTGTGACCAAGAGGAGCCATGCCAACACTTGTCAGAGAGATACACAATGTAGGTGATCTAGACAACTTCTTGTGTGACCAATAGGAGCCATGCCAACACTTGTCAGAGAGATACACAATGTAGGTGATCTAGACAACTTCTTGTGTGACCAAGAGGAGCCATGCCAACACGTGTCAGAGGGCTACACAACACAGGTGATCTAGACAACTTCTTGTGTGACCAAAAGGAGCCATGCCAACACTTGTCAGAGAGATACACAATGTAGGTGATCTAGACAACTTCTTGTGTGACCAAAAGGAGCCATGCCAACACTTGTCAGAGAGATACACAATGTAGGTGATCTAGACAACCTCTTGTGTGACCAAGAGGAGCCATGCCAACACTTGTCAGAGAGATACACAATGTAGGTGATCTACACAACCTCTTGTGTGACCAAGAGGAGCCATGCCAACACTTGTCAGAGAGATACACAATGTAGGTGATCTAGACAACTTCTTGTGTGACCAAGAGGAGCCATGCCAACACGTGTCAGAGGGCTACACAACACAGGTGATCTAGACAACTTCTTGTGTGACCAAGAGGAGCCATGCCAACACTTGTCAGAGAGATACACAATGTAGGTGATCTACACAACCTCTTGTGTGACCAAGAGGAGCCATGCCAACACTTGTCAGAGAGATACACAACGTAGGTGATCTAGACAACTTCTTGTGTGACCAATAGGAGCCATGCCAACACGTGTCAGAGGGCTACACAATGTGGGTGATCTACACAACCTCTTGTGTGACCAATAGGAGCCATGTCAACACTTGTCAGAGAGATACACAATGTAGGTGATCTAGACAACTTCTTGTGTGACCAAGAGGAGCCATGCCAACATGGTGTCAGAGAGATACACAATGTAGGTGATCTACACAACCTCTTGTGTGACCAATAGGAGCCATGCCAACACTTGTCAGAGAGATACACAATGTAGGTGATCTAGACAACTTCTTGTGTGACCAATAGGAGCCATGCCAACACGTGTCAGAGAGATACACAATGTAGGTGATCTAGACAACTTCTTGTGTGACCAAGAGGAGCCATGCCAACACTTGTCAGAGAGATACACAATGTAGGTGATCTACACAACCTCTTGTGTGACCAAAAGGAGCCATGCCAACACTTGTCAGAGAGATACACAATGTAGGTGATCTACACAACCTCTTGTGTGACCAATAGGAGCCATGCCAACACGTGTCAGAGGGCTACACAATGTAGGTGATCTAGACAACTTCTTGTGTGACCAATAGGAGCCATGCCAACATGGTGTCAGAGGGCTACACAATGTAGGTGATCTAGACAACTTCTTGTGTGACCAAGAGGAGCCATGCCAACACTTGTCAGAGAGATACACAATGTAGGTGATCTACACAACCTCTTGTGTGACCAATAGGAGCCATGCCAACACTTGTCAGAGAGATACACAATGTAGGTGATCTACACAACCTCTTGTGTGACCAATAGGAGCCATGCCAACACTTGTCAGAGAGATACACAATGTAGGTGATCTACACAACCTCTTGTGTGACCAAGAGGAGCCATGCCAACATGGTGTCAGAGGGCTACACAACACAGGTGATCTAGACAACTTCTTGTGTGACCAAAAGGAGCCATGCCAACACTTGTCAGAGAGATACACAATGTAGGTGATCTAGACAACTTCTTGTGTGACCAAGAGGAGCCATGCCAACATGGTGTCAGAGGGCTACACAACACAGGTGATCTAGACAACTTCTTGTGTGACCAAAAGGAGCCATGCCAACACTTGTCAGAGAGATACACAATGTAGGTGATCTAGACAACCTCTTGTGTGACCAAGAGGAGCCATGCCAACACGTGTCAGAGGGCTACACAATGTAGATGATCTAGACAACCTCTTGTGTGACCTCCATGTTTGTGGGAGCTGCAGTGGCTGAGTGGGTTAGATCGCTGTGTGATGGTGACTCTGAAGGTGTGGGTTCAAATCCCAGATGGACAAAAAAGTTCTAGAATTGGAACTGAGAAAGTGTTATCCCAATTATAACATATGTTATACCAGAGCACTTAGTAAAATGCACTTATATAATAATTAAATATATAATTATAAGAATTACAGTTTTTCCTGAGCTATCATATAAATCCAATAAATGTTCTAAATTCTTACAAAATCTAATTATGTGATAACTACATATTTTACACATTATTATTTGATGCGTAATCTAATGTTGGTTTGTTGTTTAAGGCAATATTACAGCTATGTGGTGGCAGTCTGTAAATAATTCAGTCTGGACCAGAAAATCCAGTGATCAACAGCATCAATCTACAAAAGTGGGATACAATGCATTATCCAAGCCAGTGAACCTTACCATCTGATCCTGTTAGTCGCCTCTTGCAACAAGCATGGGTTCTTCACAGGTAGTAATATAAAGTAATGACATGGAGATAAATGGGGAGGAACGTCACATCCAGTGTGGTGTGTCTTGTGTGCCACATTATGTCATGTGGTTAGCACTAGTGTGGCATGGTGTGAGGCTAGGCATGGAGGGTGTGGTATGGCATGGTTTGTGTCACACCTTGCACAAAGAACAATATGCACTCTATCACAAAACCCATACTTTCCTATTGCTCCAAACAATAGCCTTCCTAAGTCGGCACCCCAGGATGCACACAGGGGTTTAACACCCCTTAACCTCCAGCAAGAACAAACCTATTGTAAATTAATACTACAGTTAAACCCTCCAGCCTACCACAATGGGCAGTCTGATCACAGAGAAACTAACCTGAGGTTAAGCCCATTTTACTTTCTGATAAGGTAATCTGTGTGATGGAGGTAGTCTTAAGGACAAAGTACTTAAAGAATCTTCATACTCCATGTTTCTTGAGTACCATTGTGTCAATCCAGCCTGCCAAGGTATGTTAAGGTTAATAGTTCTCTTACACCATGGGCACAATATCTTCACATGCACAAAATGTTTTTCATGTACAATACAATTCAGGACTTTTTTCAAAGGTATTATCTATAATACGACAAGTCACTGAGTGGCACAGTTGCGTATTTTGTCATGAACATCTGTTGAAACGTACATACTTACCTTGTCAGCTGACGATGATGACATGGCCAGGCAAATATACATCACAGGATAGATGATGTAAGATGTTTACATATTAAAATATTTTATAAACATTTTAAAAACAAATTTCAGTTTGTTTAAACATACAAACTTGAAGACAAATTCACAGTTAAATAAAACAAACAGAACTTGTTGATGACTAAGTGTAGAGACACTGAGAGAGGTGGTCTGCTGATGGAACCTCCATCAATCACTAGTCTGTATGGTTCCTTACATGATTACACTGTCATAAAAATTAAATGATAATTAGTCCTTTAATATTGCCCTAAATCCACATTGACAGCATGCTAAAAGTTCAACAATTCATTATAACCCTGGATAATCCATGCTGCCTGTGAGGTGCTAGAGGGTTATAGTCACATGACTTATCCTACTGGTACCCAGTTTCTGCTGGGTGAACAGAAGCAGTTTTGATGAAAAAAACATGTATCACACATGCTTTGTTGTGGGCCAGGACAGAACTCCTAGAAACTCTCAGGAGTCAAACTGAGAAACATTGTCACCCATCCAACAACTCTCCATGGCCAAATGTTGCTTAAATTCAACTGATTCCTGACCTTAGCTCTACCCACATGACCACACACCAATACTGTTCATTCAGTGATGAGTAATGTATGTATATTGTGGTGTAATCGACATGGGTCTGTCATCTTTATTTAACTGGCTTTGATATGATGCTGACATCCCAAAATTGAAACAAGATAACATGTTCCTCAAAAAGAAGAATGTGTCCTAGTTGCCATGTTATAAATATCTGTTCCGTGTAAGCTTTGTCATTTCTATTGCCAAACAATTATCTTAGATATATGAACTACACTTCAAAATAGAATATAACCTAATCTGTCAGTTTTGGGTTTAACATCAATTGTTGTTGAAATATGTGACTATATTTGTAACTATAATGCATGGAACATATCTTTTCTCACACTATCACATTCCAGTCAGATTACACATGATTCACTGTAAAGAACCATAGACAGACTCTGTACACAAATCTGTCTTACTTCACCTAACCAGCCTAATTCTTATACAAACACACACACATATATCGACTTGCCAGTCTAGCAATATGATAAGTAGGTAGTCCCCCTAGTCAGCACATTAAGCCAACTTCTCATAAACTAGTTGTCAGAACTATTAACTAGACATATAACCGGTGAGGTGTAATGATAGGTTAACTAGACCTTGATTACTTACACAAAAGACTGGGTGAGTAAGGTGTGGATACTGCTACTCAGTGAAGCAATGATCTACAGGTGCTTGCACAGCTACAAGACACAAGTTACAAGTGAAACATATCACCTGGCCATGTATTTTACTCAGGCCATTCTCGAGAAAAGAAAAGCTGTTTCAATGTAATTTTTGTTTCTGTATAGACAAGAAATGTCAGTGTACTGAAGTTCACCTTGTAAATGTCAGATCCATGACTCAAACATCTGTTTTCATATTTCACAAAAGTTGTAATAATATGAATTTTTCATTGATTGAACTTTAAAATGTAATTTAAGAAACATATCACTTTGAGTAATATAGAAATCTGTAAATTAATAATATTTTATGAGTGAGTGTGGTCTATGTCACTTTTAGCAATTTCCATCAATATCACGGCAGGGGACACCAGAAATGGGCTTCACACATTGTACCCATGTAGGAAATTGATCCTGGAGCTACAGTGTGACAAACGACTTTAATCACTGGGCTTCCCCACCACCCACAATATTTTAAGAGTGACTGTGTGAGTTTAGGTTCACATCACACTCATCAATATCCCAGTTATAGCGCAGAGGTCTGTAAATAATTGAGCCTGGACCAGATAATTCAGTGATCAAAATAATGAGCATAGATTTGTGCAGTTGGGAACACCTATAACACCCAAGCCTGACCACCTGATCCTGTTAGTTGCCTCTTGCAACAAGTATAGTCGTTTTTTGTGGCAAGCATGGGTTGCTGAAGACAGATTCCCTCCCCAGATCTTCATGGGTCAATATTTTATAAATTCCATGCAGCAAACTGAGATCTGCAGTAAGATGTGTCTAAAAGACAACCTGCTTCACAGAATGTGTGTGTTGAAAACATGTTAACAGCATCAACATTTAGAGAAATAGATGAGCCACTCACGGCCTAACACTTGGAAAGAAGTCATGTGGGAAGGTATCTGACACTTGGGTAAGTGTGTCAAGTTTGGGTGTGTGACAAGGAGTGACAAGATTGGAGCTTCGGCTAAATCATCAACACTACAGCCAAAATCACAACACGGAGAAACAAGCATATCCCTTGCTGACATTTACCACACATGGAAGTGTTTCTGATGGTACGACAGGTCAGTGGGTAGGGCATTATATTCACAATATTATATTTCACAGATTGAAATATGAAATTGACTGGTTTGACATCCCTCCCTACAATCATACAAGTGAAGTATTCACGTTGGATAGGGCAGGAGTATTTCGGACACTATCTATCTGCATGCAGTTGAAGATTAACCAGGACGTTTCCAGTAATGGATGCTTTTTAAAAGACTGATATGTCACTCGAATTTGCATTTTGTCATTACAGAGTTCCAGTGATGATGCACAGTACATTTATCTGCACACTTGTTACTTCACTGTAAATTAAATAGGCTTTAATGTATAAATAGAAAAACATATCCGAGAAAATAAGAAAAGAAAATATTTACTGTCAGATCACTGAAAAACAAAGGATGCCGTGACTCACTCTGCTCATAGTTGCTAAATCACCAGCTTATCTTAAGGACCCCATGACATGGCACATATCTTTCAAGGTACTATACATGTAACATAGCTTGGCACTGTCACAGCCAAAACTATCGCGGAAACGGAAACTCCCTGTCTGCTCGTGTTAAGGTGCCAACATAACATTGCTAAAGCCCAAACTGAAGGAGCGTGATTTTTTTAGTGGAGAAGTAATCATTGAAAACAGCAGTAAAGTGGCGGACAAACCATTATTTAGTTAGACACAGAGGGTGCAAAGTATCATGTTTGCGTGAAAAGAATTTTGCATGTTTGCTTTGTTTTGAACATGTGAGGCTGGTTTAAGTCAACAACACTGCCGATGGAAATATCATATTTTATGTCATTTTGTCAAGCAAAGCCTGAGAGCAAGTGGCATCAAAGTTCCACATTTTGATTTTTCATCCATCATTTTAAAACTGGCTTACAAGGGGTTTTTTTCAAACAAACTGTTGTCTGGGCATGTTGCAAATAAGACACCAAGAAATTCTGTCAGAATTATTTCTGGAAACAGAATTTATCAGTAAAGTAAGATCAATTATCCACAGACATTAATTATATTGAATCCACACTTTTGGATCCAAATGGGAGTATTTCATGTTGGTAAACTCGTAGCTGAAGAAACAATCCAGTCTGGGAGTTTGTAAACATACATGTCTCTCAAGTCAGCTTCACTGGCAGAATGGTTCATGAAGAATTAAACTCTACATCATATTTCCACATGTTTCTACATCTCCTTATGTGAGGCTGAGGGATGTAGCAAATGTTCAGTGCAGAAGCTGCTTTATATACCACAACACACAAGGAGCCTCCTTCACTGTCACATAGGTGTACATGTGTACTGCTCTACATAGTTTACATACACTCACACTTCCCTTGTTGTACCAACATCTGCTGCCATCTGAAAACACGGCTTTGCTGTAGCAACAACAGTAATAACAAGAATCAGAATAAAACAGCAGGATAACGCACTCTGGGTAAACACACAGACAAAGACACACACAAAATGGAAAACATAGACACATAGATACACATACACATAGATACATGGACACATAGACACACAGACACATAGACACACAGACGAATAGAGACACAGACACAGAGATACACATAGGCACACGGACACACAGACACATACATAGACACATAGATACATAAACACATAGATACGGAGACACACAGACGCATAGATACATAGACACAGAGATACACATAGACACATAGATACACATACACATAGATACATTGACACACAGACACAGAGATACACATAGACACACAGACACAGACACATAGATAGACAAATAGATACATAAACACACAGATATGTAGACACACAAACACACAGACAAATAGACACAGATTGCTGCCAGCTGAAATGAGGGTTTGCTGTATTACAACAGTAATAAGAAAAACAGCAGGATAACGCACTCAGGGTAAACACACAGACAAAGACACATGCAAAATGGAAAACATAGACACATAGATACACAGACACATAGATGCCTGGACACATAGACACACGGACACATAGATACATGGACACATAGACACATAGATACATGGACACATAGACACACAGACACATAGACAAAGATATACACATTGACACACAGACACATACACACACAGACACATACACACATGAAAAAATACAGACACCGAAATACACACACACCCAAACATAGACATATACACACACTTAGCTCAAATGCTAAGTTTCTCAATATTTGGACAAATACTGAGGTGATCAATACAATGAACTAGAGGCTCCAATGAATGATTACTACTTAGCGACCATGTATTACCATATTATGATTCTATATCTTTATTAATATCTCCTATAGATACCGTAGGTACTGTTTTAACCTTTACATAAATAAACAGTACATCCTACGATATGCAAACAAGAGTTTTATGAGTTACAGCTTCATGTTGAACATCAGGTCATGAAATTTAGTCCAACAACCTAGTACAAACAATGTCACATTTAAAGTAAAATCATGATGGGATCATTTTCTGACAACTGACATCCACTTCAAATACCCTTGGTTCTGTTATGATCAGTGTGTCTGTCCATATCACACTTTGGTAATAAATCATATTCATGAAATACATAATTCATACTTGATATACCATCACCAGTCCCTGACACTGTGCAGGGTGACATACCATCACCAGTCACTAACACTGTGCAGGGTGACATACCATCACCAGTCACTAACACAGTACAGGGTGACATACCATCACCAGTCCCTAATAATGTACAGGGTGACATACCATCACCAGTCCCTAACACAGTACAGGGTGACATACCATCACCTGTCCCTAACACAGTACAGGGTGACATACTATGACCAGTTCCTAACACAGTACACGGTGACATACCATTCTCAGTCCCTAACACAGTACAGGGTGACATACCATCACCAGTCCCTAACACAGTACAGGGTGACATACCATCACCAGTCCCTAACAGTACACGGTGACATACCATTCTCAGTCCCTAACACAGTACACGGTGACATACCATCGCCAGTTCCTAACACTTCAGTGAGCACTCCAGCCTATTGGATTCTCACATTATCTCTTCTGTAGTGGCATAATATATGGTCTAATGACAAGAGGGCATTACATGTGTCAAGCTGATTGACAAATGTACACTTTGGTGCAGTCAAGTAACCTTCAACACATGATAGAGTAGGGCAATAATCCCCTTAAAGTCACATTCCTCTCTTTAGTATAGGCTTGCATTTTCATTAACAAAAACAACATGTAACACGATGATGATGATGACAATAATAATAATAATAATAATGATAACAAATGGAATCAGGTCCAGAGCACTTACATACATGGTTATATACACATACCATGGTTACTGGAGCTTTGAATGACATTTAGAAGTGATACACTTAACAAAGAGAGTTGTTACAGATGTCAGCTTCTTTAATGTGAGGTAAAAAAATGTTTCGGAGTGTATTCTGATGAAGGAATAAGGACATATACTCTGAAACGTTATGTTCCTTGCAATAAAGATGTCCACATCCATAAAAACTTTCTTCCTGACAATGGTCATATTCACCATAACTACAGGATCTGCCAACCAAAGCTGTACAATGTCAAGTTTACTGGATATGGCTGCAAGAGTTGTTACAGATGCATCGAACTATCAATGGACTGCAATTATTGAGTCTTTGACACTGATTAATTGATGGCAGGAATGAAAAACAATCTATGCATTAATAGTATATTTGTGACTATTGATAGTTTAGTAATTGACTTCCACTAATAATTGAACAGTACAAAATACAGGAAGAACCAGATTTGTTCACTTAGAGTGGTGTCTTGCAGCTTCACTAAGTTTGAACCGTTTACTTAATCTAGGTGTCTTGTTTCTTGTCAGTTATTAAAATAGACTGAAACTACTTCAATTTGTTTCTATTTCTATGCTTTCCGGAGCAGAATTGGAACCACAAATCTCACATCCATAGGCAGAGGCTCTACCCCCCATGCCACCTGGCTGATGAAGGAGGTGGTGCTAAATTATCTACTAATAGTTACTGTCATTAAATTGATTTTACACGCTCTTCAGTTATTGTTATGCAGCTTCATTAAATGATCATCTACATTGTAATTACCCATCATTGACGGTATATATGTTAGAGAAAACACTTCTCCTCGGTTTTGGTAGACAATGTAAAAGCATCAGGGACAGGATTTCCCTCCCTCTTTGGTTATACATTGTCTACCGAAACCAAGGGGAAGTGTTTTCTCCTATACTTAACACACATGGATAAAAAAGAATGATTATAAAAGGTAACAGCAAAGATAAGTTAATGTCAGTGAGAAAACTACCACTCATGCAAACTCCCACACCATTGATGTTCTGGAGGGCACAAACAAGAAAGGTCTGAGGGTTTCCCCAATGTGTACATGTGCAAAAGCCTCCACAATAGATATCACAGATACCATTATTTGCACATTTGATTATGGATAGCTAATCTGTGAAGCCTACACTTAAAAAGTTAGCTATTGATTGTTTAATTACTGATGTAATCAAGGCTTTGCATTCAGACATATGGTGATTATCACTGCATTAGAACTGTCGGAGAAACTAAAGGTTTGGAGGAAATTAATTTAGTACTACTCTGAAATATATTTCTAAGTTGATATGTGATCTTAAGATGAAATTTATTATATTTAGTATTAAAAGTAATAAAGCCCAATTAGGAGAAACCAATCTAATCAAGAGATCAATAACAGGGGCAGTATCACAATCAGACAACTGAAAAGAAACACTGTTACTCCCTGGCCAAGCTGGTTCAATAAACTGAATGTAGACCTGTACTTGAGGGAACATTAAAACTATCACCAATAGACACATTTCATCAGTATGGTTTTCAGTAACAATGAAATGACCTACCTTATTCTGTTTCTGCCAGAGGTCATATCTATTACACCCCTTGTATTGCAGTTTACCAGAGAAAGGCAATGTGAGACAGACAAGGTCAGTTGTCACAAGAGGTCATGGGTCAGCCTGTGGACAGCAGCAAGACATTTCTGTAATTCAGGTTTGACAAACATGACAATAAAACATTGTGATGAAATGAGAGACAGAGACAGCAGGTCAGGCTTGTTGAAGGATAGGGCCTGATTACAGGCTGTCTAAAGGCCACTTAATGATGTTCTTTGACTACTCAGCAGGAAGAGGACAAGGTATGATAATTCAGTTTTCTGTCATGGCTTACACCTGATGGCCAAGTCTAACTTACAGAAATTATTAGAAACAATAGTTTCTATGATGCAATGATGATGATGATGAAATCTGAAACCAGTAAGACACAGTCTGCCATGATCTAGGTTTCCCCAAACATTCTAGACTGATAAACTATTCCCAACCAAAAGTTATTGTGGTCACAACACACCCTCCTTTTCTCATCAACTGTCCGAGTAGAAACATTTGTTATCCCAACTTTAAGCAGCTTTATTGGTTCCAATTCCCAAATGTCTCAGGGATGCACTGGTCAGATTTTACTACTCTTCCCTCAAGCGTCCCACAGGAGAAAGAATTCCAGTACCTCAACAACCATACATCACTTATTCTTGGGATAATGTCTGTTGTTTACTCTGGATTTTACATATGGGAAAGTCTCTGGATTTCTCGAAATTTCATGAAGATCACAAATTGTGTAACTATATTTTGAAGGCTTTTAAGTAGTTTCAAAATGTATGCATTCATGGTGCATCAGAGACTGGATATGATGTCCAGTGATGACCGTTTATAAATGGTCGACTTGATGACATGACCTAATGCTCATGTCAGCATGTTCTATTATTTATCTGCCCAGTACATACTTAATCCTGGATTGAATGTCCTGAACGAAGTGAAACCTTCCTGAACTCAAATAGATGATGATGACTTGGAGATTCAATGTGCATGATTCCAACATAATCTGACATACTGGGAACTGAAATTTTCCTTGCCATTGTCCTGTAATTTATCTTGTTGTTGCTAATCAGCAATGTGGGAAGTACTGCGCATCAATTGTCATTATTCTGGAGGTGTTTATTTCTTCAAGTGAGTATAAATATTGATTATCCATCTATAATGCTACCCAAAACAGAAAATGTCAGAAATAGAATACCTTTGCATCCTCATCCTCTGTGTGACCTGATACTGTGCATATAAAACACACACTCAGACAAAGACTGTGTCAGATTTTAGAGGTCATATTTAGAGGTAAAGTAAATATGTCACTTGCAAAACAAATGTTGATGAAGTATTTTGTTACTGTTACCATCAGCCACAATTTTGGAGCCAGAAAAATGTAGAGACCTACAGGCATCAGTATTTGAAGTTAAGTGTAAATCATTTCATGCCCTTTTGTATTCCGGAATCATGCATGTTTGCTAAAGTAAGTATGTGGTGACCTCTTATTCATAGTGACTGTTAGGTTTGCACACATAACTGTCTGTTACAGCAGGGATACTCTACAATAGGGATAGGTCACTCGCTTGCTTTTTTCACCATTTGTACTAATTAATGTGTGCCTTGTTATGCTCCAACGCACACAGTGACTTGGCTCGTTCCCAGCGCAACTTCAGTTGTGTTTAACAGAACTTCAGCCACTTTATTGATCAGATGGAATTTTACAATGAATGAATGAATGAATGAATTATAGTAAGAATTAAGAGCAAGAATTATGCGAATGACTGAAACAAATAAAGAAAAATAATAAAAGAAAGAAGTACATATGTGAATGAATGAAAGAATAAATGATATACCGCGGCCTTCCCTCCCAAAACATGTTAAAGAACGCAAAAGTATCACGAGAACATGTGTTAACATCAGCTGCCCTTTTAAAAAATCTACTTTGAGACATTTTTGTTTACATTAATAATTAATTCAGATATCTCACTGCATGTGGGGAATGGAATGGACTTTAACAAAATGTTAACTGACACTGTCACATTGTCCTCAAAAATAAAGTGTAAAACTGTCAAAAAACATTCTAAAACACCTTTCCAGTTCTGTCAAATAATAAGATCAACAAGAAAGAAAGAAGTTATGGAACTATAACCCTCAAACATCAATGGCAAATCAGATCAGATTGGCAATATGTCACATTTTTCACACGTCAAATACACTCTAACATTCTTTTTTAGATTATGAAACTATCACTGTTACTTGCAAACACATTTCACCTGATAGTATATTCAACTCATAAGAATTAAAGGTGTATGTGAAAGATGTTTTTGAAGTAATAACTAGAAACACTTAAACAACCACATGTAGTATTTCAATGGCGGATCAGAGCAGACTGGGGATACCCGGGTATGTCACATTTTTCACACATGTCAAATACACTCTAACATTCTTTTTTAGATTATGAAACTATCACTATTACTTGCAAACACATTTCACCTAATAGTATATTCCCCTCATATGAATTAAAGGTGTATGTGAAAGATGTTTTTGAAGAAGTAACTAGGACTACTAAAACAACGGCTTATAGCATTTTAATGGCGTATCAGAACAGATCGGCGATATGTTATATTTTTCACACACCTCAATTACACCCTTACAATTTTTTAAGTCATAAAACTGTCACTATTACTTGCAAATACTTTTCAACCAAAAATATGTTTTCCTTCTAAAAATTAAACGAATGTGTGAAAGACGTTTTTATCGGTACAATTTAGTCTATGTTCGCGTCGAATCGAGAATAGAAGCCAGTGAGCAGACTTGAAACTTCATTACAAATCTACTGTCCGAATATGGACACTAACACCAATTATTTGACGTAAACTGAAGTGAATAGTTAACCTATCTTCTACATGTAGGATTTCAGTTGAAAATAAACCGGCTTCAATCTTCTCCCCACTCTATATTGGCTCCCTGGTTACAGGGATTACTCTATATAGTGGGTGGCAAATTTTCGTTTTGATAAGTTTGTTGGTTTCTAAAGGCATAAGTATCCCTTTGTCACAAATTATGGTTCCATCCCCCACAGACTCCCGTTATACCGGCAAATCACGTGATGTCAATACATCGGTCATGTGACTTTTCAAAGATGGCAGCGCCCATATAAGGTGCAGCGAAGTTTGATTTCTACTTGATTATAGATAGCGATCATGACAACGAGAGAAACTTTTGACGATGTATTTGACGACGAAGCAGACGATGAGCCAATTCAACGTCGGGAATGGAGTAAAGTTGAAACGGATCTGAAGAAGGTGGTGTTTTTTTAATGTGATCGAGTGCCAAATACATTTTCGGGTAAAGGGGTCGTTGCCGGCACATGTACTACGGATATATACCCCAGAGAAACTAAAAATTCAGAAACGTACCTAGTACCCTAAAAGTCCGACGATCCCATAATCCGCAAACTGAAACCATTTCAAGGCATTTAATGATGTGTATGTAGTAGCGGACGAGGTTCCAGTTGTATAAATAACACGGAACAGCTACTTGATGGTGAGCTGACAGTATGCACTTTATTAAGCAAGCTCAGATTTTCCAGTCAGTGTTTTCCAGCTCTGTAAATATTATATAAATATACTATTACCATACATGAGATAAATTGATTATACCAGCCATATCACATAATATCTTTGATTTATGCCTGAATAACATAGAAAGGGAACAGTCACTATAGTTAAACTGCAAAAGATTATTTTCTTCATAATAAACTGTATGCCTACAAGGCTGACCCATTGCAACCAAACTTTAAGATCTACAGCCAATATATACAATATGTACAGCTAACTTACCACTGTGTGGCAATGAGGAGGCAGTTCATAACGTTGACAATGTCCAATCAGGATATCCTATAAATGTTACACAACTGTGAACCATGAGGAAATATGGCAATGCATCTATAGGACATAAGTTCATGGATTAGAAGTGAAACTATGACCTTAAAAGCCGTTCTAATATCTGCACATATTAATATACTTACACACTAAATATGAATTTCAATAACACACCATAAATTGCAAGTTAATTTGTTGGTTCAGCAGAGAAATATATCCTATCAATGCATTAGCTTAATGCATTTAATTCTTATATAGCTATACACCGGCATATCTATATATACATAAATATGAGGACAAAACACAAACTGACCTTATATATATAAGCAGAGGTGAAGTCCTCAGCCACTCGGTCCACAAAAAGCCAAACTATTTGCTGAGCAAAGTATTGGACCTCTGACTGGTAACACTCTTATCTTACCACTGCTTGATCAAAAAAAAGTTTAACTGTGGGCAACATGACTTACATAATGGAGAGATAGGAAAAAAAGGCAGACAATGCAGTGCGCTTGGCATTAGATTGAAGCTGGCTGTTGAGGAGTTAATAGTTATGTAAGTGCTGGGTTGAACCTATTGTCAAAGTATTCTAACTATGCTACTTATCTAGCTTGTACATGTACTTGATGAAAGAGAAACAAAATAGATTAAAACATGTTTCTAAAACATTTATACAGAAGTAATAAAATCATCCCGGCCACATGTAGCTGTTCAGGTTCACCGTTCAGCTGACTGCACGTGTTGTTGTGCATCAAGAAACAACCATTACTGTGTATACTCTTTTCTCATATAACGCAATCAAATGCATTTCCGATAAACACAAAAAAGCACATTGCGGAATGGACGCGTCCTAGGGTACGTGTCCGTCAGTCAGAAACGTAGCTGGGCTACACATCCAAAGTGCCTGTGCGAACAACCACCCCATCAGCTATATTTCGTTCAAAAGTTCACTAAGTATTCATCACAGAATCATTCGGTAGATTGTAGTACTAGTAGGATGGGTGTTAAAACTAGCGTTCAAAGAACTGCTTATGAAGGTCCTTTTGAATAAACAACATGCCTGTTCATCAGTCACATCTGGGTTTCCACCTTTTGTCGAAAACGGACTGTAAATTGCATTGTCACTCCCTGCTGTCCAGGTGTTATGTAATATTAACCATAATGCCAGTCACCCTGTACTGTTTACTCATTGGGCCCAGACTTCTATTTCACCTGCCCAAAACAAGTCTTTATGTTTTCATTTCATAATGCCAGCAACTTTGATTCATTTGAATGATTTTACAATCTGTGATACATATGGGTGCTAGTCCAATCGCCCCAGCGACAAAACGTCCCAGCAAATTTGGTCAAAATGCCCTAGATATTTGATCAAATCGCCCCAAGGGGATAGTCAAAATGGCCCAAATTACTTATCATTGTTTAATATATGCCATAAATCCATAGTTTTTGTCAACTTCCATATAATATTCTTTATATGATAATATGTAGTAATATTTCTGATAAATTTCCTATTAGTACACTGATAAGTGTAACAGTAATATTCATGTATAGAAAACATTGCAATTCCAAATATTTGGAAAAGAATGACAAGAATAAATGAACGGTTTGTATAGTATGTTTATTGTAAATGCTGTGAATGCACAGTTTGGTTTTTTGTTGTTTTTTTGTGTGTGTGTGAACAAATGGCATTGTGTAATCTTAACAAGTATGGTAATATATCAAAACTATCTGGAGGTTTTGTTAGACTTATCCTTGTCAAAAAGTGAGGCCGTAAAGGTGTAGATTTCACCAACAAGTATGGTGGAATACAGACCAAAACAATTTAAAGCTTTTGTTAATTACTCTTGTCAAGCAGTGAGGCTGTAAATGCATAGGTTTTGTCAACAAGTGTGGTAAAATGCTTATGAAACTATCCTGGGGTTTTGTTTTATCTCTTGTAAAAACTTGTGTAAATAGATGTACTATTAAAACATGTTCACTAAACACAAGAAACAAGATGTTGTGTCGACAGCAAGAAGCACAGCTGCCTGCTACTGTCATTCAGAAGGGAACTAACTTCACACCCAGTGATATGCCTCACAACCATACTGCTAAACCTGGCAAGTTTCAAGCATCACACGTAGAGGTCCAGGTAAGCCTCTTTTTAGTCTTAAGCTTTGCAGCTTTATTGTTTCTTTAATTATGTAATCCAATTAACATCAAGAGCTTCTTCTAGTTAATCTCAACTATGATCAGGAAGCTCTCACAACCCAATTCGCCTTTATAAAACTTCATAAAGAGGCAATATTATTTCATCAGTATCTAAACTACTACTGCGTTATGATAAATTTCAGTTGATCAGATAAAGGGGACACCACAATGGAGTTATTCAAGTCAGCTGCAACTGTTGTGGAGGATGTGGTATATATACCACATAAACCATAAAGCAGCCAGATGCTCCAAGTGGAGCTAGAGAGAACATGGATCAGCCAACAAGGAATAGACCAAGGATCCACAGGATTTGGATTTTGAGTTTCTTGCTCTTCATCGCTGCTTCAAAGATCCGCCAGACGTTTGAAGAGCTGGCCGTCACCCGTAGCAACAAGCCTCGTCAGCTTGTGGGTTACATCAGAGACCACACAATAGATTATATGGTCTCTGGTTACACAAGGACCCAATGGGTTCACAAAAGAACCTGTCCCCCTTCAAGTCTATTCTGCTTCTGACAGACAACAAGAACAAACAATCATATTGAAGGTAAATATCTTTTAAATAATATTTCTTGCAGCTGTTTAAGCTATGTTTAATTTACAAATATTCAATAAATAATGAATTAATGTGAGTTAATCATGTTCAGCATGACAACATTTCAGGTTGGCACGGGCACCTAAACGCAAAAGTCGGGGAGCAACAGCTGGGACTATACCGACTTATCAAAGCCCTGCATTGGTAGGCATCCCTGCTCCCAATCAAGGTCCTCCTGCTGAAGGAGAGCAAAGTGAGAGCAAGAATCTGGGACCAGTCAACCACAGCTGAGGAGATCTTTGCTCTTTGAACAGAATTCATGGAACACCAAATTTCAGTTCAGCATCTGCATTCATGGACCTGTCCACCATGCAGACTAAAGTTAAAACTGAAAGAAAGACATGTGATTTCCTGTATGAGGAACTTCTGTATGAGGGTTATAATGTCCCAGTTGACAAAAGTCTAGATAGTTTTTATACGTATTGTACCATACTTGTTCTGAATACTCAGTGCCATTTGTTGACAAAAACTATGCATTTACAGCATTTACGATAAACATATTATACAAACCTTTCATTTATTCTTGTCATTCTGCACAAAATAACTGCTATTGCAGCGTTGTCTATACACAAATGTTACTTTTGCTTTTATCAGTTTACCAATAGGAAATTTATCAGAAATATTGCTGCATAACATTATGGGAAGAATTTTATAAGAAACTTGATAAAAACTAAGCATTTATGGCATATATTAAACCATATTAAGTAATTTGGGGCATTTTGACTACCCCCTTGGGGTGATTTGACCAAACCTGGGGCGATTTGACCAAATATCTAGGGCATTTTGACCAAATTTGCTGGGGCATTTTGTCGCTGGGGCAATTTGACAGGTACCCATACATATACTATAAAAAAATGTAAAATAATTGCATATGTACCTGTTACAGTCATTCTCTAACCCTAAAGCTGATTCTCAAATTCAACTTCTAGACTTTTGTGAATTCTATAAAAATTATGTTTAGTTTGGCTCCTTGAGTTTTTGTGACTACTAGATCAGATTCCTACAGTTAAGCTGTTTGAAACATTCTAATCAGTGTTGTTTTTGAGTATTTGAGGCTGCTTTGTAAGTTAAAATGATTGTATAGATCAGCAATAATAAAGTGCCATGCTACCATTATTGTATAACATTTGGTATTGTTTTAGTGATAAACAAAGTCTAACTACATTGGCCAATGTGGTGAGATATCAAAGGCCTTTTGACTTTGCTGCAGTGGTAAAGTGGCCTTTGTAAAAAGTCAAACAAGCTGAGGCTTAGTCGGTCGTACAAACTCGGAAGCAAATATCTCCAAGAAAGCCCATGCAATTCTACAAAATGTAGCAAGTCTAGATTCCCCGAGCGAAAATGAAGAAAGTCTCAGGGCTCCATTTCATTATATCATATTTTTTTTACTATTAACTTTCTGAGTAAAATATATTCATTTCAGAGACTAGTTGTTAGCCTAGCTGAGACTATCAATGCCAACATGGTGGAACTACAGATGGTCAAATCAAATCATTTACTAATAAAAGCAACCACAGACAATTTACTATCATATTAAAAATTATCAACTGAACTGAGAGGAATGTTTCTTTCCTTACCCTGCATTTCTTCTGCATAAGGCATGCTGTAAGATAAGTATGATGTTTCCAGACACAGAAATATGTTGAAATATATTGACATGACCCCATAGTCTTTAGGCACAGGAACATGTAGGGTCAATATAAAATCATGGCTTCATCTGTATCAAATAAAACAAAGAAAGAAGAAAGGTTGGAAGGTTCAGATCCGCATAGACTGGGATTGGGTGGTTACAATGAGTTGTAAACTCATTTGTCCATTGTTGAAGCTTGACTATCAGCATGTATATGTCAGTGTTCCATTATCTGGTCAAAGTTATCATCATTTAGTTGTTAAATTATCTACTGTGGTCATTGTGATGAAAAACAAGACTCATCTCATCATTATGTTTTGCCAGGTATAGAGTGATTATTGCCTGGTATGTATGTTGCAGGGAGGTTATCGCGCAGGTGTCGAGTCGGGGCAGGAAAGCACTTTGCAGTCTGGTTTCAATGCTGGCTATAATCAGGCTGTCAGCATTTGTTTGAAAATGGGACATCTGAGAGGAAAACTCAGGTGATCTTTTTTTTGTGTGATATTTACAGATCCTCAGGAAACTAAATAGTATCTACTTTTGTAGCTATATTTTGTGTTTTTACTGTCATCAAGGAATAAATGCAAAATTCAGAGTACATAGTTGTCTACATTGTTTGTATGCATGATTATCTGTGTGATAAAGAGTAATAGGATCGGTATGCAGGATTATCTGTGTGATGAAGAGTAATAGGATCGGTATGCAGGATTATCTGTGTGATAAAGAGTAATAGGATCGGTATGCAGGATTATCTGTGTGATGAAGAGTAATAGGATCGGTATGCAGGATTATCTGTGTGATGAAGAGTAATAGGATCGGTATGCAGGATTATCTGTGTGATAAAGAGTAATAGGATCGGTATGCAGGATTATCTGTGTGATAAAGAGTAATAGGATCGGTATGCAGGATTATCTGTGTGATGAAGAGTAATAGGATCGGTATGCAGGATTATCTGTGTGATAAAGAGTAATAGGATCGGTATGCAGGATTATCTGTGTGATAAAGAGTAATAGGATCGGAATGCAGGATTATCTGTGTGATAAAGAGTAATAGGATCGGAATGCAGGATTATCTGTGTGATAAAGAGTAATAGGATCGGTATGCAGGATTATCTGTGTGATGAAGAGTAATAGGATCGGTATGCAGGATTATCTGTGTGATGAAGAGTAATAGGATCGGTATGCAGGATTATCTGTGTGATGAAGAGTAATAGGATCGGAATGCAGGATTATCTGTGTGATAAAGAGTAATAGGATCGGAATGCAGGATTATCTGTGTGATAAAGAGTAATAGGATCGGTATGCAGGATTATCTGTGTGATGAAGAGTAATAGGATCGGAATGCAGGATTATCTGTGTGATGAAGAGTAGTAGGATCGGTATGCAGGATTATCTGTGTGATAAAGAGTAATAGGATCGGTATGCAGGATTATCTGTGTGATAAAGAGTAATAGGATCGGTATGCAGGATTATCTGTGTGATAAAGAGTAATAGGATCGGTATGCAGGATTATCTGTGTGATAAAGAGTAATAGGATCGGTATGCAGGATTATCTGTGTGATGAAGAGTAATAGGATCGGTATGCAGGATTATCTGTGTGATGAAGAGTAATAGGATCGGAATGCAGGATTATCTGTGTGATAAAGAGTAATAGGATCGGAATGCAGGATTATCTGTGTGATGAAGAGTAATAGGATCGGTATGCAGGATTATCTGTGTGATAAAGAGTAATAGGATCGGTATGCAGGATTATCTGTGTGATAAAGAGTAATAGGATCGGAATGCAGGATTATCTGTGTGATAAAGAGTAATAGGATCGGAATGCAGGATTATCTGTGTGATACAGTGTAATGAAATTGGTATGCAGGATTATCTGTGTGATAAAGAGTAATAGGATCGGAATGCAGGATTATCTGTGTGATAAAGAGTAATAGGATCGGAATGCAGGATTATCTGTGTGATGAAGAGTAATAGGATCGGTATGCAGGATTATCTGTGTGATAAAGAGTAATAGGATCGGTATGCAGGATTATCTGTGTGATAAAGAGTAATAGGATCGGTATGCAGGATTATCTGTGTGATAAAGAGTAATAGGATCGGTATGCAGGATTATCTGTGTGATGAAGAGTAATAGGATCGGTATGCAGGATTATCTGTGTGATGAAGAGTAATAGGATCGGTATGCAGGATTATCTGTGTGATGAAGAGTAATAGGATCGGAATGCAGGATTATCTGTGTGATGAAGAGTAATAGGATCGGTATGCAGGATTATCTGTGTGATAAAGAGTAATAGGATCGGTATGCAGGATTATCTGTGTGATAAAGAGTAATAGGATCGGAATGCAGGATTATCTGTGTGATAAAGAGTAATAGGATCGGAATGCAGGATTATCTGTGTGATAAAGAGTAATAGGATCGGTATGCAGGATTATCTGTGTGATACAGTGTAATGAAATTGGTATGCATGATTATCTTTGTGATACACGGCAGTAAGATTTGCACAAGGCTTTCATTGTTGATAGTTTACTAAGTTAGTTAACTAAACCTCTGTGAGTATTCATTTTGGTTGCATTTGATGAAAAACATCATCATCTAATTCTGACATAGTGAAAACGTATCTAACTAAAGATCTCATATTGACAACCACCTACAGCAGAGAATCAAAATGTTTTATTTAAAAGCCACAGGGCAAGTCACTTTAAGAAAGTAACTTGCCCTGACTAATTTTCCACTTGCCCTGATATTTTTACATAATCAAGATAATGTAATTATGAAAGAATATTTCAGCATCGTACTTGATGTTAATGTTTAGTGGACTATTTATTGAGAAGTGATAAGTAGCAAAGAAAGATTACTCACCTTTATTATTATTGTGAAATTTAATAGCTACATTTTGAGCAGATATGAAATGAAATCCAAGTTCATTTGCAGTTTGAAACCATAAGCAGAAATTATCTAGTTGCACACACACACTTAGAGAAATTATCTAAGATACCATCATTTGACTGCCAGAAATGAAAACTGACTTCTCTGGAGCGTCCAGCAATAGGATCTTTGAACCCTTGTACAGCATGTTCAGCTTGACCTGATCAAGTGAATAGTAATGTATCGAGTGACCATGTCACAGCTGTTTTGGTCTGTTATTGTGAAGGGGTGCACCTTTGTCAGTTGACTGTTAACATGTCCGAACAGGCGAGACAAGGCTGCCATTTGACATCTCATCATGCTCATTGTCGAGAAATTGTCAGCAATGTCCTAACTTCTAAGAAAGAAGCTACAGATGGTTTAATATTTCTCATGTATGCCTGCTTCATACGAAAGAAACATTTATAACATTTCCTGCTCCCCTATTTAATGAAGTGAAGTTGACCAGCTTTTTGTGCCATTTGACCTCCCAGGTCATGTATATGCTCATATCAAGCTGAACAAACTGTAAGTATGAATGCCATGTTGGACTGATCTCCTGTGTTTGGTTGCAGTGCTCATTTGTCATGGAGGAGCAGAGAGGCAACAACACCAGAAAGTGAAAAGCAGCGTGGTGAAATAGAATTTTTGCTGAAGGAAATTTCCCAGTTTGAAAAGGAATTAGTTAAAATAGCCAAACAAAGAACATCTCTAGTGGAGGAAATGAGTAAATCCAAACCACTCTGTTTATCAGACAGTTCTAACTTTACTGGACTGGATGCTGGTGGTGATGAACACAAACTGGCTGACTCTCCACTTGTCAGTGGTAATAATAAACATTGCCCAGAGTCTGTAAATACTATGCCAAAAGCAAGTAGTGAAGAAAGGAAATGTGATCAAAGGGAAACAACTCTTCTGTGGTCAGGATCAGACATCACATCCAGTGACAGTTTAAGTGCAGAAGCCAATGTTAAGTATGAACACTTCTTTAGAGAAGCTAAAAGACTAATTAATTAGTAGATATCTTGGAATAAAAACCAGGGTAATGAAAAGAGCTCATCAGATAACGGTTTCCAGTGTTCTGGATGGGCACAAGAGTCATCAGCAGATTTGTATTTGCACTGTCTCAATGTAGTTACTAAGCTGATGATGGCACCTTGAATCATGTTGCAGTTATAGTGTTCACATTGTACATCACAGAGTGTGGAACCTGCATTGATAAGTCCATGACTGCATGATGTGCCTTCAAACCAACAGAAGTTGAGATAGAAAATGAAAATATCTGCTGATATTTTAGTCCTTTCATTGGTGGTGTGCAGATGCTACTATTGCAACAGTCTCCTGTCTGGCGCAACACAAATTCACCATTGCAAACTTCAACATGTCCAGAACACTGCTACGAGAATTGTGACTGTAACACAGAACTTATTTCAAAATCCTCTGCTTCATTTTCAGTTGTCTTCATCATAATGCACAAGAACTTATCAACAATTTTGTCTTCAAGAACTAGTAGAAAATTATACTCCAAGCAGACACCTTGTACAGAACACAAAAGCCTGTTAACTGTCCCAGAAGTGAGAACATCACAACCTGACAAAAAGACTTTTACTGACAGAGCATCAGTCCTATGGAACAGCCAGCTACAATACCTGAGAGACAGTACAGACTTGACTCCTTTGAGGTCACAGCTTAGGTCTATCTCCTCTCTAGCCTTTTCTGATGGTGTGTTGTCCATGCAGTCAGTAACAGATACATATGCACATTACAAGTGTTCTGTTATTATATCACTGCATGTCCACAACATGAAGAAGGAACTGTCTATGTGATTTTAGTCCCATACCATACCACTCTGTTGAAACCCATGACCACATCCAGACAACGAGATTCATATCCTTTAAAAAAAACAGCATCTTAAAATGTAAACCACTTAAACAGGTGCCAAGTTTTCAGTTTTTGTGTCAGGAGCTAAAAACATATTATGAACTGACAAAATATTCTGCTGTGGTAAGTTCAAGAATCGATCATTGTTTCATATTCTGGTCGATTTGCCACCATCTGTTTGCTGAATGATGTTTTAACTTCTGCATGATGTATTCTGTATGATGTTTTCTAAATGAAGTCTGCAATGTGTATTTAAGCATGACTGGAGTCCATGTACCAATGTAAAAATGGAAAATAAAAGAATTATCAACGAAATGACCACATGTATGGTATTGAGAAACCAAGAAACATAAATAGTAATAATCGGGGGTAACTGGATGCACGACTTGTATACGTACTGATCACCGATCATCTACCCAATATCGTCACCAAGCCAAGTTTACAGTCACGAGAGACGCATCCCTAACACCATGACAAGAAGGCAACAGTTGTTGCCTCCAAACACTAAAAGGTCGTTTTGTCAGACCTGTATGTTCCTCGCCCTGGCCTTAGATTCAATTGTCACAATGCCATATGTTCGTTCATGTGTGGTGGCCCGTCCATATTTATACTGCAGTATAGTAAAGTTCTCGAGGAGACGCGGCGAAGGATATTGGAATATCTCCAGAACACCACCTCCCCAGCCTTACCTCTGTTATCGGTACCTTCTGGCGGGGAGAACTGGATCGTGTCTTTCTAAGCTACAATTGTTGTGGGAAATATTTTATGGCCGTTTCAGCTACTTCCTGTCTCATCTGCTGTAAGATAACTTTGGTGGAATGCAAAATACACGTTCGTTGCCTCGAAGTGTGGCAAAGGTAAGATATGAATAGACGGTATATTGGTTGTCTAATTCAACTACAATGTCACCTTTGGTCCGACGTGGATGATAAAGGCGTTAAATGTCAGTTCACTAATCGTATTTGATCAGATGCTTTTACTGTTTCAATGAAACTTTGGCTTCACGAATGTAGTGAGACTAGTGCGAGAACAAACTGAATTACAGGATCCTATTCGTACAGATTGTACTTTCAAAATGCCACAGATGTTTGAATTGTTCTTAAGCATTAAACAAATGTACGAAAATGAACTAATAGCGGGGAGACTGTAGATGTTGAGAGGTTATAGATTATCACTGCTAACATGTCACCACATATAGTTAGTTACCCTGAAACTGCTAAATATTTAAAGAGTGCGTTTCTGTTAGTGATGGTGATTTCATGTAATATAGCCAACCACACATCAGCTACAGTGTCAGAAGAGTGCGCCTTTAAGCAATAATTCTAGCTACGATGACATCACCGACCCCGGCCACGTGTAGAGACATATGTTTGCGTGTTCTCTACTGGCTAGCGACCAGTTATCGCCGCATACCAGTTACCGCCAACACCTGGCTGTAGCTTGCGCAGACAGCTTTACTTGTACTTCTGTAGGATTTCACATATTGACACATCCAAAAAACGATTGGTTACAAGAGTTAAAATTATTGTGAGTATTTTACGTTTTACGTCTGTTACGTTACTAATATACTCGTAAATCACTCTGAAGACGTGACCATTAATGTGTTGACTTGAAATTTCATAAACGATGAGAATTGAATTAAAATGACCCAGGCTGTGCTGTGAATCTATGACTTGACAATTCAGTCCATAAAAAGTGCAGATTTTTAATTAGTCTGAACATACCCATAAAGCCAACATTTAATCACTTAACTTTGAATTGACTCAAATTTCTATCTCCATTTTATGGACTCGACAGATACCATGCAGATGATACTGACAAAATATAACTGTCAATTTTCACCTTTATCTTTTTATTTTTCCACGAGAAAACAAACATTGCGAAAATTGCAAACTACTACTGGAAATGTCAACTTTCATAAGTTCAACCCGACGGTGAGATCTCCATATTCTCATCAGCTTATATCAGCATCCGTCAACATTCACAGTGAGAGCGAGTTTTGTTCTTTTAAATTTCTTTTTAAAAACAACAAAAAACAAACAAAAAACAAAAAACAAAAAAAACAAACAAAAACCCAACCAAATTCCAATTATGAAATTTCTTCAATATCCCAAAGTTCGAAGCACAACAGTTTCATTATCAAGTTTATGTCAAATCAGGTGAATGACATAAAAAAATCACTACAGGAAAAAATAAAAAATAAACTACCGCGCTCCCTTTTGACCCCGTTTCGGAGAAATACGATCAGCAACTGTTAACAAGCAGAAAACATCTGTGAATAGCTGATCTATCATCAAAACAAATTTTCATTCATTCTGATAAGAAATAATGGAGCAAATCGTTAAAAACCGCTTAAAATGGCGATAACTGGTCTCTAGCCAGTATAGTTGGTTGGTGGAAGCGCTTGGCGAACATTGATCACACCAGGGGACACAACTCTTCCTACCTTTATTTCATCGCAAATCCGAGCACACATGGTTTCGAGATATTGTCAGTGTCTTTCAAATATGCTGGTTTGTTTATTTTCTAAACATACAGTAAGAACTACCTGTACATAAAAACTAACTGAGAACAAGAACAAATCATTGCAATTAAATTCCTGTATATCGAGTCTGTATATTGTTGTCAAATGTTTCGCCCACAGGGGCATGTATCGCTTTGAAACAGCGTTCGAAAGACATAGATGTATAGGCCCTACCCTAGTACTTATGTATCGCTTTGAAACGGCATTCGAAAGACATATAGATGTATAGACCCTACCCTAGTACTAATATAGTACCCTACCCTAGTACTTATGTATCGCGTTGAAACGGCGTTCGAAAGACATATAGATGTATAGACCCTACCCTAGACATATAGATGTATAGACCCTACCCTAGTAATTATGTAGTACTAGGGTAGGGTCTATATATCTATATGTCTTTCGAACGCCGTTTCAAAGCGATACAAGCCCCTGTAAGTACTAGGGTAGGGTCTATACATCTATATATCTTTCGAACGCCGTTTCAAAGCGATACAAGCCCCTGTGGTTTCGCCCATAAATACAAAATAATAATAATAATAATAATAATAAATAAATAAACAAATAATTATGAATGACAAACTCGTTCAACATAAACAAAATACATGTATTTGAGTTGTGCTTCCGTTGACTGCCACCCCCACCATAATCTCATGTTTATATCCTACTGCAAAATGTTCTATAAATATTGAGTGATGCATGGCGTGATAGATTGATTCTATACTCCAGACCGTATTGTTTCTGTCCGTATTATTACAACTATATTTAGCAATAAATCGATATCCTGTTGACTAGACAATACAACCTGTTCACGGATATATCAAAGTATTGTTACTTCCATGCACGTCAAAACACAAAATGAAGAGCGTTGTAATGCCCTAGACCCTCGAAAACATGAAATACGGCGAATGTCAATATATTTTCAACTGGTTTTAGCATGATGTACACGGTTAGACAATTTCCTCTAATGACAAAACACGCACTTGATGTCATGAATGGGATCTTGGTGTAGGTGCGTTTGATACTGAAGTGTAGGCCTTATCATACGTGCATGGGCAAAACTAGGATTCTATCGATCTTGTACTGCAAATAAGATGACAGCGTTACCATTTATGAGTTTTGATCAATCTTCTTGTCATTCGTGACCATTCGGCCAGACTTGCAAACATTGGTGTAAAGTGTAAAGGCGTAATTGTGGCATATATTGCGCGTAAAGGTCATCCAGATAACTTGGGTTGAGACAATGTATTACACATGGAAATACACGGTGAAATCATATGAAGCACTGAATAGTGTCTGTCACAGTTGGCCGCGTCCTTGTCATTTGTGTTTCGTGTTACTACTCGAGAAAGTGTCATAATTTGACAATGAATCTTACAGAATTACAATATTTTGAACATACGCACTATTACGTTTGCCTTGTCACTTCACCAGTATTCCTTCCAGGTACAAACCGTTGACAAGCTGCGTTCTGTAGCAGCTGTCATGTTCATTGTAAGATGCGATAAGGCTACAAAGACATAAACAATAGTAGGGTGCGTGTAGAAATACAACAGTAGGTTCTCTAGAGACATACAACAGTTACATCTGTAGAGATATACAACAGTAGGGCGAGAAGAGAAATACAACAGTTGGGTCTGTAGAGATATACAACAGTAGGGTGAGGAGAGACATACAACAGTTGGGTCTGTAGAGATATACAACAGTAGGGTGAGGAGAGAAATACAACAGTTGGGTCTGTAGAGATATACAACAGTAGGGCGAGGAGAGACATACAACAGTTGGGTCTGTAGAGATATACAACAGTAGGGTGAGGAGAGAAATACAAACTGGCCACTAACATTGCCTGAAGTGCACGAGTGGTTACCAATGTTTGTACCTCTCTCGTATGAAATGCTTTTTAATACGCTCGATTTGATTGGTTTGCCACGAATCTTGGCTGCTTGGCAATAATGGCGTACGATAAGAGTACAAGTCTTCCTGTAGGTCACAGAAACAGGGGAGGGGTTGAGAGATCTAGAGAATGACTAAATTCTCAAGGACAATTTGAGTATTTTTACGAAGCTCTTACCATGCATCAAAGAATTTTACATTCTATTCTGTTAAGATATTTTTGATATGAAATGTGTTATCCAGCAAAGGAACAAATTCCGAACAACTAATGTGTTTTGCGCTATATTGTTTTCTTTCTTCATTAAGAAACACACAGGCGTTTTCAGGAGTTCACTTAGATATAGTTCGTCATCAATTGTCATTGAAACTTTTCCTATGTTTGAAGTTTATCGTGTCTTCGTTGCTGTGTACTGCGCATCCTGAAATATGTTCGTAAACGTTTGTCATAAAAAACAGTAAACGATACACGAAAAGCGCACGCAGAAAAAAGGTTTCCGCCTATTGCATGTGCAATGCGTCGGAAACATGAGTAGAGACATCGACGATAAAGGCCAAATCATATTCATCATTCCATTACGAAATGTCGACGTAAGCGAACATTAAAAGTACCAATATTGAATTTTACTGATGGAAATATCGCCATTGGACGTTTGGAATCAGGGAGTCTGTCTGCCGTTGCAAGACGCTTCACCGTTCACCACAGCACCACATGTCGATCATGGCAGCGATATACCCGTTTCACTTCGTCCCAAGTGTAAGAACAAAAATGACCACTCCTGCTCTGGACCAAGTCATACGGGTGTTTCGCCGATTTGCTGCAGCAATGGACAGTGCAGCACCGATGCTTGGTCTTCGAAGAATTGACGACCAAACCATCAGAATCGTCTGAGAGGAGTGGGAATCCGAGCATATCGACCAAAAGATGGATCTGTCCTGACACGACTACACCGACAATGATGTGTCCAATGGTGCAACATGGTACAGACATGGAACCTGGGGAAGTGGCAACGCGTTAAGCTGAACGATCAATTGCGTTTCACCATGCAATTGAGGGGATTGAACACAATGTGTCTATCGATGTCGACACGAACGGCCGAGTTGCGTTCGACAGGTGGACAGATGTGGTAAAGATAGCATGAGGATCTGAGAAGCCATGCAGATCAGAACTGATGGTGGTTAAATTACATGATCTCCTTAGTTAGTCATGAAATTGATTTTACGCGCGTTTCAAGTATTAATATATAGCTTCATTAAATGATCGTCTACATTGTAATTGTCCACACACTGACGGTATATATGTCAGAGAAAACACTTCTCCTCGCTTCTTCTCCTCTCTCTGGATTTCCCACCCAGTCCTGTTTGACATTGTTTACCAAAACCTCGGAGGCGTGTTTTCTCCTATACGCATCACCCATACCCGACCCCTCAGTATAACCCATACCCGGCCTCTTATTATCACTCACACCTGACCCCTCAGTATCACCCATACCCCTCACCCACACCCGTCTCCTCAGTATCATCCATACCCAGCCCCTCAGTATCACCCACCCTCGACCCCTCAGTAACACCCACATCCGACCCTCAGTATCACCCATACCCCTCACTCACATCCGTCTCCTCAGTATCATCCATACTCAGCCCCTCAGTATCACCCATACCTCACCCCTCAGTAACACCCACATCCGACCCTCAGTATAACCCATACCCCTCACCCACATCTGTCTCCTCAGTATCATCCATACCCAGCCCCTCAGTATCACCCACCCTCGACCCGCCAGTAACACCCACATCCGACCCTCAGTATCACCCATACCCCTCACCCACATCCGTCTCCTCAGTATCATCCATACCCAGCCCCTCAGTATCACCCACCCTCGACCCCTCAGTAACACCCACATCCGACCCTCAGTATAACCCATACCCCTCACCCACATCCGTCTCCTTAGTATCATCCATACCCAGCCCCTCAGTATCACCCACCCTCGACCCGTCAGTAACACCCACATCCGACCCTCAGTATAACCCATACCCGGCCTCTTATTATCTCTCACACCTGACCCCTCAGTATCACCCATACCCCTCACCCACACCCGTCTCCTCAGTATCATCCATGCCCAGCCCCTCAGTATCACCCACCCTCGACCCCTCAGTAACACCCACATCCGACCCTCAGTATCACCCATACCCCTCACCCACACCCGTCTCATCAGTATCATCCATACCCAGCCCCTCAGTATCACCCATACCTCACCCCTCATCATCATCCACACCTGACCCCTCAGTAACACCCATACCCAGTTACTCGGTATCACACATACCCGACCCCTCAGTAACACCCATACTCGGTCCCTAAGTATTACCCATACCGGGTCCCTCAGTATCGCACATACCCTACCGCTCAGTATTTCCCATACCTGACCCCTCAATAACACCCATAGCTTGTCCCTCAGTATCACCCATACCCGAGCCCACTGTATCACCCATACCCGGTCCCCCCTTATCACTCATACCCGACCCCTTAGTATCACCCACATCCGAACCTTCAGTAGAACCCATAATGGAGCCCTCACCCACACCCGGCCCCTCAGCTACACCCACATCCGTTCACTCACAGTATCACCTGTAACCGACACCTCATTATCACCCATACACAGCCCCTCAGTATCACCCATACACGATCCCTCTGTATCATCCTTACCCGACCAATCATTATCACTCACACCCGTGACCTCAGTATCACCCATACAGGCAAACTGTAGCGCAAATGGGGTTGCGCAACATAGAGAAAATGACTAGTCTTCTTACATGCACGCGAAGCGAGGAAGGTACGTTGCCCGCCTTTGCATGTCAAATTAAAATTTCGCCACCATCAAAGGTATACACTCATTTTTTCACCTGGTTGTACTCTCACATCACCCCATGTTGAACAATTGCTCTCGTGAAATATTTTTTATTCAACATTTTAAGCTCAACTTGTGGTATATCTGACCGTTCTTCGCCTCCATTCCCCCTTCCAGCTTCCGGTTCAACGGAGTAAAGGAACTAGAGGGTATTATTCCATACGGAATACTTACAGTTGCCTCCCTGTCTAAGTAAACTTAAAGGGGCACTAATGCGGAGCAATTTCCGTGGACTGGTGTAAACTTTTGTTATTGTTTTTCTCCCGTGAGTACCCGGATGATATCCCAGAATTCGTGACTGGTTCGTGACCTCTGCTGCGCAGTCCGTAGGCGCAACTGATAGTTTAATTATAGACAGATCAGCTGAGGTGAAGTCATTTTTTACTTCATTACAAATGTATTATGAAAACAAATGAAACACTTTGAAGGTTAATCATCTGCCAGTGGTAGAAATGGTAAAAAAAACTATTAGGACGGAAAAATAACGAAGCCAATGTACGTCTCTATATTTTGCCTCTATATATTAGTTTATTGTCATATTTGTATGATTCTGAAAATTAATAAAAGAACACACGATCTGCTTATACTCATAGTAAATTTCTAACATAACTTCAACATTTATACATTGTATAGATTGCCAATGTGGATCCTATTTCACACACATACGCGATCTAGTGTCTGTTTTCTGTCATACAGATTCTGCTGAATGCTACAACAAATAAATTAAAACAAAATGCAAATAATGAATGTAAAACAGACTAATTTTATAGCAACAATGTCAGGCTACTACCTTGTTCAGGAGTGTATCCATCAATATCCACGTAAAAGAAATCGTATTCCATTCATCTGCAGCTAGTAAATAATCCTGCTCTGTGTCGCGTGTCTTACAACTGTCTCATTTGCGAAAAAGTAACACATCGTTTCACGTCTTTCGTTGGTGAAAACCAGATAAACCTCTCATTGGTCTCCCAAGATAGCACACCTGGCAACTAATTGTATGATGTCCACTATTCTAAGAAATTTAGTTAACCAATAATGAGCAATCAATCAATCAAGGCAAGGGTGGTTAATTCTTTGAAGGGAGGATGTTGTTTTTGCACTCACACTTTACGACAGGGTGTTGTCATCTACACACTCTGCCTTTTGACAAATCCGCTAGAAGATAAAAGTAATTAATCAATCAGTGTGTTATCGGTTAATCCTTTGATCGATGTTTGCTTTTGTAACTCAGCTGATAAAACCTCTTGCATCACCTACATGCACATATTACATAACATACAATACATTTGCCATTACAGACCTTAATTTATAATGTTGAGTATTTACTCCAGACAAGAGAAATGCCAAATGGGAACCTTTGTTGAGTAACCGAAGTGGTGTTACTACTAATTATACCTGTTAAAAAAACATTAATTGACCATCCAGGGAATGATGACAAATAACACGTGTATTTACACCATCAAACGCGAGTTACAGCAAGGAAGATGTAATCTCTGTGTCGCATGCAGCCTGAAAACACTTATGGCCGGAAACTGTTTTGAGGATACCAACGGAATTTCGTTACATAAGGAATGCACACTGGCATTTGCTGTGTACTTTGGTAAATAGGTGAAATAAGGGGTTTTTTTACGTAAGAAAATTTTCAGATTTCTCTACCAAAGGCAAAGTCATCGTTTTTTGTTTACGAATTCAAATAAATCAGTTGTGTGTTTTTATTATCATAAATAAGAAACCATTGTAGCTACCATAGCTACCAAAATTTACGTATGATATTTGCTATCACAGCTCAACCAACACTCAAAACTACCTAAATATAAAGCTTTCCAATCTTCCGTACTGAAACAACTGGCTTGTTACGTGCCTGTAGACATCATATTTTCAAATTGGATCAGTAACTATACCATCCAAGCATCCGAAAAGTACTACACTGCTGGGATATTTGGTTACGATCGGACAAGGGATACCATGGATATTTTTAAACAAATGGCATATGATGGGCATCCGGCCTCCTGACTGTTTAGGTTGAAAAAATTCTGCTAATATGGACAGGAGCCCAGTTCCTTTGTCCGTCACGGTCGAAGGAGCGGGCGCTGACCAAATTGCGGTTTGGTTTCGTAATTAGACCGTTGGCGAGAAACATTATTCGCTCCGCATCAGTGCCCCTTTAATTAACCTTCAGTACTTTTCGTTACACTCCACCACTGAATCTAAAAAGACTTACGAGAGGTCGCGTCAGGTGACCTTTGAGACTGACCAATCAGAACACAGCTTACGAAATCGCGAACGTGGACATTCGCACATACCTTTTGAACATTTACCTCGAAAAGGTTTGTACCGGAACGATTGCAAATGAGCAAAACAGTCACTGAAAATGGAGTTTTTATTTATCAGTATTCAAAGATGTCAGGTTGCTAAAATACTGGCAACAGGTAGGCATATAATCAGAAAGTCCTAAGCAAATATACTGCAGGTCAAATATCTGTGCTTTATGCGGATTTTCACATTCGCACATTCCTTTTGAACTTTGTATCTCGGAAAGGTTCGTACCCGAACGATTCTGAATGCTATTTAGTGTACGCTCGCTGCCATTCGTAACTACTCGTGTCATTCCGGCAAGTCGGATTGCAGGTCACGGAAAGAGACGAGTAGTTACGAATGCGCTGGCTTCCGGGTGATGTACACGGCTTACGTGCAACCATGACAACACGGTGAGTAAACAGTCGCTGAAAATATTGTTTTTGACAATATTCAAGGGTGTTATCTTGCGGAAATATTTGCTACTGGTAACCATGTCAACAGAAACACCTACGCGTATACACTGCAGGTCAAATAACTGTGTTATATGCGGATTTTGTTTCTGGAGAGATCTGTGTCAGTGACCTGAATATTTTGAAAGTCCCTCACAACCCTAAATAGTAGCCGTTGTCTGATTGGTTAGATCTATTTAACCGTCTCGCGTTTGATTGGACGGCCCTTGGTCGCTCAAAGGTTACCTGACCTTCTAGGTTTTGTTAGACTCAGTGGTGGAGTGTAACGAAATACACTGAGACAAAGTTTACTTAGACTGAGTTGCCTCCCCTGCTTCATTCGCACATTACGCCAGAAGAATTTTTATGTAGAATAAATGTTACAAAACTTCTAACAATATCGGCGACAGATCAGGCAAATGAACTCCATCAAGTTCATGATAAAACTAGGCAATATGGCATATCTTTTTAATTTCTTTTTATACTTGTTCCGTCACTGACAGAGGTAATGGAGGCGAAGAACGATCTGAATACTACGACCGGCGTTTAAAATGTTGAATAAAACATATTTCACGTGAGTAATTATTAAACATGGGGTAGGAAATCTGACAGCACAACCAAGTGAGTTAATGTGAGTGTACCTTTGATGGAGGCGATATTTTATTTTGACATGAAAAATATTTTTTTATCCGAAGCGGCAAGTACGTTGCCAACCTTTGCTGGCTTCGCTCGCATATTCTCTATTCTGCGTAACCCCATTTGCGCTACAGTTTACCTGTGCACCCACACCCGACTCCTCAGTATCACCCATACCCAGCCCCTCGGTATCAATATAAACCAAAAGTGTGCTCCTCACTATAAATTAGGTCATCTCTTGCTTTCCCAGAATAACCGCATTTGAGGTTTTTGTTTCGGAGGGACAGGTTTTACTTTTCGCTAGAAAGACTTCTTCGCAGGTTTCACTTTTCGTTAGTAAGACCGCTCCCCAGGTTTTACTTTTCCTTACTTTATATGAACATCAAAATTGAAATGATGCATGAGTGTTTGAAATCAGTTGAACAAAATCAAGATTAAGCTCAAAGTACAAGTGTTTTCCCAATCGTGATTGGAACTGCAAGTCTCAGATTCGTAGGCAGACGCGCTCTACCGCATGGCCATCTCTCCGACGAAGTGGTGGAGTTAAATTATCTACTCACAGTTACTGTCATTAAATTGATTTTACCTGCGCTTCAGTTATTAATATATAGCTTCATTAAATGATTAAATGACCATCTACATTGTAATTATCCATCACTGGTGGTATATATGTGAGAGAAAACACTTCTCTCCCTCGCTTTTTCTCCCCTCTCGGTATTCCCCCATTGTCTACCAAAACCTCGGAGGCGTGTTTTCTCTTATATGTATCACCTACACCTGACCCATCAGTATCACCCATACCCGGCCTCTCAGTATCACTCACCTATTACACACTGTTCCGTCCCATCTGTATCACCCACACCCGGACACTCAATATTACCTATACCCCACCCACACTATCGCCCATACCCGGACACTCACACTCAATATCACCTATACCCCACCTACAGTACCACCCACACTCGGACCCATAGTATCACCAAATCTGTGCCCTCAATATTACATACACCCGACCTCTCAGTATTACCTATACCCGACCCCTCAGTAACACCCACACCCGACCCATCAGTTACACCCACACCTGGCTACTCATCTCACACAATCCCTGTCGTATGCTTCAAAAAGCTTGACATAGCACACCCTTATCCAACAAACTGTACCACTCCGAAACACTCGCATATGAGAAAGCATCGCCATCACTTTCAAGACTTAACATCAGTGGATCGGAAATCAGAAACATCCCTGCTTAATCGACCACACAGATCCATGTTTTTATACTTGCCTAGTCACCGTTGATCGAGCTGATTGAAGAAAAAGTTAGAATTGTTCAGAAGCTCATTATGATCAATACCCTCGCTTTAAGCCGAAGACCAGTCGGAAAATTGCGGCTGTGTTGCCACAAAACTGGTAATTCTATCTCACTGCTCTTGCAGCGAGGTACGTAATCAAAGCAGATGTAGAGACCGTCGAAAGTGAAGGACGACCATCATTACACTTTCAAAGGGGTTGTCCATGGCCTGTGGCTTTGTAATGAGGGCTAATTAAGTTGTAAAGTGGGACGTTCTCCCCCACAAAGCTACTCCTCCGCCGTGCATCCCCGGCACAGGTATTCACAGTTTGCTCCAGGGTCGTGGTCTTAACCGGTGGGAGGGAGACAGAGAGGGAAACTCTCACGTGTGACGTCACCCATGTCTATTTTGGGCCCCCTGTGCTTCTGGGCCCTGACTGTGGTGGAAGAGAGTTGAGCATATCTGTATCGAAGCCTGGCGTGCCCCTGCACAATGGAGAGCGGTGTGAGTAGCTTTCGATCTACCTAACAGTAGTTCCAGTGAATCCACCATCACAACAAGTCCAGTCTGCAAACGAAAGGCCTGTTGCACGTTCACACGGTGACGCTCTCTCGGCTTTTCTCTCTATCCATCTGTCGTCTGCTCAGCTCAAATGTATCGTCTGCTCTCTTTGCGAACATCGCTAGTCAGTGACATATGTGTTGGTCGAGTGCGCGGGATACTAGAAAGAAGATTACAGTTGTGATTTTCGGACTAGCATTCTCTCTCGGGGAACTACATCTGCGAGTTACTGTCTCCGTGCGCGGTGGAGTTCGTAGGCTCGATTTGGATTACTTCAAGAAACTTTGAGAGGGCCATGATAGACAGCCCACGTTTGTACTGACCTGGGCCATGTCTGACTCACAGCTACAGGATTCATTATAGTGTTGTATGTTTCTAAGGAATAAACTTCAAAATGGAGAACACCCCCATGCTGAAGACATCTCGGCGACCGAGAGTCCGGCGCCTCTTCAGTCGTTATCACTTCCATTGTGACGAGTTGGAGCATCTATATGGAAGATACGTTTACAAGCTTCAACAATCTGCCCTGGGGTATTTGTTGGTGCTGTTCATACTCCTTTCGTTATGCTTAGCTATCCTGGATTTCTCCTATGCAAAATATGTGACTGTGGAGGCACTGTACCTCACTGTACAGTTTGCAGTGTTCCTGGGTTTGCTGATACTGATTAATACCCGCTGTATGAAGGAGATTCACTTCCCCGTTGTGTGCTACGTTGTGCTCCTGTTATTAATTTGCTTTGCAATCTCATCTCTGCCCCTGGATTTTGGATTGGATATACCTGACCGCTCACGCCCAAAGAAGAATCTTGCAGATGGAGTGTGGCAGACCGTGTATGTCATATTCATGATATACGCAATGATGCCTATAAGGTCCCTCGTCGCGATACTTTTGGGATTTTTGTTACCTGTGCTCCACCTGACTGTGTCGGCCCTGGTTGCCAACAGGTTCCCTTTGTTGCTATGGCGACCGGTAAGTTTATCTTTTTTTACTTTCGAGCTGTTGGTCCACGGAAGTGAGCAATCCACGGACCTGTGGTTTGCACATTGAGCACATTGTATGCAGGCTTTAAAGTGTAAAACATTAGTGTTTGTTATGTGGTCAAAGATTTTAGCACCCAAACCTTTCATCATTTGCTATGGGCGCAGCACACGTTAGTTTTTGATTAGGAATATCGAAAAATTCCTTTGTCCTAGAAGAAAAGCACTCGTTGACCAAGGACATGTACGTGTGTGTTAAAGTGCTTCGTGTAATCCAGGTTAAGGGAGACCAGAACGAGGTGTTATGTATGTATGATACCAACAGCCTACATCTTTGCTGAGCTGTCTTGAGGAACTAGGAAACATACTGTATTTGTTCATGGATGACAACTGATATGTGATCGGCGTTAAATACATACTTTCATTCCATTATTTGTTATGGAAAATGCATGCTGTTTCTGATACATATCTGTTTGTCCTTCACTGCTGACTTTAGTGACGTCATTGTGATGTAACACCATTGTTTGAATATTATCTGCATTGACATCCAACTTCAATCTAGTTCAGTGCAAGGGATGCAATGAAAACATTGTGCTTCAACTTGCTTGATTTAGATTTCTCAGTGGTGTTTATTTAAGTACTATGTAAAACACCTAGGGGTGACACAAGGACACACCCCACTGCCTTCGTTAAACAAGGCTATAAGACTAAAGAGGAAACTGTATTATCGCTACATATTCCCACTGAACCTGTTTCCCTTAGCTTGAGAAGATGAACACATTTTACCAGTAAATTATAACTTCCCCTAACTCGACTATAAACATCTCTCCTCATCCTCGTGTCGCCTTGGACGTATCAATAGTTTCATCGGAGACGTTTTGGAAGCGACGTCACAATGACATTCGACGTGGAAGTCGCCATACACTGGTGTGGGCCCAGTGCATTCAACAACACACGTGAACCTGGTTCTCCTTAAAACCCTTTTACCAAACTACTGGCAGTGTTTATACCGTCCTCCCCATCTTGTTGGACTCTACCATACTGATACATTAGAGGCCGTCATATTGCTGCCAAGTACTGCCTACCTTCTTCATAGGGAAATATAATGTATGCCCCGTGAAGAAATGTTTGCTTAAGGTTGTGCTTTTTGAGATGTACTTTTGTTTCTTCTGTTTCGCTGTGATATAAACGTGTGTTTTCTGAGCCTGTGCTCTGGATGCGGATGTGCACAGTAATGTATAGCTTACACAGCACACTAAAGAAAATGTTGGGGTAGCCGAGTGGTTTAAGGGTTTGCTCGTCACGCCGAAGACCCACATGGGTTCAAATCCCCACATGGGTACAATGTGTGAAGCCTATTTCTAGTGTTCCTCGTCGTGATTTTGCTGGAAATTTGCTAAAAGTGGCGTAAAACTAAACTGGGTCAGTTAGTCAAGATTTGTTTATTCCAAAAAGGTGTTACGTCTAAGAGCATGAATCGCTATTATTTACTAACATGAAACTTAAGTATGATGTGGCTACTGAGATGACACAACCGAACTGCCGCAACGTGTCCATTATGATGTCTGCGTGATGATCCATGCATTACACGGTCTATTTGCTGGCGTATGTCTGATCAGAGTCAATCGATGCAACCACTTTTCTTATAAACAGGACTGAGTTGAGTTAACCAGTGTTAATCAACTCAGGAGATATGACATATAGACCATAAATCACAACCTGTGAAGTAATACAACATGGCGACTGGAAGGCGAAACGCAACAGTCGTGCGTGTTAACTCGCAACAAAAAGAGGTTAAGTTTTGTTTGACAAAAGTGCCTATCTAATGCAGAGATACAAATCCATCTTCAGTTACACTGTCCATTCTGAAGTATGTATATAAACAACCCAACGCTAAATATGTCTCTCATAGGAAAAATAATAATAGTGATGATAACATACTCGCATCCTCTTTTTCATATTAAGCTGGAAAATATTGTATACAGTTTCTGTACCCTGTCAGTTATATCATCTGTATTGCCTCTGTTGATTCTTGCAATACTGATTGAAATTAATTAGGAAATTTGTCAGATTAGTTTACCAGTGACTGACTGGAGTGCCGCACCCCGACCTCACTCACCTGAGAACCTTATCTTTTAGACCTTTTATCAAAATTTCGTATCTGTTAAAAACATTAAGAACTACTAATCGCGGATTACCCATTGAAACGGGGGGATGGTTTAATGTTAATCTAGAACACTCAACATGGCCAATTTGTAAACATAATGTTATTTGTGACGGATTTCATGTTAAACGGTAGACGATACTCCCGTCTTACTTTTGTAATAATTCACAGATAGATAGATAGTTAGATAGACAGACAGATAGATAGATAGATGTAAGTCATGGCATGAAAGAGTCATTCACACATCCACAATTTGTATATGTGAAGGTGATGAATATCAATGCCCCAGTGACAAGTATCTGTGGAAAGGTTGGAGTGATGTATGCTGTACATTGTAATGTGAAAGTGTAATTCTAATTTAGCTCAGTAATAGGATGTGACTGTGTAGTGCATAACGTATGATGTCATGGTGTTGTGAAGGTTTGCCAACCATGTGGTACACTGTACCATGTACGAACTATCCTTGAAGTGTGACAGTGTGATAGAAAATCATGGAAGTTTAGGGAGAGAGAGAGAAGAGAGAGAGAGTGTAGAGCTGTACCTATCGTCCAGGTGTAATGTTGTATGGTGCCGCAATGCACTGTCATTAATGACAACCACACATCTGAAATCGTTTTTCGGTTCCTCTGGGTTACATCATCACCCAGGTTACGTCACTGCAGGCGAGATGGGTCTGCCGCAGTGGCTTCCCGCTGTCCCTCCCTGGCAGCTTCCGGGCTTACCAGGCACACCCTGTCCCTCGTCTACACTCTGATTACACACGGAAACAAATATCAATCAGAACAAAGACACGCATATAAGTTTGATTACTTCCTATTATGCATTCTGGTGTATTTTTATAGAAATGTAATGTGTTTCCTATCAAACATGCCATGTCATCTCGGGCAGCACTTAAAGCAGGTACAAGTGTTCACTCCAGTCGATTACACCTCATAGTGTGTGAAGAAAACATAATGATTCAAGATTAGAGAGAGGCAGACACCGTCCCTTATTATCTTCAACAATATTACCATAATATGGTTGGTGTTACTGTAACACATACTTTCTCTTAATATCTCGTCTGTCTTGTGTTTGTTCATATTGATAGATTTAGTGTTGTGAACAGCTGGACTAAAGCATTTGGTGGATCAGTGGCCGAGATACGGAGTCTATTTCACTTATTAATCATTCATGATGTCCATACTCGGATTTCTAGCTGGAAAGGTCAATTCCGACTTACAGTATACATACATCCTACAGAGAGCACCCATGCGACGTCTTGGGCACATCAGCGCATGTTGGACATCTATTATTTAAGCAAACAGTTCCATACAGATGATTTACTGCTCTTGTTGCTTTCAGTATTCATGTTCAGGACATATAGCATACACTGCTAAGGCTTTTCGAGAGCAGTGTCCACACGCTGAGCGGCCAGCTAGTCGACATGTCAATATCCCATAACTGACAGCTCTCCGGACATGTTGTGGTCCTTTGACACAGTCTTAAGTATTCAGGCAGGTATCGGCACATCCAGCTGTGGTTGAGTTTTGTACAATTAATCCACTGAACTAGCACAACCAACACATGCTTTTCCACACAGGTAAGGTTGAATACATCATCTACATGTTCGCAGTTTTTACGACATGTTTGTCATGTTCCAGCAATACCGCAGCAGTGACACCCAAATGTGGCTTTACTTCGACATCATGTGTTGGGAATCGTACTCCACTCTTACACGCGAACTCTTACCATTGTGTTATGTTTGCCCTTTCCATTACGTAATGGAGAAGTATTGCGATTCTCAAAGCAGCAGTAGTAGAATCAAGGGATCCGCACGATTTGGCATAATAACTGATATAGGATTTCTCTGGCTTTATGACCTTAAATGGCACCTGTATTTGTTTAAAATGTAAAATTCCTGGCCCAGAACAAACTGCAAGCACAACAGCGCCTCAAAGGTTAAATAACATATAGTTTCATGTATACACGTCACGAAATGATATTTCTTTGCATGATGTATACACATAGTTTCTGACCGAGATAGAACAGTTCGTCCATGTGACAACTCTTGCTATCTCGTCGAAAACATCAGTAGCTCCTTCTACTTCGTTAGAACTAGTGGTGGAAGGATAAATGTGTTACAAAACACTCTTAGACTTTACGGAAAACACCCGTGTCATTCTCTGTGCCTACCCCATCTTTCTACCCTACCCCTCTTCCTCTCCCTTTTTTGTTTCCTGCTTCTCTCACGTTCGCACAATGCTCAGACGTTATATGTTTTACGTATATCATCCACGCAATGGTGGGGCATGGGATCTGGGTGAAAGGTTCTCTCTCACGACCAGACAAACCACGTTAGCCATGCATAAACCGCTGTCTCCTCGACGCCTCAATAGACGACGACCCTCCGAATTCACGAAGATCTCTGTCGAGATATTGCTATGAAACGATGTCTCCTGTAATAGAAATAAGAGAATAATTATTGAATATGACACAGAAATTCATAGGCTCCCTGTATATGGCTTCGTAACTGTCTTAAAAGCAAGACCGACCCTTGTGGACGTGGATATGTACAATTGTGTTAATTCATGTTGTAGTTCAATAGATGACACAGTCTTCGGATAACTACTTTTCTGTATGAAGGATTCAAAGTTGAGATGAATCAGGCCACCCGTTTTGTCTCCGTGGTTCACTATCCGGCGATATTATTAGTGATTAAAGTAATTATCATGACAATAGCATCGAATTTTCGTCATCAGAAGTTATATTTCGAGTTACAGAGTGCTAGTAATTATGTAATTGTTGAATTTATCGCTGTACAAAACGGCTTAAGTAGACAACTGTCCAGGGACGACCCCTTTGTTTGATCTCCGTGTGGACCATTACAACATCATAACTCTTTCCTGCTTCAGTCCTCGAGTGTAAACAGAGGCGTATGTAGATGTCTGGGTAGACTCGCGCTTAGGCTCTCAGTGTGTATAATTTTGATAGTAACAAATAAATACATTTAAAGTGGGAGAGAGCCCAAGGGAGACCAGAAATCCTGAATCTGTGGGAGTGTAGACGTCATTCAGGGCTTTAGCATTGCAGCGGGGTTGTGGCAGTGGGGAATGCTGTGGTTTGGGGACGGTGAGACAGACTAATATCAGTGTCACAGGTAGGTTTTTAACATAGTCAGCAGATTGCACATACAGGAGGAAAACGCCATTGCAAAACAAGGTCCTTCTCATGTGTCAGACGCCGTTTTTAAGATTAAATTTAACGCATATATGCACAAATCGTATTGAATGTCGACTTCCCCCTTTCTTTGAAAATCATCAGGCGTAGAAGGCTAGATGGCCGTTTACGGTTAAAGAAGGGGTATTGTCCTTCAATGAAGTAAAGTGCAACAACCCAGGAGACCAGTTTGGTGAGCTGTGCATGTGCAGTGGTGTGCAGACTGCAGATAGCGGTGAAATTCAAGCCGGTCACTTTTGCAAACAAACCGTGATTCATTATGTTAAGTCACGAACCAATATGACACGATAATCAGAACAACCAGCACGTTCAATTTGAAATTTTCTCGCTTGAGTCTCTCTTCTTGCTACTGCAGCCTCAGTCATAGAGAAGTACGGCATGAGTTTGATCAAGATAAACACCTAGGTTCCCAGAAAGGACGGCACATGTTCACACATTATTGATGGCAAAAACATCACTTCCATCGTAGGTTGAGAGTGATGTAACCTTTTTCTCCATCTAAATCTCACAAATGTTGTGGAGGCTCAATCATCACTGTTCAGTTATCTGCTGACTGTGGTGCTATCACCAATTATCTGCTGACTATGGTGCTAGCAGCTCGCGCTGTGCTCCGCAATTTTAGTCAGGAGTTCGTCAATAGGGAATGTAACGTGATGCAATGATTAAGAATGTCTTCAGGATACCTCTGGTTAACACATGCCCACCTATCTGTCTTTGGTTTCTCTTGTTCTTGTAACTTCCCAGTTTGATTAATAGAATTGATGATAGATTGGGCGATATGTCAGTTGGCTGACACCAATCAGTTGAAATTAAAAAGACAATCGTTTTCATTTTATGCAATACACATATAGCGTGCACATATGATCAAGGTATTGCAGCACAGCTAATCCTGTAAGTAAATATCTATGTAACAGAATCAGAAAACTATGGCTACATTCTCGCAATGATAGTCACATACAATAAAACCATCATCCACCATCTCACCAGGCAAATGTTATTTGTGCAGTGTACAAGGACCTCCTACGCTGATGAACGGTGTAGAATACTTTTTGTAATGACAACACATGATAAATATCAAGATGTGATCACAGCCGCCATTCTCCCACAGCAGGCTTTGGCTGAAAATTAATGAAGTGATAAACGTCATTTCATATACGATAAATCACCATCTAATGACATTTTCGTAATATGTCGCATATTATCTCATTAATGAATCTCGGGGGCTCCGGCTACCATCATTAACCGTGTGTTACTCGATTATCCTAGAGAATTTCTAATCTTGGAAATGATGACCCTACTGCAACCGACGCCTGGCGGCAAGTGCTAATGTCACGCGCCATGGGGTCGGGGGGACTATGCAGATTATGTAGCATGCTTTAGATAGGAGTTTACATGTTTTGCAAGGTCAACTGTCACAAATGTTGTCGTTCACCATGTTTTACACTTGCTCAACATGGCGCACGTCCTGCTGGTGATGTGCGCGACCGCGTCCAGCTGGCTGCACCTACATTAACTGTGTAGAACATCCACACTTTCCATGAAAGGGAAAGATTCAGACAAGGATATGTGTAATGCTTTCTTATTCCATCACAAAACAGTGCGTTAGTTCGTTGAATCTGAAAATAATGTAAATCAGTCTTGTAAACTACCACGGGAATATTAACTCAGACATTCACGAAGGTACAGTACCTTCCATGTGGGTTAGACTATATAGTTTCTGCATATCCAAATGTCGCAGTTTATTTTTTCTTATAATCTATCCAATTTTGTATTCTATGTCCTGCCAGTGTTCATTGGGCTGACTCATCTTTCATTTCATTCATACACCGAGTAAATAAGTTCCTAGTGACCTCGTCGCAACGATGAAATGTCATACAGTGAGTAAGTTTCAAAACCTTGCCTCAATAATATCCCTCATTAGAAGTACCATTTCGCTTTTTAACAACCCGAATTGTGTATAGTTGTAAGGAAACTAGTCATTTTTGTTGAACGTTGACGGCAGGTCAAACAGGCATTGCTTGCATACTACTTTTGGAAAACTGTTTGTGCTTTATTTTGTACAGCAGTGAAGTCGACCTGAATACGGCGTCAAGTCCGGGAAATGCTTGTCAAAACATTAGCATAAAATCATTTCGATTTCCATGAGATTACGATTTTCACACCCATATGTTTTGTTTTGACCACAGATGGCAATTCGGTATGACCACTGTTGGTTTCTGGTTATCGCGTGTGGTATGGCCAATATGGTGAGAATGTGTGAGTGAGTCATAAGTTTGACAACGGATTATGAACTGATAAGATGCACTGACATCACCATTGTGTAATCAACACAAGTCCTGTGCTGGTTGAACATTGCATCCATGGTTCTGTTGGCGGCTATATTCCTTGTCCTACAAACTTCGACTGGTTTAAGGGCGTTATTGCAAGAACGTCAGTCCGCTCTTACTACCTATTCTTAGCATTCATAGTAACCAATTGAAACCCATTTAATCACACTGTGTTCCAATTACCTTATTCTGTGATAACCTTATTGTTATTCAATCATTGTTACTTACAGTTTCTAGTTTATCCTTTTTACCTTTCAGTTACTGTCGTATATCATTCTTGTCTGTTATCTAATGTCGCAGCAGCTTTTGGGCATCGGTTTGTAAATTATCGAGTCTTGATCAAACAATCAAGTGAGCAATATGAGCATCGCTCTACGCAATCGGGATACGATGATATGTCTCAACCAGGTCAGCAAGCTTAACCACCCGATCCTGTTAGTCGCCTCTTTTGGGAGGCATTGGTTACTGAAGTTCAATTCTCGCCCTGACTTTTACGTTTATGTTCATTCATAATTACCAGTTATTGTATGTAATACTTGATTATAGTTACCTCTTTAAAAGTGGATTCTTCTTTTGAACTAGTTTTCAGTGTTCTATTTCTCGAACCAAGCCAGACAAGATCGGATAGTCAAGACTCCTTGATTGTAATGACAAGCGTGTAATCGTTCCTCAAGGACGATGATCGTTTCTCACTGCTATCTGTGTAGAAGACTGAAGACAGGAAACCGTAGCTATAACTCACGTCCAAAGGAAACTTTACAACTCTCAAACGTGAAAATTGTGAAATTTGAAAAACGACCAAAACCATTGCGAAACACATGGCCCAAACGCAACAATATAGTATGCAGAGTATGGTTAGCGTGCAAGGCATGTTTTTTTTTATGAAAATGGGAAAAGTCAAACCGTTTTGCAGTCACAAAAGCACGTGCAGTAAGGGTATAAAAGTGATCCCAAAACGCTTGTCAGACATCCACTATGTATAAAAACCACCACAGACATGTCACGTCTGACAGGAGAACAACACGAGCGAGCGCTGGGGATGATGCAGATGTGAACCACCCATGCCCACATTGCAAGACGTTTAGTTGTTTTCATGTTGCAGTCACCAACTTAATGCAACGTTACAGACGGACGGGGCAGCCATCGGACCGACCAAGAACAGGAAGACTCAGGTCGACAACACCCAATGAAGATCGGTACCTGCGCACTTTGCACCTTCGAAATCGCTTCTTGACAGTGACGTCATCAACGAGGAATGCCCTGGGTCACGTCATTACTCGACAGACAGTTGCCAGACGACTAAGAAGCCATGGAACTAGAGCCAACAGACCATGCCAGGGAAAGCTGCTCACTGTACAACATCGTCTTCACATACCGGGATGGGCTCGACGTGTCCGACGTTGGCAACGACGCGACTGGCAGAGGATCATCTTCACTGACGAAGGTCGTTTCTGCATGTTCAGGGCTGATGGACGGCAACCTGTTTATCGCAGAAGGGGTGAACGAACAGCAGCTTGTTATGTTCAGGTTTCCTTATGGTGTTGGTGGTGTCATGGTTTGGGGAGAGATCCTGGGGCAAGAGACACCATTGATAATCATAAACGGGAACTTGAGGGCCCAGCAGTACATTGACCAGATTCTCGGTCCATCTCTATTTCCATTCACCCAAAAACAGCCACGTGGTGTCCGTTATCAGCATGACAACGCCAGACCCCATGTTGCCAGAATCGTCCAAAACCTCCTGGCAGCCAACAACGTATGTGTGTGGCGTGGCTTGCACGTTCACCAGACGCATCACCTACAGAACACCTCTGGGATGTCATGGATCGGCGTGTTCGACAGCGACCCCACCCACCAGCCAACCGACAAGAACTCATCCAGGCCCTGCAGGAAGAATGGCTGCGTATTCCACGTGACATCATCAGACGACTGACATTTTCAGTGCGTCGGAGAGTTTTGGCATTCATCGAAACAAGGGGAGGTCACACACGCTACTAATGTTCCATGCCATTGAGCTTGAAAGACTTTCAGAGTGTTCAAGTCTTGTGCTGTTTTGAACATTGACTTGCCCGCCGTCCCAACCTATTGTGTAAATGAATGCACACTATGAATGCGCTCAATTCAGAATTTAGCCACACCTTTTCTCGTGATTTCAGCAAGCTTTAGTAATCCCCATAAAACGTTTCCTTTCGAAACCTAACTTTATTGACGTAAAATAGATCTCTCCCGCCATTACATTGTAATTAAGGTGCTACAGTAGGGACGGCGCCTCTGTATTGCCATTGTGCGTTAGTCTGGGGGAAGAGAAATCTCACCTGGTTAGGTATCGGCACCTTTGATGTTTTCCATGACTACAGAATGACCAAAAGTTCGTAGTGAGTGGTTTAAAAAGGCAGGATTTGCCTCATGCGCAGCACTATGTCCAGCATCTGCGATATGTCATGTTGAAACATTTTCCACATCTTGCAAGTGATGAAAAATGGTTAAAAAGTATTCATGTGAATACTTCGTCCTCGTAAGACGTTAACCCAGGTAGTTTGAGGCACATATGAGGGGCTTGTTGTACGTGTGTGGATGAATGGTACAACGTTTCCAGTGATGTACCACCAATGTCTAGACGCTCTTGGATTAGAAAACCATTGGTTGACAGATTCAGCTTACCCAAAAGTTGGGATATATGTCCAGCTAAATGATGCGATATAGCCATCCAGTCATCCTGTACGCTAACTACGTCCACCACATTGTAACCCCCACAGTGTTTGGAAATGGAACACCAGTAGCTATTGTGAAAGTCCCCAAATACTGCTTTCGCGGAACTTGTCACCGGCACTGGGGCTTGAAGTTGCTGCGAACTCCGGAACAAAAACTTGTTATTCTTGATCATGATTTGATTCGAATGGCTGGAGTCCTAGGGGTCGCCAATTTAAGTAAGTTGACTTTTACAACAGGTCTGTCAAACACATATTACATTAATTATTCCTAGCTGTTATCAATATTCATAACATATCTTCGCGTCGAAAGTTTGCGGTAATCGCGAAGCACCCTGCTGATCAGACATCTTGAACAATTTAAGTATGTGCATGCAAAGGCGATGTGACTGTTTCCAACCAGGAAAGTTTCATATGCTTTACCACTGTTTTCAGCATGGTAAACGGCTCAACGCCCGTGCTAGATTGAAGTCGTTGTCTATTGACACAAGGGTGATTGGGACAACGGCCGTGCCAAATTGATATCCGAACGGTTTACATAAATTGATTCTCTTCCATCTGGCTTCATGTCGTTGTTGGCACTCTTTGAGGGTTAAATTCAGAAATAGGACATTAAAGCGGCACGGACGGCTTGGTTAGTTAAACTATGCCTCTACGTCATGTTGAACGTAAGCAAAGCAAGTGACAATTTAAACTGATAAGGGGCAGCATAGTATGTTTCACATAATAATTTTAACATGAGCCCTTCGTATTTTGCTTAGAGCCTGTAGAAACGTTGCTCGGGGTAATCATGCCGTATATGTGATCTCGTGGTTTCTTACTCAAGGTCAAGGATAGTGGGAGATGTATGTATTGCTTCTACATGGTATATGTATTTGCCCTCATTACCATTGCGTCAACTATATTTGGGCGGTCGCAAGCTCTGCTAGACAAAGGTGTCATGTGGCGAGTGTCGAGCGACTTGGGGCTAGGGGTGCAATATATCCACTTACACTATGATACTTAAGACAGTCGTGACTGAAGTGTGAAGCTGGCCCTGTGAAATTTATTGTTTCCCGGAAGATCGTTAAGACGTCTTGAACTACTGGATACCGGAAGGTGCAGCAGATAGCCATGGCAGGAAATATAAGTGTGAAATTAACACATTAAGCAGAATTATCAGAGGGTTGGTATCCGGGTGCTGACGTTGCCGCTAACTGACGATTGAGTTATCAGTCGGAGTGTCCACTGATTGTGTGATCGGAATGAATACAATGACATAATCACTTACGTTGGCATTTGAGAATATGTAGTGCATGACCCATTCTGGGTTTTATGTCATCTTTACGATGTGATCTCGACACTGATTTCGTACGGTTTGGTTGTTCATTGAGATTAACTTTGATGTGTAACACAAAGACTGCATCACACATCTGATTCAGATGGTTCAAGGAGGCCGTTCCCCTCATCTTGACCATCGGCCACAGCAGGTCTCGAGTTACAGCTTCATGACAACTACTGCTTTTAACAGGCTTGGAAAAATACATGCATGTTAATATTGTCATGAAATAACATGATGATATTCTCAATAATGTGATACGATTGATGCCAATGACATTAAAGTGTGTGTTAATATTGTCATTGCAGGATCATTACAACAATCTGGCAATGATAATGAGGATACCGATAACTGCTTGTAGCAATATTCAAGCTTTGTCGGCAGTCCAGCATCACGACTGTGGAATACCATAGAAACATGTTTTACCAGTAGGCTTAGCCATTTTTCTTCCATATGTAAAATGTCTCCAAAGTTGTAAATAAAAGCGATGATTGTAACATTTATAAAACGCAAATGACGATACTTCTCTGTGAAGTGAAAAGAGTCATAGCGTCTCTCTCTGTGAAAGGAGATATTTCCGCACTAAAAGTTAACAAAACATGTGCTCAGTGTTTACAACATTGGACATGAATGGCCACATTTTTGTGACTGTTGAGTCGCTGCCTGTGAGTGACAGCTGGCCGGAGACAGTGGTCAATGATAAAGGTGGACTGTCCACATAGGCTGACAGGGCAGATATTGAGGGTATCTGTTTGCCGACATTATCGGGATAAACGTGGCGGGTAGGCTGACTCGGTGAAGGCGAAAAGTAAAGAAACTGCTATTTATGACTAGATGCTAGGCTTCCCGATCACGGCTTTTAGTATTGTTGAAAACAATGTCTTCTGTTGTAAGAAGGTTAAAACATTCTGTATTCCATAGATACCAAACCCAGTGGAACGAAGCGATTGTATGACTAGATACGGAGAGGAAAGCGGTAGTTCAACTGATCTTACTTAACGGAGTGGGTAGGATGGCGGGCACCCTACATCATCACGGTTATATCGTCTTCAGCTGTCTACAAAGCCACACTGTACCGTCGGACTGGATATTCGAGTATACGTTGTGAATTATGGTCTCCATTTCCTTACTTTAATGTGTGTTCTTAGATCCCAGGTGCTTTGAGAAAACCCAAGAGACTGATTTTGCTAAGGCATTGCCACACACAAGTGTAGAAAGGCAATTAGGAGGGAAAGACTTCATCCCTGACCCCTGCAGCCTCCAGGTCAGGACAGCTGCCAAGTAAACCGGCAGGTGTTTCTCTGGACTAGAGCTTGACCTTTGGGGCTAAATATTATTCCAAGAAAAGTGTAACCATGTTAAATTTCAAATAAGAGATTGGAATTTCAGAAGCATTAGAAACATTAAATTGTTCCACTCTTGCCTTTAGTGTACACATTACATATACCAACCAAGGACATGCATTTTAGGATATTATTACATAATATCTCGAAGCTCCGATAAGGCGTCCTGTCATACACCAATGTTCACTCTGGAACTGTTAGTCTTAAACTTTAGCGTCCTACTTTCATACCTCAGTATTCATTTGGTTCTGATATATCTCAAACTTCAACGTCCTACTGTCATACATCAATATTCACTTTGGTACCGATATATCTCAAACCTCAACGTCCTGCTTTCATAGATCAATATTCACTTTGGTACTGATATATGTCAAACTTCAAAGTCCTGTCATACCTCAATATTCGCTTAGTGAATGACTCAAGATTCATTTCCAAGTTCTTTTGTACTCTCGTTACTTACTTACATGGTGTCTTTGCTTGTACTGAGACGATTGTTATCTTCTCATAAGGTGTCTTCTCTAGTACTGACACGCTCTTCGCCAACAGACGAGATGTCTTCGCTTGTACTGATACCCACGTTACCTACAGACGAGATGTCTTTGCTTGTACTGATACCCACGTTACCTACAGATGAGGTGTCTTCGCTTGTACTGATACCCTTGATACCTACAGACGAGGTGTCTCCTCTTTAATGGATGTATTATCTGCCTTCTCACAGACGCATGATGGAGATTATGTAGTTCATGAGCACTATGTACGTGGGCATGTACAACACATATCTAGTTTTGTCAAGTGAGAAATTGACACTGTGACAAACTTGATAACCTTGTCATGTACATCACCAAGTAGACCCCTGGTTTCAAGTTACGTTGACCCATGTGAGACCACACATTAACACAATGGTCTAACAAAGGTATAAATCACAGATCCACTCCCGTGCTTCCCATGGACCCGAACAAAGGCAGTCGTTCCCCGATAACCACATTGGTCGGGGCGTGTACCATTGGATCACCTTGTTCACGATGTGGGTGTCACTTCAGATAAGAGAATTCTGACCACCAAAGCATGGGCAAACATGTGTTTTAAATAAGTTGGGGATCATGAAATTCACGCCTGACATACTAGCACCAACACAAATCCGATATTTTGCGTTTGACGCATTCAGTAGCGCGACAATTATGATTTTGATTCTTTCACGTAAGGTCAATTTATCTCTGTCAGTGTTATGTATTCCGCTCATTGTACAGTTGAGTTTTACTTGATTCAGGTATGAACTAGTGGCCCGGCGTCGTTATCTACCAGCTGAATGTACTGTTGACATGTTAGAGAGTGGCACAAGTCACCATGCTGTGACTTTATATTTATCATGCAACTGTCTGCGATCAGCACACTATGGAACAGGTACCAGCAAACTCAGAACATTTACGATCGATTTCGTTGAGGACGTCCCGATCGAGCTATAAGAGCGAATCTAACGCCTGCAAACCTTTATCAGGCTACTGGTGTTTGACTATGATCGGACGTCTAAATGTAACTCACCTCAATGGCTGACGGCCATGGTTTTCCAAGTGATGTTAGTGGTATGAACAACGTCGAAACTAGGGTTATCGGCTGCTGGTCGTGTAAGCCAAAGCAAGTGAGTCTTATGTTTTGTCTTTTCGTCTTTCCGTACGCTAACTGGCTACACACGCCACCATCACTAAATCCACAGAATGTCATGGCCATCAGTGCACCCAGACATTTCTCCTTTGTGATCGCCTGGACAGAACAGGGAGAACAGATGACCTCATAGATCATCGAACGCGTTGGTGGAACTGGGCCAAGGGCCGCACGAGGAGGGTGACACAATCAACTCACCGTGGGAAGACTCATGCACAGTATGCCTCTCTAAGTGAATTAACATTTTACAAATCTTGGTAAACACATTCGCTTGGTAATGGGGTATATAAAATAATCAGTTGTAAAGGTTTCCATTTGATTCCGGGGGAGTATCGAAATTACCAAAACGGTCGTCTGTTTACACTGGACGAGGAATGTTCTAAACTCTCATATTAGGTAAACCAGTTTATGGTAAAATGTTGATGAGAGTTATATTTAGGTGTATTATTGCATAGTCTCGCGCCTATCTGAAGGTAGTGCTTGAAACGTCCACTTTCTCATCACTGTTAGCTGGACAGATCTACAACCTGAAAAACTCAAATCAAATGTCACAACCGTCTAAATTAGTACTAACTATGCACATAGTGCTCCTGGCGTCTGGGAGATGGGAATGTTCACTTTGTTCACATAACGATCCGGTAGTAACGTCTGTGTATGACGTCATTTATCTATAACCATAGACTTGATTATTGAATAACCTTCAAGAAACATTTTCAAGTGGCAAATGCAGTTTGTTAGAAACGTACCAGCTCGACTGGAAGGAGGAGAAACCTTTCTGAAAAGTTACACTGGACATGCCAGATACAATTCCAGCCCATAGTTTGCGTCATGGATACTAAACACACTTCCAGGAACCAGGAAGTACAACCAGTAATTTGAGACGAGACGAGTTCTTCCTTCCAAAAATCTTAGCTATTGAGCTAAAAGGAAGTCATTTTCCTTCCTCCGCTTCACTACAATTTTAGCATCAGTGTCCATAAAATCATTTATTGAGCGCAGGGGATTCCATGGATTTCCAGGAATCGGAGTCCAGATACTGATGACTGAAACTCATCCTTATCCGGCTGATAGCATGGATCTGGTATCTGGGCCTGTTGTGAATTGGAAGAATCAGTTTATGTCAAGTCTAGTTTGAAATCCGTATGATATAGATTGCAGCTCGGACTTGATATGCACTTTCACACTGATAGCAACTAACAGGTAGCATGTCACGCCATGTTATGACATTAGATTGTACATTTGTTTTCAAGTATAACGTGGCCACGTATTTCCATTACTTCACTTCTCGTTACAAGACGCAACTGTAAAGTTCGTTAATGGTTCATATCTTGCAAATATGTGTTGTCAGTGTGTGATTTCTAACTTCTATCTGAACATACGTCATATTTCACGTTTCGCAGTAAGTTGCATCTGTTTTACAGCTGATATATACATTATTATCTCAACAACGCCAGCACAACTATGCTATCTGGGGCGAATTCATCCGAAACAGTCCAGAAGTCCCTGTTAATCCTCGTGTTCATGTCATTCATATCCGTCAGTAATGGTCGAATATCTCCACATACTCTTTTTATTTTCACATATTATGCTTGGCATTTTGTGGTACGTTTTGTACGTATGCGGTAAAGTGGCGATACCATCCCTTTCATGTGTTTCTTACGTCTCTCTCCAGTACAGTCATTGCCAGACACGCACTGGGGAAGACTCAAGGGCCTTAGTCACGAATCAACCAGACTTCAGGGCTATGCTCAGCATGTTTGTGAGTCGGTGACGTGTAAATAATGAATTCACTGGGTCTCGGTTGAGCGAGTAGAACTTAGCTGAGCTTTTAATTAAAAGAACGTTTTCCCGGTTTAGTTAAACTTACATCGATTTGTCATAACTGAATGACCCCTTATGTCAGTTGTTGCAAGCGCATGTAATTGTCGATGGATGGGTTGTCCGTGATTTAAGACCACAGATAATGGATGGTTCGAGCACATTTGAAAGAGAAACCCTAGAAGGTTTTGAGCAGAGGGTGATTTGGTTAAGTTTGTATTTCCTTGAGTCCAAATATTGACCCCACTTGAACATCCAGACTTCTCTGACCGAAATGTTATTGCGGCAGCATGTTTGCTGAACATTCGGATCACCTCTGGTTGGTACACCATGTTGGCTGTTACCACTGGGGTGAAACCTATGGTGAGGTGGTTACAGACTAATCGACGAGCTGAGTTCCCAACCCACCTCAGGCGTTCCCTACACAATTGGGACACACGTCTTCACAGTGCATAACCACACCATAACTTGAATATTATATGATGACGCACAATTACAAATACGTCGCCAAAAGGAATATCGTAGGCTCATCTACTATAACACAAAACTTGGTTAAAGCTACGGGTAGGGGTTGACATTATCTTCATAAGCGGTTGGCGTTACTCCAGCTGACCACATCAGGTAATACACTTTCACTGTCTATGTATGTAACGTTCCTGACCTGACCATAGTTCCATGTGAGTGTCATGTCTACAGAATCCCACCCTCTGATCCAATGAAGATTTTCCCTGAAGCGTCCATCAGCCATGAAGATGTGGAAAGCCGACACTGAGTGACCGAAACGTTTCCTTTGGGAACCAGTGAAAATCTACCAACCCGTCCTCGATAGGAGCTACACCAGTGGCTACAAGTGACGTTAAGCACCAAGAGAAGGATAAATTACGAATTTCTGTTCGATGTGACGTTGGTTTTGGGCCATGCATCTAGTACCCTTTCTGAGAGTTGTATAGCTTCCTCACGGTTATGCCGTATCCATTTCATTTATAACTGATGCTGATCGGAATGATGCAGTTTCTATATTTTTTCCTGTAGCGATGTTTTGGGCTCAGATTCCCACAAGGAGTGCAGTTGATGGCACTACGTTTGCAAGGTAACTAAAGCAAAATTTAATTTGATATGATTTTAAACCACAGATACTGCGTTCCTCGTTAATAGGGAATTTTGCCTAGATAAAACTTTCCATAAAATAATATTCGTACAATAAATTTTGATACCGAGGTTTTGCGACAGTTAAGCTTCACTACGCCGTGACTCAAACAACACCAGCAACAACATTAACAGCAACAGCAAGAGCAGCAGCAACAACAACAATTCAACCAAAGGTTTCTGGGTGTGGTCAGTATTCTCCGATTTTGACTGGTACCGGGGTCAACATTATATCACACAGTTAAAGAAACTGTAACTGTAACTGTCTGTAAATGCAAGTATTCTAATCCGAAAACTGCTACTCCATGTTTGCCTCACAGGTTAGTGTTTTCGTAATAGGCTGGTATCAACAGGCCTAATGGCGACACCCATCATCCCCATACTGAATCATCTCAGTGATACCACCGAGACACATTAATGAATGTCACATTAAGGGCTGTATTGGTAGTGTAATGAAACTTCAGGACAACGCCTTGAATTTGAATCCAATTGTTTGTTTTTTCTTTTGGGTCACGAAGGAAAGTTTTTGATGTAATTTTACATTATGTAATAACAAATTAATTGTTCAACGTTTTCCATTTCTTCACCTATCGCATGGTCATATTTTATCTATCGGCGTCATGTTGGGAAGACTTAAGCACATGTCACTCTGTTATATTTGACGTTTATGTAAAAGTGACTTCAAACATTCAACACTGTAATCTGTTAATGACCTTACAGGTATGAATATTATTACGTTATTGTTGTACACAAGGTTTTGGTTTTGTATTAACCAGGTGAAAAACAAAACAAACAAGAACAACAAACTTTGAGCAACATCCGTATTGGGGACCACCCGGACCCTCCTGATAAACTTCAGAAATTCAGCCCGAACAGTTTAATCACACGGATTAGTTCAAATAGTGTTATAGTGTAAAAGGGACACAATGCCGGTAACTGGTCAGTGAATGATCGTAGAGGGCGGTGTCTTCAAATCATTTCGTCGTCGGGAAAGGAAACTGAACATGCACTATGCCTACAGCTATGCGTTCTCTCATGCTATGTGTTGTTCTCTTTAGACACACAAACTGTTTGGGGATAGGGCAGGTTATCCCATTACCACTACCTCATGTGACGTTGTAATTTAGTAGACAAATCTGTGCTAACGCTACATTGGTGTGTGGTGTTCTCGTTGTGACGAGATTCTCATCCGTGGAATGGATACCTTCAAGATGGAAGTGAGCGTTAGCCATTTACTTAATTAATGGTATCTCGCCCATTTAAGACAACATTTACAGATTTATAAACTTGGTTGGATCATTACATAAACATCTGTCACACTCAACTTCTGGCGTCATTATTGATGGGAAAATCTCGAGTTTCCTGTGAATTGGTACGGGTGTACTGTCATGGGTACAAGCCGCATATCTGGATGTGTGTTCACCATATAGAGGTGTGCAAAGTATTGTGCGGGTACTCAAATCCTGCAACTTTAGGGACAAGTCCGGTCTCTGGTAAGAAATTCCTGGACTCTTTATTAGGTGACGTGTACTCTCTGAAATGTTGACAAATGTTAGGTTAGAATGCGAACACAGCAACAGCCAAATGACGAGTTGGACGCAGACGCCAGCCACAAATATCTACGCCTACATCCAGATGTCCTGGAACAGTTTTCGGACCCCGACTGCGCAAGTTAGACCGACTTCGATCTACCTACTGGCCAACATCAGGGGTTGGTGTCTACAAGACGGTCTTCCACATGCAATAAGTCACGTGTGCCTGGGCTAATTAGGAAATGGGGCCAACAAGTGTGGTGGAGATGAGTGTACGGCTGTTTGAAGATCGTAATAATACTGTATTAACGTTATCCTGATGGGTTTTATGTGGTAGTTGACGTCATCATCGTGATCACATCTAGCCCTCCTCACAGATCCATGTATTGATCTCACAGATCCACGTCTCACAGATCCTTGTAGTCATCTCCCAGATCCATGTAGTCATCTCCCAGATCCATGTAATGACCTCACAGATCCACATCTCCCAGACCCATGTAGTCATCTCCCAGATCCATGTAGTCATCTCCCAGATCCATGTATTGACCTCACAGATCCACATCTCCCAGATCCATGTAGTCACCTCCCACATCCATGTATTGACCTCCCAGATCCATGTATTGACCTCACAGATCCACATCTCCCAGATCCATGTAGTCACCTCCCAGATCCATGTAGTCACCTCACAGCTCCACATCTCCCAGATCCATGTAGTCACCTCCCAGATCCATGTAGTCACCTCCCAGATCCATGTATTGACCTCACAGATCCACATCTCCCAGACCCATGTAGTCATCTCCCAGATCCATGTATTGACCTCACAGATCCACATCTCCCAGACCCATGTAGTCACCTCCCAGATCCATGTAGTCACCTCCCAGATCCATGTATTGACCTCACAGATCCACATCTCCCAGACCCATGTAGTCATCTCCCAGATCCACATCTCCCAGATCCATGTATTGACCTCCCAGATCCACATCTCCTAGATCCATGTAATGACCTCACAGATCCACATCTCCCAGACCCATGTAGTCATCTCCCAGATCCATGTATTGACCTCACAGATCCACATCTCCCAGATCCATGTAGTCACCTCCCAGATCCATGTAGTCACCTCACAGATCCACATCTCCCAGACCCATGTAGTCATCTCCGAGATCCATGTAGTCATCTACCAGATCCATGTAATGACCTCACAGATCCACATCTCCCAGACCAATGTAGTCATCTCCCAGATCCATGTAGTCACCTCCCAGATCCATGTATTGACCTCCCAGATCCACATCTCCCAGACCCATGTAGTCATCTCCCAGATCCATGTATTGACCTCACAGATCCACATCTCCCAGACCCATGTAGTCACCTCCCAGATCCATGTAATGACCTCACAGATCCACATCTCCCAGATCCATGTAGTCACCTCCCAGATCCATGTAGTCACCTCACAGATCCATGTATTGACCTCACAGATCCACATCTCCCAGACCCATGTAGTCATCTCCCAGATCCATGTATTGACCTCACAGATCCACATCTCCCAGACCCATGTAGTCATCTCCCAGATCCATGTATTGACCTCACAGATCCACATCTCCCAGAGCCATGTAGTCACCTCCCAGATCCATGTATTGACCTCACAGATCCACATCTCCCAGATCCATGTAGTCACCTCCCACATCCATGTAGTCACCTCCCAGATCCATGTATTGACCTCCCAGATCCATGTAGTCATCTCCCAGATCCATGTATTGACCTCACAGATCCACATCTCCCAGATCCATGTAGTCACCTCCCAGATCCATGTAGTCACCTCCCAGATCCATGTAATGACCTTACAAATCCACATCTCCCAGATCCATGTAGTCACCTCCCAGATCCATGTATTGACCTCACAGATCCACATCTCCCAGATCCATGTAGTCACCTCCCAGATCCATGTATTGACCTCACAGATCCACATCTCCCAGACCCATGTAGTCATCTCCCAGATCCATGTAGTCACCTCCCAGATCCATGTATTGACCTCACAGATCCACATCTCCCAGACCCATGTAGTCATCTCCCAGATCCACATCTCCCAGATCCACATCTCCCAGATCCATGTAGTCACCTCCCAGATCCACATCTCCCAGATCCATGTAATGACCTCACAGATCCACATCTCCCAGACCCATGTAGTCATCTCCCAGATCCATGTATTGACCTCACAGATCCACATCTCCCAGATCCATGTAGTCACCTCCCAGATCCATGTAATGACCTCACAGATCCACATCTCCCAGAGCCATGTAGTCATCTCCGAGATCCATGTAGTCACCTCCCAGATCCATGTAATGACCTCACAGATCCACATCTCCCAGACCAATGTAGTCATCTCCCAGATCCATGTATTGACCTCACAGATCCACATCTCCCAGACCCATGTAGTCATCTCCCAGATCCATGTATTGACCTCACAGATCCACATCTCCCAGACCCATGTAGTCACCTCCCAGATCCATGTAGTCACCTCCCAGACCCATGTAGTCATCTCCCAGATCCATGTATTGACCTCACAGATCCACATCTCCCAGATCCATGTGCTCACCTCCCAGATCCATGTAATGACCTCACAGATCCACATCTCCCAGACCCATGTAGTCATCTCCCAGATCCATGTAGTCACCTCCCAGATCCACATCTCCCAGACCCATGTAGTCATCTCACAGATCCATGTAGTCATCTCGCAGATCCATGTATTGACCTCACAAATCCACATCTCCCAGACCCATGTAGTTATCTCTCAGATCCATGTGCTCACCTCCCACATCCATGTAGTCATCTCGCAGATCCATGTAGTCATCTCGCAGATCCATGTATTGACCTCACAAATCCACATCTCCCAGATCCATGTGCTCACCTCCCACATCCATGTAGTCATCTCCCAGATCCATGTAGTCATCTCGCAGATCCATGTAGTCATCTGACTGATAGACGTATCCATTTATCTATCCTACTGCTCTTGCTGTTGCTGCTGCTACTGCTGCTGCTGCTGCTAAACTGCTGCGAGTAATGTCACCATTATACTACGTACTACGTAACTAATACTGCTAGCACTGCTACTATTATACTGCTACTGTTACTTCTATTGTTACTCCTGCTCTTACTGCTACTGCTGCTGCTGCTACTACCACCACCATTATAATACCACTGCTGCGACTGCTACTAGTAAAGTAATAGTAACCACGTAGAAGGAAACTGTACTGTAGTTATATCAATAGGTTTTAAAGCGGTGTGGGTAGAAGTATTTATATGCAATAGATGAGGTGACAAAACGATTGGTATGAAGTGCAGTAGATAATGATATCAATTTATGACTGAAGAACTCAGGGAGTTCACGAGATGGACATTTCGGGCAGATGGCCTCGTAGGGATTAAACTGTCCATTTCAAAATGGCGCATTCTGAATTTCTCATCTCGCATTTATCTCGTCAAGCACCTGTGAACGAGACGTGAATTGCTGAAGAGGGTTTCTGTGTCATTTAATCTATCAGTCGATCCCCTTTGTGGCTGTTCCATCCATTAACTGGATTTCATGAAGTAACTCGGAGAAATTTCCCTATCAAACTTGCATATTTCTAACCAAGTGTAAATGACGGTAGACCACAATAGTACACAGCAGGCAAGTTGTTTACACATTCACTTTCCATGGCTTAAACAGTTGTGAAGACAATTACTTCAGATCGTCACAATCGAATATAGGGCCTGCCATGACATTTCACAGTGAATGTAGTCAATGTGCCATGTATTGTGTGAGATCAGCCAAAGCATCTAGCTACCTCTAGAACTTGACATAGTTCAGGTCAAACCCTTCTAGAAATAACGCCAAATAACGACATATTGAGATACAGGAATATGTTTGACAGAAAGAGGGTTTACCACAATGGTAGGCTGTTATGAGCCGGAATCAACCCGGTACTACTGTAATATGCTAACAGAAAACCAAGGCGCCAAGATCGCTTGTACAGCTTAGACCTCATGATGAGGTAATATCTTCAGTTCAGCAATCAAATGTCAGATGAGGCAGAATTGTTACTTAAATTTGCTTAATGTCAAAATGAATGTCGGAAATATGCGAGTCAGAGAAATTTCTGTCCGACTTCTTCAATAATAACGATTTGAAGAATCGGGGACTTACTAGGCAGACAAACGAAAGCGTTTTAGTTCCCAGAAGTAAAATATTAGGTTAATGTTATATTTTCCCCACGATATGTCGGTGGCGGTATTATAACCACGATATGTTGATGGCAGTATTACAGCCACGATATGTAGGAGGCGGTATTACAACCACTGTGTGTTGATGGCGGTATTATAACCACGATATGTTGATGGCGATATTATAACCACGATATGTTGATGGCGGTATTATAACCACTGTGTGTTGATGGCGGTATTATAACCACGATATGTTGATGGCGATATTATAACCACGATATGTTGATGGCGGTATTATAACCACGATATGTTGATGGCGGTATTATAACCACGATATGTTGATGGCGGTATTATAACCACGATATGTTGATGGTGGTATTATAACCACGATATGTTGATGGCGATATTATAACCACGATATGTTGATGGCGATATTATAACCACGATATGTTGATGGCAGTATTACAACCACGATATGTTGATGGCAGTATTACAACCACAATATGTTGATGGCGGTATTATAACCACGATATGTTGATGGCAGTATCATAACCACGATATGTTGATGGCAGTATTATAACCACAATATGTCGGTTGCGGTATTATAACTACGACATGTCACTGGCAGTATTAAAACCATGATATATCCAAGGCGGTATTATAACCAAGATATGTTGATGGCAGTATTATAACCACGATATGTTGATGGCCGTATTATAACCACGATATGTTGATGGCAGTATTACAACCACGATATGTAGGAGGCGGTATTATAACCACTGTGTGTTGATGGCGGTATTATAACCACTGTGTGTTGATGGCGATATTATAACCACGATATGTTGATGGCAGTATTATAACCACGATATGTTGATGGCAGTATTATAACCACGATATGTTGATGGCAGTATTACAACCACAATATGTCGGTTGCGGTATTATAACTACGACATGTCACTGGTGGTATTATAACCACGATATATCCAAGGCGGTATTATAACCAAGATATGTTGGTGGCAGTATTATAACCACGATATGTTGATGGCAGTATTATAACCACGATATGTTGATGGCAGTATTACAACCACGATATGTAGGAGGCGGTATTATAACCACTGTGTGTTGATGGCGGTATTATAACCACTGTGTGTTGATGGCGATATTATAACCACGATATGTTGATGGCAGTATTATAACCACGATATGTTGATGGCAGTATTATAACCACGATATGTTGATGGCAGTATTACAACCACAATATGTCGGTTGCGGTATTATAACTACGACATGTCACTGGTGGTATTATAACCACGATATATCCAAGGCGGTATTATAACCAAGATATGTTGATGGCAGTATTATAACCACGATATGTTGATGGCAGTATTATAACCACGATATGTTGATGGCAGTATTACAACCACGATATGTAGGAGGCGGTATTATAACCACTGTGTGTTGATGGCGGTATTATAACCACTGTGTGTTGATGGCGATATTATAACCACGATATGTTGATGGCAGTATTATAACCACGATATGTTGATGGCAGTGTTATAACCACGATATGTTGATGGCAGTATTACAGCCACAATATGTCGGTTGCGGTATTATAACTACGACATGTCACTGGTGGTATTATAACCACGATATATCCAAGGCGGTATTATAACCAAGATATGTTGATGGCAGTATTATAACCACGATATGTTGATGGCAGTATTATAACCACGATATGTTGATGGCAGTATTACAACCACAATATGTCGGTTGCGGTATTATAACTACGACATGTCACTGGTGGTGTTATAACCACGATATATCCAAGGCGGTATTATAACCAAGATATGTTGGTGGCAGTATTATAATCACGATATGTTGGTGGTGGTATTATAACCAGGGTATGTCGGTTGTGGTATTATAACCCTGATATGTTGATGGCAGTATTATAACCACGATATGTTGGTGGCGGTATTATAATCACGATATGTTGATGGCAGTATTATAACCACGATATGTCGGCAGCGGTATAATAGTCACAATGTGGTGGTGGTGGTATTATACCCACGATGTGTTGGTGTCAGTATTGTAACCTCGGTATGTCGGTGGCGGTATTGTAATCACGATATGTTGGTGGCGGTATTATAACCACGAAATGTCACTAATGGTATTCTAACCACGATATGTTGGTGGCAGTATTATAGCCACAATGTGATGGTGGTGGTATCATACCCACGATATGTTTACGGCTGTAATATAACCACGATATGTTGGTGACGGTATTATAACCACGATACGTTGATGGCAGAAAATCACCACCAAGTGTCGGTCGAGGTATTATACCCATGATATGTCGGTAGCGGTATAATACCCACAATATGCTGATGTTCGTATTACACCCACGATATGTCGGTGGCGGTATCATAACCACCGTATGTTGGTGGCAGTATTATAACCACGATATGTTGATGGCAGTATTATAACCACGCTATGTTGGTGGCAGTATTATAACCACGATATGTTGGTGGCGGTATTGGCCAGTGTAAAACATTTGATGAAACAGAAATAATGCACAATTACAAGTGGTTCAGTTTGTTTGTAGATGGGGACTTCTGTTTTGTCCTAAATGATTCTTGGGAAATTCCAGCAGCACTATAGTTGTGTTTTCAACTAAAAACACCCCACTTGGCACATGAGAGTTATGCGCGGTTCTTGGCGAGGTTAGACAGAATGTGTAGTTTCGGTTTGAAAGTCTTTAAAGTAGAAATGAAATGTCCACAAAACGAAACCGGGGAACTTAACACGAAGCCCGAACATTGTAATCAACATGAAATCAATGGGTTTCGCCCAGACAATTTGTTGTTGGAAACTACCCTGAAAACACACCTTGTAGCAGCCTATCACTCCCCAGGGTACATCATCGGGGAGACGGGAAATCTTCAGCTCCATCACTGCCTCGTGTCTCGGTTCTCTACTCTGTGAAGAACGTGTCCGGGGTGCATGAGCGCATTGGCGCTTACTCTGGCTGTGTATTATAATATTCCCCAGTAACATAGGGATTTCAGTTCGTGGTGTAACAATGGTTGTTTTTTTCCAAACAGACTTTTAGTTAGACTGAAAAGTGTCAAAGCTCTTTCCATAAAGTTTATCACCAACTCCAGTGGTAACGACTTTACTTGATCATGGAACGTAAAACTAATGAGGTGATCCTATCGAAACGATGTTTAGTCAAACACCTGTGCATCAATGGTATTAGTGTTTTAACCTGTTCTCGCCGATATATTAGTTAAGTTCTACATAAACTCGATCGCTTGAAGGTAATGTGATGGACAATAAAACCTAGTTGTCTCGGTTGTAACATTTTCTGTTCTGTTCTTAGCAAATAGTGTAGAGGCTACATTCCTGTTTATCTTTTGTCCGCGTAGAAAGTAAGTACAATTACAACATTGAGGACAGTTGTGCATGAAGTGCCATATGGCAACCACGTGGTTCCTCAACCACCTACAGGCGTGGTGTTAAGCACGTGGGTGATTTGCCATGTTGATGATCAGGATCTGTGTAAACTGCTCAGTAACCTTGGTAAAGACCCATGCCCCGAGCTCCAATGGTTTCCACGCTGCTGTGTATAGCTAAGTCGTCACGGGTTAGTCTGGAAGCCCAGTCTGTGGGTTTGTTGTGGACATTGTTTCCTTTTATTCATCGGTGTTTAGACAATATACCAGCAGGAGAATGACTGCGTACTGCCTGGTACCAACACATTGGTCTGTGTTCGGCAGATACGCTTTACTGGTAGTGTGTTAACCACATCACTGGCGGTATAGTACTTGTACAGCGCAGCCATACATTTCAGAACGGGATATTGGCTGCTGATGTGTGTAAATATACCTACTTATATAGAGTTCTATATAGACATAGATATAGATACAGCCGCTTGCCTGTCAGCCATGACACAACAAAGAACCAATATGACGCCTCTCATGCAGTCAGTTGTTGCCTTAAGTCGGCGACACATCTCGACATAAAGATGTTATGCGAAACAGAAGAATGTTGCAAGAAACCCCATGCTAGATATGACACGTTGGAGACAAATGCAGAGGAAATTTTCACCTGAAGCAATGAAGGAGGGATTAGCGCATGTTATAAATGCGGAACGAATGAGTTGATAAATATAATGTTGCGTAGGCAATAACTGTCATGGAAAGACACTATAGTAAGTGGCAGTCTGTCACAGACTGTGTTACTGCTACGTATGGAATAATGGAATATCTTGGTATTAGACACTACTGTAGGTTCCGCACTGACCAAGTTTCAGATTGCGACAGACAGGGATACATAGGTTGTGACTGCTATATTTCAAGGCGTTTTGAGTAATGTTTGCAGGAGCCTGACTATTAAGGACCAGCGCAATGACTGGTTTCTCACTTTGAAGGAAGAAGATCTCAACAGGGACTTATTTACAAAATCTTCGGCAGTTACAATCATTTGTTCCAAAGTGATGAGATCAGAATTGGTGATATGGTAAGGATTTCGGTTGCAATTTGTCAGAGAAAAGTCTTAGAAAATATGTGAATGAATGGTTCTTACGTAAATCACACGATAGGGAGGATGAATGTTTCTGGCGTCGTGGGACATACACCCAATATACTTCATCTCTGCTCGTGAAACAAGCTGAATGTAACATCATTGTGTCCAGTGTACTTGCAAGTATCGTTTTGTTGACAAAGTTTTCATAACACCTGTTCTTTCACCTGATCACACAGAAGGATACAAATAAGAATTTGACTTGGCACATGAAAACAGCAAGAATAGTAAAGTTGCCATACACGGGACTATGGGGAATCACGGTATCTATACTACCTTCATAGTTCTGCAGACATGTTTACATCGTTTCCCTACTGTTAAGAAATTTTTAAGAGTTTAGCTGAAGATGAGAATTGAACACATTTTCTGCATTTTAAATAGAGTGAAAATAATGCTAAGGAACTTTGAATAGAATAGTCTATTGGTCGGAGATGAAGTGAGTTGAAGGAATATGAGCGTGTTTGAGATCGAATTGTTAACCAGATGTTAGCAGGAGATAAATGGACGTTGAGTTTTAGAAATATATACCGATTAAGGTCACGTTAGTCGATTTGACTTGTACACTCAGCTTAGTGGAACTAAACTGGATATGCCCATGTCTATGTTTGGCCTCGGATAAAAGGAAAGAACTCGATACCCCAACAAGAGTGGTTAGATATGGACAATGTCTCGTAGCCACGATACACTAGCCCGTGGTCAGGGGAAGCAAGCTGGTACATGGGGAGACCAATGTCTGCAATCTTTATCTCAACGCAAACGGCACTACCCAACTCGTCAGTCCATGGCTTTCTTTTGCTCCAAGGCTGTACTGAATACTAAGTCCAAGAATGTATGATAATTCTGTCTATCGTCGTTACTAAGCAGCAAGGCTATCATCAGATCAGGATCAGCCGACAAGGGGGAGGTAACTGATCATGCTGCACATGAACACCCGCCCAGACTGGATAATTAAGGCAGTTTATTGGCAAGATATTGCTCGTGAAATTACTGCACACCCGGGTCGCGGCGCCTCATAAATCGCCTTTAGCCAAATATCATTTTGATTGAAAACGAAAATCACTTTGTCAGTTTATACTATGATTTCGTTCTATAACTATTATGACGTCATAAGGGGTGAAATAAAGCACTGATACTTCATATTAGAGATTAGAGATCGTGTTATCTTCACCATTAGTCGGGTGCTTTCTGTCATGAAAAACAGATCAGCTGATACTCCAGATGGCGACAATATAGGGTGATTTCGCATGGTACCACCGTCAACGTATTTAGTATGGAGTGGAAGCACATGCAGATTGTTGTATCATTGATTGTTAGTACAGATCGGCTGTACCAACATCGCGTTAAAACGGGGCCTGTGGAGTGATTCCGGAAACATCATGAAGACCCTGTGAACGTATGGTTGAGATTGATGGAGTTATTGATGTAAAGCGCCGGGGATTGCTTCATGTAGAGATCAAGGGTTAAAGGCGTTATCACACATCGCCGAGCGTAAGCCTGGAGTTGTTTATAGAAAAGACAGACATTAAGGTGCATGCTTCGCATTGTTAACCCTGAATGTTCATTTGTTATGAGTCGGTGTTGTTGTGGTGGTAACATCACGTCACACAGAATTCATACAGTAAAACACATCTAGAATTAACGCTGCGTGGTAAAAGCTGCCGTATGGCATTGTACTCAGTACATCTCAAGCCACGAATATTCTGTATTTTTGCTACAAATTCCTGTTCATCTTACCATTCGTGCCCCAGAGTTTCATTCCGAGACAATCACAAGTATTCCTGCAGTTCCATGTAACAGATCTGTGCCTGTGGTGACACACTAGGAGGTATAGGGATCACAAGCAGGGTCCTTGTCGTCAATAGACTTTCTAGTGCATGACTTTGCAGAAAAAGGTACGAAACACCTGCCAATAATGCCTTGATACGTAACTATCGTCATGGCTAAACCTGGTCATGAAGCGAGGGTCTGGAAAACTATTGTTATTCTTTGGTATCATGAACCGCTTTACAACACACAAAGCATGTATACCCACACGTTTACTGGCACGCGGGTTACGTCAGTTAACGTCAGCATAAACTACACCATGTTTCCTGCAGCCAGTCCTTTTGCAAATCACTCTAACCGCGCTGACATTTTTCTTTCTGGCACACCGATTTACATTCGTCCCATTGTCTACCCCACTGAAAATGATGTTCATACATTTCCGTGTTGACCTGAAACAGTCCTCGCTGGAAGAAACCATTGCAATTATCAATGAGGACAAATTCCGTTTGAATAGCCCCGTGTTTGCAACCTGTGACTTAGCATGACCAGCTGTCATTGCCTGGGCCGGAATTACCGTGATCCAAATGTATCTGTTGGGCGAACACACTGTAACAACTTATTAGCTATAATGCCTTTTTATCAAGACCGCTTAAAGCGCCTTAGTGTACGAGAGGCGCCAGGTTGCCAGATGAATTATTTAAAAAACGTCGATTCTTGCACTGCTTGACTTAACGGTCTGGCGATTGATTAAATATCGATAGAGAGATCTTATTCCGGAAACAGAGCAAAATATCGTTGCGAGGGGACATGGAAGTGTTTTTTCACAGTAACGGCAGTTCAAACGTTGCAAGCTGTCTGGAGTGTTGTAGTGCGTGAGTGTCAGTGTTGGCACCATATGGTAACACCGATCGTAATCTATGTCTAACACATTTCAAATGAGGTAGACATGACTGTGACGAATTGTCAATCGTGTTTACAATCCTTGATCGCAAGCAGGGGACACAGAGTGGATTTCCTGTAAATCGGAGAACGCCATTATAGATTTGTCTACATTGGCGCTTGTCACAGATGTCTACAACATCCCATAAATTATATCAGTCAAGTCTTGTGATGGTAATAAAAGCAGGAAAGAAAAAAACATTCTTACAGAAAGCGAAGTGTTGAAGAAAACATTGATCTCAGAAATGTTGCACTAAAGGCATATTGGTCTTCTTTTGAAGCATCTTGTTTAAATGAGAAAAGCTTGATCGCCTTTATGCATTTGAGGTGTTCCAAATGACCACAAATGAACTGTGAGGAATGGCAAGAAAACCGGATAAAGGGTAGCAATCAAAATTGCTAGAGATAGAATAATTGTTAAGTCAAGGTTGTGGAAAGGGATAAACCTTGGATTTTGTATAAACCGTCTATATAACAAGAAAACATCTGAATGTGAATCATCCTGCTGAAGCGGTTATGTGTCCTTTAATCTTCAAACTGTTCTTCAGGTTATCAGTGAACATAAATATTTAGCAAACGTTAAACGTTTGTGAACATGGAACATTTTGGTTCTGTATGCCACTTGTGTAACATATCCTGCATTTCGTATTTGAGGTGGTATGGAGCAATACATAGTCATGGTTTATCTACCTGACAGAGAACTTTAGAACATATGCACTGTCTTGGAATATCTTGGTACTTGTATCTTTGTCTGAGTGTTTTTAGTACAACCTGTCTAACGTGCATGTACAATCACACCATGGCCAATCACACCAGGTCGTATTGCCCCCACACGCTAAATGTAGTTTGTAGCACAAGGAAATGATATAGACTTTGATTAAAGGTCAACTGGCGGCCTCTCGACCCTTTGGCGTTGGTGTGAACAAGGAGCACTACATCGTCCTCGCCTTTTGACATTTCATTGTTTTCACCACATGCGCGTCATTTTGTGTGTACATGTATTGAGCAAGTAAGTCATCGACCTCGGGGCACTGTGGGCAATTACTGTGGCCCTGCTCGGCCCGATAATCTAATACTGACCACGAACCCGCTATTCATAATCTATGGTCAAGTAATAACTGTATATCATGTTCAATTCCTACGTGCTGTGTTAAGGGACTTACTGAATAAATATACATCCATTGTTTTCATGGTTCAGTGTTAACACGTTTCGTTAATATAACTAGGTGATGGAAATAAAATCCAATCTGTTGAGGCTGAATAGCAATGTCCCCAAGGCATTCATCAATGCATGAACACAGCACAAAGATCCACACATATATTATCAATATTTGTTGGTTAAAGGTGATCGCTGAATGTTCAGTCTATCTCCGGATGTTCATATTAGTAAGATGAGTATATGCAGGATAAGCTGTTCAATCACTTTTATTTAATATTTGCTTGCGGAGGAACTGGCTAGTGACATTCGCCACTGGGAACGTGAGTGGGTTTCCAGCATAATTCCATCTTGAGAACTGTGTGTATTTCCCTCCGTTCAACAGTGATCTTAGCATTATGATATACATGTAGTCCAGCAGTGACCTCACTATTATGATACACGTATACTTCAACAATGATCTCACTATCATTATACAAGTATAATTCAACAGTGATCTCACCATTATGATACACATATCCTTCAACAATGATCTCACCATAATGATGTGCATGTAGTTCAACAGTGACCTCACCATTATGATACACGTATACTTCAACAGTGATCATTATGATACACATATCCTTCAACAATGATCTCACCATAATGATGTGCATGTAGTTCAACAGTGACCTCACCATTATGATACACGTATACTTCAACAGTGAACTCACCATTATGATACACATATACTTCAACAATGATCATTATGATACACATATACTTCAACAATGATCTCACCATAATAATGTGCATGTAGTTCAACAGTGACCTCACTATTATGATACACGTATACTTCAACAGTGAACTCACCATTATGATACACGTATACTTCAACAGTGATCATTATGATACACATATACTTCAACAATGATCTCACCATAATGATGTGCATGTAGTTCAACAGTGACCTCACTATTATGATACACGTATACTTCAACAGTGATCTCACCATTATGATGTGCATGTAGTTCAACAGTGACCTCACTATTATGATACACGTATACTTCAACAGTGATCTCACCATTATGATACTCATATACTTCAACAATGATCTCACCATAATAATGTGCATGTAGTTCAACAGTGACCTCACTATTATGATACACGTATACTTCAACAGTGATCTCACCATAATGATGTGCATGTAGTTCAACAGTGACCTCACTATTATGATACACATATACTTCAACAGTGATCTCACCATTATGATACTCATATACTTCAACAATGATCTCACCATAATGATGTGCATGTAGTTCAACAGTGGCTTCACTATTATGATACACGTATACTTCAACAGTGATCTCACCATTATGATACTCATATACTTCAACAATGATCTCACCATAATAATGTGCATGTAGTTCAACAGTGACCTCACTATTATGATACACGTATACTTCAACAGTGATCTCACCATAATGATGTGCATGTAGTTCAACAGTGACCTCACTATTATGATACACGTATACTTCAACAGTGATCTCACCATTATGATACTCATATACTTCAACAATGATCTCACCATAATAATGTGCATGTAGTTCAACAGTGACCTCACTATTATGATACACGTATACTTCAACAGTGATCTCACCATAATGATGTGCATGTAGTTCAACAGTGACCTCACTATTATGATACACGTATACTTCAACAGTGATCTCACCATTATGATACTCATATACTTCAACAATGATCTCACCATAATGATGTGCATGTAGTTCAACAGTGACCTCACTATTATGATACACGTATACTTCAACAGTGATCTCACCATAATGATGTGCATGTAGTTCAACAGTGACCTCACTATTATGATACACATATACTTCAACAGTGATCTCACCATTATGATACTCATATACTTCAACAATGATCTCACCATAATGATGTGCATGTAGTTCAACAGTGGCTTCACTATTATGATACACGTATACTTCAACAGTGATCTCACCATTATGATACTCATATACTTCAACAATGATCTCACCATAATAATGTGCATGTAGTTCAACAGTGACCTCACTATTATGATACACGTATACTTCAACAGTGATCTCACCATAATGATGTGCATGTAGTTCAACAGTGACCTCACTATTATGATACACGTATACTTCAACAGTGATCTCACCATTATGATACTCATATACTTCAACAATGATCTCACCATAATAATGTGCATGTAGTTCAACAGTGACCTCACTATTATGATACACGTATACTTCAACAGTGATCTCACCATAATGATGTGCATGTAGTTCAACAGTGACCTCACTATTATGATACACGTATACTTCAACAGTGATCTCACCATTATGATACTCATATACTTCAACAGTGATCTCACCATAATGATGTGCATGTAGTTCAACAGTGACCTCACTATTATGATACACATATACTTCAACAGTGATCTCACCATTATGATACTCATATACTTCAACAATGATCTCACCATAATGATGTGCATGTAGTTCAACAGTGGCTTCACTATTATGATACACGTATACTTCAACAGTGATCTCACCATTATGATACTCATATACTTCAACAATGATCTCACCATAATAATGTGCATGTAGTTCAACAGTGACCTCACTATTATGATACACGTATACTTCAACAGTGATCTCACCATAATGATGTGCATGTAGTTCAACAGTGACCTCACTATTATGATACACGTATACTTCAACAGTGATCTCACCATTATGATACTCATATACTTCAACAATGATCTCACCATAATAATGTGCATGTAGTTCAACAGTGACCTCACTATTATGATACACGTATACTTCAACAGTGATCTCACCATAATGATGTGCATGTAGTTCAACAGTGACCTCACTATTATGATACACGTATACTTCAACAGTGATCTCACCATTATGATACTCATATACTTCAACAATGATCTCACCATAATGATGTGCATGTAGTTCAACAGTGGCTTCACTATTATGATACAGGTATACAATGGCTTCCTTCATTCCCTAGACAAGGACTATAGGCTTACTACCTGCACTACAGATATAGGACGCTTAATAGTAGGGCTGGAACGGGTAACCCGGATACCTAGAACGGGGGACAATGAGTTGGTCCTGGATACCCATCTTAATACCCGGACCAGTTATGATCATTTAAGTAACAGATTAATTATAAGTAATATATTATTCTTCCATGACTGAAAGGTTGTATTATCCTTGAAGATTTAGACATCATTTACACTCAGTTTTGAACATAATGCAATATTGAGCTATTGAAAATCTTGAAATTGTAGCCCCCGAACTGAAGAATATATTGCCTTTTCTGCAAATTCGATGTTAGGATTTACCATATCGGGTATCCATGTAGGGTAGGGATCTTACAGTCCAACAGTCCCTCAACCAACCATGTTCCGTAGATTTACCGGTTTTCAGGTCTGAATCCACTGATCAAAATTACACACACACACACACACACATGATACATATATATATAATTTTATATTTTACATGTATATATCTTTTTACTAAGTGTCACCATCCCTATTTGTTGGGAGGACATAATATATGACATTACGTCATTCACTTCACTGGATTGTTGCTCATGCTATCGCCAACTAGGCACAAGCTGTCTACAAACAGTTGAAGGTCATGTGTTATCATTCATACCTTCCACAAGGGCCCATCTTTCGTTTGATGCAGTTTTTCGTTGTTATCAGAGTCACCACTTCAATGTTAGAAACATGTGTTAGTCAGTTCTGTTACTACAGTGGAGGATATGATGATGCCTTTTAGAAACATTCCGTGCAGTCTAGCGGTAAATCCATGCCAGAACGATCCCAGTCCCAACAATGGGGATATGTGTAATCCTGGCCTGACCCGACCGTGTTACATTCGCTACGTATACTCCACATGCACTCTCTGACCTGTTGTGTCACCTTTGACCTTTACACCAAACATGAGAGCTGTGGGGTAAGGTCATGTTATGTGTTTAACAGAGGGTTTGTGTCAGTTCACGTTTCCATACCAGCACATTCATTTGGCCGCTAAATTCACTCTAGACTGGTTTCTGTGGACACTAGGTAGTGTCCACACATTGTGGTGGTCAAGCCATTGGTCTGTTATAACGGTCTTCCTGTGATGTTACGTTCTCACTGTAATTGCAATATGTGTGTGAAGTGAATAGTGATCGTGCTTATGGATTGGACACTGTGTCTGTTAGTTACGTTCTCAGTAGTCTGGATAGCACTATCTCCATCATATACTTTAGCATATCTCTGCAGATCGTCTAACACGTGTAGACAGTCAAACACGAAAACCTACCACCCAAAAAACTTCATTATACTTAAGGCACCATATCCACCGCTGGTTAATTCAAATCCAGGATGGGTTTGTCTGCAATATAGCTGTAGTCGTGGTAAAAACGTATAGTGGACAGTTTTAAGTCGTCCTTCCCCTGACCCTGTATCATGTGAAGTGCTGTTCTATCTGGCCTTAATATACTGAAACTACATGTGTCTTCATAGGTACAGGTCATACACAACTACTAAATTATCGGTAGTCTGGTAGTCCTAGATACTACACTCGTTACCACCGGTGTGTCCGCCGGCACTGATGTCCTCTTTCACTGACTACAACTGCGGCCATAGTCTTCAGAAGTACCACACATTATCAGAAATCTGCCATTTGTTGATTCATTGTTTGAAGTAGAGGCTATACAACTTCGCTCACAATCCTTAGACTGAGGTATTCTCTGTCCCCTATACATAACACTCCTCTCACTACCCCGGAGTTGTCTCCCTAGCACTCGATGATTAAAGAGGAATAACTTCAAGACTAACCATTACAGTTAACAAACCATTTACTTAATCTCAGAACGTATGTGTATCGCTAGCCAATAATCACGGTACTTTCCCAGCAGCCAGTTATAGAGTAATCATAGAAATAGATAAGTCGATTAACGTCGCCCACAGGCTGTGGGGCAGTCGTATATCATGTCCACTACATACGGTGACTTCAAAGGATTGACATGTCTATGCCTTCCGACACGCGCCATGTGTAGACCTCGGGAGCATCCATTGCTCCATCCTCCACACGTCTTCATCATCTGTGACGGACATAAGAGGATGGATCGGTGTACCTGTCCGTTGTCTAATGGAGGCATCTATCAGCGAACGCCTCAGTGAAGGACATTCACGTGTACAGCCTTACTGTTCGTTTATGGCGATTTATCATTTTGCAAGCTATTTTCTCCCGCAGTATAGACAATAAATCTACATTGATTGCCGAATTTGTGAGAAATCGATCTGAATATTAGGAAAATGCGATTACATATTCGGCATCCCGTCTCGGTTTTGAATATAACCTGGTTAGTCTAATGGCGCCCGGTAGTACAGCAGCTGTGTGTTGGGACGCTAATTGAAGAAGTTTGTTTGCATGACCATAACATATCTTTGTTGTCGCAGATAACAACAGAATCGATCATCATGTGCTCTTTGAAACCAAGCAAGTAGAATGTGGGTGATGATCCGCTTTGCTGTCCTCCAGAATCTGTGGACGTGGCTGTTCGTTCCTGGGTGAGATACATGTTTGTGGAGAGGGACAGAGGAGTTACAGGTTGGAGTCCTACGTATGTGAACGTGGACAGTGAAAGAAAGGCCACGTGCAGAATCCACATTAGAAGCATATTACAACAAAGTTTGCAATTTATGTGTTGCCTGGTTTCACTGGTTGTACCTCATACAGCGCTACAGTGAGATAGGATGATAACCATAACAAAAAGACACACGAGACTGAAGGTTTATAAAGATCTGACTGTAGAATAACCTTAGTTTCTGACTCAGTAAGATGCCATCATGGTATTTGTGTTGTGTTCCTGCACTGTTTGCCTCTTCACGGATACATTTAGCACGAATTGCCCAGTTCTTTGTTTCAACACCACCGACAATATTCGCATCTTCAACAGACATGATTGTTTTCATTCTGGAAACCTGCGCCTGCATTGTGGCAGTCGTCGTCTCCATTGTGGCAGTCGTATACGTTGTTCCCAGAGTCGGGTTTAAGACTATACACAGGGGCTTATGTCAATGTACCTATGTCTCACAGGAGACAGGTCTCTTCGTTTGATCTTAGACGTGGTGTTTTCAGAGTTTACTCGCTGATTTGGTTGGTGGATACTAGTGGGTTATGAAATATATTAACTCGGGCGGCAATGACGCCACTCTAGGTCGATGCTTCCACTCAAGACTCTGTGATGTTATGTTCTATGTTTGTTTTTTCGGAACACGATTTGTTTATTGAGACCTTTCCTTGCCGAGCCCGCGCCTGAAGGCTGCGGCAAGTCAAATCAGTATAAGTCACTTGGAAATGATGCCAACATATAATTTCTGATATTCCACCAAGTTTCAATTCTCCGTGAAAAAAATCGATAGCAATAAGAATGATTAGTGATCATTCCTGATCAAGGGGTCGTCTGAGCGTCTGAGCCTCGAAGTGATGTGTTCCCTAGCGGTAAAAGGTGCACATGAATACACAAAGGAAAGATCTGATATGAAGACCCATCGCCAGTACAGAGACCACCGTGTTATGAGGGTGATTCCTCTTCCGTCAAATTGGGTGCTAGGTTTCATCTGATGTGATGTAGACTAATATCCTCAGGGGCGGTGCGACTCAGTTAATACTCATCTGTATCATACACAACCGAACATACATCTTAATAACAAAGTTATCTATGTTTTAACCGTTACTTACGCATTGTGCATGTACAACAGCTGGGCAGGACTTTCTACTGGTGGTGCCTCTGTAGATCTGGAAGGGGTGGGCTTGATCTGAAGAGGGTGTGGATATTGATATGGTATAGGAATGGTTGTCATGACATCACCCAAGTTAGTCGTCAGTTGTACCCAAGGAAGACTCCACAGTGGTGACCATGTATTGTGAGAGTCTGCTAAATTTTATTTTGTTTGAACCGTTTATTGAACACTTTTTTTAGGCAGGTGGATTCCTAGTCTGACACTTTAATGTTTATTTTTGAAGGATCATGTTCCTACATAAAATTACTTAAATCTACCGCTGTAGTCAGTAGTTGTGACAGACGTTCACAAGAGTCAAACCGCATTTATGTCGGCCACACTACGGCCACACTAGCATATTGGCTATTATCATGGACACTTTATATACTTGTACATGTGGAGATTGAACAGCACATCACTTTGAGAACTAAGTCGTCAATACATCGAATACCAGCCTAATAGCTCATGTCAAGTTACAGACGGAAGTCAATCTGAAAAAATCAATTATATTTCTTGCTGAGCTCAGACAACAGACACCACCGAGTACGCCCAGACTTCTCTAATGGTCTTCTGTCGGTCGAAACTTGCCCACCTCTACCCTGATGCCTGGACATTTGTAGAGCAAGCGGGAAATACTGTGTGTGAGTGTTGAAGCTATTAGTATGGCGACAGACACCGGTCAATAGGTCCTGCCTCTGGACAGTTGACCATGACATACGATTAGCACGACAGGAATCATGCCTTGTCGCTCGCGTAATCAACTTAAAGGATTTCCTTTGCTAACTACAGGATTTGGGGAGATAATGACCAGCACGTTGTCTCCGTGCGGTGAGTTCATAACGGGACAAGTTCTGACATTTGTAATCATTTCTGGGAGGAAATCCACCTTAATATGGCATTAACGTCATGTCTGTTCTCTGTTCCTAACGCATGTTACAAATTAACATTGACGTTTATTACACCCATTAAATTGTGTGGATATGGCACAGAGTATTTTGATGTTCCATAACACGTCCAGCTCCTATCGTTATACAGTTTTAGAGTTCAAGCTTAATGGTATCACCAGGTCGGTCTACGCTGCACGACTACGTGGTCGGCTCCATAATTCCAAAGTCACGACTTTCCTGAACGGTAATGTACAGTTTGAAGGTCGTCACTCACCATACCTGTATAAATGAATTAATAACCGTGGGCCTAACTTATCCTTGGACTAAAACTATCGCCGGCACACAAGAATGCTCGAAATGTGTAGCGTATTCAGGTTTTCACTTTAACAAAGGCCGACAGGTCTTCATATTTATGGCGTATGGTGATTCGTGAGGATTTGCACCTGAACTAATACATACTGATATGGTTACCGTGACGACAGACTTGTACTTGAAACATATGATATATGGTTCTACCAGGTAGGATCTAAGTGATGATGCTGACCTACCCCAGAAACGTAGGGCCTGTCTCGTCCTTCTTCCAGCCCCCGCCACTCAACTGAAGGTTTCCAATGGAAACAGCTATTTGCTGCGAAGGTGTAAATCTAAACGAGGCTTGAAACTGAATCTATTGTTTAAAGGTCACATGCAACCAAAACATCTAGCATAATTAAAACACAATTATCACTTATTCATGACATATAATATACACTGCTGCTTGTGAAAAACAAGTAAACAAAATTATAAGCGTACAATCGCTATTCAAAAGTGCAATATTTTGCACTTTGACTAACTTCCCTCGAAACGAAGGCCTCGGGAGACCGAACCCAATCATATTGTCTTTTACTGACAAGCAGGCAGACATATAGGTGTCAATAATCCAGAGATTTAGTTGCTCTGTGAGCTTTCCTGTGTAACGAGTAGAATATTTACTTGTTTGTGTACACAACCAAGATTAGACGACTGCTCACGACCTCATACTCCGGACACGCATTCTGTTTCTGTTCTCCGCGACCCTATTCACTGCGAATGCGTTATGGGCGCAGCGTAGCACAGCTGTTGAAACCACCTTTTCCCCCAACGTTCGGGGAAATATATTGAACCGTTTGAACTCTGATTTCGCGGGCTCTTTTTTCATCGCGTTTTTTCAACTTTATAGGTTGAATTGGCATTTTTGATGACTTGTTTCGGTAAGTGCATACCGAAAGGTATCAGAATCTGCAAAGTTGTATTTTACGCTGCATGTGACCTTCAAAGAAGAAACGCCCATTCAAGACACAAACATTGCTGACGACGAGGCTATGTGCACGTGCACTACATGAGGTATTGTCTCTTCGTGTCACGTGACTGACACAGTTCCCCATTAACGAGGTGACAGCAAAAAATGCCAGAGGGTCTCGAACTTAACTGTTCTGTATCACTATGCTGATTGTTGGTTTTCACCAGGTCATTGCTGGCTAATGTACTCTTATAGACAATAACTTAGTCCACCCACTGCTTGCGGCAGTATACAGCTTGGAAGATTACATAGCCGCCATAATCGATACCCACATGCATTCTCCCTCCATGAAGAGCAACCACGGGCTACTACAATGACTGGTGGTAATAATATCAATCCTCGACATTGTACGATGATGTTTTAAAAGTGTCGTCATAACTTTTCCACACACACGCGCACAAAATCCCACAGCATCAAGTGTGGCCATTCCAGACATTAAGTTAAAAGTAATGGATGCAATCAACCGTAAGTGTTCTATAAGCATGTGTGTGTGTGTGTGTGTGTGCGTGCGCGCGCGCGCGCGCATGTGCTATCTTTGATGCACATTGAACTTCAGGTACGTACAGTTCTTCTTGATATTAGTTTCTGTTTTGATAATACGACCCCGCATGCTGTACACTCCCCCCATCATACCACCACCACGAATATCAGTGGAAACGAATCCAGATCTAGTGTTTTCTTGCTGTAACGTTCTGTCAGTTTTCGTATCACCGTATGACGAAACGCAGCGTCCACCGCACCTGGTATATGCTTGTAAGAAACCAGACGTTCACACACAGGGGAAAACAGTCTTCTTTTTACACATCAGTGTCATTAGTAACCCACCAGGAAGATGTACGTCTTCACATAAGGCATTTATGCGCTGTGAGGAGATTAACCTAGATTTACTGCAAATTGTAAGACACACTTGGTTACTAACACATACCTTTGTTTACCTTCCACGAAGACATGTTCATCATGGTTCTTTCAAAAAAGTATCTTTATAGCCCGGCTGTACATATCCTCCATCAGACTGCCTGTCATGCCACGTTACATAGCACCTTCTGGATACCTTCTGGGCTTGAAGCTGACCACATACATTTGTAGTAAGCTTTATGGGAGTTGCACGATTTATGAGACCTTCATGTGCGCCAGCGACCTCTTTAAGACATTGTTTCATGTGCGAACTTACATTTATCACTGTAGTACGACATTTTGCACTGTTCACGGCATTCTGCATTGTTTTGACGTTCTCACTGCTAATGATCGGGATAGTTTAGAATCTGCTTACCACCATCTTACATGCATATCCCAGGATATATTGATGAAGGTCACCTGTTTGTATCGCAATACATGTGCAGAACCGTACCTGTGGTTAAAGTGTTGCTAAACGATTGCAATAGTTTTACAACTACATTGGTATTGTGATCTGATTTCATGAAACACTCTTAGTACTACAGCCCTCGTTTACAAACAGCAGTCCTGCAACCATTTCAACAACACAATGCTCGATCTTATACATGGTTAACTACAGCGATGCTGCAATGACAAGTCTTTAACGATGATCAACGTCTTTGTTGGGCAGTCATGCTTGAAAACGGTATTTTGAAGTTTATAAGTTGATCATTCATAAGGACTTGCCATTCATATTACATACAACTTACAGAAGACCTCTCTACATCGTGACATGCACCATCAGTAGCCATGGACAGTGTGAGGTTAGATGCTCGACACTCTATATAACGGGCGGTCACCCGAGGTCAACGCATTCTCATCATGGCTGTCATGACTTGTGGCAACACCACAGCTCCAGCCTGGAGCAGGACAGCATCTGAGTTGACGTCATCTGGGAATGGAATTGCCAACAAGACGTGTTGTGGTCAGGGACTGCAGTAAACAATGTACTGTATGCCCAAATAAACAGTTTGAGGGGCTCTAGGTACACAACTGACTTGTCTGTACTGTACCTTACATTACCGAACAGGGGGAAGGACAGTATATGCCTGCGTAGTTTTAAGTAATAGTCAGGGCTTTCATGTATTGATCTTGTGCTGGGGGCCGTTTCCTTGGTGGTACAAGCGAAACCCCAGTTTAATGGAAGAGTTGAATGAGCTTAGTTTTACTCCGCACTCAGCATCATTCCAGCTATATGACATCGGTCTGTAAATAATCTGCTGGACTCGACAATCCAGAGATCAACAGCGTGATCATCGATCTACGCTTCTGAGATGCGATGACGTGTCGACCTAGTCAACGAGCCTTAGTAGTTGGTCCATAGGTGGAATGGCTTGCTTTAACTCAACCGGAATATTCGTGCTTGTTGTGTACAACATTACTTTCTGAATTTCAATCTCATTTATAGAACGGTTGGATCGGTTCGAATGTGGATCTATTGCCAGTACCATACTGGTAGTCTTGTGTTTTACCAGAAGGAAAAACTACCTGGAATGTCCCCTTGTCGTATGACTGAAACACTATATTGAGCGACGTAAATTCTATATCTCTCACACTCGGGCAGGACAACTCAGTACGACCTGTTAGAGCCGACGAATGTATACACTAACTGCACAGGTCGGTTCCTTCCCACTTTTGTAACCCTGGTGAATCAAGATTAACAAACCCAAGGTGAGATTAGCTGCTCGATAGTTTCGTACAGCAGCAGCACAGGCCGGCAGGCTTTATCCAGGCAGTCACTAGTGTGTCTTGTATCCAGTAAGCCAACAACTGCTGGTACTGATCAGCTTTTCTGCTGTATTAAGCATAACTTGACAGGTAATCGTGCTGGGTACTTTTTGAGCCAAAACACTGGACTATGTTTCTACTTTTACTTTCGGACATTGAGTAAATTCATATCGGTGGTCTATCAGCACCATGTTCCTATCTCCAGCACATGGTTATGTTTGCAGGTTCCCACGGATCTCTATAGGCCACTTGCCACCACCTATCTCCCATCCGTAGAGGACTGTTTCACCTTGTACATTCATTATGTACCTAATCAGACATAGCTCACAGAAACATCTGTACGGAGTGAGGCCTCGCTTTCAAAGGAGATAATGTGCCTCGGCAAGACAAGTGCTTGATGTTGAGGAAGCGCTTGTTGGCAACTCGATATCACCAGCCTTTTTGTTTTCCAAGTGCGTCCGATATATGTTATGTGGAAGCATGTTATAACCGCAACATATGGCAACGGTGTTTCCACAAAGTGAACGTGTTCTCGTGGAGGTGTGCCTATAGGTGTTGTGGCACCTGTTCTAAATCTGCCTCCATTAATGGCGCTATTGAATGTAAACTTTGCAGGGCCTTGTAAACCGTGTTTGTAAACATGCCCGAAGGGAAGGCGGCTTTCTAAACGGTCATATTATTTCGTTCGTTTCAGCCGTCCTATTTACCCTTTTAGTCCATTTTAGAAGATGCGAGTTTTCTTGACTTGACTCTCATTAGTTCACACGTCGTTCTGGGAGTCCACGTGATGGCCTGACACGTCCTTGTTATAGTGTATGCTTCTCTATGACATCAGGGCAACATGCGACTAAACATTGTTGTCGCTGTAATATGTCGCAGCTGTTGACAATGTGTACTTCAGTTAGTCTTTAAATATGACTATAACATAAATTCCACTCTTCGTCCGAGACTACATATGAAAATGTGTACCCATGGAAGTCTGGCTGATTCCATTAAGTATACACATAATGACCAGATCGTTGACCATGCAGATGCGTTGATCAGATATCACATACCCGAAATATGTGAAAGACTTGTCGTCATAGAACAAATAGGATGGTTAAACACTGTACGTGTGACGCACCGCTACTCCTTTGAATAAAGACTGGTTTAAAGTACCCACACCTTGCGATGACTTATCAACTCAAGGACGAGGTGCAGCACTGAAGAGGGTTTGATGATGGATGAATATGGCCTGACTCCTCTCTAAGTGTTTTCCCAGTCTAAATTAGCACGTGCACGCCGCGTAAAGACGGATTTATCTGACAGAGGGGGTACATAGGTGCGGATGCCACTCACCGTCACGTTAGTAGGTGCATATCGTTGTACACACTCTCCGAAGTAGATGCAGATCAGTAGTTGCAGGTTGATTATAACCCCCACCACAGCAGTTGCAGATCATTGTAACCTCCACCACTGTAGTTGCAGATCATTGTAACCCCCACCACAGCAGTTGCAGATCATTGTAACCCACCACAGTAGTTGCAGATCATTGCAACTCCACCACTGAAGTTGCAGATCATTGGACTTCCCACCACAGAAGTTGCAGATCATTGTAACCCCACCATAGTAGTTGCAGATCATTGTATACCTCACCACAGCAGCTGCAGATCATTGTAACAGTCGTCACAGTAGTTGCAGATCATTGTAATCCCACCATAACACCACGATAGTTGCAAATCATTGTAACCCCCACCACAGTAGTTGCAGATCATTGTAACCCCACCACTGAAGTTGCAGATCATTGGACATCCCGCCACAGAAGCTGCAGATCATTGTACACCCCACCACAGCAGAGCGGAGTACAATGTATCAGTACGCTCGTTATTCGGCCATGTTAATGGTTAAAAAGCAGTCCCATCGCACCAAAGAAACTGATTTTCTATTGGTATAGGAACAGATTGTATGTGCTATAAAATTAATTATGAAACTATATGCTTACTCACAAATGTCCCGAGGTTTATAGACCAATCGTTATGATAGCTGTTTAAGGTCGCACGCAGACATGTGTCGACGGTCTTTAAGTTGATAACGGTTCTGGGCCAGTAATTAACGTCATGACCATCGATCGACGCAACTGGGATAGGTTGACATGTTACAACTAAGTCTGCCATCCTGACCAGTCGATACCTTCAATCGCACCCTTACGACAAGTACGGGCTGCTGAAGATAAAATCTACCTGATCTTGAGGCTGTGTTTAGTTACCGAAAGAAAGATAACAGCGGGGCAAACCAGGATGATAACAGTCTAAGTAAACTTAGTCTCAGTGTTATTCGTTACACTCCTCTAATGAGTCTAACAAACCCTAGTACTCGGTCGCGTCAGGTAACCTTTGAGATTGACCAGTCAGAAAACAGCTTACCAAATCGGGAACGTGGACATTCGCACATACCTTTTGAACTTTTACCTCAAAAAGGTTTGTACCCGAAAAATTGCGAATGCTATTTTCCGCACGATCGCTTCCAGGCAATGCACATGGTCCACGAAAGAACACTCTCAACAGTGAGTGAACAGTCACTGAAAATAGAGTTTTTTTTATCAGTATTCAAGGATGTCAGGTTGCTAAAATATTCGCAACATGTAAGCATATCATCAGAAGGCCCTAAGCAAATATACTGCAGGGCAAATATCTTTGTTGTATGCGGATTTTCGTTTGTTGAGTGATCAGTGACAGTGACTGAAGAATTTTGTGCGTTCCGCCAAACCGTAGACAGTAGCCGTTGTCTGATTGGTTAAATCCGCTTGGCCGTCTTGTGTTTGATTGGACAAAGGTAACCTGACCTCCTACTTGGGTTTGTTACGCTCAGTAGGGGAATGTAACGAATAACTAAGTTTACTGAGACTGGGATGATAACAAAGGATGATAGTCATGAAGGCCAAGGGAAGGCCAAGGAAAGTCCAAGGGACATGCGTCTGTACAACATATTGTGACTGAGAGAGTACCATTAACGAAATAATTAAAGACTCCAGGATGTAATAATCTAGGTATTGAACCTGGCTGACTGTTGCTGTATGAGGTTAGTCCAAGTACCCCTACTTTGTTAGGTTTGTATGTATATCATGTGGTTGGTAACTTAGTTATCTTCCTTATCGAGTTTTCCATGTCATTAGTTGACATTCAAACACCCACCGTAACACCGATCAGTTTGTTAACTGGTAATTTTGGGTAGATTGTGGTATTGAATTCATGGCATATTACCTTATGATTGATTTAACATGCATATTGAATATGACCTCAGACTCCCAGATGGTTGCTCAGCAACTTTAAAGGGATCCACATATCGTTTTGCATACATTCACGTGTCGTTTGTTATTTTCTCTAAAATGTAGCGCGGTAATTCGCTATGTGGGCCGCCATTTAGATCCAGAAATAAAGTGATCTTATTCGAAAATATGCTTACACAAGGTAAGGAATACAATCCTCTTTGCGCCCTGACCATTGCTTGATATCAAGATTTGCCATATCATCACAGACTTAACTTAGACACACTATTAAATGCCAGGAACTGCTAATGGGGGCGTACTTAGTACATGGTTGTGTTGTGTTCTGTGATGTGTGTTATGTTGTGTGATGTGTGGTGTGATGTTTTGTTCAGTTACTTGATTGGCATTTAGAAGCTGGTGGGTGACGTGACAAATGGCATGGATTTACAACTTCACCTGATGAAGGGGCAAGACGTAGCCCAGAAACGTCGTGTTGTAAACATTAAAGAAGTCGTAAATCCATACCATTTGTTGTCGTGATGTTTTGTTGTGTTGTGTGGTGTGGTATGTGGTATGTTGTGTTGTGTGGTGTTATGTGGGGGTGTGTTGTGTTGTCTTGCGTTGCTTGGTGGTGTGTTCGGTTGTGTGTGGTATGGTGTGTGGTGTGGTGTGATGTTATGCGGTATGTTATGTGGTATTGTGTGATTTGGTGTTGTGTGTTGTCTTGCGTTGCGTTGAGTTGCGTGGTGGTGTGGTGAGATGTGCGATGTGGTGAATGTGGTGTTGCATTGCGTTGCGTGGTGGGATGTCGTGCTGTACTGTCTTGCGTTGCGTTGCGTTGCGTGGTGATATGATGTGATGTGGTGTGATGTGCGATGTGGTGGATGTGGTGTTGCATTGCGTTGCGTGGTGGGATGTCGTGCTGTACTGTCTTGCGTTGCGTTGCGTGGTGGTGTGGTGTGTGATGCGGTGTGGTGTGATGTGCGATGTGGTGGATGTGGTGTTGCATTGCGTTCCGTGGTGGGATGTCGTGCTGTAGTGTCTTGCGTTGCGTCGCGTGGTGATATGATGTGATGTGATGTGATGTGTGATGTGCGATGTGGTGGATGTGGTGTTGCATTGCGTTCCGTGGTGGGATGTCGTGCTGTACTGTGTTGCGTTGCGTTGCGTTGCGTTGCGTGGTGATGTGATGTGGTATTGGGTTGCGTGGTGGGGTGTTGTGTTGCGGTATGTTGTGTGATGTGATGTTGTGTTGTATTGTCTTGCGTTGCGTTGCGTGATGGCGTGTCGTGTGTGGTACGGTGTAATGTGATGTACGGTGTAATGTGATGAGGTGTGGTGTGGTGTTGTGTGATGTGGTTGGCAGTAAGGTAACCCAACTCGGTCAGTTTTAAAATATTGCAACCAACCACACAAAGACACTCCTTCAGGAAATGATTGGAAACGTCTAAGAATATGCCTGTCAACTATGTACCTGCTAAATGCAAAATGCAAAATCGAAGAAAACTCATTTGACCAATAGTGAAATTCAGCTGTTGTCCTAACATGCCCATATTGACGAAAGAATAACTCGGAGCTGAGAATCAGTACAAGACACTAATCGGTCCCTAACAGGAAAACAGGCAACAGCTTATCGGCTGAAGTACTTTGCTGCATCCACAAAGATTTCATCGATTGACTGAAGCCTTACAAGTAACTTGTTTGGATACTTAAAGTAACCTCCATTAACACATTTAATGCCTCCATAGATCAACTGTATTTGAAAGGTTTTGAAACCTCTGATGTAGACGGAGAAGATCTGATGATGGCCACCTAGGTAGAACGTCCCTCTCTGAGAGACTAGTTTAAGTTATAACTCCTGCCTGCATTATTATCTTTCGGAGTACATCACATAGCAACAAAGTCATCAAACGATGTGGGTAACAATGACGTCTCATAGCTTTCTTTGATGGAGATTTCTCGCACGAGGAATGTTAACACTTCATCTGTTCCTTAGCATATGTTGCTTTCAGACGCCGGGGGCCAGTTCAAAATATTTTCCTCATATCAAGAGATTACTGATTTGATTTAGTGTTTGCATGACCATATTGAAGGCTGTGAATATATGGAAACCTGCAGGAAGAGCAAGTGACAAAACGAAAGTAAGTGTTACCCTTGCATTTCTCAGAGTACCTCAGGGGCCATTTCAAATCAGATGTGCCGCCATTTGTAAGCAAAGGTTATTAAAGAATAATGATCAAATGACTTATTTTCCTCTATCGTGTTTGCATCCGACCCATGCGTGTTTCTGACAGTATTTCACTTAAGTCTGGATTGTAAAATTACCTCACTATAAGTTCTTCTGAAAATATACCACTCATGGTATGAAAACGAACACCTGATGTTTGCTCCCTTTTAGAGCGGTACAGATTATACTCAGTCAGCTCATTATCACTTTGAAGACCCCGATACAAGATGCAAGGAGCGTCACCACCTTAGTACAAAACCCAATAACCCCTTTCTCAATTTGATACAGCCCCACCCCGATGCCAAGAGTAAAAGAATTATACACGTAATCTAGTCACAAGCTGATTTCATGAATGCATAGCGTCATAACGTCAAAGTAGTAAAATAGACTGTTGACGGCATGCGCCATACCGTTGATAAACTTTCCTGATACAGTGATTAGAAAGCCTCATGATGACTTGCTAATGACATCTTGGAGAATTCCTTTGATTTCTGTACGCCTCCGGTGTCATTGCGTGCCAGCTAAACAGGAAACATGCCTGGAAGGCCGTTTTAATTTCATTCCTCTCCATTGCTCCCAGTCAGTAAAGAACTTTAAGTGGAACTGTATAACATACGTGCAAGGTGCAAGAAACATTGCCAGTTACTGTACGCAGGGGAAATGAGTGTTTATAGAAGAATTTTAGATTTCATTCACTTTGAAATGAATGACTTTGTCAAGATTAAGTTTTGTAAATCTCGGAGGAATTGTGTTGTTTCGTTAAACTATGTTGTTTGTAAATCAAAACAGAATTTAACTATTTATAAATATCATCTGATTTTTCTTTGTGTCGTATTTCATCCTTGGAAGTACTATACCGCAATGTTGTTAAGCATTTTGTCTATGTATGCACTCTTAGGCGGCATATGGTCTCAGGTCTTATTAGTCTTAACTAGGTATGTTATCAAGTCGAGACAAACGTTTCTCTAATGTATGGTCTGTTCTTAGCGTGTCGCCACCATTGATCCTGGTCCTCATGTCCTGAGCTAACAGGACACCATTACGCCAACATTCAAATAGTCCTCACAAAAATCAATCGTCTTGCAAACCTCACACGCCATTGTGCACACCCAGAGGGATCATACTAAACTGTACTTAATTCAACGAGGTACTTAACCGTTACTCCTTTTTCTGAAGTATTATAATTAATGTGTAGTTTGGTCCGTGTAGACAGTATCTAGATATCTGACTGACAATTAATCGTTTTCGCTCTAACGATGTGAGCACGGAAGCATGGCAATGGATAGTTTAGTTTTCATTTACACTTGAACTTCTGCATGTATTTAGCATGTCAAGTCATACATGTGAAGGTGAAGAAGTATGTCGTGTCTTTGGACACATTAGCCTTGTATACACCCGTGACTCACAATAATGCTATATCAGCATGACTAAACCAAGATTCCTGTTGTTCATTCATAGTCAACAGCGACGACACCTTATTGGCCAGTTAACGAATGTGTTTAGGTTGAATGATGTTAAAGCTCATCTGGCCAGAACACCTGGTAGTGTCACTGTGTGTATCCTGGTCCTGTTACTTAAGTGGACGCTATAGACCCTTACTGACGTTAATATTGTGTATATGAAACTGGGACCTATGTCAGAAATTAAATAGAGCGACTGAATGACTGAGTGAATTTGGTTTTACGCCGCTGTTAGCAATATTCCATCAATATCACAGAGGATACGTCAGAAGTTAGCTTCACACAGCGTGCCCATGTGAGGAATCGAAACCGGGTGTTTGGCGTAACGAGCGAACGGTTTACAACTAGTCTTCCCCATCGCTCTGTCAATGTGTAGAACACTTGTTGGTAACATCCCCATAGTTACAAGATGTCAGATGGCGGCATGTATACCTACACCCCTTGGTGAATTCAGCTGCAGTAATCCTCTGTGAACACAGCATGTATTTCACATCAACAATAACAACTTGTGTTTCCCGTGTGGGTCTACAGCAACCCTGTATTATACATGCTCTTCCCCGATTTGTGGACAAGGACCACGTCAAATTCAGTGCAGGACTTCATCGCAAAATTTCATTTTAATGAAATCTTTGTTAGGGTGCTTGTGAGTAAAAAATATTAATGTTTTATCAAGAGCAGAAACTGAAGCATATGTTTCGAGTTATATGTAATATGCCATATGCATGTTATGAAATGATTCATATGTGTTATGGAATAGACTACAGGTATGTTATTATATGAAATAAGCTACAGATGTGTAAAGAAATAAGCTACAGGTGTATTATAAAATACGGTACATGTATGGTATGAAATAAGCTGCATGTATATAATGAAATAAGCTACATTTATGTTTTGAAAAAAATTACTGGTATTTTATGAATTGTTTTGAAAAAGATTACAGGTATTTTATGAAATGAGGTATATGTATACAATGCATGTTATGATGTCAGCTACATACACGTCCAGTCAACGTTCTGAGCTTCAGGTCAGTGTGACCTTACTGAAACACGTGTTTCATTGGTTTATTGAAATATGTCACCCCCACCCCCATCCCCCGTTCACGCTGTAGTGTAGTTTAATTTATCCACCTAGCGCTATACTGACCATGTGGTTTGTTCACTTGCCAGATGTATTTTTTCCTTTGCTTTACGTTTTGACCTCAGATGTCTACAATCTCCTCTTCATATCTCGTAGGCAGCGTCAGTCTTAGATATGCTCATATTGCTGTGTATACATCCAAGAATCACAGAAGCACTTCTAGCCCACCCAACGTGGAAGACCTCATTATTTTGCCTGGAAGGTTGACTCCTGGGTTCAGTTTCTAATGATAGCGGTATGTCCGTTGCTGCAGTGTAAGGCATGTATTGTATAAAGAGCAATACAACTTAAAACCAACAGAACATAATCAAGTAGTTAGTTGTTTAGAACCTATTGGCACATGGCGTACAGGTAAGATGCAATATAGCTGTGACGAAGTGAAGTCATAACTGATTTTGTAACTTCACAGGCACAAGTGGTAAGCATTTAAAAGAATGGAGAGCGTGACTTCATTTCTTAATTAACGGGACAGACTCTCAATGGCTGCGTATGAAGCAGAGCAACCCGATTACCAGATTACCAATGGCATTTTTGCATGGGGTTTGGCTACACTAGGAACAGACATCGTGGGGTTACAGAAAACAGGACCGTTTTTGAAACGATTAATATGGGTGCACACCACCCTTCCATGTCCGCCTCAACTGCCATTATCACTGAAGGATTGGAATCTAACCATCCAACATCAGGGCCAGTTAAGCAACTGATTGGCTGCCTGGGAAACTGTTTGCCAGGATAATTAACAACTGCTAGTTACTTGTCTGGGGCTGCTGGTTGCTTTCGCAGAAGAATGACTCAGTTTGGAAATGTCCTTCAGAATCGTTTTGTGAAAGACATATATACATGGGCTAAGCCTAGTGGTTAAAGCCTTTGCTCGTCACATCGACGTACGTGGTTCGATTCCCCACACGGGTAAATTGTTCGAAGCTCATATCTGGTCAGTTTCTGGTGTCGTGATTTTGCTGGAACATCGCTAAAATCGGTGCAACACTAACGACTCAGCCACTCACACACATGCGCGTACGTGAGCATACGCATACACACACGCGCACACGCATACATACATACATACATACATACATACATACATACATACATACATACATACACACACACATGCATACATACATACATACATTTCCTGTGAGAGAGATTGGATGTCTGTCTATGAATAGTGATATATATCACAGAATGCAGTGAAAATTCCCCCTTCGAAGCAACGCGCCCTTAAGTACGATGCTAAAAGTTACAGGCTTCTTAAAATGGGAAAATATTTAGGTAGGGTAAACATTTTGTGCAATAACAGAAATTGTATCAATGTAAACTAATCATCTGATTACCTATGGTGACAATAGTCTTTGATGTTTTGGCTACGTAATACAGACTTGACAAGGAAGATTGCAGTATAATGACGTATTCCGCCTGGTCAAAGCTATTACAGAAATTGATGAATGGAGAAATTAATTAAGTGAACGATTTTACTACGGCAGAGATATGAGCAGGATACTCTAAGACCTTTTCCGCCCGCTTGTCCAAACAGCTAGATACTCCAGTGAGAAAATCTAATTAACGCCTTCATTGCAGACTCTTGTTGATAATAAACGACGCTTGTAAATCCCCTTGATGCCAATACATTGCGCTGTGCGGCGTCCCCATTTCGTTTATCGATCTTCTTACAGAAAGAGTTCATCACATGGGGAGATAATGATTACAAGACTTCCCGTTTGACCGTTCATAGTTTGCTTTATTCGCCGACGTCTTATAGGCTCTAAGTCAAGACTCTTCAATTGACGTTTCTTCCCAGTATGCAAGTGAAGTATGATGATGGCCAATGCCTCTGTAGATGTCTAGGGCGCCAAAACAGTTAGAGAAGCACATATGAAGTAACTGCATGTACACATTCCCATGATCTTCTTGAGGAGTTTGTTTGTAAGTTACGTAAAGGAGGTCTGGTACTATAGATAAAGAGTTTTGTGAGGGACATTTATTGTGAATATACTGTCGTGTGTTCTGATGAACACATATACAAAGGGGAATAGAAAGTATAATCAGACTCTGTGAGACAAACAATGAACAAAATATGAAGATATTTTTTTCAATCAACAATGTGTTGTCTTATGATGGAAGGAATTGTGGTCATGACTCATTTCTCAAGTTGTGCATAGCAAACAGATGAGGAACTGAGTTACCGCCAGATCCCATGTTCTACCTTTTGACCAGCAAGTTTCAATTATGTGTAGCACATATACGTTAAAGTCTTGGATCATTCTTGGGGTTTTGTCTTGTGTCTCCATTCTTGTAGCAATCCTTTGATAGTATAAAGGTTAACGCGATTTAACACGGTTGTTGATTATAAATATCTTTGAAGACACTTATCTGTACGATAAGTACCCACAGAAATGTTGCGAATATTCACGGCGCTTGTCTCCTTGTACGGATCAGCCCATATAATTCCGATGGTAAACGGGACTTTGAGTTAAAGATCTGTATTGAGGTCTCGGTTTAATTGCTGTACCCTTCTGCGTTATTATGAGCAAGTACTGGGAATGCGTTCAGCATGGATAGGGAAGTAGACGGTGGCAGAGCACAGCAGTCTTTTCATCAACGAATCCCTTTTCACATCGAGCATCTGATAATAACCGTTATGGTATCAGCAGAAATACTTTCTCCCAACTGAACTCAGCGTTCTGTCAATATTCTAAACATGTAATGTGGACACGAGAACCGTGTCTGGAGGTATGTTTGGTAACAGGACCCGGATGTAGCAGCATCAACAGCTGGTTGTACTTCCGAACCGAGATAGATGCATAAAGAGAGGGAGGAACTCCTCTTGTGTTGGTACTCCCTTGGAGGTACCACACTGACACAGGTGCGCAGGAAGCATGGAGTGTTTATTAACTGTCTGCTGGATTCTCAGGGCGTTCATCCTGACTGGGACACGTTGAATATTACTATCATCAACAGTTTGGTCAATAGATATCGACCTTTTGTGTTTATATATCAAGGGTAAGAGCTTCTTGATACAGTGTATGAGATCAGGGATGGCTGATGAGTGTAATGGGATGGTTGCACACTTTAGCTATTACAGATGAGGCTATCAAAGAAAGGCGCCACACGCTTGTGTCCATTTCAGTTTAACCTGGTTTTTATCTGCTTCTCGTTGATGTTCCGCTGGTAGAGGAGGCAATGTGTTTGCAGGTTCTGCAGTGGGTCACAACCATGCTGGCATGCACGTGAAACGCAGATCAGGTTGTGGTTGTTCTCAACGCCAGTGGCTACCACGACTTCACCTCTTCCGATGTTTAATAGAGAGTGTAGTGTATCCATAGGTACTTTGTATATTTGCCATATATCTCCATGTATACCTTGGCCATGACGGAGTTGCCAGTTTTGATCACGCAAGTTCAGCGATTACTGACTCACAACAGGACCAAAGAGACTAACAGTATCTGAATGATATTCCTGTTCAGAATGTTGGTGCATGATATTTGTGGTGAACTACCTCTAAAGTCTGTATTGAGTGTATCCGATCAGAATTCGTTATTTGGCCTTTATTTTTAATAATCCTTTCATCCTAACACTGAGCTTGTTAGTTCTTACATGGCTAAAACGTATCAAGTGAATGACAGATGGGTTTAGGCGTATCCGCAGAGTAGCTAGTAGGCGTTTTTGAGCAAAATCGAATACGACTCAGAGAGGTTCAAGATACAGGAACCTTTACACGAGTGGTAACCACCGGTTTAGTGGAACCATTTCTCATGTATATGAATTGCTTATGGAATGCTGAATGTCATTTCATATTCACGTTACAACAACCTGGAAGAGGTGCACCAAGGAAGAGGTCAAGGTCGATCGTTATCCAGTAGGAACTAAATTCAGGGATGTGGAATGTTATCATTTCTCTGTAGCAATGGCACACGTACCTTCGTCTGCATGTTAAAGACATTTTGATATGAGACATTAGAACCTTTTGATCTAAGAATGTTTGAACTGTTCTTTGCTTTAATCGAAGATAAAGTAACGAAAATTGATTTACAAGGGATCGATATCACAAGGGACAGTCGGTGGCATTTTCAAATCCTCTTCGGATTTCACCCAGTGTCGGCCCAGAAAGCAACCCTCATACGATAATCCCTTTCCAAAGTATTAAGGGTAACTCGTAATGGCCGCAGGACCATTTACGTTTTGACCTTGATTTGAACATAACATGAGTGAACATAACACAGACGTGTGCACTTTGTCATATTTTGTAAAAGTCTCTCATACTGCTGGACTGATGAATGTTTTCCATGTATGCCAATTGTTTTGAAGATATCTTGTGTGTTTCTTGAGATCACTGTAATTAATTTTGAATTGTTGCTTGTTGAGTTTTTCCAGATCCAGTTTTGCGAAATATGTAAATATCATAATCACACCAAAAAACCCAACCCCCCAAAACAGAAGGTACGGTTTAATAGCAACAATGATACGGACTGAGGGTATTGCAAGCTTGTTCCAAACATTGAGTCACCAACGGTGCCATGTTTTCTTTAGCTCACTGGAGGTGCTTAACAAATGTCCAAATATGTCCTGTTTCCCGTTTGTTTATGGAACTGAAAACTTAAATCTATTTTGATACAAATACGCCTTCATTTGAAGTAGTCACATATTCGTTGTTTAAAAATACTTAGGCAACTAGCCTGTAACAATCCACGTATATGCCATGTTCAAGGATGGTGTGCATACTGATTACTTGTCACGATAGTACTGGCATTTCGTACTGGATATTTATTGTTAGAACAGTGAATTTCATTGAAATTGTCTGCTGCTGTCGGTAGATATCGACAAAGTTTTTACAAACATGTGTCAAAATAACTTAGATTCATGAACAACCACAAAGCACTTTGGGTACAAAACATTTCACAGAAAATTCAGGAAGACCATTATCCCCAGACGACACTACTTTCATGACAACTAACAAATTGGAGTCATGTGACTAAGAGCATCTTGAAAATCAATGTTGATTCCGCTACTTTTTTCACTACCTTTTTTGCCGTTTCCTTTGGCTTCTGTTTTTCTATCATCCGGGGCTCACATACGAACATCTGAGGACAAACTTTTTAAACTTTTTTTTTTAATTAAAAGGGGGCTATTTTGGAACGCTACAATTAAATTAGTAATTTCCTCATAGAACTGAAGATGTTTTTCTATACCTATAGCAGCTCTTGTGTCTAAACAAACATCATCTAAGATGTTCCTTTCTAGAAGTATTTATCTGAATAAGTCGATATTTTAACTCTCTAGCCTGTTCATACTTGAATCTGTATGTTGTTGGTCACCGGTTTAAGTCAAGTCTAAAAACATTGTCAAGATGTTTGAATTTCGTTAAATCAGTCTGATGGCATTAATCCACGCAGTGTCAATCTCTACGAAACACTAATATGTATCTATATACCTGTTCTACAAATATATGATCTACTCAGTGACTTGTGTTTGATATAAGTTAAATCATATCTATGAGTACAGTATTTACCAAGACAGTCGCTAGTAAAGTGCATTTTTTCTTACATCGCTCCAACTCGGTTCTGATTGCTTCTCCTTAAGCGTGTTTTATCTTTAAGTCAGTATCATTCAACATCTTCAAGTCATTATTCAAAGAATCAAACATGTCAATTTGCCTACGAATTCTAATCTTCTTAATGCATTTTACGCCCCTGAAATAGATAAATCTTTATTCACTCTGAACATTGAAAGTTTTCCCAAGGAATAACAAGCCAAAGCAGAAATCGGTCTTTCAGACCCTGTTAAATTAATAGAGTCTTTGTTGTAACCCGAAAAACTGTCCCGAGATGATATTTTCCCATCAACAAATTTCAAGAGCACCGCAGTGAAATGAAGTTAATCCGAGCACAAAACTTTCACACCGCGAACCTTTGCAAAGGCTTGTGATCGATCTAGACTTTGCTTGCGTTCCACACTCAGCCCATTTTAAAGACTGAAACCCTCTCCCACCAGAATTAAACAACCTTATGGCCAATGCGAATTTGCTTGGAAAGTCTGGAAAGGGATTATCACAAAAAGCCAGCTTTCCTGGACGACACTGGATGAAATCCGAAGAGGATTTGGAAATGCCACAGACCATCTCTGGTGATATCGATCTCCTGTATTTAAAGGCACGCTTGTAAAAATCAATTTTCCTACGTTTATCTTCGATGATGGCCGGGAGCATTCTAATCGCGCTGAGTGTGCAAAAATACCGAGGTTGAAATGTTCTTATGTCTCACAAAATACCTTTGATATGAAAAAGTAGTCATGCGTATAATTGCTTAGAGAAATATTCCTGAAAACCACCGGTGTTTCCCGCGGTGTACATTTCCATGTTGCAATAGTGCATTGTGAAAATATGATTATCTGAAAGGCTTGGGATTTTCAGGCAATCTGTAAAGTTTGGAATTCACAGAAGGTACAAGAAACCTGTACAAATGACATTGTATACCTTGTTTTCAGGATTTCAAATGATCCGCTGGAAATGTTACATCTCATGGAAATTTTACACATCGGCTAAATAGCAATTATGTAAAGAAATTTAAACATAGAACAATGTATATCGAGCATCATTCGAGGGGTGTCTACTGCAGTTACCATAACATTTGATGTAACACTGAACATGCTCTGTGTGTGAGAGTTCAAATGACGAAAAAGAGTTAGATGTTACCAGACCCACGATATCCAATACCTCAGTAAATCTTCCCAAACGACTTACGGTATGCATTTCTAAAATGTGACGCATCAGTGACATATGATCACCAATTCTTTTCCATGATGTACCTTGTACCACAGCGGCTGTTCACTTTTCCTGTAAACACTTGAGTTACCTTAGCATGTAGCGAATATCACCTGGTGCAGGATATACCCATCCTTATTTCATACACATAGTTGGGATTGCACTTTCTGTGTAACGAAGATATTGTAGTACCATTTTGGGTTGAATTTGCCTTTCAGAATGGTATTGTGTATTCCAAAGTTTATAATGCTGTGTTATGACTTATACAAACATGGAAGAAAGTGTCTGCAATACTCGAGCCGGTGCAGACCTGCTCTGTCTTGGCAAATGTCAGAGAGAGTCCTGCGAGTCTTTGACAAACGTTGCGTCTTTGTGAACGTTTCATAAAAAGACATCCTAAATTTGGAACAAAATTGATCTTGCAACAGACTCCTCTCAGGTAGTCTCGAAAAACCTACCCATGTATGTTGACGGTGACTGCATATCTTGGATGTACGTAAGCATTTCTTGTAAGTATTGAATAGTTGATAGTACGCGATCCTGTTAAAACTGTTTTTCGGTGATTTTCTGTTGACATTTGTGTCACTCTGCAGGGTGAAGCTAATGTTTTAGGTTTTCAGACATCAGAATGTGCACCAGTACTGGGTGTTTTTGTGCTTGGAAACCAATTCTGCTGAAACAACATGGCAGTCTGGAATGTGGAAAACTGTCCTGACCGCGTGTTTCACTTAGTTCCTCATAAGGAATGCGTTTTAACTCAAAGGTTAAACCGAAGACATGATATTCTATTCCCTGTGTAATTTAGTCCCCAATTGGTCCTTCTCTTGCGGGAGTCAACAAAACAATTGTTAGGGCTTTGATTGCATAATTCCATATTATTCTTTTTTCGAGTTTCAAAATATCAAGCTAACCCTTGTGAAACTTGCGTGACTCGAGCGTTTCCATTGGAATAGATTATCACTTGTTGCCATTAATTCAGTTTACTTAATTGATCTGGACAGCGCAGATCAATGTTAGTCATCGTGGAGATAGGAAACGATTTTGTCTGGTGCATTAGGAGGATATATAAACAGGATTTTATAGCTTCAACTGTCAGTTACAAAACCCAAACCATTTATTCCAGGTTATGCGCAATGCTATATTTGTGTTTTTATCGAGTCTACGGGCCCATGCGATACAGATGGTAGGAATTTCGAAGTCATTGTTTGCAATAAATGTGTTGCAAATAGCATCAATTCCGCAGATTATCGATTTTGCTTAAATTGGTGCTATTCATATATGTACTTAGCAGTGAAATATTAAGTGTTCCAAGGCGAAGAAGGAAACGCAAAATCGATCCTTGATGTATAGAAGGCAAACTAAATTCCACAAGCGGACCCTTTAAGCTTCTTAGCAAATCCTGCTTCTACGGATCTGATTGGAAAGTAAATGTCGTGGTTTAACCAGCTGATACACAAACGTCTCACGGCCAACGAAAAGAAGTTAAGAGAAAGTTCTGAAATATCTTTGACATGCATTAACTGAAGTACCTTCTCATCATGTTTACGTGAGTCTACTCTCATACAGACAGCTTTCATTGCCAGAGCCACACGCATACAACCCCGGATATGCTTCGTTATATACGCATGCTCCACAGACAAAGCTGAAAGGAAACTCTTGGAATGATAAAGAGAGAAGAGCCCAGTCGAAATATCGAGGTAGCGCAGAGTTAAGGCATGTGCCTTGAATAATATTTGTACAATGCATGAGACAAATGGTCTTGTGATAAATAGGTCCACAACTCGCTGCATGTGGTTTAGGTCGCGCCCACAGCTCATCAAGTTATGACCCCCGAGCTGTTGGCTGCTTCTGCTTTTCCGGGCGTTTCTGTCGAATGGTCGCGTCTCTTATCATGCTCACACGCTTGGACTATAATATTGTGCGTAGTAGCCGTATATAAGTTACTTAGTCAAGTAACAAGTACAGCGTAGTCCTGATTAGAACTCATGATTGTTTTCATAATCAGTTCATAGTCACATAACACGTATATAGGGTTAATTTAATATAATGTCAACCAGTAAGGTATATTGATTCTAAATATTAAAGGGTGAGAGATACAGTCTATGCATATTCACCTGCGCCATGACCTGGGTAATATGTGTTTGCAAAGGTTTAAAATACAGGTGCCATGTACCAAGGACACCTTTTAATTGGGAAATAGAATTGTACTTCATAAACACTCGCCCATACACTACTTCAGTTTCTGCATAAACACAGGTTTTTTTGTATCTTTTCCTTGTCACACATTCTGGCATCTTTATGTTTGTGTATTGTAGATTGAGGTGTGTGCCATATGTTGTGTCATTGTATGGTGTAAGTGGCAAAAACATCATTACAGCTTTATTAATTAGAAAAAACGGTTTACAATGGTCACGTGTGCTCTAGAGTTACAGTGTTCTTTTCTGTTACAGCGGATTAGTGAGTGAGTGAGTTTGTGAGTGAGTGAAGGGACTGACAAGTTATTGATAGTTATATACAATTTAGTATATGCGCCCTATTATGACAGCGGCGTCTAGTGTCCAGTTTTCTTTGCCTGCCCTGTCGTAATATTGAAGCGCATAGCACCAAATCACCATACGTGTTGTGAGCACCCTGGAATGTTTAGACGGGATATTTAGTGCAGAGTGTACTTGGTTATCTTATCGATGCTCACAGTAGCAATCACTGTTTGTTTCTTTTCAAAGAATTATTTGCATGTGAGCGTTTTGTCTCTGAATTATTAGTGAAGACGACATGAAGCAGTACTGAAACCCACTGAATATAAGACGATCACACTGCTTATATCAATCGACTGTGTTTAAGCATTTGAATATTATATTTATTGATCTTTACCTATTCTTTTCTAGCTTGTGGCGAACGGTGTGCTGTTTCTTAGCGTCAACATAGCAGGGATATTTATCCATTATCTGACACAGAGGTCTCAGAGAAAGACGTTCATTGACACACGCAACTGTATAGCAGCTAGATTAGAAATACAGGAGGAAAATGAAAAATTGGTAAGTAGAATTTATACAGTTTGTGGTAAGTCATTGCCCGCATCGCATACGAAACCACATAACACAACAACCGTGGATTACTGGTAGAACTACCCCTGTAACATCGGGACTTTGTAGTTCATATGTAACAAATGGACTTTCAGCATGGCAATTTGTGCGTTGGATTATTCATGGAAACCTTTATGCCGTAAAAAATCAAACCTGTCCCTGCTCGATCTGCCGGCCACATGGTAGCTGACATGACTAGATCTGCTGGCCCCATGGTAGCTGACATGACTAGATCTGCTGGCTCCGTGGTAACTGACATGGCTAGATCTGCTTGCCCCATGGGAGCTGACATGAGTAGATCTGCTGGCCCCATGGTACCTCACATGACTAGATCTGCTTGCCCCATGGTAGCTGACATGACTAGATCTGCTGGCTCCGTGGTAACTGACATGGCTAGATCTGCTGGCCCCATGGGAGCTGACATGAGTAGATCTGCTGGCCCCATGGTACCTCACATGACTAGATCTGCTGGCTCCGTGATAGCTGACATGACTAGATCTGCTGGCCCCATGGTAACTGACATGACAGCCTGGTGGCTATCGGAAACGTCATGTGACTGTGTTCTACACATAGTATAGTGAAGCAGACATTTCTGGTTTTGATAGTGAAGTTCGGTCGGTGCAAACGACTGATTTGCTCTGAGGCTGTCGGGAGAATGTAGTGCGTATCCATTGCTTCTTTAGCATATCTGTCTCTCCAGCTAACATCTAAGTAGATATTAAGTTGCACTACATCTTACACTGCCGAAGCTTAGAAAGGAATCGTGGCTGATTCCAACAACACGTTGTTAATTCACTCGGCTGGAAGCTGCGAGAATTAGAGAAGCATGTGTTATTATCAGACAGGACATACAGCATGTTTTGTTGTTCCAAGGGGTTTCCTCACATGCTGCAAGACATGTTGGTGGAACAGCCTTAGGTAACGTATCTTATCATTAGGCTCATGGGATATGGTGTAGACAGGTGATTTGTGATTGTGGATAATTCACAGCTAACGTGCAAAACACCATAATCTGTTCAGGATCCCGAATTTAGCTAAGTTTGTGCAGGACCTATTTATTTATCTATTTATTTATTTTTTTGTTTGTTTGTTTGTTTGTTTGTTTGTTTATTTATTTATTTGAATGGTGATCATTTTTGTCTTTCAGGAAAAGCTTCTTCTCAGTGTCTTACCCCAGCATGTCGCCATGGAGATGAAAAATGATATCACAACCCCTCATCATGGAATTTTTCACAAAATCTACATACAACGTCATAACAATGTATCGTAAGTTCTGCTAGCTATTGTAGATATTACAGCATGTTACCAGTAATCAGTCTGATAACCGTGGGCACAGAGTCCCTTTCTTTGGCCGCTCCAGGATATCAGGATACTTTTGGCGTTTATTCGAATCATAAATTCGTAACGATTCGTAATAGTTTTTACGTTTCTCGTCTTCACTCTTCTCAGCTTCCTGGTTTCACTTCGTTTTTGTGGATCGAGTAAAAGAGTGAGTGAGTGAGTTACGTTTTACGCCGCACTTAGCAATATTCCAGCTATATGGCGGAGGTCAGTCTGGACCAGACAATCCAGTCATCAACAGCATTTGCATCGATCTGCGCAATTGGGATATTACGACAAGCATAGTCGCCATTTATGTCAAGCATGGGTTGCTGAAGGCCTATTCTACCCCGGGACCTTCACGGGTATCGAGTAAAGGATCTAGTAGAGTGTTTGGTGTTCAGAATCTCTTTAAGTTACTACCAGTGTCTCTTATGTCGTTGTAAAGTAATAATAAGACATTTTTTCCTTTTGCAGAATATTGTTTGCTGATATAGTTGGCTTCACAAATCTTGCTTCTCAGTGCACGGCGCAGGAACTGGTTAGAATATTAAATGAACTGTTTGGAAGATTTGATCATTTGGCAAAGGTAAGTATATTTCATTGACGTATATGGTATTTTCAGCTATTTCGAGTGTACATTTCATCCATTTCATTGGATGTCATGTTTCATTTACAGAGTTACCTGGACAAGGGACAAATATTCGGCAAAGTCTGCCATATTTCATTTTCTCAATCTAGAGCGAATTATTAGTGTAACGAGTGAGGTTTTATCCCGGGAGTTGAAAGGCTTTTCATGTAGTATTAAATGAGCGTCAGCTGAAAGTGAAATAATGGGCGGTCGGATCTAGTTTGGTGAGAAAGAAGCCGGCAGTATTTATGACATGATACTGGAGCAAGGAAACAACCAGGGTGGGTTCATGCTGGATGCATTAGCTTCTTAATTACAAACCAAACATCACAAAAACGTTCATTCGGTTTGAAAATGGAGTCACTGAAGTTCAAAATTAACTTTTACATTGTTTGATATCCCGAATTTCTGTGGAGATTGATCTTGCGTCAGGCAGCAAGTACGATTAAGGTTTTTGACAGACAAGTTAATACCGCAGCGAAGGTAATTTTCTTTCATATGTTTTCGATCACAATGTTTTGGATTCAAGAGACTGCTCGCCGATATCTAAAGCGACGCTAGGAGAAATTAGGTACTGAGTAACAGTTCAGGAGTATGTTAGAAAACAATCTATATTTGGAGAAAAGATATGTCAGATTTGAAAAAGATGTATGTTTGACATAGTTTAGCTAAAAAATGCAAGTTGCCATGTTAAACAATAGACACACATAAATGTGTTGTTGATTTTAAGAATTTGGATTTCTGTTTCCAGAACAATTACTGTCTCCGCATCAAGATCCTCGGAGACTGTTACTACTGTGTCAGCGGTCTCCCCGAGCCAAGGGCAGACCACGCCCACTGCTGTGTGGAGATGGGTCTGGATATGATTGAAGCTATAGCGTAAGTATTCTGTATATGACTGTCACTGGACTGTAAGAGTATAAAAAAGTAAACTGATGCTACAACATTCTTCTAAGTGTTCTGAATAGGACTGATAATGTAACATACATGTAAGTGTTCTGTATACGACTGATACTGCAGCATACATTTAAGTGTTTTATATAGGACCTATCCTGTAACAAACATGTGCATGTTCTAGATAGGACTAATCCTGTAACATACATGTGCTTGTTCTAGATGGGACTGATACTGTAACATACATGTACATGTTCTAGATAGGACTAATCCTGTAACATACATGTGCTCGTTCTAGATAGGACTGGCACTGTAACATACATGTACATGTTCTAGATAGGACTGATACTGTATCATACATGTACATGTTCTAGATAGGACTGATACTGTAACATGCATGTACGTTTTCTAGATAGGACTAATCCTGTAACATACATGTGCTTGTTCTAGATAGGACTTGTACTGTAACATACATGTACATGTTCTAGATAGAACTGATACTGTAACATACATGAAAGTGTTCTAGATAAGACTGATACTGTAACATACATGTACTTGTTCTAGATAGGACTAATCCTGTAACATACATGTGCTTGTTCTAGATAGGACTGATACTGTAACATACATGTACGTTTTCTAGATAGGACTGATACTGTAACATACATGTAAGTGTTCTAGATAGGACTGGTACTGTATCATACATGTAAGTGTTCTAGATAGGACTGGTACTGTATCATACATGTGATTGTTCTAGATAGGACTGATACTGTAACATACATGAAAGTGTTCTAGATAAGACTGATACTGTAACATACATGTACTTGTTCTAGATAGGACTAATCCTGTAACATACATGTGCTTGTTCTAGATAGGACTGATACTGTAACATACATGTACATGTTCTAGATAAGACTGATACTGTAACATGCGTGTACGTTTTCTAGATAGGACTGGTACTATATCATACATGTAAGTGTTCTAGATAGGACTGATACTGTATCATACATGTAAGTGTTCTAGATAGGACTGGTACTGTAACAAACATGTATTTGTTCTAGATAGGACTGGTACTGTAACATACATGTACTTGTTCTAGATAGGTCTGATACTGTAACATACATGAAAGTGTTCTAGATAGGACTGATACTGTAACATACATGTACGTTTTCTAGACAGGACTGACACTGTAACATACATGTACATGTTCTAGATAGGACTGATACTGTAATATACATGAAAGTGTTCTAGATAGGACTGATACTGTAACATACATGTACGTTTTCTAGACAGGACTGACACTGTATCATACATGTGCTTGTTCTAGATAGGACTGATACTGTAACATACATGTACATGTTCTAGATAAGACTGATACTGTAACACACATGTACATGTTCTAGATAAGACTGATACTGTAACATACATGTACTTGTTCTAGATAGGACTGATGCTGTAACATACGTGAAAGTGTTCTAGATTGGCGTGAACCTGTAACATACATGTACTTGTTCTAGATAGGACTTATTCTGTAACATACATGTAAGTGTTCTATATGGGACTGATACTGTAACATACATGTACGTTTTCTAGACAGGACTGATACTGTAATATACATGTACGTTTTCTAGATAGGACTGATACTGTAACATACATGCAAGTGTTCTGGATAGGACTGATGCTGTAAGAGGAACATGTTTTGATTAAGTACATCCTATCCATTTGATGGTATGAAATTCAGATGTTGATTAACCTTCGAATTCGGAGATGAAGAATAGAACTAGTTGATGCCTTCTCAAACATATATAAGTGAAATGAATCCGTTTGTTCCATGTACATTGTTAAAAAACAACAAACTTGTTGTAAAACTGTTGAAAAGTGTTATTAACGAGAACGAATATAAGAAAATCTATAATTCGTCGCTGAGTTAAAAGCCCGACATTAACCCTGAGTATACTCCTTTGTTCCCGGGTTACATTACACCTATTTACTACAATCAGTGTATCTTGAAACGTTATTCCTTGAGGGTTGCAGCAATATTATATAGCATCTCAAAGCAGTGGCTCTATTCACCGATATTTGCCCAATATATTTGGCCGTTCCTTCATAATCGTCATGAAGTCTAAACTTTGCGGGACATCTTCATGTTCAGTGGTCAGGATTACTACTCATCGTCCTAAAAAACATCCACTCATAGGCTTTATAGCCAGCGTCCGTCTTAACGGTTTCTTTGAATTGTGCAGCTATGTGCATTAGAAAAGCATCGCTCATCCGACTTGGCATACTCAGATGTCCTGTAGAAACTGGGTATACAATAACATGTGAGCAGTTAGGGCCATCGATTCTTTTTATGATGCCAGGCAAGAACTATTTCTCCTCCGTCCGTCAAGCAGTCTTTGTGGCCAACTAGTTGCAATTATTTAAATTGGCCGAGGGCAGGGACAAAATATAGACTTATTGGCCCATGTTCGTGCCATAATTACGTCAATCAACAAAAGTCGAATCCCCGAAAGGGAAACGAAATTTCATGTATGACAAAGTTGGCCCCATGTTATAACCCTCTTGTTTAAACTGGGCCCATAATAGAATGTTCTGATGCTATCAACCTGTCACATTTAAATTTCATCCCTGCATCAATCTACGGGGAGCTGCAGTCGCGAGGCCTCTCCATAGTTTGTTCCTTTAACCTTTAGAAGATGCCACTGATTAATAGATATGTGATATACGTAGGCAATTTCAAGTGTGAATGATCGTCATTGATGAGCACCTCACAAACGTATGGATCTGTCCAGCAGAACCCTTCAACATTTACCCAATGTAATGGAGCATATCATGACAGTGATTTTCCTCTTGCTCACAATTTGATTTTTAGGGGTATATCTCAGTATTGCACTGTTGCTAGTTCTTACATGATTTTCCTCTTACGCACAATTTGCTTCAGCGTTTAGGGTAGATCTCAATACCGTCCTCCTGTTGCTAGTTCTTACATGTCATGTAAAAGAGTATTGTTACGTCTGCCGTTTGGTTCGTATTATCTCCTGTATCTTCATATCCCTGAGGAGCAGCAGTTAGTATGCTCTTGGTCGGATCGGGCACTGAAGTAACAGAACTCAATCCCCTTTCCGTATTAATAAAAGGCATATAAATTATTATCTTAAATAACAATATACTGACCATGTTAAAGGGGCGACATCGTCTGTTACTTTTTTGTGTTATGCCACATCCTAATATGATAATGAAGTAGTTATCCATAAAGTATCGTACCTTCTTAGTGACTATGTAGGTGCATCCGCCTTATCATCCAGAAAACCTTAACAACTTTCACGAGCCTTCCGAGAATAGCCGAGCATTAAGTATAACAGACACATTTATGTCTGTTTTCCCAATGGTATTTTATTTACTGATGTGTGGTGAGGAGTGTTTATTCTAACAGTCGGTACACGGGACTGAGGTAATTATGGGGACATGGTACCGTTGTTGATGTCGGCTCAATAAGACCACACGCCCAAGGTTATCGAACATGGCTAGGGATATGATTGTATATTTTGCCCGACGGTCAGTTTTGTAACAACGTGACCCAAACCTTGATCCATTTTATGCCCAGTTCTGGTCCCCATTACCAGTGCCCCCTGGACCCTCAGGAAATGAAATATATATATATTGTACGATGCTACTTTGAACACTATTTACAAAAACGACGTTCTTCAGTTATCAAATGCCTGGAATTGACATGTTTCGCCTGGGTTCCTTTCAGAACGGTGTGCGAATCTACTGATGTCAACTTGAATATGCGCGTGGGACTCCATACAGGGAGAGTGTTGTGTGGAGTTCTAGGCCTCAAGAAATGGCAGTATGACGTATGGAGCAATGACGTCACATTAGCTAATAGGATGGAGGCTGGAGGTCTTCCAGGGTTGGTGGACATAACAAGCAGAACCCTTTTTTTCTTTCAGTTCTGTAAAGCACATTAGCAACGTTCAAACAGTAGGCAGCCTAACCTATAATCCAATTCGGGGATCGTGAGGCTGGAACATAGCAAAAGCAATTTGTTTGAGGTTGACAGATAATATGTAGGAAAATATAGCATCGAAACAGCTGCCTTTGTGTCATTTTCTAGGTGAGACTGCCTACTTTTTTAACACTCCACGTACAGGTGGAAGTTTGGCATTGTTTAGAAATATCAACAATGTTCCCGAAAGGTCTAACTGAACTCTGTCTGCAAATATCTCTAAACCATGCATGTTTCCGACCACTGACCTTCGTAAATTGCGCTATATGTTTATGTATAATATAATGTCACTGGTAATGACGTTTTGTGGCCCCTATGAATCACAGTCACGTTCTAGATATTCACAAGTTAGCGTTTGTCCTCACGGTCTCACAGTTATGAATGAACTTTGTTGATGGAAGCCCTCAATAGGATCTGCCCCTATATGACTTTCCTCTCTCATCATGACAAAGTTCTAATATACTAGTACTGGCCCACGTGGCTTTAACACTGACCACCGTATTGTTGTGTAGACGCGTCCATATCACCCAGGCAACGCTGGACAACCTCCATGGACAGTACGAGGTGGAACCGGGTCATGGTGGCGACAGGAACTCCTACCTGAAGGAGGAGGCAATCGAGACCTACCTCATTAAGGCCAAGCTCCCTAGAAGGGTAAATTACCATTCTACTCTAGAATCCACTTCGTTCTCTTTATGAATATCGGTGATCAATGTTTTAGTACATATGTGAAAATGGAGGTAGCAAATCATTTTTTTACACCAGGTACACCGGGAACGAAAATCACTTGGTAAGGTAACGCAATAATACACGTGAAATGAATACGTTTCCAAGCAAATTATCGCGTAACTGTTCGTTAATGTCACTCTGGAAAACAATGGTATACAGTACATCAGGCAAACTTTAACTAGAGTTAAGTGTTTTGTAGAAGTATGAATCCCTATCTCTAGTACTGCCTCTATCAAGGAGAAGGATGTGATTCACCAGGTCAGGAGGTCAGCGTCTCTGTGCCAGTGCATTCTAAAGCATGTGTACCAATTCCAGGGGTGTAAGAAGATATGTTCTTGGAGCTAAATTAGTGAGCCTTAATCGTGTATTGATCTAAGAATAAGAATAATTGTTTAGATTTCCTTTTTCGCATCAGACTCAGAATATCACCAGATCGTTGTGGCCAGCGGAGATATATTTTGGTGAGCACGAGATTGCCAGCAACGATTTTGAGTTGTACATGACCCAGCTGCTGTCTTAATGCTCTGCGCATGCCGGAAGCTGGGTTTGTGTACGGCCAGCTATTTAGGGCCTGGAAGATACCTCGCCCTGTGAAATATGATGAACAGTATACTGAGATCCATCTTTTCATATTCATGTCATAGTCAATGTTCGTTTCTTATTTGGGTTAAATAATTTGGGTTAGTGAGTAATTTCAAATAACTGGATCCCAACCCGTGTCAAGGTGAATGATGCATGAAACGCGGGAGTACATGCATATGTGAGATACTGGCTGAGAACCAGCCATTACTTAACTTGCTGTTTGTACGTACAGCTATCAAAATGGCTAATTCATGATGTTTTCTTAGACAACACCTGTCTGGTATGATCAGGCTCAACGAGCCATATGTTTGCTTTACATCTCCACCTTAATGTTCCATGTATTCATGGCCTGCCTTTATCAGTGCCAGTAACGTTGGCTACAATGTCGCGTGTGACCCAACAACATGGATAAAGCAGCAGCATGTTATATGTTCATCATCAATATATGTTCACCATCAATGACCAAATGTATTTGTTGCCTATGTCAATACAAGCCCTATGTCCTGACCAATTGTTTTACGCCGCTTTTGGCAATATTCCGGCAATATCACGTTGCGGAACACCAGAAATGGGCTTCAGAAATGGTACGCTTGTGGGGAATCCACAGACGCTTTAACCATTAGGCTACCCCACCGCCCATTTGGACAAAAAGAAAGCTGTCAGTTCCAAATAGACGGTGCAGTTATAATTGTTTTGTTGATGGTATCAGGGTACTGACATTCGGAACGATAATACAGAATGTAGTACTTAAATTGTGAAGCAAGAACACTAAATACTTCGCTTATCTACAGCCGGGTGTGTTTCACCAGAAGGACTGGACCGGCTTACGGCCCAAGAAGTTGTCATTCCGGAACGTCACCAACTGCGTCATGCGTCTCATGCAGTCCGTCAAGTTTAATGCCGAAATCCCATTCCAGAATGTTCTCACTCCCACTCAAGACGAGAAACCAGTTCACAAATTTGTAAGTATACTGGTTTCAGATGTGTTTGTCAAATTGAATGTATATCAGTTTAAATTGTGTTTGATAATGCGAAGTATCTGCACTGAACACCGGCTTGTATATTTTTTCGGTTTCCACATTCGGGTTGAAATTCAACAAAGCCAAAGCAAAGAAAGCGAAAATTTCAACAATACATTGTGCTGGACAGCCATTGCCTCAAATAAACCGTCATCATCCTTTCGCTTCTCCTAACCTGAATATGTCTTGAATTTTTGTGACATATGTGATGGCTTGTGTTAAACGATTGGTCTTTTCCCAGATACCTTAAAGAATTATGTCTATCCATTCTTTGTCTTGAAAACTGATATTCCAGCTGTTAATTACCACTTCACCTGCTAAGTATCCTCAGTGAACACGTAAATGTTACAGTGACCATTTCAGCTTCCCCGTTAGACCAAACAGGTATCAGGACTGTCCCGTAGATATGCTTGTCACGCTGACGCCAGTGTGCGGAATCTTGACTGCATAGGCTAACCATATGGCACGTCTCTATAAAATAAAAAGAAAACAGTAGTGATCTGTTCGTCAATGTTTCATGAAAGAAGCATTTTTTTCAGTTCCGTCATGTGATCACTGGTTTGACATCACTTGTTATTATCATCTTCATCTTTCAGAGTGTATTTGCCTCGATGACGGACAAACTTCGTAAACCTTTTAAAGAACGGTATGTGGGCATTTCTTACCAATAGATCACAATTATATCTAGGTTAAGCTTACTGTTTTGAGTCATTTTGTAGCGAGTGTGGGCTTCGGAGCATTCATGTGTTTGACCACCAGGGGAATATGGCCTGTGTAATGGTATATCATCGTGCGACGTTGACCTCAAGGGCAGTGTGACCTGTGTAGTGGTATATCGTCGTGTGACATTGACTGCCAAGGCAATGTGACATGTGTAATGGTATATAATTGTGCGACGTGGACCGCCAGGTCAGGGTGACCTGTGTAATGGTATATGATACTGCAATATTGACCGCCAGGGGAATGTTACCTTTGCAATGGTATATCGTCGTGTGACATTGACCACCAGGTGAATGTGCGACATTGATTGCTAGGGGAATGTGACCTGTGTAATGGTATATCGTCGTGCGACATTGATTGCTAGGGGAATGTGACCTCTTGAATGGTATGTCGTCAGGTGACATTGACCGCCAGAGGAATGTGACCTGTGTAGTTGTATATTGTCGTAAGACGTTGATCACCCGGGCAGAGTGACCTGTGTAATGGTATATCGTCGTACGACGATGACCCCGCCAGGAGAATGTGACCGACCTGTGTAATGGTATATCGTCGTGCGACGATGACCCCGCCAGGAGAATGTGACCGACCTGTGTAATGGTATATCGTCGTGCGACGATGACCCCGCCAGGAGAATGTGACCGACCTGTGTAATGGTATATCGTCGTGCGACGATGACCCCGCCAGGAGAATGTGACCGACCTGTGTAATAGTGTATCGTCGTGCGACGATGACCCCGCCAGGAGAATGTGACTGTGTAATGGTATATCGTCGTGCGACGATGACCCCGCCAGGAGAATGTGACCGACCTGTGTAATAGTATATCGTCGTGCGACGATGACCCCGCCAGGAGAATGTGACTGTGTAATGGTATATCGTCGTGCGACGATGACCCCGCCAGGAGAATGTGACCGACCTGTGTAATAGTATATCGTCGTGCGACGATGACCCCGCCAGGAGAATGTGACCGACCTGTGTAATAGTATATCGTCGTGCGATGTGGTTCGTTGCCCGTCTTTTCCTGGATTGACTCTTATTACACTCTCTCCCTTGTAGCTTGATTTTGGTACACAGAATATATTTTTCTTCTAGGATCTGGAATAGAGATTCTTGACATTTGGTTCAGCAGCATTATTGCTCATATTGATAACCACACAGCGGTAGCGAATGATCACCTGTTCACTGACATGCTCTACCTTCCATGTATACCAGGGTGAGATATGATGTATGTGTGTTATTGTAGGCACTCCCACCTGCCTGAACCTCGGGATCGTGTCAACAAGTATCTGGCCCAGGCCATCACAGCTCGCAGTGTGGAGAGGGAGAAGACGAACCACGTGAATGTCATCACCCTCCGGTTCCGCTGCTCGGAGACTGAACGCAGAGTAAGGAACCACTCACGTCAGGGGAAAGTCTGCCTCTAATTATGTGTTATTGTAACTGACATCACAGACCGGTGAGATGATACTGTTCATGGTAGTGTAGGTCCACCCATGCAACTTGTATAACTGTTTCCTGAAATGATATTTTGTCTATGTATGTCTGTCTGTCTCCGTCTGTCTGTTTCACCATCTACCGTTACTATACTGAGTCAAAAAAGAAACTTCACATTCTTTCTTAAGGGCGCTATGAAGAACAAGAGATAGTAAGATGGTTAAACTGTTATTACTTCATTGATGAGTGATGAACTCGATACACTGACAGTGCCACAATCAGTTCCATTAGGCTACACCGCCATTCCAAAACATGGGTATACAGAATGCCAATTCACAGTATGGACGTCGAGAATGGAGATATGCAGCCCGCAACCGATTTCGAATGGTCTGTGAGGACAATCAGTCTCTAAAATCTCAGCCCAGGTTCGTGTAGCCGGCAGAAATCTGTCACGTAGGTGACGTAGCACGATTTGACGGTCGTCTGCTCGCGACGTCACACGTGGACGACCCGATTTTCCCGTTAGCAGCACGCCAACGGCACGTTCACTTTGCACATTTGACGATCGAGGCATTTAAAGTACCGTTAGAACTGTGGTTTAAAAGTGTTTTTTTTCAATTCTTGAGGCCAATGCAAACACGAGCAAATGAAGAAAAGAAGATGACGTGATCAACTGCACGTGCAAAACCTGATTTGGCAGTAACGTCATTTGCACGACGAATGGATGGGTTTGAGTGGGTTTTGCTAACGTTTTTCAAGAGTGGAAAGATAGGGATCCCATTTGGTTTCATAGATGTGTCATCAGAGAAAAATTACTCATTGTTTTTAAAACCACATTTTGTGAAGTTTCTTTTTTGACTCAGTATAGTTGATTATGACAACAAGTTCTCCGTTCTTGGATATAAACGTATCTGGTATCCCCTTTTCTCTGAACATAATATGGATAATGTCTGTGCCTCTGTTTGATATAGTGTGTGTATTGCTATTTTGTTGGCAGTATCAGACCGTGGAGGACTTTGCTTTTGGCGGCAGCCTCATCTGTTCCCTTCTGCTGTTGATGTGTGCTGCCGGACTCCAGGCGGTTATCCTTCCCAGGTGAGTGCAAATGTGACGTTGTAGGTGTGTTAAGATGTCCAGGTGAGATCTAGGTGCTTATCCACCTGATAGGAGGTCAGGTATATCTTGACACATGTGAGATCAGGTGCTTACCACACAGGTGAGATCAGATGGTAACTACACAGGTGAGATCTGATCCATGTTGGCAGGTGACATGAGAAGGTGGATGCATGGATGTCCAGCCTTCTACTTCCATGAGAACTGTGGATCTGGTTACTGCGTGATTGCTGCACATCTGCTGTGTTCAAGCTGACAACTTGCATAGTTTGTATGAAAAAAATGAATATACCCGTGCCCTGCGGCCCTTAATCTCGTCTAAGTAATATTTTTTATGATACTGACATTAATTTTTAAACATGCTCAGGCACTGTCATGTTTGTTTCAGGACACTGCTGCTCTTGATGCTGTTTCTTGCGTCCTTCACGTGGATCGCCATCGTCCTCATGCTTATTCTCAGTGTCAAGATCAAGGTCAGTTACATCCACGTTCTCAGTGTCAAGATCAAGGTCAGTTACATGCACGTTCTCAGTGTCAAGATCAAGGTCAGTTACATGCACGTTCTCAGTGTCAAGATCAAGGTCAGTTACATGCACGTTCTCAGTGTCAAGATCAAGGTCAGTTACATGCACGTTCTCAGTGTCAAGATCAAGGTCAGTTACATCCACGTTCTCAGTGTCAAGATCAAGGTCAGTTACATCCACGTTCTCAGTGTCAAGATCAAGGTCAGTTACATACACGTTCTCGGTGTCAAGATCAAGGTCAGTTACATGCACGTTCTCGGTGTCAAGATCAAGGTCAGTTACATGCACGTTCTCAGTGTCAAGATCAAATTCGGTTACATGTTCATTCTCAGTGTCAAGAACAAGGTCAGTTATATATTCATTCTCTGTGTTAAGACCAAGATCAGTCATATGCTCATTCTCGGTGTCAAGATCAAGGTCAGTTTCATGCCTATTCTCAGTGGCAAGGTTCCAGTCAACCACGTATTTGTGACGTTTGGTTTTTCGCGAGGACGTACAACAAGCTATAACCTGCACACTCTTTACATACATTTTAGAGATTGAATTTCTCCAACTGTTGGTTTATTCCAGTGCACACCTTTTGATATACGGAAGTCAGCCGCCCTGAGACTGTTTATTATGATAACTACCATCGTCCTCATCTACGCTACTGCTCAAGTCAATGTGGTGAGTACTTTTATCAGGCCAAAGACGTGTTCTCTAGAGAGACACCGTCTCCTTTGTCCGTGTTGGAAGGAGACGTTGTTGCTGCTGACGGTGATCATGCACACTTAATTCGGTTTTAGCCAGATATGTTTGATGTATTAAATTCTTCACATATACAACCGCATCATCCTGTACTATTAAATCGCTTTCATTTCAACCTTCGGGCCTTCTATTCAGGTAGCTGAATTCAATACGCAATGGAAAAGAACTCTTGCAACTGAACGCTTCAAAAGCATGTGGTCGATGATTCAAGATGCCATGTTCAAATACTGTCAGATTCGGTTCACATTAGATATAGTGTCATATGACGATCTATCTTAATTGAAACGCGGCCTTTCCATTTACTTGTTACCCCAGAGTAGGTCCTACCGGGGGCGGCAGATAATGGTTGGACTTTGTATATCAACCATATCATTACCCCTTTCATTTCTTCAAGAGGTTAATTTCTATTCGTCATCTGCCTAGGTTCTATTAATGGTCTCTAAATTTGGAATTGAGAAGATTTGCTCTTTTCGTCCCAAGTATCGTTTCTTTAAATCTTACATTTGAGTTAAAAAGAGGTATTTTTGTGAAAATCAATGATTTTCATCTGTGAGAGAAATAGTCTGAAATCAATCAGACTTTAGAGCTAGTCAGTTTAGGACTTTTTCGGAAATTAGGATGGACCGAGACGGGTACTTTTGCATCCTTTAAAATTAGAAAAAAATACTGTAATCTTCGTTATAGTTAAACGGTAATTATTCATTATCACACGAGAAGAAGATTTTTAAAACACCCATTCTCCTTTCCGTCTCAACATGGATATTCATTGAAATTAAATATTTAATTGTAGATTTCGTTTTTATGACGGAGGTAATTCTCTTACTGTCGATTTTCACGTGGCGAGGCCAGTTTTAACTGTCAGTCACAATTACCCATAATGGAGTCGTATTAGTGTCAGGGAAATGTGTCGATAACTGCCCACTTTGAGAACATAGGAGTGAAATTCGACAATACTGTAGTGAGATGTTGACTCCACGTCAAGGGCACTTGGAGAACTACACCGGTGCACCAAGGTACATAAATACTCATTTATGATATGTTCAGCACTGCATCACAGTAAGCCAGAAAAATCAAAATCCCATTGACATGATTATGGATTATTTGGAATCAAATAACACGTCGTGAATACAGCGAACTGTCCTCATAGAAAACACATTTTATATTTAGTATATGGTTAGTTGTAGTTTCCCGGCGGTATGGCAGGAGTTCTGTCTTCAGTGCCTCATTAAGAAATGTGTATACAACAGACATTTCTTATGCGGATTAACACGATGGTTATGTAACATTTTCTGATTATTCTGGGATCAATAACCTCAGTGTTGCTATTTTGGACATGTCCTCAGAAACTATTTGAAGTATGAACCGTAAATCAGAATAATGGTGTGTCTGCACCATTGCAGCCACATTGAGAATATCATTTCCGCCTATTTTTCACCTTTCCGCATGTCTCATTAAGGCAAATATCAATAATACTATACTTAGAGTTTCACTGAAACCTCACCACAATGACCTAGTATGTTGCTGACACGTGGGGATATTACAGAAGATACCGTTCTCGCCGCCGTTAAACAGACTTAGCGGAATTTATAATAAATCACCGAGATTTAATTCAAGATGGCTTAGGTCCAGAATAACGCGTGTATGTTGATCATGGTAAACATCACTCTCCAACAGATTCAACTCTACCCATCCAAGCAGAAGGATCACACCGTAGACCGAGCTTCGATTCCCAACCTAAGAATATTATGTGACATCACGGACGCATTGCTTTCTTGCTGAACTGTTTCATTCTTCCTTCATAGGCTGTGTGACTTGTTCCTGCGTTGTTTCCAACCTTGATGTTTTCATTACAGTTCTGCTGCAAGGGCGGGAATATATTCGCCTTTCTCACCAACATCACGATGACGTCATCCACCGACAGCCATCTCAAGTGCGCGATGCCGCAGTACATCTATCTTAGTGCCATTGTGTCTTTCATCTGTGTCTCGGTGTTCCTCAAACTATCCTCCTGCATCCGTCTGGTTCTCATGCTTATCATGGCGGCGTTCTACTTGGTGCTCATGGAGTATACACATAAAATAGTCTTCGACAATTTTGACGGCAAAGGCCTGAATTCGGGGGACTCACTAGGCGCCGCGGAGATTATTAGAAGGTAAATCTGTTATAGGTGTCAAACTACAATACAGACACGGCTCTCTGTGGATGCACAAGGTAGCTTGGAAACTGTCGTTATTTTCATACACTACGGGTTGCATAATTTGTCTTTGGGAAAAAACAGACATGGTTCCAGAAAATACTAAGAATAATGAATGCGGTTGACAGTTTTAAACAGAAATGGATTATGTGTCCTGAATTTATTTTGATTTCTTACAAGAAAATGTAATCGTATGTCAGGTAGTACTGAAAGAAAACCTCAGCGTTAAGGTCAACGTCAGGTCAGCGTTAGGTCAGCGTTAGGTCGCAACTTAATGGGCACATGTCAGGAACATGCGACCATATCAAAATCACACAGTTGGGTCTTTGAGTTTTTTCCTGACACTAACATAAAATGCTATCCTCACAGTTGCCTATTTTAAACATAGACATACTCTTGCTCAGTTTAGATCTCGGTCTCAGAAACTACCAACAGAAACTGGCAGGTATATTGGGGAGGCTAGACATGACAGATTATGTAATGAGCACTGCTTCTGTTTGTAAATTGCCATATATAGAAGATTATATCACTTTTTACTTTATGCTAAATATCAAGCATTGCGACGTCTGTACATACCTTTACAATTTTATGAATATCCAACAACCCAAAAAATTAATACACTTCTGCAGTCATGAAATTCAAGCATCTTAAAGAAGGAGATTAGTGAATGGCGAGTATCTCTGGAACTACCCTTTCCTTCTGTGTGTTTCAGCGACCCCCTGATCCCCACCCATGTGTCCGGCATCGTGTGTATCATCATCTTCATCATCACCTTGTTTGTCCAGGGCCGGCAACAGGAGTGGACAAACAGACTGGATTTCCTGTGGAAGGCTCAGGTGCGTGTCAAGCTCGCTGTGCGTCAATGTGTCAGGGGTTTAGTCGTTACAGGACCCTTCTCTACTGTCATGGAAGTCATGTAGCGGGAAACTAGGACTTGACTTCATAAACGGGCTCATTGTATAAGTTGTATACCCACTCACAAAGTTGTTTAGACATGTATCGATTTCGGCAGTCGAAGGTAACACTTCCTTCGAATGCGCACAGTATGATCGAAGGGAGATAACTTCAGTGACCTGCTACCCGTGATGCTCGTTTGCTTGTCACGAACCACTCATTCTTATTAATATGAACGATTGTATTCTAATAGAATGAGTGTAAATGGATGACAACTTCTTTAATACTGGAACACGACGTTTCGATACAGGTTCTTGTATCGTTTTCAAAGTGTAACCTGTATCGAAACGTCGTGTTCCAGTATTAAAGAAGTTGTCATCAATTACACTTTGAAAACGATACAAGAACCTGTATCGAAACGTCATGTTCCAGTATTAAAGAAGTTGTCATCCATATACACTCATTCTATTTACTTCCAACTTCTAAAATATGCCTCTCATGCAAGATTGTATTCTACTGTTAGCATGAACGACAAACATTTTCTTGGGTCAGCCTTGTGTCTCGTGTTCGAGTGTGTGAAGTCTATGTAATGTTGTGGTAATGGGGTCTACAGGCGACCGAGGAGAAGATCGAGATGACAGACCTGCAGACCAACAACCGCCAGATCCTCTGTAACCTACTCCCAACCCACGTCGCCGCACACTTCATCGACAATGGCAACAGGAGTCACATGGTCGGTTCATGACACTCAAAATCTATCTTTAATTGGAAATACCCAGGGAATGTATTCATATTCGGTATTGCTAAACGTACTGCTAGATGCATTTTCAGCCTTTACTTTCTTCACAAAAAAACATTCAGAAATTATGAAACTATTGATATGAAGATATGAAACCAAACAAGAAGCATGATTCAATATAAAGTGTTCCAGAGCACTGCCTGTTGACTGTATTCACAGTGCCCAAAGCGTTTGTTACCAGGCCACTCTCATTCATCGTGGCCCTAAGATGATCGTAACTTCCATGCTTTAACGTGCTTTACCACAACGATCGTTTTGAGGAACGGGGCCTGACAGCCAGCATATATGTCCCCTCGTGTGCCCGGTGTATGAACGAGTTGTCTCCCAACAGGAGCTGTACAGCCAACATATATGTCCCCTCGTGTGCCCGATGTATGAACGAGTTGTCTCCCAACAGGAGCTGTACAGCCAACATATATGTCCCCTCGTGTGCCCGATGTATGAACGAGTTGTTTCCCAACAGGAGCTGTAGAGCCAACATATATGTCCCCTCGTGTGGCCGATGTATGAACGAGCTGTCTCCCAACAGGAGCTGTAGAGCCAGCATGTATGTCCCCTCGTGTGCCCGGTGTGTGAACGAGCTGTCTCCCAACAGGAGCTGTACAGCCAACATATATGTCCCCTCGTGTGCCCGATGTATGAACGAGCTGTCTCCCAACAGGAGCTGTAGAGCCAGCATGTATGTCCCCTCGTGTGCCCGGTGTGTGAACGAGCTGTCTCCCAACAGGAGCTGTACAGCCAACATATATGTCCCCTCGTGTGCCCGGTGTGTGAACGAGTTGTCTCCCAACAGGAGCTGTACAGCCAGCATATATGTCCCCTCTTGTGCCCGGTGTGTGAACGAGTTGTCTCCCAACAGGAGCTGTACAGCCAGCATATATGTCCCCTCGTGTGCCCGGTGTGTGAACGAGCTGTCTCCCAACAGGAGCTGTACAGCCAACATATATGTCCCCTCGTGTGCCCGATGTATGAACGAGCTGTCTCCCAACAGGAGCTGTACAGCCAACATATATGTCCCCTCTTGTGCCAGGTGTATGAACGAGTTGTCTCCCAACAGGAGCTGTACAGCCAGCAGTATACTAAGGTGGGCGTCGTGTTCGCCTCCATTCCGAACTTCTCCGACTTCTACATCGAGCTTGATGCCAACAATCAGGGCGTGGAGTGTCTCCGGGTACTGAACGAAATCATCGCAGACTTCGACGAGGTGGGGCTCTTCAAAAGAGTGGTTCATTTGATCATTTTAAAATGCAGTGCATAACATATCTGAAAAGCTGTGTTTATCATACAATTTGAAACGTATAATTCCTTCCTTAATAATATCAAAACACTGAAAAAGATTGCTGTAGACATCTGTTATGACAGTAGTTATTCTGATAACCTTCAGGATCAACATCTTTTGGGTCATGTAAACGCTTTCAGATTGTACCCAAATATTGAGATTGGCTTAAGTAAGTGAGTGAGTTTAGTTTTACGCTGCACTCGGCAATATTCCAGCCATGTGACGGCTGTCTGTACATAATCCAGCCTGGACCAGACAAAACAGTGAACAATAGCATAAGCATCGATCTGCAGAATTCGGTCATTGTTATGACAAGTTTAGTCGCCTTTAGTGGCAAGCATGTGTTGCCGAAAGGTGAATTCTACCCTGCATCAACACTGGTGGATTGGTTGAAGATATCGTTGGATTTGGTTCTGATGCAATTTATGACCCAGCCCCGAGTATCGTCTTATCCCAAAGTGAATCCTCTTATTCCCCACGGTCACGTCTTTACCCACTGTATCGTCTTATCCCCAACTGTGTTGCTTCTGCTGTCAGTCAGTGATTTGTCTGGGCTCACTAGTGGGTTTGGGACTCAGTTCATTGGTGGTTCAACTGTTACATAAAGCAGCTGGGTTTCAGATTTTTCATGTGGCATGATGTTTCCTGTATATCGTTTGGATTGCCGAATACCTTATTTGCTAAGAGTGGAATCAATTATGCAGTAGCGTTATTTTGAAATACCCCTTCGGTATTTTAACGTTACTTTGACCCTTCACTTCATGTATTTTATTCAGCTGTTGAATGAACCTCGCTTCCGAGCTATAGACAAGATCAAGACCATCGGCAGCACGTACATGACAGCCATTGGTCTAATGCCGGAACATCTGATCCAGGTGAGAGATACTGCACCCCACACTCATGAACTCCGTGATCTCAGAGCACTTGATAGTTTTACAGCACCGCTTGTTTGATTACAGTCTTCCAACATTGATCGTGTATTATGTGGCTTATTATCGTACCTGTTATTCACAAATATGATCCGTTTTTGGCGATCAGCAGCCCATTTTTATAATGAGTGAGTTGAGTTTCACGCCGCACTCAGCAATATTCCAGCTATATGGCGGCGGTCTGTAAATAATCGAGTGATCAACAACATGAGCATCGATCTGCACAATTGGGAACCGATGACATGTGTCAACCAAGTCAGCGAGCCTGACCACCCGATCCCGTTAGTCGCCTCTTTCTACAAGCAGAGTCGCCTTTTATGGCAAGCATGGGTTGCTGAAGGCCTATTCTACCCCGGACTTTCACGGGTCCATTTTTATAATGTATTGTCAGAAATAGTTGTCTGCTTTGGACGATGTATACCAGCAAGTTTTAACTATCTTTGCAATACTCTAGGCATATTGCAGTCCGTCAATGACTGATTATTTAACTTCTTGTATTTATTGTGTATGTGCAACCTTTTCGTCACGATATGGATGAAACATTACTCACTCACGCAAGTATGAACCTGATTGGTGAAGGTGATGCGTTTGTTGCAGGATAACGACGTCTCCGTGACGCACCACATGACCGTGCTGGCGGAGTTTGTGTTTGCGATGAAGGAGAAACTCAGGAACATCAACGAGAACTCCTACAACAATTTTGTTCTTAAAGTCGGTAAGTAGTGCAATGTCAGGACCGCTGTTAAATAAACGTTGAGGTCCTGCGTCATGCGACTTTCCTGGTCGTCTTGGTGAATCTGAATTATGGGTAAACAGCATAGGCAATGGTTTTACACAGTGAGTTGCAATATTCCATCACAATGAAAGGCAGCAGACACCAGACATGGGCTTTACACAGTATGCTCGTGTAGGAACTGAGCCGAGTGACCGCTCTAACAACTACACTGCATATCTGAGAGCTAATCAGACCTAACGCTGGTATTCTGTTTGTGATGGTTGCTGATAATAAATACAAGTGAAACATGTCTGCGATTACATATATGAAATGAAATGACATAAAACCGGCAACATAAATATCCCCTAACAGCAAACATATTTTTGTAACTTTTGCCTGAATCGTTTGTCAGTATTTATGGAGCGTTTCATTAGCTTCCAGACTCGTGACGTAACTGAATCAGCCACACTAATGACTATGTCGTGTATCATATTTCATTTCTATGTGATAACGTGAATTATAAACCAAGTGTATGGGAAACTTATCATTTCGTTATATGTAAGCTATGAATGAGACTGAGGCGTGTGATCGTGAATGTATATAATGAGATGGGTTCATACAAGGGCCCTGTTAGATCCGCGAAGGTCTGGCTAGAATAGACCTTCAGCAACCCATGCTTGCCACAAAAGGCGATTGTGTTTGTCGCAAGAAGTGACTAACAGGATCGGGTGGTCAGGCTCACTGACATGGTTGCCACATATCATCGACTCCTAATTGTGCAGATCGATGCTCATGATTTTGATCACTGGATTGTCTGGTCCAGACACGATTATCTACGGACTGCCGCCACATAGCTGGAATACTGCGTCATAAATAGAGCGGCGTGAAACTAAACTAACTCACACACTATTTCGTGTTAATTATTGCTGTCGCAATGTCATAGCACATGAGTGACATAGTTACTCACAGTATCGACAACTGCTTTATCTAGACAGAGGGCCTCGGACATATATCACTTTTATGGGGTAAAATATTGAACACCTACGTCACCTCCATAATTATTACTGCTGCATGAAAAAAAGATATTAAGAATTTGGTTTAAGTAATGTCATGCAATACTCCATGTCGGTTTGATTCCATCTCGGATCGTATTGTCTTATTCCCAGGGATGAACATCGGCCCAGTGGTTGCAGGCGTGATCGGGGCGAGGAAGCCCCAATACGACATCTGGGGAAACACTGTCAATGTAGCTAGTCGCATGGAAAGTACTGGCAGGCCAGATTACATACAGGCAAGTAGTTCCTCTTCCCTTTCAGAAGAAAATACAAAAACGTACAGCTGAACATGCCTTATACATACTGATGCACAGAAAAGATATTTCACAGAGGAAAGTATTTAAGTTTGGATGTGAGGACTATAACATTTCCAAGCATGTAAAGACGATGTGTCTTAAGTTATTTGTCTGTTCACAATTAGTATGGTTTGATAGCTTAAACATGCGTAATTGCGTTCGCTGCCACAATACAGAATACATGCAATACAGACCCATGCTTGCCATAAGAGGCAACTGACACGGTTGATATATATCATATCATATCGACATCAATCATTGGATTGTCTAGTTCAGATTCGACTACTTCGGATTCGCCGCCATGCAGCTGAAATATTGAGTGTGACGTTAAACAAGAACATATTCATGTATAGTATTGACATATCTATAACCATGCTTCGTTTCCCACCTGCAGGTGACTGAGGAGGTGTACTCGCGGCTGAAGGAGGTGTATGAATTCAAATGTCGTGGCAAGATCAGCATCAAAGGAAAAGGGGAAATGATCACGTACTTCCTGGTTTGCCGGAAGTCGGGAGGCTTCTTCCCTGACTATCCTTCCCCTCTTTCACCCGACAGCCCTCGATTACCCAGACCACCGTCACGTGAATCTCGCGAGAGTATGTCATTGAGATATGGAAGTGGAAATAACATCAGGGACTCTGTTAAACAGGGCTCGTTGACCTCTCAAGGACGTGGTGGCAACGGCTATGGTGCTATTAGCTTAGAACGGCAACCAAGTTTAGATTCGCAGAGAGGTAACATGCCCACTCCTCCTGGGAGTTTGAGTAAGAATTCAAGGAGGAAGAACAGCAATGACAGCCCGAGGAACCCACTCCGGAAACTGAGCAATTCCTCCGTAACAAATTGTTTGTCTGGTGACGTGAACACTCAGGGCAGAGTGGAGTCCCCAGAACTGCCAGCAATACATTACATGAATATCAAGATGCAGGGTAAGACAGATAGGTCAAGATGCAATGTTATACAAAATGCAATGTTTGATAGTCTCAAAGAATCGAATAACGAAAACACAATATACAGAAACGTGCCTTCTCATTGTACAAGTCCCACTGACTCCTCCGCTGCCACAAGCCCGGCAAGTGTTCGCAGTCAGAATCAGATGACGCAGACTTTCCAGGTACAGAGTTCCTCCCAGCCAATAAGAAGAACCACGCATGACATGGCGAGTAAACCTCCCAGTGGGAACCCAACGGCTCTTTATGCCCGACCCACTCCTCTAGTGTTTGCAGGCGTAGCCCCTTTTATGAAACAACCAATGAAAATGGCAAGTCCTGACGATTCCATTCCCGAGGATCCAAATATCAGAAATAGTAAAGCATTCTTACTTGAAAAGGATATGCCAGAGAAAGAGATTATACCAATGAGCAATATTATCAAAGAATTAGGTCAGGTGGTCTCCCCTTCTCATCCAAACCGACCTTTCCTGAAGAGTGTAGCTCGTCCTCCACTTTCGGCTACTCCTATCCGTCAGGACGGGGAGAAATTTGTGACAGCAGTCTATAGAGAACCCATTGACAGGTCTCACTCTTCTACCCCGTCTCAGAAAAGCAATGCCTCTTCAGAAAGGAATTCTACCAACGGTGAAAAGAAGTCTCCTCCCAAACCTGCACCCAAACCAGAGATTCGACGATCATCGTCTGGGTCAAGGGAAAGTAACTCTTCAGGCTCCACCCTGACGCCAACATCTGCCCTTGTGGTCAGTGTTGATGGTAAGACTATGTCTATCCTCCCTCCTAGCCCAGAAAGCCCATCTCTTGCGTTGAGGAGGGTGCCGTCGGGTGGAGACAAACATAAAGCGAATGGTGTTTTGTCCGAAGAAAGCCTACCGACACAGTCCCCGAGAATGCCAAAAATACGATCTTCACCCTGTAAGAGGCCACTGACAAATGTGTCCGATGATGACAAAGACTCTGTTAGTTCTCGACCTATGAGTGACAATTCATCAATTGTGCTGTTACAACCAATAGAACTTAAACCTTCCCGACCTGCCTATATACGCCAGATTACTTTGCCAGAAGGGAAGTATTATGACTTAGATATGAGGTATTTTGATGTTCCCTATCGCAGTCTGGATAGGCAGATTTCAAGGTCCAGTGATACTATCAACAGTATACCAAGATGTCCACCTACGCCAAAGTTCCCAGTCCCTTCAGCATCGTCATCGCTCACTCAGCTACTACAGGAGCTCACTGGAGAACCCCACTGTCAAAGTGACGGACTCCCCTCTCCTAGACTCAGACTGAGCAGCCCAAGAGCAGGGCGTTCTCCACGAGACGTTAGCAAGGCCACTCGAATTCCCAGACCAAAAACTGCAAACCAAACCGGCCCGACGAAACCAGACAGTGATGATCCTAAAGAAAACGATTCTTCAAAAACTGTTCCAACTCAGCACAACCGTCTATCCATTAACCCCTTCCAAGTAAAACGTCGCCAGGCCCACACCATGCCGCCACGACACTGTAGAAGTCTGGACTATATCCCCAGCGACCGCGAGGATTACGCTTCAGCTATTTCATCCAACGCTTCATCAACGTGTGGAAGTCCTAAAATAAAGCATTCATATTTGATCCCACTGATATTCGGGAAACAACCCACGACCCTTGACAACATCAGCGTGTCCTCCCTCGCCAGCAGCAGCGAAATGTCCAAGAGTGACCCTGCCGTGAACTTTGACTCTGGGTCAGCAGCATATGAATCTGAGTATGATAATTATAGACCAGGAATGGCTAGTGACGAGGACTACTTTGTTCCTGACGTTGTCAGCGATGTAGATATTGATATGTTTGACGACATCAACATTGACAATGTTACTGTAAGCGATTCCTACAGCCTTGAAATGCCCATTCGCCGCCTACACAAGAAGGTAACAGATGTATGATATGTATGATACATTCACTTGTCCCGCTTTTATTCTCATTTGTGTTACCTATTTGGTGATGACCTTAAAGGAGAGATTGTGTTCAGGTATGAAGATGACTATGATGACTGCAGTTGTCAAATGCAGATACGAGAAATGTCAATAGAAACATGACAAAGACACCAATGAGATTAGTTTTTGTGGTGCTGCTTATGTCTGTTTTTACCTTATGAAGCTGAACTAGGTTTTCCAATGCTGACTATAATGTCCCCCATGTGCCAGCCGGGCATGTTTCAAATCACACTTATATTGCTTTTATTCCGTTGGTTGTCTGAGAATTTGGTCTTGTTTGGAGGAGAGCCAACACAAAGCTCCTTGTAATCGGCTGTTTTACGATCGAATTCATGGTTGAATGTGCAAAGGATCTTCGCAGCATTTGGACCCTGTCGTGCCCCTGAGGTCAGCTGTATTTAGTATATTTTACACTTGACAACGTTAGAGTGATAGATGAACTGTTGTGACGGGGGAAACCCTTCAGCATAATGACAAGCTGCGAGTATTACCAGGCACAACTCGCCGTGTGTTGAGTCCATCCATTGACTGATATTGTCGGATAACCTGTGAGTCCGTGGTCCAGCTGCTGGTTTGAACGTCTATGGGCAAGTGATAAACACAGGAGGCCTTGTATATCTGCATGACATGTATATCTTTGATAAAGGATGCTTCAAATGTCTCATGCTCTCTTCGCTGGTTGTAAGTGACATTAGTTACAAATAGCCCGTGTACTGACTGATATGTTAGCTACTACTCACACTTTTTGTGTCACTTACTCAACCAGAGTGCTCAGTGCTTTCATGTTTTGGTGTACTACTTATCACGGTTTTGGATGAGAATTGAAAACATAACCTTAGGTTGACAGGGAACCAACTCACAGAAATACTATACCATCGAGTAAGAGCATATTACAACATTAATACTTCATTCTCATCTGTCTGTCAGCACTGTACCATGATACTGGGGTTCACTACACTGGGGAACATCTGTGATCTGCGTCGTACAGGTTCCTCTGCGTCGAATCATCTGATTGTGTGGATTTGTCCCTAGGACGTTGCGTTGTTGTGGATGGAAAACCCATTTTCTCTCTTATGCATGGCTTGTCAGAACAATATTCGTTCTCCTGTATTTTAAACAAGGTGAACATAGAGAAAAACTTCACTCATTCTTTGGTTAGGTGAAGGTAACCAATGTGTCTCACTTACGCCAGTTCATACCAGTCCGCGTCGAAGGTGTTCAATTTGATCCATGGCATATTCTTGAGCCCAGTGTGACATTGAATACACAGACTCGTTACTGCAAATATGTGCCCCGCCTTGATTCTGTTGTTTGCAAGAGACCCTGGTGTATTTCTACCAAAGTGCGACTGAGACACTTTATGGAACGAAAACGTGGAAATTCTCTTCGAACAGGGAGAATGTTTTAATGCGAGAAGAACGTTATAATTGCAGTTGAACTGGAACCACTGACGTGTTAATGTGCATAATATACTTGATGTATGGCGTGATGTTCGTGATACCTTGAATGTCAACGTGCGTATTTATACTTACTAATATTTATGAACATGTATCTTTTAAACCATGATCCATGAAAGGTCAAGATTCTTGTAAATACCATTGGTTGTCTGACTTAATGCCCTTGTATTTATTCCATTACTTCATGAACTGTATATGTGATTTTAAGAACAATCATTCGTGATTTGCACACATCAGCTCATTCCTCAAGAAGGAGGATTTATAGAACTACCAGATAGTTTTGTTTGAGCTCACAACTGTCGATTTTTGTTGTCGAAAAACCAAGAGAACTGAAGAGAATGCAGATTTATTGGGTTAGTGGGTTAGTGAACAGTTTCTGTATGTCTTCTCCACTGTGAACAGTGGCACCTGGATGGACCAGTTGATGTTGTAGCACCAAGCGATATAGCTGAAGGTCTGTTGTTAGTTAAAGCATGAGGGTTACCATTACAGTTGCGCGGTGTACATTTTTTTAATTTGGGCAATGGAAGAACGGAACTTTCAATAACATGTTGGTTGTAAAATAAATATGTTGTGTGTTTCAACGAGCATCTTCATTTCTTCGTATAAATGCACCAAATCAGATTCATGCATGCCAAAGTTGAACATCCAGGGCTGACTATTATTTGTTATTTAGTCCTTGGCCATGTTCACCCTTGTCTAACATTATCAAACCAAGTTAAGACGTCAAATTTCTGATGTCGCAGCCTGAATCAGCTGGTTTACATATTCACCGTGTAACCGCAATGCATGGACTATTGTGTTGAACTCGTTAGCATGTAGACTCGGCGTGTGTAGTCCTGACCCGAACAGAACGTATGCTTTCTAACAGATGCCAAGGATAATGCTGCCTGAAGATAGCTCACAAGTATGCGCTGAGCGTAAAACTGTTCATTGTAGGCCTAGGGTTTACTCCTTTAGTATTCATTCATCGAATACAGGATCGGTGTGTGTACATATGTACAGATATGGCTGCCTTTGCGAGATATTCTCACAGAAAGCATATGTTCTTTTGTCGGGAAAGGAAGATATCATGAATGTAAATGCAATTGTTGAACCCAGCACGTTATGTACTCACGGGATCTATATTATGCAAGTTTTGACTGATTCCTGGTTTTGTGAAACAGTCATACCGTTAGCAGTTTCTTGCTTCCCTCTATTCGGATGTTATCGGTATGTCCCGGAGATCACCGAAGGTATTCCATGCATTTTTGTACGAAATAAAATCACATTTGTCGAGCCATATGTATTGTTTTAATGTTATTTATTATATTTGTGACAAATAGGTAGACCAATTCTTATGATATCAATCACTGGAATGTTCAGACTACCAGCATCATCCATTTGGAATGTTTTGAGCGCAGCGTTAATAAGCAACAAGGAACACAGCAAATGGACACTCGACTGCAAAACAGCAATAACAACTGTACTGCACGCATGAAGCTACCAGCATTAAAACAACAAATGAGGTAACTGGTGTAAATAGGTTGTATTTACTACAGGATCAGTACAACAAATAAGAGGATTGGTGTAAATATGTTGTATTTACTGTAGGGTCAATACAACAAATGAAGTCGCTGATGTAAATAGGTTTTCATTTACTATAGGATCAATACAAGAAATGAGGTGACTGAACGAATGGTGTTTAAAGCCACATTTGTAAGCCTACTGAATAACAAGTACAAAGACAGGTTCTTTGTCAGTGGTTTGACAGCATGATTTATGTCTCGCCTCGAGCAGCGACACAAACACAGCCACAGATACGACAATCAGAGGATGCGGCCCACAGCGGAGCCATTGTCTGCCTAAATATTGGAAACGTTGTGACATATAACGGTCTGTCATTCCACACCTTCACTTTAGGCGGGGAAAGGATCGATGTGATGGATTTAGCCTCGTACTATGAAGTTCTCATGTTTTTAAAATCTGGGGAATAATCTTTTCAAGCGGTCTTGAAGAAATGACTTCATTAAATTTCGAGCTGCAGTTTTCCAAAAATAGAAAAAAATATTATATTGGTGATAAAGCTGTTCCCGAACTTTGATAGGTTTTACACATTTGTAATCCCCCCCTGATCCGTCTGAACACTTTTTCAAAAGTTTGAACACTATACGGTTTACATTTATTTTGGGGCGGAAAGCACTATAAAATCAAAAGAAAACTGTTGACTAAAGACTACTCTAATAGCGACTGTAAACTGATGGATATGATAATTATATTTTTGTAACTATATGCAGATTAAATGGCTAATGAGATTACTGATCTCAAAACGGTTGTGGCGGCACCTAGCATTTGAGACATTATCAACTTTTGGTGACATTAATCTTTACAGTTTTCCACCGGACAAAATACAATCCTACTCCAAAAATATGTCTTCTTTGAGCGGCATTTTTGAAGTTGGAAGTGCAATACAGAACAAACTCTGTGGAAAACAACTTCGATCACTAGTATTCGCGAGAGCGACGTTTCGGTGCAGATTCTTATACTTTTGTCAAGCATGATTGAACCTGTACCCAAACGTCGCTCTCGCGTTTTTATCCATAAAGATGGTTCTTCATTCCCAAAGTATGAACATCACTCTTTGTAAAGGTGCTGTTTCATGTTATATATGTGTCCATTTTAAAACTAAAAAGTGCTAAATTAATTAATGGTTTCATGCGCATGCCTCGTCGTACCTTTTATCGATAGCATACTAGGCACATAAAGAAAATGTGCATACTAAAAATTAAAATCTAACTTTATCAAATCTGTGTTGACGCATAAGGATATAAATTCAGAGATGAGTGACATGTATCCAACATGCACGCACGTGCCATGTTCCATGACGTCAAAACGTTGCACGTGCATTCCGGCAAAGAGAAACACAGCAAATGAATGCCACACAATACTGTCACTTTGGAAAGATCAACCCCTGCCCTTCTGATCCTTCAAAAAATTAAACGGCTATTGAAACGCATAGCATGCCAAGGCTAACGTCTGCACAATGTCATGAAGCCATTGGGATGGTCAGTAGGGGAATGTATCAACGACAAGTGGCGGCACATTTCCACTGCCACCGGAACACATTTCTGCTCTGGTGAGACGCTACCAGAACACAAATGACGTCATCGATCGGCCACGTTCTGAACGTCCACGTGTAACAACGCCAAGACAGGACAGATGGATAAGGGTGACCCATCTTCGCTACCAGACCATCCTAGGACTTCGCTGTATTCCACTCCACATGATGATATCCCACCGGACATGCACAATTCCTGACTTTGTTTGGTGTTCTCTAAGTAAACGTAGTCTCAGTATTATTCGTTACTCAACGCTACTGAGTCTTCCAAACCCTAGTAGGAGGTAACCTTTGACACTGATCAATCAGAACACAGCTTACCAAATCGCGAAAGTGGACACGCGCACATACCTTTTGAACTTTTATCTCCAAAAGTTTGTACCCGAACGAATCCGAATGATATTTCCGTATGATCGCTTTCGGGAGGTGCACATGGAGCACGCTACAGCACACCCAACAGAGAGTAAACAGGCGCTGACAATAGTGTTTTACTTTTGGCTATTATTCAAGGATGTCAGCTTGCGAAAATATTGGCTAATGGTAATTGGCATGTCATCAGAAAGCCCTAAGCGTGTATACTGCATGTGTGTTTTATGCAGATTGTCTTTTGTTGAGGGATCAGTGTCCGTTATGGGGGAATTTAGTAGGTCCCGCCAAACTCTAAATCTGATTTGGTAAATCCGTTCAGCCGTCTCGCGTTTGATTGGACAGTCATAGGTCGCTCAAAGGTTACCTGACGCGACCTCCTTCTAAGGTTTGTTAGACTCAGTAGAGGAGAGTAACGAATGACTTAAGGCATTGTTAGATATCTTTACGATATATTCTGTCCAAATTTTCACACAGTTCGGAAAACACAGACAGAACTTTCATCAGAAAGGAAACATTATCCCAGTCTTGATTTTCGTGAACCCTACCCTTTCATCAGTTGCTTTATTTATGAAATAATTCTTTGCAGCGGCTTTTTATATCGTACCCCCATCACATATACTACTCACCATGTCAGTATCGCATGCTTTTCTCGGGCATAACTGGTTTCGCGTCATTTCAGCTCATGTCGAGCATTATCAAATCAGGCATCAAGCAGAATTAACTATTTCAGCAGGTGTATAAGGATTACGACTGATGTACAGTACCGAGGTGCATTGCATAGTATTGTGACGTAACTCGGTGTGCATAGTTTACAAACATTAGGAAAATGTCTACAATGAGATGAGAAATATAATAGGATTGCTATGTCGAATGAAGTAAAATTTCACCGCAGCGTTATTCATGCACCACCGTTTTAATGCTAGTTTAACCCGTGACATACATGGAGACAAGATATACTCCTTTGCAAAACATCACTGAGATGACTCGTCAATATTGATAATGTTGTCTGTTATGTAGTAACATTATTAAGGTAAATAGTCATTCAGAGCTGTTGAGTATAATTTTACGGCAATTTCAGCATCACTCCAGCAATATGACGGCTGGGGACACGGGAAATTGGCCTCACGCACTATACTGCTGTGGAGAAACGAACCCGGGTCTTCGGCTTGACGCTTAAACCACGTAGATACATTATTAAGGTTATATGTCATTCAGGGCGAGTATGATTTAGGTCGCTTTCAGCCAACATAGGGCATCAAGCAGTATTAACTGTTACTACGGGTGTATAAGGATTATGACAGATGCGCAACACCGAGATGCAGTGCATAGTATTGTGATGTAACGCGGTATGCATAGTTTACAAACATTAGGGAAATATCAGACTACATTGAGATGTTCAGAAATATAATAGGATTGCTACATATATGTCGAATGTCACGCTTCATCGATGCACGCTTCTCCCTAGCGATGTGCCGTTTTCATGCTAGTTTAACCCGTGACATACATGGTTAAATCTGGAGACAAGATTTACTCCTTTGCTAAACATTACTGAGAAGACTCGACAATATACTAGTAAATACTCATGCTTGTGTTGTCGTTGTGTAATAACATTATTAAGGTGCTGACAGGTCATTCAGAGTGAGTATAGTTTCACGCCGCTTTCAGCACTGTTCCAGCAATATGACGGCCTGGAACGCCAGAAGTGGGCCTCACATATTACATCAATGTGAGATCCAGATCTTCGGCGTTACGCTTTAACCGCTAGGTTACCATCACCGCCTCAGTACCTGCACTACATACGTGCATTACACATGTCATATATGCTGAGGTGTGCATGTGCTGTTGCTAAGTGGTGTCACTCAAAACAATACAAAATGATATCTTATTGTATGTCTATGGGCTTAATAACGGGGAAATATCCGGTTTTGAAGCATATGGGCGTGATTATGAGTGGGATTATGATAAATATGGGAAATCCTGCTAAAGAATTCCCACTGACCTGACCGGATTCTGGTGGTTCCAGTTACAATCCTTTCGGAAAGTATCAGTAAGTATATGTGTCAGATCCGGGTCGACTAGTCCAGATCCCGGTAGATAACCCAGATAAGTTGGGTGCTACTTGTAGACCAGAAAGGTAGGTCTCTTTTACATTGACATCAGCACTAAAGTGGAACTGAAGTAACTTTTAGACCGTGTATATTAAATGTAGTTTATGCTGAGAGTGAGATGTATTACCCAAACACTTAAAAGTGACCTAAATGAATTCTAATTAATCAGTATGGTGTTTCAGTTGTCTTCAGATATTTTCGATCTGAAAAATATCCGGGCTCACATACAATCACATCTTGCTGTCACATATTTGCAAATGCACATGGCAGCAGGGAAATGTTGCTATATATGTACTAACGTTACTTTGCCTTTGTAGATGGTTGTTTTTCAACTATCCACCTTTTTGATACTTCTCCACATCTCGTCTGCTGAACGATGCGCATGCGCCACCGGAAATGTTCACGTCCGTAGTGGTGCTGGCGTCACCCACAACGTTGTGGGGACGATGACGCCGGGTGAGTGTGCCAGCTACAAAGGTGACGAAATCCCCGTGGGCAGCATGCAGTGGGCCCACGTCGAATACAAAGGAAACGTACGTTTTGCAAGAGGTGAATGGTCTTGGGTACAAGTTCCCCAAGTTGGAACACCTTCTCTCAGATATTTACATAATTGAATGACACTGTGTACGGTAAGGACGTACAGAGAGCAGGGGAACATTGAAAGCAAACTAGTTGAGTCTTTGACTAACCTAATGTATCAGATTGGTATGTAGAATATTCAGTTTTCAATTGTCCAGAAGACCGATTGCACTTGGGTGAATATGAAAATGGTGACTGATAAGGTTTTTGCAATGATGTGTTTGGGGACGGGGATATATTGTGACATTTTCCCAAGTTATCGTGTTTTCAACCGAGTATCGTATCGTATCGTCCAAATAGGAAGGGGCCGTATTATTTGTATATTTAAAAACAGGTATTCAGGTATTCCCCACCAGTTTTGAAATATAGTGAAGCTGTCAGTGTAAATGGTGCCTTTTTTTTGCTGATTTTAGTTATCGTTCAGGACCCCGTAGTACATAGTGATTTTTGCGCTTAGGCGAACTTAGCTCGCATACCTGGGACACCATTCACGAAGCAACCTTTCCAAAGGTTAACCTGAACTCCCATTCTCGAACAGGAGGATTTTCATTTTTTTGTCGTTTTTTTTCAAAGATGTACTGCAGTTTGATGTGCCGGGGGTTCTAATACATAATGTAGTATTTCCAATTTGGATTTTTTATACGAACGTAACCCCAAATGTAAACCAGCTGTTCAATAAATAACATTTGCTCAAGCCCTATATATAGTGTCATGAAATACTGTTTTGAACTATTGTAACCGTATACATATCCTCTACCTGGGGCTAGATTCGGTCTGTTGCCCCTTACTGCCTGCACTCCTATGTTAAGTGAAACAACCTACTTTATAAAAGTAACATGACACCATTTAAATGCTTAGTTCTTGGTTATCTATCCACACTCAGTGTAAACAGTGACAAGGATTCAACTTTTATGTTTTCGTTTAAGTTGAATCGCGCGATTGGGTTCCTGTAAGCACAGCCCACGTTCTTTGTCTGTGGCTATAGTTGTTCTACCTGTGATGCTAACAGGCTCTAACAGCCGTAGATCATGACATGTATTGTATTCCGAGAGTTATTGCACGTCACGATATGGTGAATCTACGTCCTGTAAGGAGTATCCTATGACGACTTTTTGTTTTGGCTGCAGGACATTGCTAAATGCCATGTACCGAGACAGCCCTAATGTCTGGACCAAATATCTGTAACATATGTAATATTTGGGATTGAGCTTACTTAGTAATACTTTACTAAGTTGAAGACGCCGTGTTGTATTAAGTGGAAACTGCACTGGCTAAACATGTTAGGCGGCTGACTTTGTGTGCTGGTGAGGGTGTGGAATCGGTACTTAACTAAGAAAGTACTATCCCAAATATAATGATAATATAATGTATCCAAATATCTGCCTCGGAGCGCCTTGTGGCTACTGTGACGCGGTGGGACAGATTGTGCACGCCGTCTTGTCACATTTCTCCCCAGGTATAACATTCAGTTCTTCCACATAATAGTCACCGATATGTGAGTCCTACGCACTGGGTCTGTTAGCCAAGTGTCTCAATAAACACACCATAATACGAGGGGATGTCAATAAGTTTTGAGCCTTGCATAGAAAAACACAAAATATTGGTATGAACCACATTTATTTTTCAACATAGTCCCTTTGTGAGTCAAGACACGTGTTCCATCTTTTCTGCCAGGCGCTGATGCCATCTCTGTAAAAGGCGCCATTTTGGTCGTCAAACCAAGCCTCAGTAGCAGCAATAAGCTCATTATCATCCTGAAATCTACGACCACGCAAATGTTTCTTGAGATTTGGGAACAGATGGTAATCACTTGGTGCCAGGTGTGGAGAGTAGGGGGATGCGGCAAGATTTCGTACCCGCATTCCTGGACAGCAGCGGCTGCAACGCGAGAGGTGTGTACTGGAGCATTGTCTTGATGTAGAAGAATACCACGTCTGATCTTGCCCCGGCGCTTCTCCTTGATTGACTGTCGCACGTGCCTCAACAAGTTAGCGTAATATTCCCCATTCATTGTTCTTCCTTTTGGTAAGTAATCTATGTGGATGACGCCTTTGCTATCCCAGAGGACTGTCGCCATTACTTTCTGCACTTATCTGGAGGCTTTGAACTTTTTGGTCCTGGGAGAAGTGACATGTTTCCATTCCATGGATTCTTGTTTGCTGTCAGGATCATAGTGGTGGATCCAGGTTTCATCACAGGTTACTAACCTAAAGTGAAAATATTCTGGATTCTTGTTGTATCTGGTTAGCATGGAGTTGCTTATGGTGACCCTGGTTTGCTTCATTTCATCTGTAAGCATTCCTGGCACCCACCTTGCGCACACCTTAGACATGACGAGATGTTCACAAAGAATTGTCTCGATGGATCCATGTGAAATGCCTGTGGTCTCCTCTAACTCGTGGAGTACGATTCGACGATTTTCCAGCACAAGTTTATGCACTCTGTCAATGTTTTCCTGACTAGTGATTGTTGTTGGGCGACCTGGACGGGGGTCATCTTCAAGACTCTCTCTACCATGCTTAAATTCATTGACCCATCGTTTGATGGTAGCAGATGAAGGGGAAGACTTCCCATAATCTGCTGAAAGCCTTTCTGCAATGTTCTTCGCCGAGTTTCCTTGAAGAACTAAAAACTTAATTACTGCTCTATACTCAATTTTAACCATTTTCACTGCCGTGAGGGGGGTCTCTTTCTGTCAATGTGAGCTGTTCAATAATTTTTGAGAGTAGGATACCAAAACGTTTATATCACATCAGCTACACCCGAAGGTTCAATGTTGTACCATAGGCTGTGACACCTGGGTATGAAAAATGCGAAAAAATTATTGACATCCCCTCGTATATACTCGTATATTCATGTAACCTTATAGATTGTTTAATTCATATAAAAAGGTCATTATGAGAACTTGAAGTCACCAGTTTGTATCTTCCAAATGTATCGTTAAGTGTATCCTGTTCGCTCTAAAAAGGTGTCTCCCTTGTAAGATAATATGGTGCATAGAGTGTCTTGTACTACAGTTTATGCACCACGTAAACATGTCGCTAATTTGATGACTAATTATCCAGCAACGTACTTGCTTTCTCAATAACCCTGGTTTATCTGCAATGGCATTTTGTACACTGTTTGTGCAGTCTAAGTAAACGTAGTCTCAGTATTATTCGTCACACTTCCCTACTAGTCTAACAAACCCGAGTAGGAGGTCGGTTCAGGTGACCTTCGAGATTGACCAATCAGAACGCAGCTTACCAAATCGCGAGAGAGGTCTTTCCAACATACCTTTTGAACTTATACCTCGAGCAGGTTTGTATCCGAACGATTCCGAATGATATTTTTCGTACGATCGCTTCCCGGTGATGCCCAGCGCTGCAACACTCAACAGTGAGTAAACAGACAAGAGCGTGTGTTGTCAATATTCAAGGATGTCAGCATACGAAAATATTGGCTAATGGTAAGCATGTCATCAGAAAGCCCTAAGCGAATATACTGCGGGTCAAATATCCGTGTTTTGTGCTGATTTTCGTTTGTTGAGGGATCGGTGTCAGTGACTGGGGAAGTTTGTAGGTCCCGCCCAAAACTGTTATCTGATTGGGTAAATTTGTTCAGTCGTCTCGCGTTTGACTGGACAGTCATAGGTCGCACAAAGGTTACCTGACGCGACCTTCTGCTAGGGTTTGTTACACTCAGTAGACAAGTATTCAGTAAGGAATAATACTAAGACTAAGTTTACTTACACCACGAAGACTATATACATGTACATATGTATATTATCCCTGCCTAGATTGACTGTTTGTGCCTTTACCACGTGTGTGTGTGTAGTTTTTCATATATGTCCACCTAACACGGTAAGCTCCCACAACATATTGATGACTAATTCAGTAAGAATATCTAAACTTGTTCCAGGTTGGTTGGTTAGTTGTTGACACATGTGATCGTATCCCACTTGGGTCGATCGATGCTCATGATGTTCATCACCAAAATGTCTTGGCCAGATTCGATTATTTACAGACAACCGCCATGTAGCTCGGGTATTGCTGAGTGCGGCGTAAATCTAAATTCACTCACTCATTCCTGAGAGCTTAAACTTGTAGCTTGTAGGGTTATGATTTGATGGACTGGGTAGTCTCTATCATTGGCCTGGGAGATTTTGGTTCGTTTTTAGCGAATGGTATACGCAGTTTTTAGGTGATTCCGAGTGTTTCAAAGGTAGCTTAAACACGTGCCTCTGTGATTCGTTCTGTCAGACAACAAATTGGGAAAGAACCTGACTCACAGGTCCCACAATCCATAAAGTCCTCACTCTTCACAGCTGACTTCAAATGTTCAGGTAATCGTTGTGATACCAATGTCGAGACGTTGAGAACGAAAGCATGCAGCAAGATAGTGTATAACATTGTCATATGACGTCATTTCACACAACGGACATCACACAATTCTAAATGGCATCTGATGAACGGAAAACGTACCTGATCTATACTAGGTACATAAAGAAACTGTGCATACAAAGTAAAATCTAAATTTATCAAACCTGTGTAGGCACATAAGGATTTAAACTCAGTGATTAGTGACATGTATTCTCAATATCCATGCACGTGCAACGTTCCGTGACGTCAGTGGTTTCGTCCGTGAGACGTGCAATACGTTGTTGCACGTGCGTTCCGGCAAAGTGAAACAGAGCAAATGAATGCCACACAATACTGTCACTTTTCTAAAGATCAACCCCTGCCCTTACGATCGTTAAAAGTTCAAACGGCTATTGAAACGCATAGCATGCCAAGGCTAACGATATTCATGACAATATGAAGTAACTTGTATTTCAGAATGGCTTTGTAGCTGCGAGCTGGCTCAAGTTTCAAGACTGCACAAGTACGTTCATCGTTTACTCAGTCCGTGTATGGCATCGTACATGTTAGCAATACTGATGTCACAATACTCCGCACACTGTAATCGTCTTGGCACTGCCAGTGTTAGCAATACTGATGTCACAATACTCCGCACACTGTAATCGTTTTGGCACTGCCAGTGCTAGCAATACTGATGTCACAATACGCCACACACTGTAATCGTTTTGGCACTGCCAGTGCTAGCAATACTGATGTCACAATACGCCACACACTGTTCTCGTGTGACGAATTAAACACGTGCACGCGTTTTCCACCTGCACCATCTCTTGAGGTTCTATATTGGTCCAGTTTGAGATGATGTACATACAACCAAGTATTGTATATGTCATATGCCTATGTCAAACACAGTTAAACCGTCAGCAGTTTGTGTTTGCATTTTCACGATCAAAGTGTCTATCTGTGTTGTTTTCAGTTCAACAAGTTTCAAATCAGTGCGCATGCGCCACTGGAAACGTACACGTACGAAGTGGACCCGGAACAAGTCATGGCGTCATCGGGACCTTGACCCCTAACACATGTCATGCCTACAATGGCAAAACAGTGCATGATGGTGGATTAGACTGGGCCAGTATTGACTACAGCGGGAAGGTTGTGGTTTGGGTCATCATAATTGTTTCATATTTACTTTGATTGGCATCTACTTCGTGTCATCTAGAACTATAGCTACAAATAATAAGAATCTCGACATGACTCAGTGTCTATATCTTCCTACGTATATATTCAACGTATTTTGTTCATTTTCAGGATGGATGGGTGGCGGACAACTGGCTGACAATAGGGAGATGTGCAGGTACAATTACTCCTCATATTGGTAACTGTGATTACTGGCCATTGGCCACTGCTAATAGAACTGGCATCTTGAATGAAAGGCGGTATCGTTTGTAGTACACGTCCTAATATACACATTGACGATTCACACAGAGATTCTTAACTAATTATACCTACAATAATTCCAGTGGTCACCATGATTAGGATAAGGATATCACCTGTGATCATAATGTCTTCATCACTGCGAATTAATAGCTGCTGTCTGATAGCACTCACGGCTTTAATTACTCCCATTTTTACTTTGCAACATGTATGGCTAGGTTTGTTTTATGGGTGAATTCAACACTTCCACCGTTTTGCGTAAAGTGTCATTGACAACATCTCTCTTTAATGAGGAGACCAAGGAACAGCTTCGATCTCCACCCAGCAACTACCCGGATGTCCCCACATC